>NW_024515875.1:0-600000 GCF_017590135.1 Pyrgilauda ruficollis
ATTCTACAGGGCAGCATACTCACTCTCTTCTCTGATTAACAGGGTCTTTTGAATTCACATATATTCAGAGCTTGACAAATCCAATTGTCAAATGATCTAAATTTAGGCTAATATAAATTATCTTTTCGGATCATCTCCTTTGTCTATTCAAACATACAATACTTAATCATTTTCTGATTACTTTTTCCCCTTCGGGACGCCCAATCATCCCAAAACTTTATCACCACTCCCAGGGGGCTGTCCTGGGGAATGCTCCCTTCCAGGAAACTTTCCTTACAGTTCCCCGGTGCTCCTGATTCTTGCGGATTCTTCACACAATCCGCAGCCCCTGGGTCCAGGGACTTACTTTTTCTCTGACTTATCTCTGGCGGCAACAAACTAAGGAATCTCCGGTACCAGGAGAATCTTAGTTCTTCTCACACTCACGCCTTGGTTCAATTCTTTCACTTATTACTCTGTCACACTCCCCTTTTCTAGCTACTTATCTTGCACCTTAAACTTCCTTTTACTTTTTAACCATTTTGTTATTTTCAAATATTGATTACTATATCTATATTGATTACTGTTTCAATTTTATCAGCACGAATCACACTTATTTATCACATGGGGACACTGTCTTTGAAGCTGACAAAACTTTCCATTACATTCCTCTGAGCATTCCTTGAATTATTTCGGTAGAAATTACTAAAAAGCCACAAAAACCAAAACTGCCATTACCAGTTTTCCTTAGTTCTTCTCATCTCCTCTGGATCATTAGTTCTCCAGATATTAGCCTGTTTATGTTGATCAAACACTCCTCTTCTGAAGACATCACCTGGATTTTATTTTAATCCATGTGCACTATTTTAAGATTGGAATTCATGAGTTATAAAACACAAGGAGCAGGCCATAAAAATGTGATAGTTAGCTTGGATTAAACTGAGCTTTTTCAGATGCTGTCAGAGTTTCATACAACAAAATACAACATATTGTCAACTGCTAGCTACCTTCCAGATGCAAGATATTCTTGATTCATTGGCTACATGGCCATCATAGTTGAGCAAGTATTATGGTGTGTAAGTAATAAATAAATAAATAAATAAATAAAAAAGATTCATCCAAAGGGGAAAAATGGTATTTAGGTAGATAAAGCCCTGGAATATTCATACAGTAAAAACATAAAGTTTAATCACTGATGGAATGAGTTGACTAATTAGTTGACTAAAAACTTCTCTGGAAAACAAATGAGAAGTGCTGAGAAAAGTTGTGCTGTTTTGGGTAGAATTTAAAGTCAGCATGCTCATAGAAGCTGTTTCAGATAAAAGCAGAAAACACACTTCTATGAAAATGAGTTCCAGAAAGGAAAGGTGCCTCCATATCAATGTCACAGCAGACATACCAGAGATAGAGTCCTCTCCCTGCCCTACAGGCTGTGAGAGAGAAATAAGCTTATGCTAGGGAGAAAACCTGTTGCTGTTAGTTAAAAAGAAAAAAAAAAAAAAAAAAAAAAAAAGGAGTTCAAAAGAGCATTGAGGAAAAATAAATCAATGAGCCTGTAAGAGATTGGAAAGCAGAGTAATTATAAAACAAGTAGCTTATTGCAACAGACTCTTGCAATCAGGGAAAAGCTGCCCATTAAGAAAGTTAATTGGCTGTTAATATATTAAGACAGTTGTGTTGCTACCAATAAATCCTTTTTTTCTTTTAATAAAGCACTGGTGTGGGGATTAAGTTAATTTTTCTATAGAAAGAGCCATCTGACAGAAGGTTAGAGCAGTTCTAACACAAAACACAATGAAATGGTTCAATTCAAAAAAAGGAAATGAGAAACAAAGTTCTAGCAGAGAACAGGTAACAGAAAAGTTCAGCCCTGAGAGTGTTAGTAAACAGCATTAAAATAAACATTTCTGCTTAATCAAAAAGGACTGTTGGCTCAGACCAATAAAGAATGGTTAACCTGTGCACAGGGTTTCCAGAAATAATTAGGCAGAAGCAAGGATGAAACTGGAGCTGATTTCACAGAGTGCATAGCCCAATTAAAAAAAAAAATAGTAACAAGAACAAGGAAGGAACCACCTGGAGTAACAGCTGAAAAAAATAGCAATCCAGATCAGTTGTCCAGAGTGAATGGGAAAAGTGGGAAAAGTGGGCACAGCAAAGGGATGCCAGGCAGCCCAGGCACTGTGCCTGCCTTCCTCTCTCCTTCCCTTGCTTCCTCCTTCCCTTCTTTGGGAGTCTGTTCCTGCTTGGAGTTTCTTGGAGTTCCTGCAGCACCAGAGATGAATCATCAGATGTATCCTGGGATTTTTGGTCCTACAGAGTGGCTCTGGAGAGGAGGATTGGTAGAACATCACTGCATGCTTTTCTCCTCCTGTTTGCTATAGATGAATGAAATGGTCCCAAACAGTTTTCCAAGGAAGTTCCAAAAGACCGACTCACAGTGTCACAAAGTTTATAGTGCACATTTTTCCAGATCTTTATTACTCTGCTAAGTCTGTTCTTGAGCTGAGACATCATAAAAACCTTCTGGAGGTCAAAGAGTGCAGATGAGTGAACTGATTTGTAGGGTACTTTTCCCGCATTTCTTAGCTCAGATCACCAAGCAATAACATTCTTTCAGCATGTTGGGAAAGCAGTGTCCTGCCCCTGCTCAGCTGTCTTTCTCCAGGGTTCCTACTTACTGGAAGAAGCTGCAGGTTGAACCCTGAAAAAGCTCAAGTTCTTCTTGAATATAATTGTTCATACAATATAAACAACTGTCAGTTTGTGTCTCACACTTCTTCATTGCAGCAAACATTGCAGATATAGTAATATTTCTAGAAATTGTTGCTTTGGCTTTTTGTTGTTGTTGGTTTTTATTTTTTTTTTAACAGGAATATTTCCATTGTACTTTAAATCCCATTTTCCATTTGGATCTCCTTTTATTGTTGAGTGCACTAGGACCCTCTGGAGCTGCAGGAGCACTTGCCCTGCATGTTTGAAATCTTTTTGGCTTCTTTACTACTTGATAGTGCCTCTGGTGACAAAGGGCCACATTTTCTGTTCTCTACAAACTTTGATGCCTTTTACCCGTTACATGAAGAGCAACAGGCAGAATCAGGAGATCAAGTTGTGGAGCAGCCCCTTTGCTCTGCTTTGCCCTTGTCTTGGTTTGGAAAGATCCGAAGATCCAGTGGAAGAGGCACCTGTTCCTCTGGGAAATCCAGTGGAGAAGCTGTGCTGGTGTTCCAGAATCTCAAGACTATATCCAGTTAGGAATGCTTGGATCCTCCCTCTGGGCAGAGAATCTCACAATGGGATGCTGTAATTTTATCAGTCATGCAGTGACATTCAATAGCCTGTTACCAGCAGATGTCTCCCCTAAGAGAGGATTGGTTGTGAAAGAGATAAGGAAAATTGCCCACTGAACAGAAGATAACTGCCTTGCAGGTGGCAAATAGAATACAATTTGCTTGACAATCCAGGACAGCCCTGCAAAAGTTGGAGGTGACTCCATAAGGAACAGAGATCACAAAAACCTACTATGCTGTGTGTGGCCCACAGTGGGGCTTTACATGAGACCCCCAACTTCAAGAGAGCAATGTCTGCAGCTTCATGGACTTACCATAAGGATTTGAAATTCCTTGTCATGTGTTATGTTTGTGCCTGTGCCATATCCACCTTTGTGTGGTTAGCAGAATATTTTGTTGATAAGTGGTTGGTTTCTGGGGTGGTTTTTTCAAGCAAAGCCAGAACAGCCTGATGCTGATGCTACTCAGAACCTGAGTTTTAAGTACTTTCTATATCCACACAACATGACTCAGAATACCAGGAGTCCCAGTCTCAACAGCAGACCAAGAAGGTGCTTGAGTGCAGAGAGCCAAGTTTTAAGTAAATCATAGAACCACAGAATGGTTTGGGTTAGAAGGTTTGGGTTAGAATGATCATCTTGTTCCATGGGCAGGGACACCTTCCACTAGACCAGGTCTCTCTAAGCCCTGCCCAGCCTGGACTTGGACACTCCCAGGGATGGGGCAGCCACAGTTTCTCTGGGCAGCCTGCGCCAGGGCCTCACCACCCTCACAGCAAAGGAAGAGGGGCATGGAGACTCAGCTGGTAGGTAACTGGCTCAAATTTATTTTATTGATTCCTTGTTAAGTAGTTTGTTCTGTTGTACCCCCATGTTCTCCCTGAGTTGGTTTACCCCTGGGTTTTACTCTGTCTCAAAGCTGTCCTTCATACCATTCCCTGCCCCTCGTTCCAGCTCTTTCCCTGCCTATCAACACAATCCAGCCCTTGATTCCTGAACCTTCTCTGCCACTTAAACCCTGGGCCAATCCCTGTTTGCAGCACCCCTTTGAAATTCCGCTACTCCTCGAAGCGCCATTGGCCCATGTGACCCATCCTCTCCACTCTCCTACCCCAACTGGTCCCAGACACTGGATGTAATCCCGTCACTCCTCCCCTGAGAATTCCCTATTGGTTAGCTGTTTTTGTCCACACCCTGACTTGTATCTGAACAGAACTGCTTGTAAAACAGAGTTAGAGGCTTTCTGTCCTGCTCCCTTGGCCTAGTGTAAGCTATTCCTTGTGCAAGCTCAAGACAGAGAGCCTCCTCCTTTCTCCTCTACCTGATCCTTGTTGTGGCTTGTGTCTGGCACCTTAGAGCAAGTGGCTCTAAAGGTTCTGCCTCTGTTAAATCCCCATACCGAGGCAGTTCTCCACTCCTGGCGTAGTGCCGGAGTTCTGACAGCTAGCCCGGGTTCTGGCAGCCACTTCAGGTGACTAGACCCCTACATCCCTAAACAGTCAATGCAGAAAAAAAAGACCTCAATCCCAGGCGCTTAAAGTTTGAGCAAACATTTCCTGCCTGCTCTTGACCCCATTCCCAGGGCAGCATCAGCCCCAGATAACACGTGATCTCAGTTACTAACATCTCACTGTGGCATTTTCTCCGTTGTCCAAGTTCTTGTCAGGTGCAGAAGAGATCTTTATGCAGTCTTAATTTTCAAAGGTGAAGTCTGGCATGATGTAACATGTCACTTTTTTTTTTTATTTCAGAAAAAGAAGATACTCAGAAAGGCCTATTACCCAGTCCCTGAGAATGAAGTCCCAAGAGACTCAGCCAGCTGCTTAGGCAAATACTACTTAGTTTTGAAAACTCAAACTTCACAGTGATCAATCTAAGCTCAGTATAGACTCCTCTTCTAA
The DNA here is from genome assembly GCF_017590135.1 of Pyrgilauda ruficollis. NCBI lineage: Eukaryota > Metazoa > Chordata > Aves > Passeriformes > Passeridae > Pyrgilauda > Pyrgilauda ruficollis. Next base: position 5,170 of record NW_024515875.1, read on the forward strand.
TTTCATCCTTTAGCTGGCCCTGATTTTTAACTAAAATGGCATTAAAAATTTAATGAGGCTGGAGATATTTATTTATTTGTTTTGGAATAAAAGTCCTCAATTACACATCAGTAAGGCTGAGACTAGCTGAAGATTATGTGTTTCATAAATCTTTTGCTTGCAGGAGAGAGATGTTAAGTAAATACTTCTCTTGAAACAGGAAAGTGCATAATCAGACAAAAACCTCTAAATACTGAAGAAGTAATTTTGTTTGTTCAGTTGTACATGTCATGATAGGTCTGAGCTCACTGTTATGTGACGTCTTATAAAGGCATTCAAAGTTCATTTTCTTTTGTAGGCATATCTTCTGATACTCCAGAATAGATAACAAGAAAAAGAAAATAAAAACTAAAGAAAGGGGGAAGGGAAGGGAAGGGAAGGGAAGGGAAGGGAAGGGAAGGGAAAAAGAAGGTGAAAAGAAAAGGGAAGGGAAGGGAAGGGAAGGGAAGGGAAGGGAAGGGAAGGGAAGGGAAAAAGAAGGTGAAGCTCTGTTTTTGATTAGTACTGATTAGTGATTCTGATTAGCAAATCAGAAAAGTAGGAACAGGTTTAAGCCAAATTTAAAGGCAGTCTTTGTTCTTCCTGGGTCCAGATACTGGATTATTTTATGTTTGAACTTGGTATATTCTTCTTTCACAATTTACAAAGACCAAAGGATTGGCATTGACAGCAGGGGAGAATCAAATTGTAAGATGAAATCACAAGCACAATTGTCTGTGGCCACATACGGCTGTGTGAAGTGTGCATTTGTGAGGAGAGAGATCTGTGTGCTGAATTGTTGGCAATGCATCCAAGTTTGCAGGAAGAGGTGGGATGGAGTTGAGCTGTGGGATGGGGAACGTGCCTGCAGAAGCACCTGGCAGGACAAAGAAGCACACGGCAGCACAAGAGAGGCTCGTCCCCTTCGGACCCTGGGCGGAGGAGGTGTCACCACAGACCCCTACGGGTGAGGACCCAGCTGGAAGTGACAAACGGGTGAACAGCGTGTGATCACCCCACAGAGGAGCTTTCAGAAAGTAACATGGGATAGGTCATGTAGTGAGAATTGCTGTGGAAAGAAATACTGTGTCTTGCAAAATGTATGAAACCAGCTCGTTTCTTTCGAATAAATGATTGGGATTCCCTGCCAGTCTGTGTCCAGGTCGAGGTCACTCACAGAAGTTCTTGAGTTACAGAGTAAATTCAGCTGGGACATATTTTAGCTCTACGTCTTTACTTACTACATGCAAACTGAAAATTTTATTTGCTTATCACACATCCAAATTCGAGTAGCAATTCATGTGGAGAGCAGAGGACCCACCTTTTAACCCAAGCACTACTCCTCTGCCCAGTTCCTACATCAAAAGCAGATAGTGCTTTTTCCAACAAAAGAGTGCCACAATCACAACTGTAGAAAACATTTTATTTCTCTATCTCATCTTTGAAGCAGCTGAGATCTCCTCTTGCTGGAAGAACAGGGAGTAGTATATGGAGAGAGAGAAAAGGAGGAATGGGGCCTATCTGACAGACACCCATGGCATTTTTGTCCTAGTCCTGTATTTCTGCTACATTTTTCCCAAAAAAACCAAAGCAAGAGGAGCATTTCTAAAATTTTTACTAGTATTATGCTTTTAGTCCGCCAGTTAAGAGCTATTTCTAAATGTATTTATAGTTCTTTGTAAATACTTGACCTTTCTTCTGTATTTGCCTGCTTTTTTTTTCTTTTAAAACTCATACAATTTCAAATAATGACCATACAGAGTCACTTCATATGGGTTGGCATGGCTGCAGTTGTGTGAGTGGGAACACATGTGCTTACCAGGAATGACAAAGAGAATGTTTTGTTCATCACTTCTGCATTACAAGCATCTGGCTTGTGTGGCAGCTGCAGCTGGATCTCGACCAGCTCATGGTGCTGCAGCAAGATGGTTTTGTATGTACCCTACCACACAAAGGTCCTCCCTGCTGACAGATGCTGTGAAGATCTTTTTAGCTCCCTGACAGATGGCTCTATGGAAAGGCCCTGATGTTGCCCAGTGTTTGAAAGCTCCAAGCATTTAATTAAATTCCAATGAATCCCGAAACAGTCAAGGTTCAAGCCAAGGGACTGGTCTCTCTGGCCTCAATCCAGCAAAACACTTCAGTGCATGAGTAAACTACTTTGCATAGTCCTGTTGGCAAATCAGTGGGAACTACTTATTGCTTCAAGTTAGGGATATGTTCAAGAGATTTGTTTGATGTGGCCACAGTGCCCCACGGTAAGTGCTCTTTGAACCAGAGCCTAAATCCAGTCTACCATGTGGTGCCTTTTTGGCGTGGCTGATTTCTTACCAGGCAGTCTTGCTCATTTAGACTTGGACAGCTTCATTTCAAAAGCAATGTTAAGCACTTTTAAATGCCACTTTCTCATGATAAACATTCACAGATGATTTGCTTGTGGACAGTAATACAATGGTAGATTTACTCTGGCAATCAAACTGTGAGTTGAAATTCCCTTGAACAGAATTTACAGGATTAAAAGAATATCATAAACGTCTGAAAACACTGCTCATACAGTTTTTGTATTGTCAGGAGACATAAAGGTCTCAAAAACTGCCAGTAAAAATGGTGTATTTGGTAAAATCCTTGTCTTTTGTCTTCATGTCTCACCTTTAAATACAGTGTAGCTAGAATTTTACCTCTTACCATGCTTCAGACAAATGACAAAACATAAACCTCTTTTTATTAATTGAAGGTGAATTCTGAAGCAGCTAAAGTTGAAGACCAAAGTTAGTAGCATGCTTTTTCTGCTCTTTTACCTTTCAGAATGTTCTAGGGACCCAAATTTTCCAGAAACAAGTTTGTTCAAGTAGATGGTGGGATGTGCAAGAGCCACTAAATTCATTACTGGTAAAGCAGTTCTAATATTCCAGTGCAAGCACTTCAGGTCGTTGAAACTCAAACTGTGGTTGGAACCTTGCCCATGCATTAGGATACTCTTCCAAAGCCTGACATTTCCCCTATTCAGATTACTTAACCTAAATACAAAGAGAAAAATAGGAAGAGAACACTTGTGCTTTTCTTTTAGAAATGGGTCCCTCATTAATATTAGAGTGTATGATATTTAAGGCATATTCAAATTTACCAGCAAAAAAGAGGCAGATTCGTAAGTTGTTCTGTACTGTGTTATTGAAAGTATATTTGACTTTTAGTTATTGTACCATTAAATAAGCACTGCAAAGTGCCTGCAGTTGGTCAATACTTTAGTTGGTCTAAAGCCATATAGGCCATATTTCTAGGTATATAAATCCAGCTGAACTCCAAAAGTAGTTTGAACAAACAGAGACTTTAGAATGGTTTAGGTTGGAAGGGACCTTAAAGCTCACCCAGTTCCACCCTCTTGCCATGGGCAGGGACACCCTCCGCTAAGACCAGGCTGCTCCAAGCCCCATCCAGCCTGGCCTTGAACACTTCCAGGCATGGGGCAGCCACAGGTTTTCTGGGCAACCTGTGCAAGGGCCTCAACACCCTCACAAGGAAGAATTTTATCTGAATACCTAACCTAAACCTACCCTCTTTCAGTTTCAGCAACAATTGTTAATTATGAGCTCTCTCAGCTTTTGTAGGATGCCAGAACTCATGTAACTTGGGTGCTCCTGTTAGGTGCTGTTCAGTGTTAGGTGTTGAAAACTACACCTCTGTTGAAGTATTTCTAGTATCTTAAAAATATTGGCTGTCACTCTTTGGGTAGTTTCAGATGTGATCAGATAGTGATAAATTTGTATGCTGACCTTTACCTAGTTATATAAAAAATTATTTCTATAAATAAATAAATAAATAAATAAATAAATAAAACTACTTGGACAAACATAATTGTACATTTTTTTTGTATCTCTGCTTTGTAATAATAATGTCCCATTACCCACCAGAGGGAGCTCAGTCAAATGTAAGGGCCTGTTCCACCAATGTAAATTAGTGAGAGCTATTTGAAGGATTATAAATAGATTTAAGCACAATTTTAGCAGTTAGTGCATAGCTGGATGTAATTTATATTAGCTGGGAACTGTAATGTGGGTAGTTTGGGGTTTTTTGCTTGAAAGAATACTCCTTTTTTGAAATTATGTCAAAAAGAAGTGTTCACATTCTTGGCACAGATAATTTCATCAGAAATGACTTCTTCATATGTGAGTCACTAGCTTCTATATTCACAGCCATGGAGGGAACACCTTGAGTGAGTCTATTGTTTAGAACAGCATTCATAGCAGTATGTCTGAATGTGCCTCTGTCTTCCATGACTATTAACATTGGTATTTTTTGTACTGACATCTAATCAGCAAACATATATACTGATGTACTTGCTGACCAGGAATACAAAAGGGTGTGACTACAAGACAGTACATTTTCTTAGCAGATAATGTTAAATGATGCATTTGCTTCTGACTGCTTTTAAAAGTTCAGAGTGGTTGACTTATTTCAGCTGTCCACACACAGCAGAGGAATGTAGGAATCAAAGACCCAGGCTGGGGAGAGTACTGTGATGGAATGGCTGTGAAGAAATCTGTGGTCACAAGGCGATCTGGGTTGTGCACTGAGGTTTGTCATACACTTGTAAGAAAGTTACAAGGCAGAGGTGAAAGTTTTTCAGTCACAGAACATCACGCTGCTGCTATTCCTTCATGTGGGAAATTGGGGATCTAGTTCATAAAAGTACCAAACTCTGCTTGTGCAGTGAAAGCAGCAAAAGACCATTAGTGGGGCTGCAGTTATTTTAGTACTGAAGTGCCCTGGCTTCAGTGCAGTTTTTACTTTATGTAGGCTGTTTATCAAGGTTTTATTGATCTTTAATGCAAATACAGTAGTTGGCATAGAATTGGGCTCAATGACCCTTATGGGACCCTCCCAACTCAAGATTTTCTATGATTCCTTGATTAGCACAATAGTCATATTCTGATACTGGTTATTCCTCTTTCTGTAGAAGAACCACCTGCAATGCTCTGACATCTGTATCACATCATAACTGTTAATTCCAGACAGCTGACAAAAACATTACCTTAATGAAGTAAATATTCCAGTATAAAAATTTAGTGTAAACTAGGCTTGGAAAAGTGTTGGGATACATCCAAACAAAAGCTTCTTAATGCTGAGCTAAGGACAACAGCCTGTATATTCTATTGGTGCAAGCCATAAGCAGCCAAAAAGCAAGCAGTTAAGGCAACAGCTCACTCATCAGTTCCTCTTCTTAGCTGTACCTACTTCCTTTCCATCACTTAAAGTTCTCATGTCACTTAACTCATTCTGATCACCCAAAGCACAGTTTGGCATCTGGCTGCACATTTGTTACATCAGCACACACATCCTCATTTCGTTTCCCTAATTCCTATATTAAAATTTAGTATAAGATTAAGACAAATAACTAAATCCACAGACCACCTATTGTCATATTTTCTAACCAGTTCAAGGAAACCAAGCATGTCTCACAGCAGACACCTGCAGGCTGGCAGAATTCCTTGCTGCCACATACCAGCACCGAACCACAAAACATTGTACGTAGCACTTGGAAACCACCTTGAGCACATGGAAATCATCAGACCATGTCATAAGACCGTCAGACAACTGGATCTGAGCTCCAGGCTGACTCTGCTTACTCAGTGGGGATGGATTGTGGTCAGGGGGATTAAAGGAACTGGGGTTTAGAAGGGAAAACTGATAATTGGTGTGCAGAAAAGCAGAGTGACTCATATGCTAAATCTTGTGCTTTCTACAGAATAAACCGTGCAATAGAGGAAGCCTGGGTTGAGGATAACAGTGATTTGTGAATAGTTGTCATCTTTCATTCATATGGGTATGAGTAACATATGACATTACTTGTTAGGAGCACTGAAGAACCTAGAGGTGACTGGCACTGTCCCAAGCAAGGTAGATTTTTCATTCTTATAAAATAATCTACTTTGAATTTAAAGTGTCAGCCTCACAGTTTTGGTGTGCACCTGAAAGACCACCTTGATAACTCCCAGTTTAACATTGCAAAACCAAGTGACTCAGTGAAGGAAATGGAGAGGTTGAGGCTGCCCCTCCAGCTCTGCTTTGCTACCTTCCCTTCCTCCATAATGTGCTCTGTGGTGCAGTCATGCAGGTGGTGTCTTGTCTTGTCCCACAGAAGTACATCAAGATGAACAGCAGGGCCCAGCTTTTTGGTACTTGTTCAGTCTTAGTCTTGCATTGCTGCACACCTTCCAGGCCTGTCATGAAGACAGGTAATAGTTTCATCGTGGGTTTTCCAGGGATATGTATCACCATATCACCCACGCATCTGCACGCCATGACATTCCACCAGGAGGCAGAAGACAGAGCTGTGGGTGCACAGGTATGACTGTGGAAGTATGAAGATGGGAGACAACAGTCAAAAACACCCAGGTTTTGTCAAGTCTCCTCACATTCCTGCTGGACAGGGCCAGTGCTCTTCCTGTTACATCACTGCCTGGGCCAAACTTCCTTTTCCTGCAGCCCTCTTCCACCATTGCACATCTTGTACCTCCCACAGAGAGGCAAGACTCTTCCAGACAAGTCTCCCCTGTTCCTTTAGACGCTTCCACTTAGTGCATTGATCAAAAAAAGAATTTTAGATAGGGAAAAACACCAAGTGGCTTTGTGGTTATTACTGTGACTAGCTAATTTCTGCAAGGTGTCCGGTGGCTGAGCAAAGGGCCATGTGCAGAGCTCCCCAACCACACAACACAAAGGAAGGCTGAGAACATCTCTCTGTCCCACCTGTCCCCACTGTTAACAGCGTGTAATCTTTACAAAGGTCTAGATGATGGAAGCCTCTGGTGGAAGGTGACACACTTCCAAAGATCATTAATTCACAAAATCAGACAGAATAGTGGGAATTTTGAAAAGGGAAACATTTTTTTTTTTTAAAGGCACTGAACTCAAACTCACAGCTCCTCATCTTCCAGACTTTCCAAGCGTCAAGTCACCCTTGGCTCTGGCTGTTTCAAGACCGCATGAGTCATATCCTTGCTAACTGGAAGCCTTAAATTGAGTTTGTTCAGCATTCTTCACGACGGAAGGAAGTTATTTAGCAATGATAGAAAATGGAAAGCACGGGTCTTGTTTTTATTTTAAACCCATGCACTTCACTGTGCCTTAAGTGGCTTGCAGCAAATTCATTTACCATGGTAGTGGCATGCTTACTTTTGCTAACCTGAATAACCTGGATAACAGCAAGAAATACACTTTGTCTGCAGTACAACTGCAGTTCTCACAGGTTGTGGTCCCATGTTATAAAACTGAACCTTTCATTGGTACTTGATTTCAAAAAGTGGCTTCTAAGTTTTTGAACTTCTAAACCCATCTTTGAAATAATTGCATAAAACTTGTTTTTATAGTGTGATAGATACAACAGGACCTAACAAGCAGACCACTTCAACCGGGGCACAAACCATATTGTCTACATGGAAAATACAGGTCAGTGTGGTAAATGCTTTATTAAAAACCCTAATTTCAGCTATTTAGTTAGCAGAGCTCCACTGTATCTAGAGAAAATCTCAGCATGTCCAAATTGGAGACTTACTGAATGTAAAAATATTTTTCACTATTATGCTCTTGATAAACAAATTAAGAGATGGATGATAGATACAGCAGTTACCTCTCCGAAGGTTGTTCTAGCTACCTTTACTCTTTTCAACACCTGGATGATTTTCTGCAATATGTTGACTGTGCCACATTTTAATTTAACTTGCCTATTAATATTTTTGGAAAATTCAATTTCCCTACCTTCCTGCCTTTGAATCCCATCTCCCCCAATTTTTTTTTTTTTTAAAGATAATTTTCAAGAGACACTAATTTTTCATCCTTGGTACTTCTATATCAGTTTTACTCATTTGTATTGCGATACAATTTCTCTGAGCTCCTGCCCTCAGGCACATGAGCATGCATGCAGGAAAATACATTCATACAAAGCTGTTATTTTTATACTTTAACCATAACTAAAAGTAGGAGGAAAATTTGCTTGCACATAGCTAAAGTCCAAGTTGAATATAAATCTTTCACTTAAATTAGTTTGGGATGGTTTAAGAATGTCATATTTATCCAGGCTTGTAGGCTGGACCATATCGAAAATTTGGCATCTGCGCATCTGTAAAATATTTCTTGAATTCTTCTATACTGGTCAGTACCTACAGGTTAGGAAAAACATATTCCCTGACTATTCTCAAAGTGCTGATTGACACAAATGAGGCCCAGCTTTCCTGCTACACCTGACTGTGGCTCTCTCTCAGGTTTTTCTCCCAGCATATGGTCTGTAATTTTTCTGATATCTAAAGCATAGTGACTGTGCTTAAATGGAAAATTTCAACATGAACATAGTTATTTGTAAGTAAAGGTCTGCTGTTTGATCCATTTGCATACAAAGACAGTCTGTCAACAAACTAATTTTATGTACTTTATATGGTTTTCAATGAATTCACTGAAATCATCTAACGGCATGATATTTTCAAGGCTAGATGGAAAAACCTTTGACTAAAATGACAAACTATTTTAAAATGAGAATTCTCTTGTTCAAAACACACAAACACAGGCAAAAGGGGGTAATTCTAGCTTCTAGTGGTGTTCTGTGCTCAAAGCAAAGCTTTCATTTCTCTTCAAGTTATGTTTCCCAACAGTGCAAACTCAAACAAGACATTTCCAGCACTTCCAGGCCTAATATTCCAACCGTTTTTTATTAACTATGTTGTTTTCTTTTTTTCTTCAACTATCAACAAGGTACAGTGAAAATTGGATCCTCAGATAATAAGAGGAATAAATACAGTGTTACACTGCTCAGGGAGCATTCCAGGGGGAAGCACATGCCTCAAGAGCGGTGATTTCCCGGGTACAGCAGGAAGCAGTGCCACGTTTGGATGCTGACACTGCCCTGGCGGCTAAGGAGGAGAAGTGGAAACAAGGCTGTCCTCTCCTGCTACTTCTTCATGCTCTCCAGACAAGGTTGTCCTCTCCTCCTACCTCTTCATGCTCTCCTGCTGCAGTACCAGGTGCTTGGAGTAACACAGAGCCAGTTTTCCCACCTGTGCTGCAGGGAATACTGCAGGCAATTAGCACAGATAAATTACAAGCAGCTTGTAATTCTTTTTTTGTCCACTTTGCTGCCAGGAATTGTTCTGATTAACATGAAATTCCATTTTCATGATAGACTAATGATAATAATCAAAGCTAAAGTCCTGGTGCAAATCTTAAGTTCATAGTTTTCAATTTCTAAGACACAGTACTAATAACATATTAAGTTGAATTTGAAGCTCATGAAGATGTAACAAGCTCTATCTAAGAAGCAGAGTTTAGAATACAGGGTGATTTGAGAACATTCAGAACATAAAAGGGCTTTTCTGCATCCACTTTTAATGAAAAAACTGCTCTATGAATAGAAATGGAAGTGTAATGAAGATTTTTAAGTTGATCTAAGAAAATACAGGGATAAATAGAGCAAGTAAAACTGACATTTTACTTCCCAGTTATTTGTGTATCAGAGAACTCCTGTCCCTACTTACAAACACTTATGCTTCAAAATAGACCAGAAATTAAGAACAAAAGATCCTTACAATAATTTTACTGACATAGTCTCAGTTGAAACTATGATGAAATTATGATTCTTGTATTAATTTTTCATTTCTTGCATGCCTAAAAGTACAATAAAAAGACACTCAAGTAATCTTTACACTTAAGGAAGGAAAGTTTGATCTCATCTATTTCCTTTTAATTTTATAACTTGCAAATTATCACTGCAGTCCACTTGTTTGATAAAAATGATTTTGTTACTCCAATTTTTCATGTGCAGTTTTTCAGATTTTATACAACAGTGTGAAGTTGACATGAAGTATAGTTTTTACTAGTAAGGAGATCTGCTTCAAGATAACTTCCAAACACTTTATGCATGAGGAAAATAATTTAAAAAGAATTTACCAAACTAAAATTAACATACATGTATTCCATATATTAACATTGTCCCAGTCCTTAGTATGATCCAAATTTCCAACACAGAGACTATTTATATAATTTTCTAGTGTGTCCATATCTTCTTAAACTGGAAGAAATATGTTTAGAAAAGAAATCTGATCCACTAGAACATATAATGGGGATAGCTTAACTTCAATTATGTTACTTGAAATAACACATTCATTATATAATGGATGAAATATCCATTATATTAAGCTACTGGGTGTCAAGTATTAAATCAAATTCAGACTTCTACGTACTCTGTAGTAAAGTGTTGCAACATATTAAACAGATCTTTATTTTAAAATCTCTTTCCAGCACAGGACCATTCCTGTATGAGCTGCCTCCCATGAGCTAGTTGGGAGTTATGAGGAGCCCTGTCTTTTTTGGTATTGTATCCTGAGCTTTTCCAGTTGCTCCACGCACTGCGTCTGGGCCAGCTTCAGTGTCCGGTTCTCCTCTGTCAGTTCTGCATACTCCTTAGCCAGCCGAGCAGCATCCATGCTTTCCTTTTCCACTTGTTCCAGTCTGGCAATCAGCTCCTTTCTGACGATTATGAAAAAAACCCCAATTATTAGAAATGGCAGTAGGCAAAAATTTATTGTCCTGTGTTTTGTCAAGGACGGGCTGTGTGTTGTTAACTTACTTTTTAGTACTTGAACTTGTGTGAAACAAGGACCTAAAAGATTAATTTTTTAGAGTCCTGTTTTTTCCTTTTAAAAGACTAAGCTTCCAAAATCTCAGATTGGTTTGCTGTTCAGTGACCAAGCCTGAAAAATGCTGTGTTCATGTGTCTGTATTTGGGACTGTTCAGCAGATGAGAAGGCTTTGGAGAGACCTTAGAGCCCCTTCCAGTACCAAAAGGGGCTCCAACAGAGCTGGAGAGGGGCTCCTGACACAGGTGACAAGACAAGGGAATGGCGTCAAACTGAAAGAGAGCAGGAAATGGGATATTGGGAAGAAATTCTTCCCTCTGAGGGTGTTGAGACCCTGGCACAGGTTGCCCAGAAAACCTGTGGCTGCCCCATGCCTGGAAGTGTTCAAGGCCAGGTTGGACGTGGCTTGGAGCAACCTGGTCTAGTGCAAGGTGTCCCTGCCCATGGCAGGGGATTGGAACTGGGTGAGTTTTAAGGTCCCTTCCAATCAAAACTATTCTATTGATTGTATGATTCTGTGATGTATTCTTCAGTAAGATCTGAGCACACAATTCACGGTGGAGAATCAAGTTCCTAGAGATGACTTGTTAATACTTTGCCAGAAGAATAACAATTTATTTTTCTCTTGATACCAGGTATCACTGAAAGAGAGCAAGGTGTTTTTGTTTGGTTGGATTTATCAATAAGTTCTGTGAAGTGTGCCTGGTTTCCTTTTCTCTACTACAAACAAATCCAGTAAGTAGTAGGCACTGAATCTGAGCTACATGTATTGTTTCTATAACGTGTTTAGGCTCAGATCTTAAGCCCTGTTGCTGAGGAAGAGCTGCAAACCTGACCCCTCCTGGTCCTCTTAAGTACAGACACGAGGATTTGAGCTGTGACTTCTGGATGGAGTCACACAGTGCCCTGTATTCCCAGAGCTGGCCAGGAGCTGGAGTTTCCTGTATAGTATCAACTGAAATTACCTCAGCACAAGTTAAGATAAAAGAAGTCTTAAAACACACTGAAGGCATAAGTAACTCACAGAGTATCTAATTGCTCTCCCCTTAGTCACCCACCAGGCTCGCCTGGCCTCTGGGTTTCTTTTTCCCTTTAAGTCAAAAATTCACCCATTACAGGAAGTTTCTTCTAAAAGGTTCTTTTGATCATTCTGTCTCAGAGATTAGTTAATCTTTTAACTGTTCATAGCCCTGTGACTTTATTTCTCAGTCATGTCAAAACAGTGCTTGTAGATCATCAGTAGGAATTTGTTAATGCCTTCATAGTGGATAGATTTCACTGCAGTCCTTAAAGGAGCTCACTGGTCAGGCTAGACCAGTGCTTTCAGACAGGAAATTCCTAGAGATCTGCAATTCTATTCCCACAGGTCAGAGTATTCATGAAAAGATAACATTTCTGTTTTGCTGATCACCTGTGTTATTCGTAGCTGAAAAGCTACCATGCAGAGCAGCAAAACTGTAAATCTGGCTTTTGAAAAGCACTTCTGTGTGGGCTTCATTTAGGATCAAGTTAACCTTTCTCTGTCTTTACTGCAGCTTTCAGTGATAGCAGAGTTTGCCCATGGTTTAGTTGACTGTTTACAGTCACAGTTACTGTAGTTCAAGGAGTCACAAGTTAGAACAGACCCTTGGTACAGCCATTTCTACCAGCTATATGATAGCTCTGTTTTATACTGCTGAGGTAAGGCAGAGCAGTTATGCTGCAGCAAAGCCTCTTCTTTTTCTTTACACCAGGTGACAGGTGCATTCAACCAGGCCTTTGAGAGGAAACATCATGAGGGTATTTTTGCTCAGTAGAATTCTGTTTACATTTAACACAATACAGCTGTACAAGTTTTAAACACAGCAAGCCACTAACAGGTTCATTTCTCTGTGGCTGGGCCATTCTAGATCAACCTGTTTTCACAGAAGTCACGACAATCTTGATAGACAGCTCCTATTCATGGGCCTGAGGCCATGGAGGAGTGATTTCACATGAGAAATACATTCAGGGACAATGAGTTTTTACAACTCCAGATGTTTGGGGTTTTTTTGATTTATTGTTTGTTTGTTTGTTTGTTTGTTTTGTTTCTCCCTGGACTTCCTCTGGAAGACTTTTATCCCTGGAGACCAAGTAAGAACTTCTGCAATATTTTTTTGCAATATTTCTCTGGTGCAATGTTGGACTAAAGGGCTAAATTAAGCTCTTTCAAATTACAGACTGTTAAATCAGAAGTGTCGAAACAAATGATTTCAGAATCATTCTTCCTTACTTTTCTTACACTCATGAGCTTTTTGAAAGGGAGATGCAGTGAACACACTACTAGGTAATCAGCATCTTAAAAGCAGGTAAACCTTTTCTGTGGGAACTTCCAGTACTTGAAAAGGAACAGTACTGACTATCTTGGACCTGAGCCAGGAGAGGCACAGACAGACAATGTGCAAACTCAGACAGCTCTAGTAATGAAGGTCAGTTCTGATTTGATGACATTGTCTGCAGGCTTGGCTTTCATGCTGCTCTCCAGTAATACTCAAACAGCACAGATAACTTCCCTCCCCCCTCCCCAGGATTCAGATTTGCTATCAAATAAACTATAAATGCATTAAGATCAAAATACACTCATTGCTGTAGTCCACACTCTTGGACCTCCCTCACAGAAAGAAGTTTCCTTGCACTGAGGTAGTAAAATTGCCCACTTCTGAGTCAGCAGAACCTACTTAGTCCTTTCCCATCAGGATCAACACCTGTTTACAGGATAGGGTGATGTTTCAGGCTGATACTGTCGGCCTGCCACAGATCTAAAATTAGAGTACCAGGGATCTGCTAAATGTTATGAATGGTGTAGTTTATGAAGCTCACAAAAGGATGAGGACAGTAACTAACATTTACATCTGATCTAATCCAAGATTTGAACTTAGCTTTCAGAGGTTAAAGAACACCATGCTAAGCTCTTGCACCATCTAGACTTTGTTGGGGATGCTTAATAAATAGATGTAGCACTGTGTCATCTGTGTTTTCTGTTAATGGTTACCCCAAGTTTAAATATTAACAGTATTGATAAGGTATTTTCCAAATTAGTGCTGAGGTACTCAAAGCTTTGAGACAATCTGTAACATGTACTTTAAGTGCTCTTTTTTGGGGACGGGTTTGGGAGGCAACATTAGCGATTTGCATCATAAACCCATAAACCACAAGGAGGAGAAAAACATAGCACTGTCTTAGGGAAGTAATTTCTCTTGTTCTGGCCTTAATGACTAAACATGCAGACAAGAGAGCTCCTCAACACTCATATTCACAAGGAATAAATCCAAAGAAAAGTGACAGACTAAGCAGATAATTCTGTCTGCAGATAAGTGTATTTAGAGATGGACTGGACACAAGGAAAACAGTTTCCAGAATACAAAGACTCAGATTTGCCTTTTCCTCATTGTGAACAAGGTATTCAGGATCACGTGTCTGTGGCATACAACACAACTGGTGTGTACTGGTAGCCAAAAAGTCATTTTCCCTTCCCACATTTGGCATGGCTTTCCTATTGAGGGAATTATGAGACCCTGCAAGGTAACTGCTGTCTTGAGGAGATTGTCCTTGCATAAGTCTACTAATTAATTTAAAAAACAACACTATTAAAGACATTAATGTCTGCTTCAATGTAAATGAAAATGTCTTTCAGATGCCAACACATAAAAGGTCACAGAATGACAGAAGAGTTTGAGTTAGAAAGGACCTTCCAAAGGCAAGGACACTTCCTTTAGAAGAGGAGGTCTCTTTTTGTATTAGAAAAGCTGTAATTTAATTTCTAGTATTTGACAAGTAACATATATTTTGCATCTTTTGTGAGATGATGAAAAAATAGGTCTAGAATGGGAAAATTATTGAACTAAAATGTTGACTTTAAGGTTTACACCAATCTTTTTCTGAAGTACCTAGAAGTCTGAAAACTACTTGTCTTCACAGTGTTGGGAAAGACACTCAAGAAACAAATGTACCTGAGAAATCTTCTGGACTAAAAAGCATAGAAACAGTCCTATGGTCATGAGAGCAAGCTAAAACATATGAAAGGCTCCCACAAAATTAAGCAGTCATCTCCGCTGCATGTCATTTGCCAAGAGGGCCACTGGGATGCTGGATTTTGTCATCAGTAGCGTGTCTAGCGGGACCAGGGCAGTGACTGTTCCGCCGTGCTGGGCATGGCTGAGGCCACACCTCGAGTCCTGAGTCCAGTTCTGGTCCTCTCAGAGAGGCAGGAGGGACCTTTTCACTCTCCACAACTCCCTGACAAGAGGGTGCAGGCAGGTGAGGGTCAGGCTCTGCTCCCAGAGAACAAGGGACAGGGAGAGAGGAAATAGCCTAAAGTTGTGCCAGGGGAGGTTCAGATTAGATATCAGGAAAAACTTTTTAATTGAAAGGTTTGTAAAGTACTGGAATGTGCTGCCCAGGGAAGTGGTTGAGTCACCATCCCTGGAGTAGTTAAAAAAACATGTGGAGGTGGCAGTGGAGGACACAGTTTAATGGTGAACAGGGAGGTGGTGCTGGGTTGGTGGTTGAACTTAATAATCCTAAAGGTCTTTTCCAATCTTAACAATTCTACTGTTTCTGCTCTAACGTGTAAAAGAAGGAAAAGAAATCATATCCACGGCCAAGAAAATGGGTGATCCTAAACCAGGTGGTGATCGAATTATATTTTCTGTAGAGTTATATTAGAATTGTCTGGGGAGGAAAAGGAGATAACCATCCAGTGCTAAGAATATAAGATACAGCTAGCAACCATGGCAACTCTAATATTTAACTACATAATCCAGGGTCATTATCTAGTAATAGCAATATAACAAGTGCTCAAAATAACCAGCCATCTCATCCCTTTCACCCAAAGTTAGATACCCCAAACCATCTGTTATGGAAATACGTGTGTGTTTCTGGAACATAAATTACATTCTGTGCCCTAAATGTGGTGTGTTCTCGCTTCCACACCCTTTTCTTTATTTTCAATCATGTCTCCCATTCCAGAGTGGTTTTTTTCCCTTGTATTACATATTGCTGGCATAAATGTGAAGAGTGTGAGTGAAGACAGCAAACAAAGCTATGATTAAATTAGCAAAAAAATCTACCCAATGTTCTTTCAAATTCTTGCTTCCTTTTAAATTCTTGAGTAACTTCTTTTCCCATCTTTATTTGCTTTGTCCTTTGATTTTCCCTTTTTTGATACTACAACCTCTTTTTCTCTCTCACATTTCCCATTTTCCTGTGAAATACTTGTCATCTTCTCTCCCACTGCCAGCCTAGTACATTCTCCTGCCATCTATATTGCACAAAAGGGAACAAGTAAGTAAGTTTGTTGTCACCCTGATGAAAAGCAACCCTTGTCATTTAGTTTCATTGACTTTTTACTTTGGCCATACTCGATGCTCACATTGCTCATCAAGCTAAGCAGAAGCATAAAAGCCTTTGAAAAGTTGTAAAAGATTCTATATTTTTCACTATTGTTAAAATAATGTTTTACAACTTTCTATGTCTTATAAAATAATATAAAAATATACCTGTATATATTGTTTCATGCATGAAAGGTTACACTGAACTTTGGAGGCTGGAACAACAATTATTTTAAAATAGAATTAACTCTATTCCTTTTTTTTTTTTTTTTCCTAAAAAGCTCTAGTACCTGTACAGATATTTGTCAGGTTAACATTATTTCTTCCTCCTAGCCAACAAATAAAAATATTTGCTCAATCCATTTTCTGCTTTTTTCTGTCAGTCATAGCCTTCAGCATCCTGTATGTGCTATCAGCAGGCACCACAGATGCAGAAACTGCCAGGTGAGACTTGTTATTGGAATGACACAGGTGAATTGATCTGTGGAGAGAAGTTGGGAGCATTGGCAAGGATACCATCCAGCAGCATTTGTGATAGCCTTTGGTAAAAATGTACACTGAAAAACACTATAAAAGCTGTTTGTTCCCATTACAAGGGATGCAACTTGATCAAAATACTATTTGCAACTATATGTTAATACTATATGCAATACTTAAATACTATTTTTCAAAATAGTATTTAAGAGAAATAGACAGTAGATAGTAGGTGTAGTAGACAATTGGGCATCTTCATTTGCATGTATTCAAATTCAAGTGTAGAAGAAGACACCAAGAGCAGGGGTAAATTTTAGAAAATTGCAAACTCCATGTTTTCAATTTGATTGTAATTGATTTTGAGGCTAAAAGCTTGTTCATTTCATCAGACTTTTCAGACAAGTGAAAGCATTCTTCCTTTTTAAAAACGGAATACTCAATGCTTCCAGTGATGGGGCAGCCAGGGCTGTCTGGGCAACCATTTCCAATGCCCCAACATCCTCACAGGGAAGAATTTCTCCTTAATAACCAATCCAAACCTACTCTCTATCAGTTTAAAACCATTCTGCCCTGTCCTATCTCTACCTGCCCTTGTAAATATTCTCTCTCAGGTGCATATATAAGTATATACAAATATAAGAATATACACATGTATTTATTTATATATATACATATACTTATATGTACACACACAATTCTAAACATGCATGCCACCCCAGCCATTATAATCCACTCTTCATTCAGTATATGCTAGTCCTTAAACTACTTTTAACTCTCTTGCTGTAAGTGCTGAGAATGTTTTTAGACATAAATCAGTGAACAGGAGAGCAAAACTCCCTTTTACTTCTCGCTTATTCCTTTGCCTCCACACTTATACTCCCTTTCTATCTAGTTTTAGATAAAAATCAAGGCTGTCATGTTCAGGTTTGTTTGCGTACATGTGTATAAAGTTACATGTGTACTAATAACTTTCTAATCCACCTTTCAATTTCAACCAAACCATGTGGTAAAGAGGTCCCAGTCAGCTTCTGGAGGGTTTAATAAAAACAGACTGCTCCAGAAAGGAAATATACACAATGGGGGAATGCAAAATGGATAATCTACTTGGAGGGAAAAGTTATAAACAATCCACATCTGGAGAAGAAATATCTTCAATTTGCACTTGCAGTTTAAACCTCAAAATCAGGCAACCACAGTGAACCAGCTTGTAGGAAATTAAACATCTTTGATCCCAGTGCTGTAGGATCGCTTTTTCAGATTAAGACACATGGGAGGTGTGAAAGGTGCTGCCCTGATATTTGTCATGTTTAGGCATTTCACAGCTATACAGCATGTGAACATAAGGCTACAAATATGTAATTAGAAAAGTACATACGGGTCTCAATAATATAATTCCATTTGTTGCCTTATACAGCCACTCATAACATATGTTTACTGGGGCATGGAATTCCCAGAACAGGTTCAGCAAAGACAGCAGTGGTGGAAGCTACCTGACATTGTTCCACTGTTGACATCCACTGGTGGAATGAAGGAAAATGCCAGCCTGAAGCCCTTTAAATCATCCAAGATACGCACCATTGAGAGGCTGACCTCTGGGCTCAGAGGTTGATTAGGATAATTGTGAGTTCAGGTAAATAATTTTGTGCATGTACCTGCCATTCTCAAGAAGCAAACCATTTCTAATTTAGCTAGTACCACAGACTTATAGATAAAAAAATTGCATTCAAACAGCAATTTTGTTTTATTCCAGAAAGTGCAAAAATATACGTGAATGTCTCATTTTCATGAGCTCCAAGCATTCTTCATAAACACGCATAACTGATTCAGGGTTGTGCCAATAATAATAATAATAGATTTATATTAGTAGACTCTAAAACCAAAATGATTGAAGGCTACCTTTGGGGTTTATACAACTAAAGTCAAGCACTTATACAATCATTTAATATTTTATATTGCGCTTGGATTTTCAGAGTAGACAAACACACATGATTTCCACAGGATTGATTGCTAAATACATATATAAGCAGCTTGTATCAGACAAACAAATTTGAAAAATAATTGCAAATTTTAAAAAAATTACTTATCTTCTAATCTCTTTAAAAATACTAATGACTTTTTATTGGCCAAGTTCAATTAATGGTGAATCAAATGCAAATGCTGCAAATGTGAATCAAATGTAAAATGCATCTTCCCATGACACTGGACATAATCTTTTTTAGCTCTTGTTCCAGTCTGTCAGCCTCTGAGTGCCACACTGATCCTTCAGTGGAAGGGGGTTTGCAGTGGGAAACTTCAAACAGCTTTGACACTTTAGGCAAAAAGTAACTGTATTATGCCTATAGCCATCAACCCAGATAAAGACATCTCACTTTCTTACCCTGCATAGTTTGGATTCAGGGAGTTCTTTGACTGTCTTGTAAGACTACAGGATTTCAAGTTTCCCTCTTGCTTCTGCAGCTGAAGTTTCCCATGGATGCAAACTTGGCTGAACTGCAGGGTCAGCTGGGCAGAGATTTCACTATTCACCTTCTTTCCTTTCTCTGAACTTCTTTTTCAGGAAATTTCATTTCTTTTTCCTTTTCTCATGGAAAAGGATGGACAGCTACAGAGTGCACTTTGCCATTTAATAGTCAGGCAAAAGATGACAAGGCTATGAGTACAGGCCATAGACAAGAAAAAAGCCTCCAGCTTATTCACTTTGGGTATGAACACCTGAAATGCCAATGTATATTGAACCAGTGTACACAAAAACAAAGCACCTCACAGAAACAGGTTTACTAGTATTGTCAAGTATTCTAAGCCTAAATGAGAATCCATTTTGTTCTTCATTAAAGTGTGCAGTGTTTATTGAAAAAACTAAAATTGAAAAGGAACCTACAACAGATGGACTGGATTGTTATGTGAGCTGGAGGCTGTCAGTGAAGCTTTTAAGGGACACCCACAAAGCTGAACTGTGACAGCCCTTAGTGGCGTCAGCTGATACTGTAGAGCGATGGCCAACTTGTGCTCTACATCAGGCAGAGGCATGAAATCATAGGATCCTAGGATGGCTTGTGTTAAAAGGGACCTCCAAGATAATCCAGTTCCAACCCTGTGCCACCAGCAGGGGACACCTTCCACTAGGCCAGGTTGCTCCAAGCCCTGTCCAACCTGACCTTGAACACTTCCAGGGATGGGGCAGCCACAGCTTCTCTGGGCAACCTGTGCCAGGGCTTCACCACCCTCAGAGGGAAGAATTTCCTCCCAATATTTCATCTATCCCTGTCTTCTGTCAGTTTGAAGCCATTCCCCTTGTCTTGTCACTCCAGGCCCTTATAAATAGTCTCTCTCCATCCTTCTTCCAGGCTTCCTTCAGATACTGGAAGGCCACAATTATAATATATGTATAAATAAGTATATACATATATAAGCATATAGGTATATCAAGTCAGAAAATACAAAGTTAAACTTTCATGTTTCAAACAGGGTTTTACAAAGAGAATATAGAACAGTAAATCCTTTAGGAAAGTTACTCACTTTCTTTCTTCCAGCAGAGCAATTTCTTTCTTGACCTCGTGGTACTCTTCTGCTATTTTGCAGTGCTGTTTATACACCTGCATAGATTCCTTAGAGTCATGACAAGGAGGCAGAGGCTTTAAGAAAAAAAAAAAGAAGAAAAAAAACCCCATTGTTTTTTGAATGAAATATTAGTTTAAACCCCACATATTTTGAAAGATACAATATTTATCTGAATTCCTGTGAGAACACCTAAAGAATTTTTTCCCTTAAATAACTGTAGTATATGGCCAACTATTCCTAGTGATGGCCTTTCAAGGAGGGAAAAAACCCAAAAGAGTTCCCTGCATAAGAATATGTGCGAAACTTCAAACATGTGTAAAACTTCAAACATTGTGAGAATTTTCAAAACTCTCCTTGTCAGCTTTGCAAAATATCCCTGCAGATTTTTCAAAGGAGGATTTCTGCCTTACCTCCCTCTTTTTCAGCTAGAGTGATATGTAAATGCTAAAGCTGATGCATTGATCAGACCTATCACATACATCTTTACACTGCCAGGAACTGACGTCATTGCAACAAGATCATCTTTTTTTCAATGCATACTGAATGTAATAAATATGGCAAATAAAACCAAGCTGTCCTAGGACTCCTTAAGTAAATTTCATCAAAGGTCTTGAAAATACATTTTGGTTAAATGTAGGTGCTTTTTGCTCCTTAAAAAAGAATGCATCTTAATTCAGGCTTCACGTTTGACTGTCACATTTTGGTTATAACACTTTCAGGAAGTATTTTTAAGTTATTAGCCATGAATCTATTGACTGTAAATGAACTCCAAATAGCATGCTTGAGCCACCTGTTTGAAGTAAAAGGAAACACTTAAAATAGTTCATTTACTGTCCATTTAAATAACATCCAATTGCTTTTCACAATATTAGTAGATTGTTTTGCATTTCTTGCTGTCCTACCTTGACTCTTCTGGGTAGTATAATATTCCCTTAATGACATTATTAGGAAAAGAAAAGCACAAGTAGTCAGACTTTTCCTATTTATGATCTTGTAATATTTTGTTTAATCTAAACTGAAAATTCAAATTTTACTAAACATGTTAAGAAACAAAGATTAAAAGCATTTTTGTTCAGGAGACAGGGTAAGCTGGCTTCAGACATAACCCAAAGCACAGATATAAGTAATGTATGCAGCTTGCAAGTACTTGTAGTTGGTATGTGATTCCTCACTGAAATTTTGACACTCATATTCCATATTCTAAATTTAAAACTGCTGCAGCAGAATTGTTTCACAGCACATTGTTTCATTCTCCCTGATCTTGGAGATTTTGGGAACCCAGGGAAAGGGCAGCCCAATACTTGATGAATCTAATCCCTAGAAAAGTGCTTTTAATTGCATTTCAGTGTGGATGAGCAAGAGCACCATTGATATAGCCACCCAAATAATAAGCATAAATTTAGCAAGACTGAATATAGAAGTCTCAGTGCTCTAATCCAAGAATGCATGGATGAGCCAAAGCAGCATCTCTGCTATCTACCAGAGATCAGCTACCAACAAGTGTGTCACAATAAAACAATTTTGAACAGTACCAAGGGGAAAGTCCCCAAACAGTGATACTTCAAAAGAAAAACGCAACAAAACAAAGCAGAAAAGACCTTGGATTTGCTTTCAATTTAGTTTCCACTAATCTAGCTGGTTTAAACCAGTTTAAAAATTAAAACAGTGCTCAGTTTCTATATTCCAGCTTCCCACTCAAAAGATATATATAGAGAGCTAAAAATTATCTAGTCATGCTGAAACTTAGCATCTAAGGCTCACTTAGAACCAGCTGCTGACTTTTAAAACCCTTCCTATTATTGTTTCCTCTTCAGTGACATTTTATCTTACACTGATATTTTACCACTTAAATTAAACTTAAAACAAATTAAACAATCAGTTTTCTAATTTCTATTCATAAAATTATTTTCAATTTGTCTGATGGTAGTAAGCACTATATCAAGACTCTTTTAAATTATTGGTGTATATTTCTTTAAAACATAAATGTTACAATGTTTTCAAATGACTAGATAGAATATAATTGGATCATATCATAGAGTGGTTTGGATTGGAAAGGACCTTCAAGAGCATCAAGTTCCAGCCCCTCTGCTATGGGTAGGGACACCTTCCACCAGGCCAGGTTGCTCCAAGCCCTGTCCAACCTGGCCTTGAACATTTCCAGGGATGGGGCAGCCAGAACTGGAGAATTTGGTGTGCTCCTCTGTAATTTGGAAACTTCTAAGACAAGCTCCAGAGATATTATCTACAGCATCCATGAGTAGATTCTGGTCAGTATCATATGAAACTGCATTTTAGCAAACACTTTCTACTGCAATAACATGGTAAAAGGAGACACAAATCTCCATTCCACATGGAAGAACTTTTTTAATGGTCTGTGGCCAGGCAATGGGATGTACTGCAGATACTGCAGTACAGAATGCCCAATGGCATTCCAGGAAGTCTGTATAACATCTTTTTGTTAAGGGATTGCTAGTTTACCAAGGTGACTAATTTCAGAAGGCCTTAATAAAGTTCAATTTACAGTATGCTTTTTTTTCCACTGTCTGTCCTATTAAGCCTGATTTTCAACAAGGTCTGATTTTTCCGTGTATTTTGTTGAGTAACTCACTGTAACATTGAGAAATGTTCTACAGAATTCAGCAAGTAGACACTAAGAGTTCCTTTTATAGACCATCCTGTAACTGCACATATATATGTAAATCTTTACAAGACA
The DNA here is from genome assembly GCF_017590135.1 of Pyrgilauda ruficollis. Taxonomy (NCBI): domain Eukaryota; kingdom Metazoa; phylum Chordata; class Aves; order Passeriformes; family Passeridae; genus Pyrgilauda; species Pyrgilauda ruficollis. The sequence goes on from NW_024515875.1 coordinate 27,903, forward strand.
TATGTACTGTTTATTCAGACTTTTGTTCAGAATCCAGACATGAAAGATGTTGGAAGATGACATGCAAAAGCAGTTCATGAAGAAACAGAAAATCACAGAACTTTTGGGTTGGAAGGGACTTTCTTTCCTTGCAGGAGAGGTGCTCCATGCCTTTAATCATCTGGGTAACCTCCTTTCTGCCTGCTTTTTAAGGCAGGCTGAAGAAGGTCTTCTAAGTAAAATCTTTGGTGGGATGACACAGAATGAAAATTTTCAGGTTTGGGCTTTTTTTTTTTTTTTTTTTGCTTCACTTATATGACAAGTTCTTTTGCCTTGCCATATGAAAATCAGCATTCCATATCCACAAAAGCTGTATAGTTGACAGTGCCAATCAACTGTCAAAAGCTTTAAAAACAGTTGATTTTTAAATTCACCATCATTGCACTTATGTGTTTAACTGTGCAAAAATTAAAACTTTCTCCTGAAAAAGTTGAAGTTTCAAGAAAAAATTGTATCTGGCAGTTTTTCCAGCTCACATGAACTTATTTAGAAGTCTTCAGCACTGATCTAATTAAAGAGTGGTATCTTGCTTTTTGTAAATTTGGTAACTCAGCTGAACTCTTCTGGAAAAGTGGAAAATCCAATGCTAATATTTTGAATGTGGTCTATGTTCATTATATGCCCTTGTGCACTCTTCTATGATAGAAAAACCCACATTGTGCCAAGCAAAAATAGCACATTGCAGCTACTTTTTGTTGTGCAAATGGAACTTTTCCACCAGTTTCAGATACCCATCTTAGGATACATCTAGTCCAGTCTAGTTTTACTATGAAAGTCAATAGTTCTCTTCCAAACAATTCAGGTCAACTGGATGAGAGCAATTGTGAGTTTTGCTCTCCTTTCTGTGAGATTTTCCATTCTTTTCTAACCTTAGTATGATGCTCTGACTTGGTGAACATGCATACATGTTAACATACATGCATAAAATGGCCTTACATAATTTAAGACCAAAGTTATCACAGCAGCATTACAGGAGACTTATCAAGTTCATTGGCTATCAGACCTAATTTTAGAGCAACACAGTCCTCTAGGAATTCTCTTGGAAACCAATACATAGTAAAAAAATTACAGCATCCTCTTTAAAAACAGAGTATGCTTTTAAACTTTCTAAAATTAATTTATGTATCTAACAAAAATCCCGGCATTCAGTAGAAGCAATTAAAGTTCCAGAGTAAACAAGGTTTTTGCTAAATACTTATATCACACACTGCTCCTTTCATAACATTTGCATTGCTTTTATATGAGCATTTTCTACTAAAGTGAGAAAAACTATCCTTTGACTTGAGGTTGGATGTTATAAATGGTTGGAGCTTTTTCTTTGTTGCAGCAATTTTATAGTCATCTAATGACACAGATTTGTAACACAAAATATGACATAAATGTCTCTCAAGCTCACAATTTCATGAGACAAGATCACAGAACCATTGAATTGTTTTGTGTTGGAAAGGACTTTAAGGATCACCTCCTTCCAATCCTCTGCCAGGGACACTTTCCACTAGACTAGGTTGCTCAGAGCCCCATCTAACCTGGTTTTCAAAGATGAAGAACTATAGAACACCCTGTGTATACATATGTGACTTGTGTTCTTCCCTCTTCAGGATCAAGCTCTCATCTGGAATAAAGATTTTGATGGGGAACAGAGAGATGAACTGAGCAAGTCACAGGAAGTGTTGGAATGGGACAGGCAACGTACAGGGCATAGCAGTGCAGGTATGAACACTAGATACCCTCCTCTCCATTCAGTGACCTGAACAACAAGGCCTTGGATGCTGATGTATGTTTCTAAATACAGCAGATAACCCGTAGTAAAATTTCTGTCAGAGGGGTCACTGGGCAGCTAATCAAGAAAGTGCCTTCCAAGGACCCATCCAGACAAAGCAAAGGTTAAAGTTTCCCAGTGACAGAGTGACAGGTGTAACCAGCCCACCCTTGCTGCACTGCCCACCACATGGTGCACACACGGAAGCGGGGAAAACCACCAAAGCTCAAATAAACAGGTACTGCTTGTCAGTGGGAAGAGAATAATTTCCAATACTGCAAACAAAAGGAATTGAAAACAAGAAGATTATTAATATGAGTTTTGTTTCACTGATAACTTAGCAGGAAGTTATTTTAGTTGTGTGTGTGGTTTTGTTGTTTTTTTTTTTAATAATAAAGCTGCAAATATAGCTTAAACTGATCTGTTCTCATATGAAGGTCTTTCATGTCTGATTGACCACAGACCACATATAAATTTTGATTTAAAATATTGGAGTTATTTTTTTACAAATTGCTTCTCGGAATGTGTAGAAAACTGTAACATTCAAAAAAGTAATTTGAAAATAAAACATGTTAGTCTGAAGCTAGCTAGTACATCAGAACACAGACTCATCATTTTTATTCTTCAGAATGAAGCTGCAACTAGAACTGTCCTTTAGTAAGAGTCCTTATAGAGAATTAGCTTTTTTGCTAAGTCTCCTAGAAATACCTTCTCTCCAGGCAATTCCACATCCACCTCTGTAGAGCTGGGTGCTTGGACAGCAGGGTTTGTTGCCCTGCCAAGGGGAGGCTGCACTGAACTTTGCCCTGTCATTTGATACTGCTGCCCAGGGAATAGGTATGGAAGAATTGTGGGAGGAAAAGTGGGACCACTAAGTAATTCTGCTCAAATAGCCAAGTTGTCTGCCAAGGCCTAACATAGGAGGACGAGAGCTTGAAGCCCAAAACAGAGGTGCAAATTGCCTGGTACTCAGGCTGTGGTCTGCTGCCTGCATGCATAGAATTCTAAGGCTCTGATTTTCCAAGTGGCTTGCTGAACTTACATAGCTTTCAAGCTGCTTTCAAAATCCAGCTTAAAGATCAGCTAATTTAGGCTTTTTTTTTTGTTTGTTTGTTTTTAAAACAGGTTTCAAAATTTTCCTTTGTATGCTTGAAATCTGTAAAGTTATTACTTTTTTTTTTTTTAAGGTGCCTATTACTATATAGCCACATAACCTGCATTTACAGTTTGCTTCTTTAAATAAAATTCAAATATTTTTGACTGTATTTATGGCACACTGATTAAAATCTTGTGGCTCTCAGATATGATATTTTTATTATGAACATATGTACCAGCATTCTTACAAATTCAAGCATTTCAGGCTGCTATTGCCACAGCTGATTAAAAGGTTCATTTACACGACCCTTCATGTGTGTGCTCTGTATTAATGCACTTCAGGACAGAAAAAAACATGGATGGAATGACAAGGGACACCACCATTCACTACTTCTGCAGGTCCTGGTGAAGCCCATTTTACCTGTTTCTGTAATGCAGGAGCTACCTGTTTCAAAGTTGGCATGAATTGCAAGCACATGCCATAGAGTTCTGACAAACCTGCAGCAGTTTGGATTGCAGTGATTGAAAAAACCACAATTAATAAGAAATGTAATAAGGTAAATGATAATTTTGTAACAGCTATTACTTGTTTGAAATTTTAAAGCAGACTAAAAATACTGTAATGACATTAAATAGTTATCACATGAAACTGTGATCTAATTGACAGATTGACAAAAGCAAGGAAATTCAAGATTTTATTGCTAAATTTGATTGCAATATCTCTGCATCAGCTCAGAGCCCTGTATTGACTTCACTGCCCTTGGATGAACATAAAGGCATTGAAATATAGACATGCACATAAGTTTGAAAACAAAATTATTAAGTGCTACCACAAATTTTATACTTTTAAGTGGTTGAGTCAGACAGGTAGCTCTCATAAGTTATCCTTTCAGCTATCCTGATATTACCAAGGGAGATTATGTAGGATAATAAAAAGAAAATTACATTAACCAAAGCCTTTGATTGTTTATTTGAATTTGTTATCATATTCAATTATTCATATTCATGATTATGAGAGTAAAGGAAGGTTTTCTTGAAACAAGTGTCAAGTACTTAACAGGCCAGCTGGGTACATTTAGTGGGATTGTGCTAGAATGTACTTCAAAACTTTTACTGAAGGGCTATTATATATCTGGAACACTTGAATGCTTCCAGAGGAGCATTTTCAGCCTATCATGAAATTCCATATTTAGAGTATATTATAGGTTCCAGAAATGTAAAAGTCATAAAAGTCTTAATAAAAAAATCATCACTTGTCCTGCAAAGTACTTATACGTAATGCTAGTAATATTGTTTTTGTGTATCAATAGCAGCAATAATAATCATACTTCAGTCTTTTAGAGCAATCCTTACCTACTGGTCTTAATGCTCTTTAGCAAAAAATGTAAAAAATTATTAACTTAATTTCAGAGATGAACAGAGGGATGAAGCATCTCCAGGATTAAGCAATGTGTCAATGAGAGAGTTGCAAACAAAATGCAGGTTCTTTACTTTCAATTTAGTGCTCCAGCCATGCAACACAATTGCTTTTCTCAAACTGAATTCTTCTAAAGAAAAAAAAAAAAACCCAATCCTCTTTGTTGCACTGGAAGGTTAGTGGAATAAAGAGGTTAGCATACTACCCGGTTCCTTTTGTCCCAAACCTTAAGCTGTTATTAATTCCTACTTATGCCTAAAGAACCTGCCCATATCCTCAGGATGAGAGAGACAGAGCACGAAGAGTCTCTGTCATCCTCCATTCCTTTCTCAGTCATCCGTTTGATGAGAGCAGCGGGACAGAAGCGTCACCCTTGAAGTCAGCAGCCATCCCATGTTGTCTCACAAGATGATGGGTACAGGAAAGATGACATTATTGGTCAATGAGTGGTCTACTAACGCCCTTCTCAATTTACAGTCAGGAAACAACTGCCTTCATAGTGAAATATCAGAGGAAGTCTAAATGCTCCTGTGAAAACAGATAATCTGAAGTAGTCCACAAAAGCCAGCAAACACTCCAGAACCACCACAGAGGAAAGGGAAATAATCCCTGGATACAGAACTGGCTTTGTGCCTAGAGAGCCATGGAGCTGCCATCAATTGCTCACTGTCCAGTATACTGGGGGCCCATCATTCTATGCTGACAAATCACACTGGTCACCAAAGGATTCTCTTGGAATGTGTCTGAGAAAACTGATGCTATCAGTCATAGCACAGCCTGCAGGCATTGGAATGTATAATGTCCCTCTCATTCCTTCTCCCATCAGGTGAACAAGAACTCTCTTCATTGCAGTGCAGCAGCACTACAGGAATTAGATGGAAAATCTTAAAAGCAGGCAAGATTGTTAAAATAGTAATTTCCCTGCGGTTGGACGAAAAATTTTCTGAAGATCTTGAAAAAACAGTGTTTTCTTCTATGGATATATATGGTCTTATTAAATGTTAATAGGCTAGAAAAGCACCACTAAAAACTTCCACCATAGTGTAACAACCAGAGGCTTTTTATAACAACAAATACAGTGAATGTGAAGTAGAACTGTCATAAGAGAAGTTTACCTGCAGCTGCTGATCTAGTTCTGGAAATGCCAAAGAGAAGCTTTCAGGGGAAGCGTCATCTAAAAGGTAAACACAATGTTAAAAGTTATTGTCTACCAAAGAGGGCATTTCAAGTAATCTGTTTAATGAAGTTCTATATTACATATATGGACAGTAATATTTGGATCCTGAAAACACCTCCACATCTTATCTTTTACACTTGAGATGCCTCAGTAGAATCCTTGAAAATACTAGTGGATTGGTAATAAGAAAAGTTTACGTTCTGGAAATAGAGAAAGTCTATTTTGCATTTCAGTGATTAAGAAACAAAGCAGTTGGTCCAGTAGAACATGTGATAATTTAATAAAACAAATAAATCTAAACTGTTTTTCTTCCTGAACTCTCTCCACTACACTGCTAAGTAAAGGACTGTCTTAAAGGACTTTACCTGCCAATTACAATCCTTATGGGCTAGAGTTAGTCCAATCATTACAACAAACCAAGCTGTGTTTTTATTTATTTGTTCGGGATTTTTTTTGTTTATTTTTAGAACAGGCTTCCAGCAAAGGTGGGACAGATTGCGCCAGTTATGTCAGGGTTGTGATGTGGACACCTGCCCACTAGTAACTGGACTGAGATCAGAAACATGAATCACACTTGCTAGCGCCAGTGCAATATTTCTTTCTCAGTGACTTTCACACTCTCAGTTTTGCATTGGACTATGATGACTGTTTATTCATCTTACTACAGGTTATGGGAGGTGAGGAGAGTGTACTATTAGCTTACAGTCAGTTATTTGTAATGTGTCAAAATTAAATAAGGATGGCTCTTCCAGGAGAAAATCGCTAACACAGTTCAGATCCTGCAACCTGCTGTGTACTTGTAGACTTGAACACAGCAACAAAACCCCAACAAGATCAAGAGGACCTCATATCAAAGAAGGATTCTAAAAGAACACAGACTGGGATCTAAATTATTTCTCAGATATTTGATATCTCTTTCTCCTGGCCTCTGTGGTTATAAAGCAAAGGAGGTTGGGGGGAAAAGTAAAATAAGTCACCTTAGCCTATGAAAAATAAGCATACTGGCTAACACATGGCCACAACCTAACTCAATAATATAGCTAGAGCTGGGCAGCCTCTGGGAAGAGATGCACAGAGAAGAAAAAATGTATAGTGATACAAAAGCAAAAGCTCTTGAATTTCCTCAGGAAATAAAGTGAAGTTCCTGTATTTTCATAGAGCAGTTGTCTTGCTACATTATCAAAAAGTCATACCCATGTCATGTGAGTGTCCCCCTTCTTTCTTCATACCATATGTCAAGCATGCCCATTCTGGAAAATACTTAAATTGCTTTAATTGCACAGAATTTTATCATGCTAATATGCAAGTGTTTATCTTTAATTTGTATTGCTTTCTTGTACAAGATATAAATAGACTAATATTCTAAAAGAAGAAAGATGAATCATATGGCAAGGCTTAAAGGAAGGACAGAATAAGACTCAGTCTGACTAGGGCTACAGCTGCTCTACAGGTATTTGGCTGAATAGCTGTTAAATATTCTGACAGAGATATTGGACCAGAGTCATGGATGGCAGTTAAACTGCTATTTGTTTTGGCAATTCCAGTAGTACAATCTTTGGTACAGTAGCTTTATTGAGGGATCTTGAACATCTTTAAAATTCAGAAAAACATAGCAAAAGCAACACTCCAAATGATTAAAAAGAATTTGAAGAAACATCAGAGAGTAATTACATTTTCACAGCATCAGCTATTAATAAGAAAATAAAATCAATGCAGTGTCAGAATACTGGAAAATAAATTGGATCATACTCTGAAAGGAACCAGTTAAAAATTTTGGAAGTACTTTATAAAGGATGAAATAGAGAGAGAAATTAATGTAGAGGAAATCCTTTCAATAAACAGATGTTCCCTGCTTATTTTTTGAACTCAAGTGACTGAGTCAATGGTACTAAAAATAGAATGCACTGGTATCCTAACCATCATGACATACCATAGTACATTTTATAATGGGCTTGCCCTAGCATCTATTGAACAGCTGCTAGGGTTTTTTTTAGTTATACTAGTTTAAGACTTGTTTAGATCATCATCTGATGTGCAGAACATCATCGAGAAATGCTACAGATTTCAGTCTGTAGTGTTGAAATTTTGAAATTTGTAGTTTTTCAGTTTTGTAGTTTTTTTCAGTAGTTTTTCAGTTCTGAAATTATCCTGAGTTCCTAATTCTCTTCAGCACTTCTGAGAATTTCAGCTGAAGTATTTAGTTTACAAAAATTAAACTAACTACAGTCTTGTTTTTCACAAGAAGAACAATAAACGGCTTTCCCCACAGTTTTCAGTAAAATAAATTATTGCCCCAGATCAGTATTTCACTGTTGTCAAAGTAACAACCACAACAATAACAATAAAAATCACTTGGTAATAATGAAAACTTAAATTTCACACAAGGGGAAAGCAAATGAAAGCAGTCATTCACCTCCTAAAACTTTTTTGAGAATGTTTTCAGGATGTCAAGAGGAAAGATAGAAACTCTTGCATTTTTTTCTGAAGAATTGCTATTGCCCTTACCAGCAGAATACCAGTCAAAATCACATTGACTTCTAGTCTTAAAAATCTACTGACTCCGAAAATCAGATACAAAAACGTCTGAAATGCTAATGAAATTGTTCTGAAGATCAAAACATTCTCAAAACTATCTCCTGATCTGTGTTTGTTATTTTCCACTCTACTTCTCCTTAACTAGAAAACAAAACTCTGAAATACCTATTTTCCCCCCTTTTCTTAATTAACTATCAATTTTTAATGAATATCTAGATTATTATAAGGAATCACTTATATAATCAAAGACCTCTTTTGAGTTAGAGTTAGTGCCTTTTCTGTACCACAAATTCCTGAAAATATCTAGGCTGATTCTTCACCAGTTACAAACAGCATCTTATCCCTATAGTCACTATAAAGAAACCATAAGGAAAAATGATTTATAATTTAAGCTGAATGTTGAAAACTTATTTTGTTTAAAATAAAGATGTATTTAAGAAGCAGAGACAGCAACTCACTGCACCTGAAAATGAATCAAGATTTTGGTCAAAAGGAAACAAGAAAAAACGAAAAACGTACATGTGCATATTATGGCCATACCAGCAAAGTCAACAGCACTATCCTGTGATGTGAAAGAATGAGATCAGGGATTTCATTACAGGCACCTAAGTTCATGTATCTGTAACATGATTTCTAAATTAGTAGCACTTCCTGATTTCCCATCGATCCCAAATCTAATTTTATAGTTCTATATTTAAAAGTGCCATAAAGACATATACCCTGATGAAAACCCATGTGTTTTTAACCAAAGACTCAGTTGGTGTGCATGAAATAGTGTGATTTTCATGTTTGTTTCACCAGGTTCATATACGTGCTTGGCTTGCTGCTGAAAACTGTCATTTGCAACAAAGCGTATCTGAACTCTTTGAACACTGATTGTCCTTGTACAAAAAGCTCACTATTAGCCCTGAGGCAGCTGATATATGCTAAAGTTGCACATCTGAGAATGAAGCTTGATTTCTGGAAAGCTTCACTTATTTAATCATGTTCTGGCCTCCTGGAGATTCCAATATCCCAGACCTCCATCATGTAGTCCAATGAGAGAAATCCTTCACGTGTTACTGTCTGACTGACACAGTGTCTGGCACAATGAAGTGTAAAACCCAAATCTTTTCCTATATGGCTGTTCCATTTAACTGAACTGTGAGCTAAAGGCAGTAAATTCTTTAAGAACAACATCTGATTCACTTCCAGTATAATACTGAAAATTGGTTTCTCTGTGATCTTCACTAAGATAGACAGAAATAGAATATAAAAAATTTAAATGTGTTGAAAGCACATTAAGGTTGTTAAATCAAGCACTTGAAACTTAGGAAATGCCAATCACAGCTCTGCTTCCTTGAGTAACTGAGTTATGATCCAGTATTTAATTATACAGTCAGGTCCTATTTTTTTTTTCTCCTACATGTGTGGGCCAATGTATTCAGATCGCTTCCTTCTAAATTAAAGAATTAAATTGGTAACATAAGTAGGCTGCTATCCTGTAAGTCGATCAGCGTTTGCACAGGAAAAGTGCTCAAACTGAACTGCAAGCACCACAACTTGCACCAACAACAGTGGCAAAGTGCCTGTCAGGGTCCAGTCTTGGCCCTGGGAGGGCTGTGAGATCCAGCAGCTCTGGGCCTGGATACTGACAGACAAGCATAGACTCATCAGATTCATCCTGGAAGGCTCTGTGGCTAAGTGACTGCAACTTGGCACTGCTTTGTGGAGCTCCAGGGTTTCTATTCACAGCCCTGCCTGACACGACCTTACACAACCTCGCAGTTACCTCACTCGTAAAATAGTGGGGAACGGCCACTGCCCCACCCAGGAATAGGATGTGAGGGCTTGCTCAATAATAAGAGTTGTGGACCTCCCAAAAATAGAAACAGTCCATAATGGAAGAGGTAAGAGCAAAATCTTTCTACTTCATATACCTTCACTCAAACCTAAGCATCCTCAGATGAATGTCCCTTTGAGGCTATCTCACCTGATCTCCCATCTTAATTCCCCAAGAACCGAGCCCTGTAGGTTGGGTGTAGATTTAGGAAATTAGCTCTGTAAATTTTAGCCATATATTTTAGCAATCCTTACTGGCTGTCAGTCAATGTGCTGGAAAACCTCTGGAGCCGTCACAAGCAATATGAGGGTGGGGTAGCAATTTGAAGGTTGCCTTTGAAGAAGCAACCACTGCAAAACAGTCTAGCATGATAAACTAGAAAAGCAAAAAATTCCTTGTAGTTACTAGGATAATGAGCATAAAGAAGAGTAAAATAAGTAATTTTGCTATGCTTGCAAAAATATGACACTGTTCCACTGTCAGGTTCATTAGAAGATGTATGTTTTGCCTTTGTTGTCAGTGATTTTTCTGTAAAGTGCTGTCAGAGGTATACTAATTTCAAATTAAAGAACTCACTAACAATTTCAGACCAATTATCACCACATATCATAAGCAGAACTTTTCAGCTAGATTCAAGCTTTTATTTGAGGAGACAAGGTGAAGAGAGATGAACCTATAAACCTTCCCTTTGAACTATTACCCAAAACAAATCCAGCAGTCTAAATTCCATGAAGTTCATGTATTTTTAAGATTGATAAAAATTAGGACATACTGAATTTCACCGGTAGCATTAAATTGATTCTGACAAACCATAATGAATTTTCAAATTTGGAACACTTATTTGAATCTTGGAACACTACATTCAGTTCAAGCTGCATTAGTTTCCAAGTGGTGTAAGGTAGGCTGAAATAGTATGTTTCCAATTCATTACTTTAAAATGGTACCTTAAGTCAAACTGCTGTGATACAGTGCACAGACACACCCTGGGAAATGTGTGTTAGTGAACTTGAGTGAAAGGGCCAAACATAGACATTTATATATACTGGAATAGGAGATACACAATAAAACTGTCTTCTTATATAGCATCCTCTGATGGGCTGCTCCTGAGACTTTTAAGGAACTGATTACTCTACTATCACATTAAAAATACCTCACAAAGCTGGCCAGAATTTCAGTTATCAGGTGTTGACTGACAAATAATGTAAGACACATTATTTCTTGTACACTCAGGATAGGCCAGCTCTGGTTTTGTAGGTCAGTTAACACAAAGTAATTTATTCTCATAAACTGAGAGTAGTTTTTCCTTTCACTGCTCCTCACACCCACTGCTTGGTTACAATCCTAGCCAGTGAGATAATCGCCACCCAGAAGAAACATTCCATTTCCTCTTTTTATATCCAGTTATGCTGTCAGTTCCTCCTAGTAAGCAGTAGCACAGCCCCCGGAAGGAGAATGCAGCCTTTCTTGGCGAAATGTGTCACTGTGCCTTTCAAGTGAGGTAGAATTTAAGGAAAAGCTTAAGTCAGGGAGATTTCCTCACCACTTAGCCCTTGCCAAGAACTTATTGTATCCTAGCAGTGCATGAGCTTCAGCTGATGCTTTGCTATCACATATCAGGTAACTCCTGTTTGAACTGAAAACAAATATCCTCATCAAGGAGACAAAAAAGGTGAAAAAAATATAAAAGAGTAAGGGGAAAAAAAAGCACCTACTATGGAATACCTAAAGGTCTATCTTTTGAATGTTTTTGTAGATCATCTTAAAAACAACGTGTTAAATACTTGTTTGTACTCTCTTGATTCAATTATGGTTTGCTGGAAATTTTCACACCTATTAAAAGCTTATTTCCTTTGCCTTCTTGAAATATACCTAACATAAAAGCACTTGAAATTCTTATGGTATGGTAAAACAATAATGTTGGTTTAGACCTCCTGGTAGGCCCCAAATGGAAGTGATGCAGAGGGGAACATGGCACTCACTCTAGTGGTTGCTGGTTTTTTTTTTTTATCAGTACTCATGAAGATTCTGGATTGCATACTGCAGGAACATTTGTATATCTACAATAAAGGATTCAACATTTTAATAATTTTAACATTTGGAACAATTTAACAATATGTAGAAGAAGAAGATTACCTTTCTCTAATTGAGTTTATTTTTGTAAACGTTAAGAAAGAGGCTGGAATTATTAGCAGGATAAAAAAGTAGAAAATAAAATATGATGCAATGTTAAGGAAGTTAGGCTTCCTGTCTTTCATGTCCCCTTCTTGCAAGCTATTCACAACCTTGTCATTTCCTACTGCCGTCTCTTGTCACAAACCACTCTGCTCTCTTTGATTTTCCCATGGTCTCAGCTTTCCCTGACTTTTTTTCAGTGTCTCACATTAGCATTCTTTTTTCATAATTCGTAAGAGCACTCTCCTTTCTTTTACATCTTTCTTCAAGCCCTATCTATGCCATAATTCCTGCAAGAAATTTACTGTATCTTGAGAGATGTGAATGATTCCTTACTGCTCTCTATAATAAAAATGTAATTACCAGGTTATTTTAATTTATTAAAAAGGGCACATAGATTATCACATGTTTCTTTTTATTCCTTGTTCCAATCTTTCTTTGTCACTCATCTTTACGAATTGAAAGTTAGGTTCAATAACATATGAAGATGTTTGGTTTTTAATTCCCTTGGCTAGGGGATGAGATTGTATTTCAGTATTGTCGCTGAAAATTAGTAGTATGCAACAATTAGCTAGGAAAGATAATGCATATTCTAAAATATTTCTAAAACAGAAAATTGCATTCAAGCTGAGATTCTGTTTACACAAACCTCAGGCACCAACCATCACATTGTCCTACAATGCAAAGAGTCCCATAAAGCTTATAGGGTTTCAGTTGTCCTTATACCTCATGCCATAAACACATCTCAGCCCTGACTGCAGGCATTCACCTTTAGCAAAAGCAACAACCAACTTTTTTTTGGATGGTTTTAAGCTTCCCCTTTCATTTATTTAACAGCTCTCTGGTCCTTAATAATATTGAAGGTGCAAACCAATAATATTTATCTACTCCAAAGGGTCCATGTGTGTACAGGGTATGTTTGGGGAAATTAATACTTCCTCAGCATGAGCTGACAGGATAAACATCAATGAAATTTCTGCTGCTGAGAGAACGTGCCATGTGGGGCACCTGTTTCCTGAAACCTTTCACCAAGCTGGGCATGTGTGGCACTTTTCAACCTTCCCCCTATAAAAAGTCTCTTCCTCCTCTAGGCTCATGCAAATTTGTCCTTTTACTTTTCCTGTTTTACAATTCCACAAAATCAGATGTACTGCACATGCAGGTAAATTTGATAGTTAATTACAGACCTAATTGCATTCCACAAACCACTGAGAGAAAGTAAAGATAGAAACTGTCAATCTAGAGAATTTAGTCTAATGAAATTTTTAATGGAAACATTAAAAGTTATCAGACAGGAAAACTGACCACAAGCTACCACTCATGAAGAAAAATCCATCCATTATACTGGACTACATTTGATATTGTAAACACTGGAAAGTTAATGTAAAATTTAAAAGCAGTTGTGGTTTAAATTTAAAAGCACTGTGTTTTATTCCATAAATTAAACTGTACCTGGGGAATCATTAAGGCTGAAGGCAATTCGTACCGGCTTATCAGCAGGTACCCTGGCGGTGGTGATCATGTGGGCACTTGAGTCAATGCTTTTACTTGTTTGCTCCAGCTGCAATAATACAAAAAATATATTTATTACAGAGCATGTGACATCATTCAACAAACGAGTTATAATGCTTTTCATGCACTCACAGCTGCCTTTCCCATCCTAGCTAGATGCATAGAATCAAAGTCAAGGGAGCGCCATTTCACTTTGCCATTTAACAAGAATTTAAGTGAAATTCAGTGCAGAATCAGACTGCTTTTATTTTTGCTATTTATAGATTACAAAGAACGATGGCAAAGGAAGCTGCCTCTCTTCTCACCTGCTTGCTCCCCGCCATTGCCCCTTCAGCAAGCCTTGACTTGTGGCAATACTGCCTGGCTCTGAAGGTGAAGAAGGAAGAAGGGGTGGGGAGTTGAGAGTAACATGACCCCAAGGCTGCTCTGTGATTGGAACCGTGCACACCACTCCACATGGTGTCAATGAGGAGGCACTCATCCTCCTACCCTTCCACCCATACTCCCCCAGTCCAACTGTGCCTGCAAGTCACACACTTCATGACAAAAATTCATGGGGTCTCCAAACCTTGGTGGTGATTCTTCAGTAGAAGCCTGTGGAGGTGTAGGGGTCTGTCTGCATGGATTTAGCTCCTGGGTTAGGACCTTACTCAGTCCTCTGTTTTTCTTCTGAGACCATCGATTCCAAAACGTGATTTTACCGTGATGAAACCCTGTCCATTAAGAAAACTCCTAGTTCATTTCAAATATGGCACTAAAGAACTGTTGAGCAATAAAAGAATGAGCTACTTTTGATCTCTAACAGAGTAATTAAAACATCTCTGTCCCCTGAGAAGTTGTACTCTGAGCTCTACTATGTACATTTAACCTTTTGAATGAAAAGTTTTGGTTAAACTCTATTGAGTAGCTGAATGCAAATAATCCCCTTGATTATCTAGCACAAAGCTGCTAAAATTCAAAGATATTAATCTTCTGATTAGCACCATGTGTGGAGAATGTAAAGTCAGTGGGACTTTGTGCATGCAAAGATCTGCCCACAAAGAAATTATTTTAGGACTCTGGACTGCTATCCAGCACACATTGTATTCATACCAAATATGTGGACAATTATGCTTTCAAATTACCATAAAAACTTCTTAGGGAATTAGAAACCAAATTCGTCAGGAAAATACAATGAATTTACTAACTCATTGTCAGCAGACAACAAAGCTTTTAGCTGGTGAAAACAAGAGCCAGTTTCCTAAGCCAATAGTCTTGCATTTTTACAGTAAAATAGCTATTGTACTGCATGAAAATTCTACCAAGTCATTCTAATTCATACTGAATTATTTTGCAGTCTCAAAAAGTCAATAGAACAGAACACTGTTTCAGGAATATAATCCTCCTTGGTGGTATACAAATGAATCAAACACTTCTCTGGCATCAATGCCATGCAATCAGTGGAAGAGGATAAAATTTGCATTGGGTCCATTAATTTCAGCATTTCTTGTTTATTCACTTTGTCTCTCTTTATATTTAGCTCGCAGAGTGATATGGTTACTTGTTATTAGAAGTTCATAATCTTTTCTTACAATAACAACAAATAATATAAAATCCTTACTTTGAATAAATTTTATTTGAAGCTGAAAGTGTCTCTTTCTGCTAGTATATGAAGGATATCAGTGATTGCTCTTAATTTCCCATTACTCTTATTCAAGACCCACAAAAATGTATCTGTTATCTGTGGAGCAGAGGTAAAGAAAAGCCAAATAAATTGCAGCCATGTATGTTTTAGATTCAGAAAAAGACCCTTGGAGTCAACTGAAATATTTTATTTTGAAGTGCATTGCATCAGAGTAAATAATTTTTACCTTCTGAGCATTCCTGATCTCTTCCCGACCCTGACTTCATAAGAAACATTTGGGTCATCTCATTGTTTTTAAAATACAAAAGAATTACCAATGCAAAATTCTTAAACATATTTCCCTTCCTTACTTCCCAATACAAAGTAAAGAAAAAAACCTCTCCAAATGAAGAGATTTTAAGTGATAAGCAAATCCTTAAACCAAGGCTTTTCATTGTTCTGTGCTGTTTGCACACTTTCTCTGACACTGACTATCTCAAGTGGAGTTTTTTAAATTGCCATAACAATATTGCTACAAGACTGTTTTTTCATCCCAATCACATACTCTGTGGTGTGCAATGTTTTGAAATTAATTCTTTTAACCAAATACTACTCTGTGAGGGCAGAGGGAGGGCAAAGATCAATACCCTTTCAGTAAGAAATGCTGAATTCTATTGAAACACAAAAGAAAGTTTTCATTTTATTCTAATTCAGAAAAAAAAAAAAAAAGAAATCTCATCCTTATACACAGCATTTACTCTGTTATCAATTTTTTATATTGCATTTATCCCTTCTCTCCTTTTTTTGCGAAATCCTCAAGCTCTTCATCACAAAAAGCCATCACAGAGAACAGAGAGGGACGGAAAAAGCCTGTGTGCAAACAGGATGATATTATGAAACATGCAGACCAACTACCCCTAATTCCCCACATGCTTTCTCCATGAATGAAGAACAGTGTCTCTATAGACAGAGATGAGAGTGAGTGGGCAACCTGGAACTTAATCAGATTTAATGAGCAGCTCTCATCTTCCCAACAATTGCCTATAGAGCTGGCTGGCTGCTGTTCCTCTGTAAAAAACCTGCAGCAGAACTCAGATTAAATGCTGTTACAGCTCTACAGATTTTTTTCACACCTGTTGCCTTACCTCACTTAGCGGAGTGTCTGCACTTGTATAATCCAGGGCCAGCCACTGCCTTGGCTTGTCGTTGCCTTTATGGAGTAAAGCTTCAATAAAAGAAAAGGCTGCACCTGCTGCATAGCAACAAACTGACAAGGTCTGAGAAGCTGAGACAGCTGTCAGGGCAACATGCTGCTACCTGCACTTCCCATAGGCTTTGCTGTCCCAAAAGATAACTCTTTTCCACAATTCTGATTTTCCTTCCTCTCCTTGCCAGGGATGAGGAGTTAGGATGCTGTCACACTTCAGGGAGGAAAAAATCCTTCTGTTACAGGCATTATTAAACAGCAAACTGTGGTGAACCCAAGATATTTAATTCATTAGTCCTGGCAAACCTGAAATACAAACAGACTTGCTTCATAGGACAGGAATGTTTTCAGCATGACCCAATCAGTGTCTGTGTCTATTCCAGCAAACTGGCAAAGATAGCATGACTCCAGTCAGCAAAAATGTCTGCAGCTCCAATCAGCTTGGGCTGACACTGCCAACTTGGACTGGCTACAAGCACACTCTCAAATGATAGCAGTGACTGTCAAAGCTAACAACAACTGATGGACTTGGCCTCTTAGGCTTCCGTTCGTGTTGGCTTTGACTAAGCCAGGTTTAAGAGAAGCCACTAGCCCTTCTCTTCTGAGGAGATAACAGAAAATCTCAGAATGCTATAAAAAGCAGATATAAAAGCAGATGTATTTATAGACTAGCCGGTGATGGCAGTGATAAATGAAGCTGATTCAGAGATTTGACTGAACTCAGAGGATTTCCTAGTGTGATTTCAGATAGCTTTTTTTTTTTTTTCAAACTACTGGCAAGAAATTTAAGAGATAAATCTTGAAGTATTACAAGAGATTAATTTCTTCAGTTTAAAGTTTTATTTTCTGTTGTCAGAAAATAAAAGTTTAATCCCTGTCATGCACATGTACTACCTACATGACTTCTTTGATTGAGTGCTACCACTGTCATGGGAACAAGTGGAAAAAAATGAAGAACAATTACAGAATGATTTTACAGAATATCTTTATTGTTTTGTGCTTGAAAAGGGGGTCTCCTTCAAAATGTATGTGAAGGTATATTTCATCTTTAAATTCCTAATGGAAAGAGCTTATCTAACCCAGATCTATATAGATACATTCCTAGATTCCCTTGGCTGACATATAGAGAGGTTGCTGGACAAATAAATACATGAAGGGCTAAAGTAAAATTTTCATCCTTCCTCACTCTCTCACCTTCTGTCCCTAGACCAGGACTGATCTCACCAGGGTAAAACTCTGGAATCTGCCAGTTGTGGCCTCAAAAGACCTTTTTTATACTTCCAAGTTACTGAACTGCAAAAATATCCTACCCACACTACCTTTACTCCAGGAATGGGAAGGCATTGGACAGCTACACCATTAGTTAGGTATCTCTTGAGGCTGTCTTTAACTGCAGTGGGATTTCAGAGCTCTGGCCCACACAGCTGGTGGAAAGGTGGACTGCACCTATGACTACACTGACCATTTTCTATTCTCTCAATGTCTTTCTGAAAAGATTGAGGGCTCCTCCCTACATGTCTCCTTTGGAAGGGGCAGAAGACAGATTTGCCTCTGATCACAACCATTACAGCAAATAACATTCTACAACTCAATATTATCAGCTCATTATTATTGATGTCCAGCTGCACATCCAATTACTGTGAAAGTATTGGAAGATACAGAAAATCCTGGCTCCAATGGAGTCACAAAAAATATTCTGCATCAGTTTTCATGGAGCCAGAGTTTTCCCCAGATCATAAGATATTGCTTTGTATGGACAAATGGTATTCAGATGGTATTCATACTTTCATTACATGCCATTACAGTAAAGACTAAGAAAGGCTCTCTACATGAAATCTTAAGACAGGCAAAACTTCCAGTGACTTCCATGACAGCAAGGGTCTTGGACATAAATGATGTCTGAACAGGGCAGGGTGCTTTTTTCCAGATGGCTCTGACACTCCACATTTCCACACTGACACTTCAGTTGCACTCACTTTAAATAGCATGCGCACTTGCAAATTAAGTAGATCATCATTTTATGTGTTGTAGCCACTATATCCACGTTTTTTTGAATTTCACTGTTTCCAGTTAAATCTGTATTATTCACAGACTCAGGGAATTACAGAGCTTTTAGGCTTGGAAGGGACCTCTGGAGATCACCCTGTCCAACCCCTCCTGCCAAGGCAGGGTCACCTGGAGCAGGTGACACAGGAATGGGTTTGGAATGTCTCCAGAGAGGGAAACTTCACAAGACTCCTGGGCTCCCTGTTCCAGTGTTCTGCCTCACTCCATGGAACAAGTTCTTCCTCATGTTTGGGTAAAACTTCTTGTGCAGCTTATGGCCATTGCTCCTTGTCCTGTCACTGGGCACCACTGACAAGAGCCTGGCACCATCTTCTTGTCACCCTCCCTGGAAATATTGTAGGGATTATTGAGATATCTCATCTCATCTCATCTCATCTCATCTCATCTCATCTCAGTCTGCTCCAGACTAAACAGGCCCAGCTCCCACAGTCTCTTCTCATAAGAGATGCTCCAGAATCCTCATCATCTTTGTGGCTTTTGCTGGACCATCTCCAGAAGCTCCATGTCTTTCTTGTCCTGAGGAGCCCAGAACTGGACACAGTTACACTGTGTGAAGCTTCTGTGAAGTGTGCTGCCTCTGAACTATGGGCTAAGATCCAAAATGGCACAAACCAAAAGGCCCCGATTTGCATTTAAATATCAGCTCTGTGCTATACACAATGATTAGTCACCTGAAACTAGTGCTTTATGGGAGGTGGCATATTTTTAAAATGTGAGACTGTTATAGCATTCTGCATACAGAAGATCAGATCTTAAGCATCAGAATGAATGATTTGACTGTAATTGCTTTATCAACTATCTATTCTTGGGACGATTGTGCTAAAACTCTCAACAACATGGACTCAAACAGCATATTTTAAAAAGTTCTTTAAATTACTTTATAAGAGTAAACTAGGGAAGATCTCAATTTTAAACAATGGGGAAATTGAAGTCTAGGATGCTGCACTTTGTTGACTTGCTCAATTTAATTGTCCGAGGCATTTGGGTAGAGATAAATCTCACAATTCTTACTTACTAAGGAGGTGATTAAAATAATTGCACCAAAACAAATTACTCTCCGATTTCTTGCAACACAAAAAATACTTCTTCCTGACAGACTGCACATACACCTTACACTCATCTCTGTGAAAATTACAGAATGCTGATAACTCCAGGGTGTTTTTTATGTTGGTTTTTTTTTTGTTTGTTTGTTTGTTTGTTTTTGTGTGTAGGAGCACAGCCTGCCCTGTTCCTTTTTCAGAATACTCTTAGTAATCAGGTTCCTGGTATCTAACCAAAATTATTTTGGTCCTACATCACATTATGAAAGTGGTGATGTGCTAGAAGAGGATATCACATTTTATTAGTCAAAAACACCTTAAAGGAATATACCCTAAATTAGGAAAACTGGGACTTACTGATATTCAGTAGTGGAAACATGCAAATTTTGAAAGTTTTAGGATGAAGTAGCAGTTATCCTACAGATGTTTAAGAAGCCAATATCTGCAATTAATAAAACACCTGTTGCCTTCACTTTTTAGCTGTGCTACTTTCAATTCATCTCGGTGTCCTAGTATAAGTAGCATTTTAGTAGCATATGACCTCATTCATGCTAAAATGGTGTTTTGCATATTGCCAGTCACTATTTAAAAACACACTTTAAATATTCTAGCATATGGAAGATGTTCCAAGAAGAAATCAACTAAAAAATATACATATATTGCCTGAAATTACACAAAGAGCAAAATAACTCACAATCCAACATCCCATATCCTGACAACTGGAGCAATCAACAGAATATTTCCTTAGTGTTCTTGGGTATTACCTCTGGTCTCCTTGCCTAGGTAGTGTTTTAACACAGGTAAAATAATGTACTTTCACCAAAGTTCTACTCTCATGAATGGCTGACCCCCACTAGATTAAATTAAATCATTAACACCAGCAGGAAAATACATTGTGCACTGACTTACAAAAGAGGACATAAGCAATTTTATAATTAATGACAAACTGATATGCAATAGCTGAATTCATTTACATAGGATCACACAGGTTTAATAAAGGAGATCACTGCTGAGAAATTAAAGATTGGCTTAATCAAGGTAATGTGCATTTACAGGAGCTGAACCCAGCAATTCAGCAATTTTTACACCTGCCTTAAGATCATCTGCAAATAACTACATTGTGAATTATTTGAAAACCTGATTGGTGAAAAACTCCATCACTTCCACAGCAAACTCCAGGCAGAAACTGTGAAAAGCTAATTCTGCTGAAAGAAAACTGAAGCCTTTGAGATATGATGCTGCCAAAGATCCTTGTGAAACTGCATAGAAAACAGGATGAAAGTTGAAGCTAGAAATATTACTGGAAAAGCTTCACTATTGTCAGAAATCAACAGTTGCAAATTTACACACTTTATTCACATCAGCATAGAGATGAAAATAACCTTTAGAAGCTAATTATGGGAAGAATGATGGTGGGTCATCTCAGCAGGGAATGCTGAAGGAGGACACAGTTAGACAGTGTGCAGCAATTCACTGGGAGGTCAACAGCTGAATGTTCAAAGCCAGCATTGGCTAGCACTGGCTAACTGGAAACACCAGCATTTAAACAAAAATATATCCATTTTGCTTACCAATTGTGCAGCTAAATTACATTCAGCTTGGTCCTAGATGAGAAAGATGGTTCTCCCACATCCATGGATTAAATGGATGAATCACTCCATTGCAACTGGACTTGCTGATCCTGAAGGAAATGCTTAGCTTACCTCATTTAGGAGCTCAACTGAAGAGGACACTACAAGATGTTACAGCCTCACTTGTTGATGATGGTTGAGGTCATCATACTATCATGGGTACATGCACAAGACTTTCAAGGCAGCACATGAAGATTTGCTGCTCTGAGGAAGAAACCAGCATGCAGAAGAATGTGACAAAATCCCGAACAGCAGCTGGTTTGGCAATACTTGACCCCTCAGTACTGATTTAGCACTGAAACTGCCTTCCATAATACTGGAAAAACAGGCCAAGGTGGAGATAGGGCAGCACTTTTCCATGAGAAAGAACCACATAGAGTGGGGCATTGGGGCAAGAATGGGCATAGTCTATGGGGTGGAATTAACACCACCACCAAAGCCTTCCAACCCATTTCCTTCCTTCCTTCCTTCCTTCCTTCCTTCCTTCCTTCCTTCCTTCCTTCCTTCCTTCCTTCCTTCCTTCCTTCCTTCCTCCCTCCCTCCCTCCCTCCCTCCCTTCCTCCCTTCCTCCCTTCCTTCCCCTCCCACTTTAATTCCCCTCTTTTGTTTCACCCTACCCCTTTTAGCCAAACCCCACTTCTGTGTGCTTACATACTAGGTCAGGGACTAACACCAATTTTCATGCCAAGTGTGTAATTCACTAATAAAACTTTCTGACTGCTGACCCTCAGACTTTTCTCACTCCTTTTGACCAATGAACATTTATGAAAATCAGGTACTTCCTTCCCCTGAAGGGTGGGTCATCATACCCACACAATACTGTTTAAGTGCGGTATTGACATGAAAGACTCAACATCATCGAATTTATTATTCAAGATGACATATTGCTTCTCAAAATGATGATACTGATATTTCTCACAATAAAGAAATGCTAACTGGCTCTGCTGTCAGTTTTCCACCAAAACCCAAGCAAACAAAACTCCAAATTAACAAAATGTCCACCTTTTTTGTTTGATTTTGAGTACTCCACAGGAAAGGATTTTGATGGTTTTATCACTTAAACTGAAATGTGTTTGCTACAGGGTTTTTGACAGATTGGCACTAATACTCTCAAACAGATGAGTTACCTTTGAAAACTAATGATTCCAGACAACAGAGAATAAGCTCTAATGTGTTAATCCCTTCCTTACATCTAATCCATAGTATGACTAGAAGTAGCTGTTTACAGAAACCTGCTCTTCAATGCTGCCCCTCAGAGGGCACATTCTAGAAATTCACAGTATCACAGGATGGCCTGGGTTGGAAAAGACCTTAAAGATCCTCTGGTTCCAAACCAGGCCATAGGAAGGGACACCTTCCAGTAGACCAGGCTGCTCCAAGCCTGTGCAGCCCAGCCTTGAACATTTCCAGGCATGGGGCAGCCACAGCTTCTCTGGACAACCTGTGCCAGGGCCCCACCAACCTAACAGGGAGGAATTTCTTCCTAATATCCAATCTAAACATTGTCAGTGTGAAGCCATTCCCTCTTGTCAATCACTCCCTTGTCGAAAGTCCCTCTCCATCTTCCCTGTAGATTCCCTTCAGGTATTGAAAGGCTGCAGTTAGGTCACCCTGGAACCTTCTGTTTTTTCAAGCTGAACACTCCCAGCTCTCTCAGCCTTTCCTCATAGCAGAGGTGCTCCATCCCTCTGACCATCTTTGTAGCCTCCTTTGGACTCGCTCCAACAGGTTCATGTCCCTCTTGTTCACCAATATGGCACATTAATGTAAAATTCCTTAATCGCTTTAAAAAATTGCTTTTGCTACAGTAATTTTTGTCCAAAAAAGAACCTTGATGCCCCATTCCACATTCATGCTACCCCCTAGTGACAACCTTGTTTTGATTTTATGATTTTCCTGATATTATCATCCATAATAATCTAAAAGCAAAATGAAATTTTCAAACTAAACTTGTAATAATTTTTTAATAAGCTCTACTGGCAGTACCAGCTAATTATTTTAGCACCATGATCTAAAGACAGGCTGCTGTAGCTCCTGTTTGAGGCGTCTAAACCCTGATTCAAAAAAAAAAAAAAAAAAAGTGTGCACATACATATTTTGGGAAAAATGGTATGTTCCAGGTTACAATTTAGATGATCAAATTGTCTGTTACTTGAGAATTTCAAGTCTTCAAACATAACACAAAATTAGAAAATAACTAGTGAACTAGCTAAAAGAGAACTAACTCCCATCCCATTCACCTAGTTCTTAGAGTTTTACAGCCATAAATAAAATCAAAGTGGTTTAAAATTAACTAAGCCAGCAATTAATGTAGCTCACAATTCTGAAAACTTTTAGAGCACTCTTTGTGTGCAGAACTGACAGTTTGCATTATCACAGCTTAGCAATTGATGATATTTAATTTTAAAGCATTACTTTCAAAAGTTACAAAAACTGTGGCAAACAGACATGACAGACTGGTTCTGAATTTTAATTTCCAAAAACAAGTATAATAAAAGAGTTTCAAATATTTTTCCTTCCACAAATTTTTTTACAAGTCATAATTTGCCATTAATGATTACAAAAAAAGTGAAAATTAAGAAACATTGTCTAATTTCTTGCTGATGAACGCCCTTTCTTTAAAGTTCTGTATACCCACATATTAGACAGTTTTGCTATTGCTCTTCACACCACCATTGAGAAATTTCACCATAATCTCACTTAAGTTTCCTTAAACCAAGAAATAGACACAAAAAGTTAAAGCAGCAGGTTTCTGTGAGACTGTTAGATGCTGTGTAAAGACTCCTTGTTTTATTCTATTCAGGGACAAACATCTAAAGGATGTGTCTGGAATCCTCTGACACAGGCAAGTAGAGATACATGCCCAACTGAAAATAATCTGTTCTTTAGACTACTGAGAAGTCTGCAGAACATTTTCAACCTTTTGGAACCATACATCATACAATGGTGTCATACAATGGGTAATCCCACTTCTTCTAAAATCTCCCTTATTTTCACCCTAGGAATGGTTTATTATAACTCCTAAATCTGACAATAGATTAACTGAATAAGCCACACTGTTGTTAGTAACTTAACCTACATCATCATCAACTTAACCTACATCAACTTACAAGCAAGTAAAATAATTAAAAAATTTTTAGGAGTAAAAATATTGTACATGGCAGTCTTTCATTGTTTCAGCTTGGAGTGTGATTCTAGTATGTAATATCAATTATTAGCTCTCAAATTCATAATCCTTTGTAAGTCTCATCAGAACAGAGCATTTTCTTTTGTAGTTTTTTTGTATATGCCAGCAGTAATAGAAATTCAACACTGAAGACAAATTACTGGTTACACTGTATTGTAGAGAATTAGAATCATGGAGGCACAACTTCAGGGAAAAGACAACTTTCTAATATCCAGCGTAAACCTTCCCTGACAGAGCTTTATGCCATTCCCTCAGGTCGTCTCACCAGTTACCAGAGTCAAGAGATAGATGCTGTTCCTCCACTTCCCCTTGATTTGAAGAAGTTGTAGACTGTGATGAGGTCTGCCCTCAGTCTTCTCCTCAATGCCCACATTTTAGTCAACAGAACTCAGAACCTGAGACATAAAGATGCATAATAAACATTTAGACATTCACTTTACTGTACCATGTTAAAAAAAAGGAAAAAAAAGAAAAAGGATGCTCAAATACATCATGGATAAAATCTATTTTTGATAACCAATGAACACCTAGACTGCAGAGTTACTAAGATAAGCAATACTGATGCTGGAAAAGAGTTTGGACAATTATCCTTCAAAAAAAAAAAAAAAAAAAAAAGCAGAGATTTCTTTATGGCTCAATTGCTGTTTCAAGAATCTTAAACCTGATACAGGGTTTGAAATGAAATCTGCCTGGTGCTACTGAGTCATGGAATCATTAAGGTTGGAAAAGACCTCCAAGATCATTGAGTCCAACATTTGACTGAACACCACCATGTCACCTTCACCTCGGAACTTCAATGTCTGGTGGCATCCTTTAGCTAATATCAGTGAGCTTGGGGCTTAACAGCAGGATGTCACCTTTTTTGTTGTTGTTGCACATATTACAACAGTGGTACATCCACAATGACCTGTTTTGAAGGTATATCAGAAAATGTTCTCTGCTTATTCCTTATATGTAAACTGTATTGCACTACTTAAATTATACCTTGGTTAACTGTCTGTAAAGATTTTATTTATGTATGTGTGTGTATATATATATAAAACTTTATTTTTAAAAATAAATAGTACAGTGTTCAACATAACAGGTATTTTTAGGCAGTGTGTTTGACAGCTATAGTGGGTCTATAAGCGGCACAGATAATTTGGCTTAACAGATACCAGCTCAACTAGCCTAGCTCGAAGTAAACAAGTCCCAGGGCACGATAACAATAGGTCAGATTCAAACCCAAACAGAGGACTCAGCCCACCCCTTTGCAGAGTGCAGTGATATGGGCGCACAGATGCACCTATATCATTAGCTAGTGAGCTAGGTGGAGTTGAGACCCTTAACCAGTCTTGTCTGTAAGAGAGGGAAATTTCAAAGCCCTGTAAAAGTATCTGCCCCACAATAAACTTAAGCTGTTACTGCATGAACCTCGTGGTATGCCTGTCACTTGCCTGTCTCCAAAACTGTGACAGTGTGTATCTACTGTTCAAGAAGAAGAAGAAGAAGAAGAAGGTCACATTTTGGGGATTTAGTGTGCAAGGCTGAGAACAAGTCCCATGAGATAGTCTCAACTTCTGGTAAGAATCATTCTGTGGCTTTTGGCCCATACTACGTTATGACATGATTCCCTTATTTATGCAACATGGTGGAGTATCTCCTGCTTTGCATATGTGCACAGCATTTTATTCATTAACAATTCCTTAAACACCTCAAGAACCATGTAGGAAAGACTATGCATTTTCCATAGTGTGGGCTATTGTTCTTAGTTACAGCTGGGCAGGCTTTGCAGTGCAGAAATGAGGGCTGCAGGGGTGTCTTTACAGTTATTTCGATTCACAACCAGGCACAGATTCGGGCCAATTTCTGAGCTGCTGGCAGATACATGCCTGACAGAGTAGCCAGGAAATAATGGGACATGCTGAAGTTCCCCAGGTCATGCTGATGGGTCACATTCCATGCTGGCAGCAAGAAGGACAGTGTCCTTGCACGCCCTGGGCCAGAAGACTCCCACTGACCTGAGTTCTGGAGAATGAATGAATTTCTCAACAGGTATATTCAGATGACACATGATGAACAACCCTAAAATTAATCCTCAAATAATAATGGGGACAATATGAGAAACAAAAATGTTAGTTGATTGGGGAAGGCCTTTAAAATTATTTAGGCAGATAAACAAAGTACTAAAAATTGGAAAAGCCTCTGTCTCTATCCTGAATATCTTGTACTGGTTTAGACCATGCTTAGAAAATTCCAAATTGGGCAACAAAGTCACAATATGACAAAGTGAAGAAAGAAGACTGCAGATATTAGTGGCTCAGGAACCAGACTGTGTAAATTGTGGTCTTGATCTCAGAATCCTGCCTTTTTAGCTACTTATTTTTTTGCTTAGTGTTTTCAGAGCTGAAAGAAATGCAAATCAGGTGCGGCAGCAGCTTGTTTCCAGAAGGCTGCAGACAGATGTTATTTATTCTACTCTTCATTATTTCATTTGGGTATTGTTTCTGCAGACGTCTTCATTTATTCAATGCTGGGTTTGCCTCTCTCTTCCGCTGTTTCCTATCTTTTCCAGTTACAACCTAAAACTCCCATTTCCTTCACTCCTCAGTTTGATGTTGTCCAAGTTTCCATCACCATATAGGTCCTGGTAAGTCCTTCCCACACGACAAGAACAGCTGAACTTTCAGTAGCAGTAGGCATATATTTCCAGGTATTTCCAGGCTTCTGTTCACTCTACTGGATAAGAGTTCCTATATGACCAAGCTGAAAACTGAGGAAAGGTGTTTTGCCAGCCCTTATCTGATCCTGCAATTCATTTCCTCAAGCAAAACAGAACTCACCATCTAGAGGACACGTCTTTTATTCCCAATTACGTTTTTTTCTTATGGCAACAAAACAAGAAGGATCTCAATAATTTTGCCTTCTCTTGGATTGTATTTTGTTGAGTACCGTACCAGGTTCACAACACGTGTCCTGACTGTACCTACAATACAAACTCAATATAAACAGCATTGATTCCTTTCTGAGACAATCATCCTTTCCAATTTGCTTGTTCTGAGGAACTTCTGATTTCTTGTCACTTGTGCAGGTGGAATCACAGAATTGTTTAGGTTTCAAAAGACCTCTAATACCATTATGTCCAACTGTTCCCCCAGCAGTGCCAAACCCACCACTAAACCATGTCCCTCTGCCTCACCTAAAAGTCTTTTGAACTCTTCCATGCTAAGGCAACACTCCTCTAAAATCCTCAGAAATGCTTTCCTGTGACTCAAGCTAACTGGATTAGCTATAGCAGAGAGAGCACACACTGAGGTAAGAATTCCAAATGGTAAGGAAACCTTGCTTTCCTGTTGTCACAACCCACTAGTACAAGCAGGGGTCGTGATGGTTCAGTTAACCAATATCAGAGTGCAAAAACAACAGAGAAGGGGATTTCAGTATTAATCAAACCAAATGCATCCTTTATTGAGTGTTCACAGCAAATGTCATAGAAGGATTAGAAAGGAGATAAAGGATAGAGGAGGTAGAGAAAGGCGGGGGAGGGGGGGGGAATATAGCTACCAAAGGAGAGACAAAATCCTCGTGGTCTGGCCAATAGATCCGTCTTGTCACGTTGGGGAGAATCTCTAAGCCTTCGTAACTCAGGGGTCTTTAATAGTCCTCTGCTGGGAGGGGAACAGGTACAGGACAGTGGAGAATAAGTCCACTGAGAACAAGAACAGACAGTCCCGTTTGGAAACAGGACAAAACCAGTCCCAGCAGTCAGGGCAACCCATTGTTTCAGGACTGGTTTCTATGGGAAACCAGTCTTGGTCCAGCAACCACACCTGCAGGTAACACTTGGCAGACATCCTGCTTCAGCCAGCCCAGCACCCCTATGTTAGAATTTTAAGGTATCAGTCTCAGTCGTTGGGGGGGGGGCTTCAATATCCCTTGACGATGGTCATAAAGCAGATGAGGGATTTTCCGTGGGGGATCCCCAAAGTTACCTCAGAAAATCAGACTTTCTCCAAAGCAGGTGGCACCTGGCCAAGAGGTGGGGAAATTCATGGGCTATTGTGATGAGTGGGGATCTTCCCTGCTTGAAGCAGTGTACTGTGGTGGCACAGCAAGCACACCTGCAAACAATCACTTGGCAAGCATCCACCTCAACCAGGCCAGAACTCCAGTCAGGGTCTTCAGGGTCCTAGTCTCTGTTCTTGCAACAGTCGTGAGGCAAATGAGGGAAACTTTGGACTGTCTCTTACACCTGTTTAGCTTGCAATCCTCTGCACAAGTGAGAGAAGCCCAGGATGAGGGTAGTGTTTAACCCAGAACCTGTAGAACAATGACCTAAGTAGTACTTAGCTGACTGGACGTACTCTAGTTAATTAGTCTGTTCCTTCCCATTACATTACAAGTGACATAAGTACAATCTGGGGGAAAGCTAAAGTAACTGCTGCTGCTGTTACTAAGAGGATTATTCTGAATGTTCAGCACTATGTGGTTCACAATTTTCTTTTTCAGGTTTAAGAATGATTCTCTACAAACTCAGCACGACCCTTAGCCATCCCTCAAGATGCCACTCACATTTTTTTCACTGGCCAGTATTATTGGTGAAACACAATTGTTCTACTCACACTTCAGCAGATGCTTTTCAAACCCTTCTGTTCCATTGCTCAGGTTCCCACAGCTGAATAAGCAAAAAAAATTATCATTCTGTCCTTCTTATGAACTTCCCAAGATTTTGTTAAAATTTTACCCACCTAGAATTTGACAAACAAGTGCCTATAGATAAGCCGGGGATTTCCATGTGCACAATTATAGATTTTGGGTGGGGAAAGTGCAGCCAACGGCCAATAGCCAACCCTCTGACCTTTGCATGGTCCTTTAGCATGTCAATGTCTATGCAGAAAATAAATGGTGGAGATGCATAGCTAAAAAAAGATCAAGGCAAGTCAAAGTTGTGATTAGACAGTGAGTCCCAAAGAAATCCTGGTTGTAACACAGAGAGATGTTTTAGTGTTAATTCAATACAGCTTAATACATAGATATTGTCTATATTAATAGTCACAAGCATACATATATATTATGGTTTTAGTGGTATTCTGGCTTTAAAAAATGTAGGTAGCACAAGCTTTGATAAAAGCACTGTGCCAAGAGGGAAGTTCAGAAATCATAGCAATGTAGAATATCCTGAGTTGGGAGGGCCCCACAAGGATCACTGAAGTCCAGTGGAGTAAGTGCTATGGAGGGAGCGGTCAGATATTGCCTGCTATTGGAGGGTTTCTCTGTGGATTGCTGATTTCCTCTGTCAGAAGTATTGTTGTTGTTAGTGCTTGTTTTCTAAACTCACTGGTGTTTCCGGTAAATTGTTCTTACCTCAGCCTGTGATCTTTATCTTTTATGCTGCCTCTTCTCCTCTCTAGCCCACCGTGTGGTGGGGTAGGGTGGGAAGGAAGGACAGTGAGCAGTGCATGGTTTCAATGGAAGTGGAAGCAATACATTGGGGAGTACCATTCCTAAAAGACAACTCCTCTCAGCCACCTCTCCTTCAGGCTGGACAAGCCAAGTGACCGCAGCCACTCCTCGTAGGGCTTCTTCTCAAGACCCTTCACCATCTTTGTAGCTCTCCTTTGGATGCACCCTAATAGCTTTATACCCTTCTGATATTGGGGTGCCCAGAACTGCCCCCAGCACTTGAGGTGAGGCTGCTCCAGTGCAGAGCAGAGCAGAGCAGAGCAGGACAATCCTCTCCTTGGCCCAGCTGGCGATGCTGGGCCTGATACCCCTAGGACACAGCTGGCCCTCTTGTGACTCATATCCAACTTTCTGCAGACCAGAATCCCCAGGTCTCTTTCCCCAGTGCTGCTCTCCAGTGTCTTGCTCCTCAGTCTGTCCATACATGTGGGGCTGCCCCATCCCAGGTGCAGAATCCAGCACTTGTCTTTGTTAAACTCCTTAGAGATACCTGGAGAGAGCAGAAGACAGCAATGGCACAGAGAGAATGTAGATTATAAGGAGAAAAATTTAGACAAAGATTTGTAGAATTAGGGGAAAGTACAAAGAGTTATTCAAGCTGTATGCATCAATTAGCAGACAGACTAGCAGACATCCATCAATTTATAGAATCTAAAGTTTTCTGTGATGACTTAGAAGTAAGTACCTCCTCTATTCTCCATGGCTAACATTAGATTACGGAAATTGCTTTATAAAGTATTTTGACCCTAGAACAAGATGGATATTTCCTTCTTCCCTTGCTGCAGTATGGTGCAAGATACACTGGAAAAAAAGAAGAGAGGGATAATTGGGGTTGTTCCCCAGCAAATCTTTTTGGAAATGCCCAAAACTCTTTGGTCATGACAGACATGGCTGAGTAAGATCCCTCTTTTGCTTCAAGTGGCATCTACCTCCAAATACTTCTGGCAAAACTGCATACAGAATGTTTAAAATTCATTTATGGGGCAAATTATGTAGTTTCCCTCTATCATTACTCTTTTTAATACTTCCAGGCAGTGTACAAAACTGTTACTCTGTTTTACAGGGTAAAACAATTTAATTTCAAGAATTATGGGACAGTAAAATTAAACTGTGTTCTGAGGTTACTTAAGCAACACATAGCAAATGATTTAATGAACCTTGCAGGCAGCCTGCTGGAGAGGTGGGGTAACAGTGTCTGTTGGCTTACAGGCTCAGGTACTGCAATATTATTTCTAAGGCCCCGAACTTCTTGTCTTTAAACACTGTATTTGATTCTGTGTGGCACAAAGTTAATAAAACTTGTCAAAATTAAAGCAGATCTACTGTCTCCTGGCAGGACCTCAACTACCTGCAGAGGTGTCAAGGTGGGCCTCCAAACTGCTCTTCACCATGTTTGCAGTGAGCATATTATTTGGCATTACCCTGGGTAACAAGCACTTGAGTGTACTGCATTCAGCTTTGGGATCTCCAGCACAGGAAGGACAGGGACTTGTTGGAGTGAGTCCAGAGGAGACCACCAGGATGATTAAAGGGATGGAGCACCTCTGCTGTAAGGAAAGGCTGAGAGAATTGGGATTCAGCCTGGAAAAGAAAAGGCTTTGGACTGACCTCATTGCAGCCTTCCAGCACCTGAATGAAGCCTACATGGAAGGCGGGAAAGAGCTTATTTACAAGGGCATGCAGTGACAGTTCTTCAAAAAGTGGAATAGATAAAATACTCATAAGAAAGGATATTCCTTCGTGTTTGGTCTTTGTATACTTTCAAGATGAATCAACAAGAAGGGACATTTAATCCCTGAAACAGATAGCAGCTAACAAGCAAGTTCTAAGTGGTGTCAGAAAAGCAAATTATTTGTTGTTAGCATTGCCTTGTTAAGATTTAGGGTTTGACATGCTTTAATGAGCTTAGATTTAGGATAGGGGAAAGAAGGATACCTCCTGATACTGGACACAAAGAATGCAGAATTTATGGGCCAGAAGGATATCTGGCAGACAAAAACTAATAAAGCCAATTCAGCAGTTCTGTGGAAATCAGCTCGAACTGGGTGAAAGGTAATCTGGCAGGAGGAGATCATTACCACTGACTCACAGGCTCAAGAAACTCACAGACTCAAAAGACTAATTGGCATGAGAAGCAAGAATAATTTTTAAAAAGCAGATAGGATACTAATTAATAAGAGAACGATGTAACTTGCAGCCAATGAACGCTAACTCCTTTGTGCGCTGAAATGTATTTGTAGAAAAAAGTTTTCATAGTTAGCATGAATGATTTGTGGAAGACCATTGAGCACCCAGGCTTGTGCAATTCTGAAATAAATTATCAATCTTGAGTGTTTAATTATTGGCATGTTGCACACCAAGCAACAAATCTGATTTTTGTGGACACTAACAGGACAAGGGGAAATGGCTTCAAGATGAAAGCAAGGAGATTTAGATTGGGTATTGGAAGAAAGCCTTCCCTGTGAGGGTGGTGAGGCCCTGGCACAGGTTGTCCAGAGCAGTTGTGGCTGCCCCATCCCTGGAAGTGTTCAAGGCCCCGTTGGATGGGGCTTGGAAGAATCCAGCCTAGGGCAAGGTGTCCCTGCCCATGGCAGGGGGTGAAACTGGATGAGCTTCAAGGTCCTTCAAGGACCCAAATCACTGTGTGGTTCTATGATACTTAATTTTCCTATCTGTGCATTGTGCTTACATTTGGATAAGTACGTACTAAGTGAAACGCTTGACACGAGTCGGCTCAGTTTTATGACGTTTATCATCAGTGGCCATGAAAACTCTGCACTGTTCCTGAAACTTCCACCGCAAAACGTACCGAGGAACGCCCGGTGACGGTCTCCTGAAGGGGACATGGAAAGAAAGAGGGAGCCAACCCACCCGCCCGGCGCTCCCCCAGCGGCGAACCCGGGCAGGGCCCGCGGGGCCTCAGGAGCGCCACAAGCCCGGCGCGGCCGCGGCCGCGGCCGACCGCCCGCCCGCCCCGCGCCTGCGCGGCGCCGCGCTCCCGCCGTGCCCCGCGCGCTCCCGCCGCCGCAGCCCCGGAGTGGAGCGGAGCGGAGCGGAGATGGCGCTGCACGTCCCCAAGGCCCCGGGCTTCGCCCAGATGCTCAAGGAGGGCGCGAAGGTGAGACCGCATTCGGATGGATGCGCGGATAAATGCATGGATGGGTGCGGGAGGAGTCTCAGGGTGGCGGTGCGGGAGAAGCCCCGGAAGGCCGGCGGGGCCTGGCGGCACCACGTGTCCCGCGGGGCGGGGGCCCGGGGCTTCTCCCGGCCCGGGGCCCCTCCGCGGCCTTTGCGCTGCGGGGATCGGGGCCTGCCCGGCTCTGCGGGGCGGCGCCCGGCGCACACGGCCTTCCAGAAAGCTCTGCGGGCCGGGATCCCGCTCCCCGCCCCGCCCTCGGGCCGGGCCCTGCCGCTGCATCCCGCCGCCCCGGGATGCGCCCGGGCCCCACTCGTGCCCGCGCTGTTCCGACCGCTCTCGCAGGGCTGGGCAGCAACACCAGCCGGGCCCTGCAGTTAAAGCTGTTCAGAAGTATCCGGGTCGTTCTGCTTGATTTTTTTGTGATACCTTTGTCAGCGATGCAGAACAATGAAATGTTTTCGGTATATTTCCTTGCCAGTAAATCCGGATTCGCTGTATTTAACGTTAACATAATTAAGATTTTGGTAGAGTTGAAGGATGTGTCTTAATAAAGGAGAAGCTTTCTTTGAAAAGTGGGCAGAAAGCAAGCAAGTGTGGGGTTTTTTTCTTGTTTATTAATACAATAATTAGGAGAGTTTGTATTGGAAGGGACCTTAAAGATCATTTAGCTCCAAGCCCCATCTGGTCTTGGACATTTCCAGGGTTGTGCATCTAGTTTTTCTGGGAAATCCGTGCCAGAGCCTCACCACCCTCGCAGGGAAGAATTTCAGGGCTTCCTAACAATTAATCTAAACCTACTCTCTTTCAATGTGAAGACATTGCCCCTTCTGTCTCTCCAGACCCTTGTCCAAAGTCCCTTTCCCCAAGAAAGAGGGAAAATAGGAAAGTTTTCAGTTTGCTGTTACTTAATAGAAAGAAGAGTGAAGGTAGCAGCTCTGAAAGCCCTTTGTGTTTCTTTTTAGAATCCTTCTATCCTTTTTGGAGCCAAATTATGGCCTGCGTTCAGGGCAGGGGCAGAACAGGGAAGTAGAGTGGCCTCAGTGTTAGAAAATTCCAGGCCAGAACAGCAAGAGTTGTCTTCTGCAAAACAAGGAGGAAGCTAGCAATCTAAGATGGTTATTACTACTTTTCTCCCTTCTCTTACAGGCTGCACAGTACTTTTTTTCCTGCTTCTTCTTTCTTAAGGTCCTTTCTGGGAATCCCATCTTGTCTTAAGGTTTCCAGACTGAAGCCAGACTTGATTACCTTCTCAAGCACAGATATTTTGTTTAATCATTCTGCTTCTGAATTTTCAAACTGCACATGTTTTAAATGTAGAACTGATTTAAATTATTTTTGTATCATACAAAGGTGTGAGAGAGAACGATGTACAGAAACCCTTGCCCCTCTCCAGCTGGGTCTTGGTTGTTTTCTGTTTATTTTTGGCATGGTACAAAACTTTTTTGGAAGACTGAGGGAATGCAAACTGTATTGCAAGTCAAGTCACTGTTCAGATTTTCTCTTTGGCAGCTTTTTGTGCCTGCTGAGGTGCCTAGTTGAGAAGGTGTACGCAGTAGTTCTTACTGTCTTTGGGTAAGGTTTGCTGTCTGTTTAAACTGTATGTGAAATACCAAATGTATATTAATAAAAAAACTTTGAGGGACTCAGTAAATTGATGCTGCTTTGATGAGAAATTACTAGTTCATCACTTTTTTTTGTTAGCCTAATTCTGATCAGTCATTGTTCTCTTCAGCATTATTCAGGACTAGAGGAAGCTGTCTATAGAAACATCCAGGCATGTAAAGAACTTGCTCAAACCACCCGTACAGCATATGGACCAAACGGTAAATAAATTCTAAAATTATCGCTGCATTTTTGAGACAAATGTAATGTTTGGAGGCTGAACATACCTTGACAAAGAAGCAGCTGTTTGTTTCTGGGGAAAACACATTGGACTTTCTCTAAAACTGCAAATGTGTAACTATTTCTTTGTGACTGTAGAAAACAGATTTTTTGTTTTGACAGCTCTTGAGTTATGCTCAGTGCCTGCTTTTGCCAGGTTTTTGTAGCAGTTACTGTGTTCTCTCTGAAACACAGTATAAAATACATGAAAAAGCATAAAAATTAAAGGAAACATGATAACATGATAGGTAGTCATAGCGAACATAATCTTGTTCAGTCAGATATATGGAAACAAAATATTCTCCTGTATCAATTAATTAAATTATGTGCTGGTATTTCAGAACAGAAAACTGCTTACTCAGAAATTACTGATTTCTCCTTAATGTCCTACACTTCAAGTATTATTTCACCAAAATGTTTTGAAGTCCTTAAATTATAAACAGAGCTCACCATTTTAATGTGCAAGATACACCTGAAAGTTAAGAAACACTGTTCGTGCACAAAATATTGTTTGCATGAGGAATTATTTCTATAAATTGGGTTTTTTTTTCCCCATTTAGGAATGAACAAAATGGTTATCAATCATCTTGAAAAGCTTTTTGTTACAAATGATGCTGCTACTATCCTGAGAGAGTTAGAGGTAAGTTTTCTTCCTTCAGGTGATGTCAGTTGTGAGCCAGTGTTTCTGCTCATGGGCTGTTATGGTTCTTACTGTCACTAAGGAAATGTCACTCTGACAGATTATTTACATATGTCACTTTGGAAGTCATTTACTTTTTTCACTGAATTTGAGGTCCACAGTAAAGAATATAATTCTTTTGTGAAGCATCATTCATAATTATAGGAAATGCTTAATAATTCCTTACTTTCCCCCAAAACCAGTAGGTTTAAAAGGGGATATGTCTAGAAATGCCGTGGTTTGGAAAAGTCTGCATGACATAGCTGTTGAGTTAATCTCCCAGTGTTGTTGCTTGCCATGTTCTCCTGACTGTTTAGAATCCGTCAATTGAATTTAAGAATCTGAGGCTATAGTAGCATCCTTCTGTGAATACTGTGAAGGCATGAAAAGACTTTCCTCTCCTAATTGTTCCTGTGACTTCAAATTTATATTTGTGACATAACGTGAATAATATTTTCCTGAATTTTATGCTTAGTGATAGAGATTATGTGAATATGAAGTATTTACTTATTGAATACATTATGTTGGTGTTCAGTATGAGTAGAATAACTGTGGAAGTCTCAGTTCTGTTTTTAAAAAAATATCATCTGCATACTAGTGACCTGATCTGATACGTTTTGCATGTTACTTTCGGGTATAAAATGGCAGGTATAAGCATTCAGGAATATTGTATTTTATTGCATTTATATGAAAGAAAAATGAAGCAGTGCAATCTTTAAGCAGAACCCTCCCCCACTCCCCCCCTTAAAATGAAACTCTTGTTTAGAGACATATATTGTATGTTACACATGAATTCAATATGAAGATCTAAACTCCAGACTTCTCCTGTTGCAGAACTCAGTTGTGAAGGCACTGCATCCTGTGAAAGTAGCTCAGAACCAGTGTCAAGGATATCTAATGTATGTTGTAGTGGCAATGTTCAGTTCTCTGATTTTTTTTTATATATATTTATGCTTTTTCTTACTAGAGAAGTTAGCCAATTAAGAATATCTGTGCTGCTTTCTTTTCCAATTTTGTGCATTCTTTATATCTCTAGGTACAATTTGAAATAAGAGAACTTAAAAAGATGCATAGAAAATGCCTGAAGCTGCAATCTTAGGTAGTGTGTTAGTCACCAAGATCTGTATCTTCTTTTAAAGGTCCAGCATCCTGCTGCGAAAATGCTTGTGATGGCTTCACACATGCAAGAACAAGAGGTTGGAGATGGAACAAATTTTGTCCTTGTTTTTGCTGGAGTTCTTTTGGAGTTAGCAGAAGACCTTCTGAGGATGGGGTTGTCTGTCTCAGAGGCAAGTTATATTCTCATTACAGTTCACAGAGCTTGAATCCAGATTGCTGCTGATCAGTGTTCTTGGGTCATAATACTGTGAAATCATCTGTTTTTTTCCCACCTAATTTTTTAGATAAAGATGTTTGAAAGGGAACCATGTGTTCTACTGCTTGTGATTGCTTGCTTCCCTTGTAAGCTTTTGCATCTGTTAATGTTTTATGGCTATTTAAAAAGCCGTTAAA
This sequence comes from Pyrgilauda ruficollis, assembly GCF_017590135.1. Classification (NCBI taxonomy): domain Eukaryota; kingdom Metazoa; phylum Chordata; class Aves; order Passeriformes; family Passeridae; genus Pyrgilauda; species Pyrgilauda ruficollis. Next base: position 64,819 of record NW_024515875.1, read on the forward strand.
AGCAGTATGAATTCTTGTAGTGAATGTTTACTGTTTGTTACACAGGTGATTGAAGGATATGAAAAGGCTTGCAAGAAAGCCCTAGAAATTCTTCCAGATTTGGTGTGCTGTTCTGCAAAGAACCTTCGAGATGTTGAGGAAGTGGCATCTTTGTTGTACACGTCAGTCATGAGCAAACAATACGGCAATGAACGGTTCTTGGCAAAGCTTATTGCTCAGGCCTGTGGTAAGTGGGGCTGGAATAGGTATGGGCACACAGCTAAAAAACTGTGAGAGTTGGTTTGGTTATAGTCCTTACATCTTCCTATAAGATAGGAAGGATGGTTAGTTTAGCAGGTTGGATTGGATGGAACACTTTACCTCTGAAGTGAGGGTAATCTTCCTCATGTTGAACTCTGCATTGGTGTTGTAGCTCAGAAAAGGTTTGCCTTTCCTACTAGGCATTTCTAGAAATAGCTTTCAGGTCATTTTAGTGCAGAAATCCATCTTTCTCCCTCTTTTTATGATCATAAGGATGTCATATTATGCTTCACATAAGCTGTTTTTAGTCGCAGCCACAGAACAATGGAAGTAAGACTGTAGTTCTGTTGAGTTGTTACCCTTTAGATTTCTGGAAAAAACTTTCATTTTTAATTCCAGTGATTTCTCTAAATACTCTGGGTTAGACTTACCTCTTGACTTTACCTGTGTGAGTGCATATTTGAACTTAATTAACTGAGCAGCCTGAATAAATGCTTCTTTCTGATTATTACTTTGTAAAAACAAAATGTCTCTTTATGCCAGTTATTAGCAGGTTATGATTGTCTTGAATTTAGGCAGACATGTCAAACTACTGAAATTAAATAGTTCAGAAAAATTCCAGGCATTATTTATGGTGTCATTGTTCTACTTTATTTGTTAGGCAAGACATATTCATTATTTTTCTTCTTTTTTTCCCCCAGTTTCTATTCTTCCTGATTCTGGTCATTTCAATGTTGATAATATCAGAGTGTGCAAAATTGTGGTAAGTTTGAAGTAGCTGGCTTTGCTGTAATTATTAAGGTAAATAGTGTAATGAGGGTTAATCTTTGAATTTCCGGAGTCTTTTCTAGTTTTGTTGTGGCAGGTATACTAACTTTTGGAAATTAGTCTTTCTCTTGTTTAGTGCCCAGTAGCAGCATTCAGAAACAAAAATCATTAATATTGGAAGTAATCTAAAATGGAAACCTGTTAGACAATGTTTGTTGTTGCTGAATGAGCTGAAGTCTTATACTTAGGGTGTTACATCCAAATGATTGTAAGGTCTGCTTTTCAGGCAGAGTAGTGCAGTTTTTGACCATAAATGGTCACTAATACAATGTTCCCCCATTCATAGAATCAAAGAACAGTTTGGTTTGGGCTGGAATGTGTCTTAAAGATCACCCAGTTCCAGTTCCAGCCCCTTACTATGGGCAGGGACATCTTTCACTAGACCAGGTTGCTCCAAGCTCTGTCCAACCTGGCCTTGAACACTTCCAGGGATGGGGCAGCCGCAGTTTCTCTGGGCAGCCAGGGCCTCACCACCCTCACAGGGAAGAATTTTTTCCTGATACTTAATCTAAACTTACTTTTTTTCAGTGAAAAACCATTCTCCCTTGTCCCATCACTACTTGCCCTTGTAAAAAGTCTCAGATTCTATTTATTTCCTTTCAGGGTGCTGGTATTTCTGCTTCCTCAGTACTGCATGGCATGGTTTTTAAAAAAGAAACTGAAGGAGATGTTACTTCTGTCAAAGATGCAAAAATAGCTGTGTATTCCTGCCCTTTTGATGGTATGATAACTGAAACTAAGGTATGTTATAGCTCAAAATAAGTTACATCTCTATTTATGCATATGCTCTTATTTTTAGACTTAGCTATAAATACTCTTGACACTTGGTGATTGAGATATTTTGGTGAATATTGATTTTCTTAGTCTAGAAAAGTTCTGAACCTTGACTGCTTCACAGGGTTTTTGAGATAGGGGAAATGGTGTTGGTTTTTTTGGGTTATTTGAGCCAAGCTACACCTTGAATTTCTGAACCCCGAGGTTGTCTAGAATTGCCTGGTGATTTCCTTTTTTTTTTTTTTCTCTCTTGTTTTATCCTGTTGCTTGGGGAGTGTGTCAGTATTACAAAACAGGATGACTTAAGGTTTACAGATAGGTTGGGCGACAAAATGGTTTGTCAGAATCTTGTAGGTGTGTGGTTTAATGCTGAATTTTAACAGTGCATGTGTTGTACTAGGGCACCGTCCTAATAAAGAATGCTGAAGAACTAATGAATTTCAGTAAAGGAGAAGAAAATCTAATGGATTTGCAAGTCAAGGCTATTGCTGATAGTGGTGCAAACGTAGTAGTAACAGGTGGCAAAGTGGCAGATATGGCTCTTCATTATGCCAACAAGTACAATCTTATGTTAGTAAGGTAAGTACTGGGAGAGCATGAAAACATTTGGACTACCAGATTTATGAAATGTACTTGCCAAGTTAAGACAATACTTTTGCATGTGTTAACATTGTTACGGAAACTTCTTTTTAAAGGTTGAACTCCAAGTGGGATCTGAGAAGACTGTGCAAAACTGTTGGTGCAACAGCCCTACCCAGACTGGTATGTACTTCCCAAATGAGGTGCAGTAGGATGAGAACTGATGAGCAGGTTCAGTTCTTAACTCATGGGTTTTTTTTCCTAGACTCCCCCTACTCTTGAAGAAATGGGTCACTGCAGTAGTGTGTATTTATCAGAGGTTGGGGATACACAGGTTGTGGTGTTTAAGCATGGTATGTATGTTTTGTAGAATTGTTGACACTGCTGTTCTAAAGTGTGTTTGTGTGTGTTTTGGATATAAGATTAATTAATTAATTCAGTAATGCATGTCTCTGAACAGAAAAGGAGGATGGAGCCATTTCTACTATCCTCATTCGTGGATCTACAGACAATCTGATGGATGATATAGAGAGAGCTGTGGATGATGGTGTCAATACTTTCAAAGTACTCACAAGGGTGAGTAATGAGAACACTTGAGTTATCAAAAGTGAGAAGTGGATCATTTTGAGGCAAGTCTTGAGCCTGCTCTATGCTCATTTGCTACCAGAGGCTGTAGATAATCTGCTTAGGTGCCTTCTGGAGCTGGAGAGGTGGCTGTGTAGTACTGAGCTGTGGAGGGCTGTGTAGGGAAGATGGCTGTTGTTGTGAACATGGGCTACATAGAAGGTGGTATTTAGCATGGACTGCACTCAGTTTTCCAGTAATGAGTGAGTGCTTGGAGGTGGATTACCTTTACCACTTTTTAAACACAGTCAGCTCTTTCTTGACTTACTCCCTAAATGTGTTGTAATGTTCCTTGGAAACCAGGCACATAAGAAAAGCTAGATAGCTTTGTCACTTGGGATCAGGAGAAAGTGATTGGTTGCAGACTCAGTTTCTAGTTCATTCATGCTTCCTCCACATAATACAGGTAGGTTTTTATGGATGGAGGAACTCAGTTTTACACAGGATTTTTTTTGTGGGAGCAATTTATATGGTCTTATTATTTCAATTTTTTTTTAATACAAAAATAAATGTTCCTGTATTTACTTGGAAAACAGCATGCAAAAATTGTTAAAATTGTTAGAATCTCAATATCCTCTACATACCAAGACATGGATATTGATTTTGAGTACAGAAATGCTGTGCATTTATGATTGTCTCCAGGAGTTGTCCTGTTTTAAGGTTTATGATGATTACTTTGAGGGCTAAGAGACCAGAGTTAATAAGTAAATTCTGGTTTGCCAAAGGATGTACAAAATGCTTAATTTAAAATGCAAGAAAACAAAAGTCCCAACACCTTGTAATACCTGCTGACATATTAAACTTCGTGTGCAGTAGATTGGTTTCCTGTATGATATTTCCCACCAAAATAGTGGAAAAAATGAAAAAATCTAGGAATGCTGTTGCAGTTAACCAGGAGTTGAATTTTTTTTTTTTTTAAAGCCAAGACACAAATCCTACTGCATTATTATTTTGGTTTTTACAAAAGAAGCTGTTTTTCTTGAAAGGCATTGGAATGAATGAGTAAATTCTGGTAGATTTCCCTTAAATGCATGTTTGTTCTGAAGTGGATTCTTAGTAAGTCTGTGTGGAATAAAGTTCTGTTACATTCTTGATAGACGAAAAAAATCCTAAAAAAAATAAGAAGTAATGGATGTTTTAAGCAAAACATTGTGTTTTGTTGTGGTCTTTCCACAGGATAAACGTCTTGTTCCTGGAGGTGGTGCGACAGAGATTGAATTAGCCAAGCAGATCACATCTTATGGAGAGGTATGGCAAACAGGCTTCTTGACTTTTCATCTTCACACACACGTTCTTACAAAAAAATACAAGTATTTTGTCATACCACCATACATATTTGTGTAATAACAAGTGTGGGGGGAAATGCCTCCCTATCTTACAGTTTTTGAAATGCTGACATGGTTTTCATCTTCATTTTAGACTTGTCCTGGGCTTGACCAGTATGCCATCAAGAAGTTTGCTGAGGCATTTGAAGCCATTCCTCGAGCACTGGCAGAAAACTCTGGGGTAAAAGCTAATGAGGTCATCTCCAAGCTTTATGCCATGCATCAGGAAGGAAAGAAGAATGTTGGGTTTGATATTGAGGTAAATAGTCTCTGATGTTACTTGTTGCCCTGCAGTGCAGGGTTATACTTAATAGTACTTCTATCAGTATGAAGTATTTATAGATTATTTTAAATCGTTGGGAGCTCTGTGTTGCACAGTCTAGAATAATAACTTTTTGTATCTGAAATCATTAATTGTTCTTTTTATCAGCAAACAGTTCAGTTCAGTATAGTATAATGGCCTTATGTCAGAGGTGGAGGGGGATACTGTCACTGAACTAATGTGACAGGCCGTAGGTCTTCCTCTTCCTGCTAATGGATTAGGAATGAAAGTTTTCTAAACGGAGAAGATGAGATTGGAAAAGTGATACCACCTTGCTAGGTCAAAGCCTGAGAAAGTTTTGAATAATGTTTTTTCCCCATCTGACAGGCCGAAGCTGCTGCAGTGAAGGACATGTTGGAAGCTGGTGTGTTAGACACGTATCTTGGAAAATTCTGGGGTATCAAGCTAGCTACAAATGCAGCAGTAACTGTCCTAAGGGTTGATCAGGTAAGTTCATGTGATTTGGGTGCTGAATTAAAACCTGGCAGAACCCTCATGCAAATAAGTGGAATCTCCTGCAAATGCAAGGTGTAAACATAATGCTGCTTGAGAATGTGGTTTGTTCATTTCTGGAAGCCAGGAAGGCGTTTTTTCAAGAGCTTGTAATCTGGAATGTGGCTGCTTCTATAGCAGTACTATTAATGTTTGTTGGGATTTTTTTTTAAGATTTTGTTGATACTTTGAAGACAGTTTATATTTGTATCCAGAGAGCTACCCCAACTTCTGTAGGAGCAAGCTTTAGTAGAAGCGACCTTCTCGCATACATTTTTACATGAAAATCCAATTTTTAGGAAAAAGAGAGGTTACAGTCGTGAGGATAAAAATCTTAAATTATTTTATGAAACTTCAGCAAAAATGAATTTGCATGTAAAATTTTTGTAGATTATTATGGCAAAAACAGCAGGCGGTCCAAAAGCCCCTAAGCAACAAGGACATTGGGATAAGGATGACTGGAAAGACGAGCCTGAAAACTAGAGTGCAGTAAGCTCTGTTTCTCTAGCAGAGAGGTATCTGTGAGTGCATGCATGAGTTCATTGACAAGCACATGGCAGATTGTATGCTCCTTGAGAACACATAACACTGCTGTCTTCTGCTGTGTGCTGATTGCTACATCCTGTATTTGTGCCCTTTGCAAATGGATTCTGCTCCTCAATCCAAATTTTCATGGAAGGGATGATGTGCAAGTGCAAGTTAAGATTTACCTTACTTGTCCGTGTAGTCAGGGCAGAGAATGAGCATTAACGTGGTAGGACTGATGGACTTCATGATTTTAAAGTGTGATACTTAGAGACAATAATTGAGAACAGTAGCTTGATAATCCTTTCTGTAAAGTGCACCCTGTAAACTAGTCTGCTGTTGGCGTATTTAAGCACTCACTTTCTGTAGACTAACTGAAATCTTACTTTGCATGTAAAAATCAGGTAAAATACCTTTTTTTACTGTATCAGGGCTCAGCCTCTACCATTCTCAAGAAAAAAAAAGAAAAAGTTGTTAATATCTCAATGAGATAGATATTCACTGGCTTGGGTTCAGAGTAGGAAAGCTGCATGAATGTAGTGAATGCTAGCAGTCAGCATCGTGCGGCTGTAGAAGAAGGGTACAAGTCTGATTTTAACATTAGCTTTTTCTACTTCTCTATTCTCTTCAAGATTATTATGGCAAAACCAGCTGGTGGCCCAAAACCTCCATCAGGAAAGAAAGACTGGGATGAAGACCAAAATGATTGAACAATTTAACTATTTCTTAAGTGACATGACTTTGTGAGTTTTTAATATCCCAGTTGGAGCCTGTCACAGTGTTTTGCTCTTGCCTTTAAATTATGAGCAGTGTTCAATGGAGTGCAGAACTTCAAACACCTCAATAAACGTACTCACTGTTAAAATGTGGACTTACTTCATTTGGAGCTGGCATGACCTGTTCCCAATATGTTAATGTGTAGGGGATGAATGACACTGTGGGTATGATGGGGTGACCCTTGGCTGGCTGCCTGCTGCTCTCTTCCGATGAACAAGGAGGCAGAACTTCTCAGGGGCTGAGTTAAAGGGGGAGATGACATACCAGTTCCTGTTGCAGGCACAAGGGACTCAATGTGCAGGGAGGCTGACCGTGAGCCTGCTGCAGGGAGCTCATGATCCACGATTGTCGTGGCTCTTTGTGTTCTTACTTGCACTCCTTGGCCAGTACTGGAGTGTAAATAGTCAAATGAATGTTGAAATAATTAAGTGTTACAGCAGGTCGCCTGCATTCAGTAGCCCCTCTCCTGAGACCCCACTTGGAGCACTGTGTACAGATGTGGTGCCTCAAACATAAGAGAGACAGGGGACTGTTAAAACTAGTCCAGACGAGGGTCACCAAGTTGATAAGGGGACTGAGCACCTTCCCTGTGGACAGGGGCAGAGAAAGTCAGGGCTGGTCAGCCTGGAGAAGAGAAGGTTGAGTGGAAACCTTACAGCATCTTCAAGTGTCTGAAGGGGCTACAGGGAAGTTGGAGAGGAACTCTGCATCAGGGCATATAGTGACCGGACTAAGGGGAATGCCTTCAAACTGAAATAGGGAAAATTTAGGGTTGATACACAAGGAGAAATTCTCCCCTGTGAGGTCTTGGCACAGGTTGCCCAGAGACACTGTGGCTGCCCCATGCCTGGAAGTGTTCAAGGCCTGGCTGGATGGGGCTTGAAGCAGCCTGGTCTAGTGGGAGATGTCCCTGCCCATGGCAGGGGTTTGGAACTGGACGATCTTTAAGGTCCTTTCCCACACAAACCAATTTATGATTCTATATTTCATTTTTTTTTACTTGCAGGTCTCACCTCACTCTTTTAATTCCCCATGCTCTCAAAAGGGCATCCTGACAGCAGTGAACTGCATCACATTCTAATGACCTTAAAAATAAATGCTGAGCAGCACTAGCCAGCATGATGCAGAGGGCTGGAATCTTTCAGCTGAAGTCCTCTGTTAAGATTAATCTTAGGAAGTAAACAGCTTATGTGTCTCCAAGTAGCTTGAAAGGAGAACTGCACTTGAAATCCTAGCCACTTCAATAATTAATCCTTTTACTACTCTTGCCAGTGCTACTCTATCTCACAGCCAGAAGGGAGTGGAAGGCTAAATCAAGTCTGGAGCGATCTTTTGCCTAAATAAGGCTGCCATACAACAGCTCTACTAATGTTGGCTTTATAGTCAGTTGTTGGTGAGGCTGAAAAATAAACTCAGCAAGTTTTCAGAAGGATTGGCATACTGCTATAGTCAGCTGCATGTGGGCCACTGCTGATGGTTCTACGGGTTACAAGAACAAGATGCCCATTTTCTTAGTAAGGCTCTTGTGAAAAATGCACTGAATGCAAGCAGCTGCTGCTCTAGTGTGGCAGACCCAAGACTTTATTCACATGAAAGCCAACATGAAGCTTGTGGAGGAGAGAACTTCAAAGTTACAAGTCAGTGCAGAACTACTGGTCCTTATGCCTGCTCTGCGGAAAAGCTACATGGGACTGCCTGTAGTGAGAGTGAACCAAGCACTCAGCCTTGCTGAGCTTTTGCAGTCAGCAAAAGAATTCCTGGAGCATTTGCAAACTTGAGACCTCCTCTGTTGGACATAAACCAATAGTGAAAAGAGAGCTGAAGCTGCAATTGTTTTGGCTCTTAAGATGTGTTGGCTTATTATGCTTCAGCTTCTTATGCTTGGAACCCAGGTCTAAAAAAAATGCATGGGAACAAGATTAACTACAGTTCAAAAGTAGAGCTGATTGCTTTAAAGTGAGAAACCTGCTGGTCAAGATTTATATCAACACTAGCGATTTGCATGTTCCTTCTCAACTATATATATATATAGCATCAGCACATTCTCTCAAAGTGGCAGAGACTATTGTTACAGCCAAGCATTTCCAGCTGCAGTTCTGACTGACGGAAGTGCCAGGACAAAAGGCATTTGCCAACCTGCCCTCTTTCCTGTGCAAACGGACATTCGCAGTGCAAATATTTTCACATTCTTTCATTGTCACCATGTCCAAGCAGCTAGAGGTCACGCAGATGAAAGTGTCAAGACAGAAGATGTTCTCAAAGTATACCTCCTCTTCTTAACAGCTTTTAAACTGCGCACAATGCTCTGTATCTTCTTTCCCAGATAGACCTGCCATCAGTTTTTCACTCTCACATCTTTGTTGCAAATGTCCAACAGCTGTTTGCATAGAAAAAGGCTCTAGAAATAAAAGCGAGCCTTGGGCTGCACCTTCCGCCTGCCCACATCAAACTCACCAGTGCAGTCTACTCTGTTCTTCCCTTCTCCGCTGCATCTCCCATTGTGTTCTCTGGATCTCAGAACCTAAAGGTAAGCACAGTTGTTTCCACAGAGGGGTTGGAAGAGGCACAGGTAGCAGCACAAGTAGCTCTCGCTGAACTTCAATCCTTATGACTGCCACCATAAGTTTGGTTGGTAGGCCAGTAACAGGCACGCTCCTTTTACAGCCGGTACACTGCAGCCACCAGCCCAGTGCTCTGCGGCTTCGTTCTTTGACTCTTGTAACCTGTCCTGCTTTTGCTCTCCCGGAGGGGAATAGGCATCTATTTCTCACACAGATTGTGGCAGCAGCGAAGGGCTCTAGTGCACTGCTTCTGCCAAAAGACACTCGGGCCAGGCACTTACATTCTCAGCACTATGTAGCCCCGTATTCTGGGTCTTTTGTTGTCTGAATCATACCTACCGGAAAGCATTTCACAGAGAGAAGATGTGCCAGAACAACAAGTTTGGCTGGAGCATTGCCCTGAAACTGGTGGAAATTTGTATTTGCACCACATTCAAGGGGCAGTCCTCCTTCCTATACAACCTACAAAGTGCCGTAAGATCGCAGTTCTCTCTGCCAGGTCCTTCTTAACTTGAAGTATCAGCGCACACATTGCAACCTCCCAAGGACAAAAGATCTGGAGGGATCTTGCCATGCATTCATGCGGCACAGACACTGAAAAGTGGCAAAGCTGAATGCCTTCGCTGAGCTTTAGTTCTGTGCAGATCACAGAATGAAGCGGCAGAGTACTGGGACATTGTGTGCAGTGTACCTCATTGCAGAAGTTGAGAAAGAGCTCGTTGACAGAGTCAGGTGAAAATACGCTTGTAGCCATGAGACTTCACAAATTGTGGGGATAAGCACTTTCTTAGACCTTCATTGCGGCAAAAGCTATAGAGCTATTCTTAGACAGCAGCACAGAGCCCTTATTCGCATGGTAGTTTCCTTCCATTAGAAGGGTAACTCGTATAGCCAGGCTTCATCACCCCCTCCATCTTGTGGGGTAGTTCTTGGAAGAAAATAGATAGCAATTTTTCCATTCCACATTTTAATTAATTAAATTAATTAATTTAATTTTTCATTCTGTTCCTAATGTACTTCAGGGAACAAGCTATCAATTCCCTACTGTTTCATGACCAAGGTATGAAACTATTAACTAAATTCCCATAGATACAATAAGGAATGTCTATACTGGCTTTCTATCGAAAACATATGCAAGGCACAACAAAGAATGTACCCAAAACACTGACCACAGCTTATGGCCTTCAAAACAAAAATCTCAGGATGGTCATACTGGATCTTCTGATCCAAACCATCAGGAAATATTTCTTTATAGATGAAAAAGGTTTCTGTATTGCACAAAAAATAGTTATGTAAACCAGAGTTGCATGACCAAATATTTCTATTTAATTTGAACTATTTTTATCAATATTATTTATACATTTATTTTCAGTGTGTTTGGTAAAAAATGTAAAGTATTGTTTAAAAGAAATTATTGGATGTGTACTAAGTACTACGGTTTAGTTGATGTGTTGGTTTTGCATGGCTTGGTTTTTGGTGGAGAGGGAAGAAGCCAGCCACAGAAATGATTTTTTGTGAAAAGCTGCTAGAAGCTTCCTCCATGCCTGGCAAGGCGAATCCATTCTTGGCTCTAAGAACAGACATGCTGCTAAGCCAATTAGAGAAGCTGGTAGCGCCTCTGTGAGATATTTAAGAAGGAAATCAAAACTGCGGCCAGTTAACTTTTAAGTTTGCAAATTTTTGGGTTGGCACCCCATTGTCAGCCAGTGCGAGTGGCTGCAAATGGAGGCAATTTTTCCCAGGTTCTGGGTATCAGCTCAGAGGTGGCATTTGGGGCTCTAAGGGAATGCTTGGTCCTAGTTGCTGTCAACTTTAGTTTTGGAGAAATCCAGCAAAGTTTGCAAATCTTTAGTTTGGCACCCCAATGTTGACCAGTGCGACTGGCTGCAAATGGATGCCATTTTCCATGGGAAGAAGTCATTTCCCCAGGGTCTGGATATCAGCTCAGAGGTGGCATTTGGTACTGCAAGGCATGGTTGGTCATAATTTCTGGCTTCTTTTGTTTTGGAGAATTTCAGTGAAGTTTGCAAATTTTTAGGTTGACACCGCACTGTCGGCCAGTGCGAGTGGCCGCAAACGAGGCCATTTTCCGTGGGAAAAAGAAGTCATCTTCCCAGGGTCTAGCTCTCAGCTCAGAGATGGCATTTGGGATTCTAAGGGCATCCAGGGTCCTCATTGCTGGCATCTTTAGTTTTGGAGAAATCCAGCAAAGTTTGCAAATCTTTAAGTTGGCACCCCAGTGTTGGCCAGCATGAGTGGCCACAAACAAAGGCCATTTTCCATGGGAAAAAGAAGTAATTTCCTCAGGGTGTGGATATCAGCTCAGAGGTGGCATTTGTCATCTGAATCATACTGGAAAGGTTTTCAGCTGTGTCTCACACTGAGAAAATGTGCCAGTATAACAAGCTTGCCTGGAGTGTTCCCCTGAAACTGATGGAGACTTGTACTTGGTCCACGTTGACCTATATCTATTTGCCTGTTTTTGAAAGAACACAGATCTCTGAAAACAGTGGCATAAATTACTACATCACACTTGAAATAATAACACACAGTTGTCTGTAAAATTGTTTAGCCTTTTTTAAAATTCTATGCATTATATAAGTAATGTGGTCATGCCTAAAGACTAAAAAGATTTTCCATTTCTATTCTATACTTTATGATTATTTAGAATGAATTGATAATATGTTATTCAGTGCTGCACATACAAAACAGAACATATAGAATATATACTAAGGATCAAAATCACATGACTCTAAATTCAAAATAAACCAATTTTAAATTGTCTCTCTACTATTCTCATGCCTCTATCAATACAACCAGAGATGATGTCACTCATATCTGCAATCACAGAATGGTAGAATGCTTTGGGTTGGAAGGAACCTTTAAAGAATTTCTAGTTCTAAGCATCTGCCTTGGGCAGAGATACCCGACTCTAGATCTGGTTGCTCAAAGCCCCCTCTAACCTGGCCTTGAACATTTCCACTGATGGGGAATCTACAACCTCTCTAGACAACCCATTCCAATGTGTCACCATCCTTATTCTAAAAAAGCTCTTCCTTGCAGACAATCTAAACCTTTATTCCCTCAGTTTAAAACCATTGCTCCTTGTCCTATCACTACAGACCCATGGTAAAATGTCTTTCTCCATCTTTCCTATAGGCTGCATTTACATATATGGAAAGGCCACAAGAAGGTGTCCCCACAGTCTTTTCCAGGCTGAAAACCACCAACTCTCTCCATTTTCTCTCAGAAGAGAGGATCTGATCATTTTCATGGCCCTCCTCTGGGCTCACTCCAACAAGTTCCCTTCTTTCCTTTTCCAAGGATGCCAGAGTTGGATGCAATACTCAAGGTGTGGTCTCACAACAGCAGATTAGAAGGGGAAAATCACCTTCCACAACCTGCTGGCCAGTTGGCTTTTAGGTCTTCAAGCACATCATGGCAGTTCATGTCCAGTTTTTCATCCAACAGTATCCCCAACTCCTTCTCTCTGTCTGGTTGCTTAATCACCCAGTCTGTACTGACACTTTGCCTTGATGAACTTTCGTATATTTACATGGGCTTACTACTCTAGCCTGTCCAGTCTCTGGATGGCATCCCATCCCTCATATGTCAACCACACTACTCAGCTTGGTGTCACCTGCAAGTTGGCTGAGGGTGCTCTCAATCCCCCTGTCTACATCATCAATAACTATATTAAATAGTATCGGTCGCAGTGCAGACACCTGAGGGAGACTCTTGATACTGGTTTCCACTTGTACATTGACCCATTGACTATAACTCTTTGAACATCCATCCATCCATCCATCCATCCATCCATCCATCCATCCATCCATCCACTCATTAATCCATCCTTCCACTCATTAATCCATCCAATTCTTTATTCATCTGAAAGCGTTGCTTAATCACCCAGTCTGTACTGACACTTTGCCTTGATGAACTTTCGTATATTTACATGGGCTTACTACTCTAGCCTGTCCAGTCTCTGGATGGCATCCCATCCCTCATATGTCAACCACACTACTCAGCTTGGTGTCACCTGCAAGTTGGCTGAGGGTGCTCTCAATCCCCCTGTCTACATCATCAATAACTATATTAAATAGTATCGGTCGCAGTGCAGACACCTGAGGGAGACTCTTGATACTGGTTTCCACTTGTACATTGACCCATTGACTATAACTCTTTGAACATCCATCCATCCATCCATCCATCCATCCATCCATCCATCCATCCATCCACTCATTAATCCATCCTTCCACTCATTAATCCATCCAATTCTTTATTCATCTGAAAGCTCACTCAACAAATCCATACCTCTCCAATACAGAAGTAAGAACGTTGTGCGGGACCTTATCGAAGGTCTGGGTAGGTGACATTTATAGCTTTTCCTCTGTTCACTGGTGCATCATAGGAGACTATTAGTTAGTGAGGCAAACACATTCAGTTAGCAGCTGAATAGAAGTGGAATGAGAAATGAGGGCACAGAAAAAAATCAATCAGCACATACACTGTCATTGCAAACATGCACTCACACATATTTAATTAACAAGAAGCATGCTTTCAGTCTTTGAAGGATACATGGGTTGTACTGAGTCAGTTCCTGTTGAGTCACAGTGGCATGAGTATGAACAAGTCTCTACAAGTGCCACAAATGTGAGAAAAGATAATTATATCTGCACTGCAGATATTTCCTGCTGACAATCAGATTTTAAAAAAGCCAATTGGAAAAAGTTCTCAGCAATTTCAGTTGTTTTTTTATTAAACACCATGTGAAGAGTTTACAATATAGTAAGTAGATTTTGCATTTAAATAAAATGCTGGTTTTATTTATCCAAAATTAGCAAATTTTGCTAATTTTAGTGGATAAATAAAAAAAAATCCAATCACTGTGCAACTAACATTTGTGAAATTAAAAAGTGAGATTGATCTTTTCTGTCTAGATCTCATATTCTGTTGTATATATGTAATGAATATATACTAATATACACATAGATGAACTCGCCTCTTCTTAAACTGGAACAGGAATAAAATTACTTCACTATCACTATATTCTAATAAAAAAAAAAAGAAAATCTTAAAAATCTTTTTTTTTTTTTTTAAAGGGGACAGAAAAGCTAAGCTAGGTTTTGACATTCAACATAGTACAGTCGAATAGGCAGAAGTTTCCATATCAAGGCCAGAAACACACTGCTGGCTCTACACCCATGCCACAATGCCTTAACTGACCTGTGCATGTAAAGAAGGTATTAAAACTAAAAGCATGAACTTACCCTGTGTGGTTTTTTCCCCCACTCTACTCTGCAGATTTTATTAACAAAATCTTCAGGACATTTTTTGAACCCTTTTATGAGTTTTTTAGGACTGAAAGTGTCCTGGATTAGGGCAAATCTGGAAGAAAACCTCCAAAGGGGGCCCCCCCAGAAAGCAAACCCACACAGCCCCTTCCCCCCACCGCTTCGGGAAGGATTCCTCGGAGAGAAGTGGAAAGAACCTGTTTATTTAACAAGCAAAACACCCCCAGCACACAAAATGAACAATACCAGATGACAACACTTTCACCGATCTGAAAAGGATGACAAATTCAGAAAGTCTTTCCTGGGAGAGGTCACTCTGTTGTCGCTCCCTCTGGTGCTGGGGATAGCTGCTGCAGCCACAAGATGTAAACTCTCGGTGTTTCCCAGGTCCCAGTCCGGAGCAGGTTTGAATGGTTTCAAAATGGAAGGGAAAAAACAGTCCAGGGAAAAATCTGGACTGCTTAGCTAAACTAAGAGAAGCAAGAAGCAAAAGCAGAGCGGGAGCAAAGCAGGAGCGAAGCAAGAGCAAAGCAAAGCAGCAAAAAGGAAAGCCAAAAGGAAAAGCCGCACTATGTACTGCCCCGTCTCTCTGTCCTGCCAGCTGTGGGGGAGCAGGCTGATAACAAACCAAAACAAACCTTGCTCTTCAGAGCCAGTCATGAAGACACAGTACATAACATCCAGCACCAACAGAACACACGATTGGGGATACAAGCGTCATAACCTCACCCTAGGACAGAAAGACACACATAACTTGAAAATCTAGTTATTTAGTAATTTCTCTGGCCCATGAGAGACAGCTAAGATGTACTATACTGACATTTCTCTTCAGAAAAAAATCCCAAAAACCAAAAAAACTTGAAATGCTGATGCCTGCTTGACACTAGGCATTGGGAATTTTGAAAACTGCATCTTTGAATTTGATCCTAGTTTTCTGGCAAAAGTCTTGAACTGCATTTTGTTACTTGACTCTATCTCAGACTTTATTAACTATGTGGTGTTCTTGTTACTGAGGAAATGTTGCAAATGTCCTACCCCTGTTGCATTATAAATGGTGGCATGGTATCTTTGTGCTGTTCAGAATAAAAGGAACGAAAGGAATGGAGAACCAGAAATCAAAGGATTGCAGCTGGTAGGCAGTCAGCATTAAACTGTTAAGAAATGTTAGAACTATGTCCATCACCATTTCTAAGATTTTCTTTCCACATCCAGAATATACCTGTGGAATACAGGTGAGTTTCCTTGAGTCTGGGAGAAGAGGAACAGAAACCCACAGGAAACATTAGAGTTTCACTTTGTAGCTTTGAATATTGTATTGAGTTAACAAACACCACCCTATTTCTTTCTATTTAATTAATTTTATAAATATCTGTTTTATTAACATCAAATATGGGATTATTTCCTATTAATTGTATGAGTCATAGGTGATGGATTTGTAAGAAATACAAAAACAATAATATATATTATACAAAAACAATAAATAATAATAATACAACTATAAGGAATAGTTGTATTATTATTGTTTATTGTGTACATATAAGGTTTTTTTCTCAGAACAAATCAGATTTTGACTTCTGATACTAGACGTTTGTTTACCATAAGGAAAGTAGTAAGAGCAAAAAAAAGGCTGCTGGAATGAATTTATGTTTTTTGAGAAACCTTACCCTTCAGTTGAAGGACTGTTACTCTGAAGCAGGATGAAAGATTTGAACTGGTTTTACTTTTATGGAGAGATAAAACCTAAACCCAAAAATTCTTGCCAAATGTTTTGGGAAACTCCAGTGCAGTATTTGCATTCACAGAAATTACTATTCAATGAAATAGATGATGATGTCAGTTCAATACTTTTCCATATCTTGAGAGGCTGGACCTCCAACTATCTACTTTTCTGTAACAAAAAAGAGAAAAATAACTTCTTGTATTTGTTCTATACTGCAGTGAAAGAGCGGCCTTTGTTCTGAACAGAAATTGTGTAGATAGTGTGGTTTGGACTAAAATGAAGCTTTAAAGATAATAAAAAAAATGTAATTTCACAGGGACAAAAATGTTCAACCAAATGGCATAGACAAAACCATCGAAACAGCATGGCAACCAAGTCAGAGGCACTTTAAGATGAAAAGTAGAAACTTCATTTTCTCCTTCACTATGTCTGAAATTAAGTAACACTTGATACCATATGGTATTATTTCATGACTCATACAGAACATTCTAAATATCAAGAAGGGATGCATCCGATTTCAACAAAAGTTTTGAAAAGAACAAGGTTTGGGTCCAGTGTAGATACTGCTCTGTACCTGGCAGCACAGTTTGCCCTGCAGATGGAATGAAATGCTTGACTCTCTGAAATTCAAGGAAATTTATTTCAGTGCAATCTAAGAACTGTGGGAAGTAAGATAACTGTATAGACAAACACATTGATTCATGGTTAAAGATACAGCAGTTCTAAAGAACTGAATTTTGATGCAGTTACATGTTATTTTCTGCAAGGGACGCTTCCTTGATCTCAGGCTTAGGTGGCAAAGCCTTCTTGTGTGCTCTTGCTGAAACTCTCTCATCATCACACAGGGTTTGTTCGTCTGTACTGCCTGGGGGGATATGCTGCCCAAGCCTAGATGCTTCCTGGGGAAGAGCTGGCATATAGAAAGCAATGTTGTAGATGGTGCTGCCAATTCAGCATGAATAATGGCAAACCTTCTTCCTGTCCCGGTGCTACTTAAACACACAGAAATAGCCTCAGTGTCTTGCAGATGTTTCTTAATGTCACTGGTGTCAGCATTTTCCTTTACTTAAATATAAGGCACACTTTCAAGACTTTTGTTTTGAATGTTAAGGTGTAGGGCAAATATGTTCATTAGATGTGAAATTAAATCCTCTTACTTTATAGTCTATACCTGGAAGAAAATAGATTGTATAAAATTAAAATATGTACTTGGGAACAAAGACTCCTGTGCTCTCTGCTCCAGGCAGGTATTACCTATTTAGCAAGTCACTCAGCTGTTTATGCTTCATAAATCCCATCAACAGAAAAGGCATATTCTAGTCATTAACTCTAGAAATATACTAATAACCTACAATTAAAAAAATCCCCAAACAACCAGGGAGGAAGGTTAGATAATAGGGATTTTTATGTTTATTTAAATATCAGTGAAATTTATCTTTGAAGAAGAAATCACAGGTTTTGATTTAAAAAAATAAAAGATAAAGACATGTGTGGGTGAAGAGTCAAAGTAACCTATCAAAAAAGGAAAAGATTGGTTCTGTCCAATAGATAACCTAACAGGACACAGATGATAACATTATTCCATCTAACTGAAAATCATAACTGCATCTTAAGATTAATGGGAAGTATTAATATTTAGCAATATATGCTCCCATCTAATACTCACTAGAGATCAATGAGCATTCAAAGAATGAGCAAAAACTGCAATTAGAAATCATTTGTCATTTGGATGGTGTCATTGATCAACATCAGCTTTCAATAGTGTATTTGATTTCTATTAAAAATTATTTATTTTCTATTCTTAGTAAGTATCCACAGAAAGATCCTTCAGCTCTACATTCACACTCTGTGATCACAGACCAGATGGGTTGTCCATTTCTGAGGTCCTTTCTTGACAAAATTCAGAGCATGCTTGAGAATGGTGAGAAAACAGTGTATGCTTGGTGTCCTAAAAAAATTGTATCTAAAAGTGCAGCTGCCCAATACTTCTATAGCCAACAGAGAATCCCTCCTTTGTTAATCTGATATGCCAGTTTGTCTCCTTTGATTCTTCTAGGGAGCCTGGTTTGATCATGTTTCCAGATATGCCAGGTGCCTAAAGTGAGATTGAAGATTTCTACATGAGGAAACACTGCAGCTACAACAACTAGAAAGATGTTAATGTCACTAATGCTTTTCCACTCTTTTTGGAAGTAGTCAGTTTTTATAAGTAATAATAATAATGGAAAAAATTATTTCCAGTCCTCAAGGAACAGAGTTGGAATTTTTATGTAGATTTTTCATCTTCACATTACTTATGAAGTGATGGAAAATTATGCATTATCTTACTGCATTATCACAAAGCATATTTGTCATCATTTAGTTTGAATGACAAATTTCACATTTCTTTCTCTGTTATTAAGATTTTAAAAACTACAAAACCTAAACCAAAATCAAAATAAAGAGATAAAATAAACCATGCGAAACAAGCAAAGTAGTGTAATTAGATGTACTGTTTAAGGAGACTGTATATTCATTGAAGCAACCAAGAATTTAAGCCATTAAGCATTGAAGCAATTAAGAAATTATGTTGCCTGAAGAGTATATAAATATTTTCCCATTAACCTGTCATTTCTTTAGCTGTTATTAACATCCAAAAGGATTTGGCCAAAGAAGCTTAGGAGCCGTTTTGAGATCTTCAGTGTCATGGAGGAGTTTTCACAGCTGTACACCAGCAGGGGATGCCAAAAGAAAATGCAGAAGTCATCTTGTCCCATGAGCATACACCTCAAGGTATTTCATACCTTGGTCTTTGAATTCTGAAGTCAGAAGGCTGAAAAAAACAGTATTAGTAGAAAAAAAAATCACAGAATAATCACTACAATGTAGTGATTAGTAATCAAGATACAGTAAAACTTTGTAATGGAAGAAGCAGACTACTTTATTGGTATGCAAGTAGTGCTCTGAAAAATTTGAAGATAATAGGACTATTCCACGTAATAAGTAGTAGGGTTGTAAAAAATCAGCCAATGTGTATCGCCACAGGAAAAATATGCTTTTATTTTTTTCTTTAAGGAAGTATCTAGGTCTGTAATTATGAGTTTAAGCCATCACAAGTATATATTAATTCATTGACATTTCTCTGAGTTTGGCAATTGGTTTATAGATTGCCCTATGATTTATGATTTATCATTTATAGCATATCACTTTTAATACATTTTTCTAATTGAAGTGCTATTTATATACCGTGTGGTAATTAAAACAATGACTTTTATTAAATGACGTACTGGGTTGAAATGCCATTTTGCTTTATGAATTCCTCTTGACTTGTTTGTTGGTTTTAACACACTTTTTCTTTGCAGCATTAGCATTCTGTGGTGCAGTTGCATTAAACTAACAGAGCTAGGCAGGTATTCAACCAAAAGACTTCAGTTATATGATGCTCAAAATTGTGAAATGTAACTGCTCAGTTCCAGCAGTAGAATTTACAATGCATTACATTTGCATAAACCTCTTTGAATGCTGGAGTACTCAACATGGAAAACAGAAAATAAGAAATGGATAGACTCAAGTGGGCTGCCTAAAGTGAACTGTCATGGTCTGGGAATCCCAAGATATGAAAGATGTGAGCCCATGGAACAAATACAGAGGAGGCCATAAGGGTGATCAGAGGTCTAGAACACCTCTCCTATGAAGGTAGTTTGAGAGAGTTGGGTCTGTTCAGCCTGGAGAAGAGAAGGCACTGAGGAGATCTTACAGCACTCTTCAAGTATCTAGAGGGGGTCTACAAGAAATCTGGAAAGGAACTTTTTGCAAATGCATGTAGTGGCAGAACAATGGGGAACATCTAGCAAATTACAGATCCATCTATTTTCTATTGATCTTGTAAGACCAATCATCCCAGCTAGCATTTACACCTCTAAAAGTTATGGGAGTTTGAGAGAAGATGCAGCCACAAAGAAAAGGCAGCTTTGGGAAAGAATGTAAATGAAGAAAATGAACTGGCATCCATATGTAAATATTGCATGGCTGTGTTCACTATGGCTCAATTTGTTCAGCAGAGAGCTTTTTTTAGTGACAACTGACACTTCTTATGGCTTGTAACTTAGGTTTCAGTGCTGTGCTTGTCAGATCTTGGTGTCATAAATACTTTGCAGAGAGTGACGTAACTGACTTTGACAGAATAGGGTACTGTTAACCTTGACACTTCATCAGCCTCACATACATGTGTCCTGATACTGCCTTAAAATTAGCAGGGGAATCTGAAAATTACCAGGAAGTTGAAACAGATGAAACTAATGTGATTATACAAAGGATACCAAAAATATTTTTATGTTTTATGTAATAGGGTATATTTTCAGAAATTTTAAAAAATATCCTGTAACTAGCAATGATATTCTCTTCCGCAGTTCAACAGGCTACATTAAGTTATTACTTCCATTGTTCAAATTCTATTATTGAAGAAACATGTTGATTACTTTGTATCTACAAGGTAATTATTTTCTAATCATCTATTGCAGAAATGGTAGTTGTGCTGCGTTGCAGTATCAGTTCAGTGCATCAAAAATCTGTGCGTAACGGAGAGACAAGCCTCCAATCTTTAGGACTTCTGCTAGCTTTTATCATGTTTAATTTGCTTCATAATTCATATTATTTTCTTTCTGATTTCTTAGAAATTGGGAAAGAAGAATACACAGACTACTTAAGTAATAAAAGTGCAGAACCATTCTTTTCTACAAATTAGCTGCTGAAAAAGTTAAATTTCCCTTCTTCTTAATACTGTCTAAATCCTAGTTTGCAAACATACCCTCCATCAAGACACAGGACATCTCCTTCATTTCACTTCTATCTGCTTTGTCAATCCACACATTTCCTCCAATTAAGAACTCAAAAAACAACATTTAAAAGAGCTTTTCTCTGGACAGGAGCATACAAAAAATATTTGTGTTACAGTAGGAAATAAATAAATAAATATGTATTTTATCTCATTTGCATGGCAACAAAGTCTTCTACCTGGGAAAAATATACTATCAAAGTGTAAAATATATTCAAACAATTAGGTTAGTCAGGTAGAAAAGAACAGGTTCTAGAAGCATCTTTTGATTAAAATAATTTATATTTACCTTCACTGATTCCCTTCTGTAACACATTGAACTTCATTCTTCCTTGACATGTCAATTTCTCTGCTCCAGCAGAAGCACAGTGGCACTCCTATTCTGCAAGGTCTCCAAAGTTAGAGGCTCTGAAGACTTGCTATGGACTTTTCTAATGTCTTCTAGCCATTAGAAAATTTAAATAATAATTTGTTCCATTCTTATGTAGTTCACTGTATATACAGGATGTAGGTTTATGCATTTGCAGGAAATTTGTATGGATTTGAAAAGTCTCCTCATACCAGAGCCACAAGAACATTCTCATACCATTTTTGTCATCTTCAAACTAAGCAATTCTCACAATAACCTAACTCATGAATGACTTGCAAGTGAGTTGAAGAAACACGGCAAAGATAAGTAGTGTTCAACTGCAGAGAATTGTTTAGGGACACCATACCCTAATATTTTAAATTAGGAAGCATGGATGGACCGTTTTTTTTTTTCCTTAGTTGACTACAGAACCAGCAGGAGGGTGCTTGGATTCAAGATGACACTGGAATCTAAGAGCATGGCTACACAGAAAGTGCTACTTTTAGACCAGAACATTCAACTACTTAAAGGCAGATAGGAGAATAGCTGACTAGTTACAGCGCTGACAGGAAGAGTCCAAGGATTACCCCAGGGGAACAATAGTAACACATTTCAATTTAGAAAAACATTCATTTCAGAGGACCAAGCATCAGTAAAAATAAAAGGTAAAAGACAAAGATAAAAGGTAAAAATAATAGCAAAGACATCCTAGTGCTCTTCTTATCAGAAGCATGTTCCTCCATATGAGAGTATTTAGGTAAGGACAGTGCATTCATAAGGAAAGGTGTGCCAGTTGGAAAACCTGTGGAACAATGCAAGACAAACTTACACAATATACATCATCAAATGCAAAATGAATGAACAATAATTTCGATCTTCTGTGGAGCCTTTCTGTTCTGAGGAGGCTGTAAGCTGATCTTAAGACTCCTCCCATGGGACACCTGATAAAACCCCACGGCCCTGGGTCTGTGGCCTCTCTGCTTCTCTGCCCTTTGCTTGGGCTCCCGGGCCTCCTCCCCGCCCGGCACGGGGTGGTGGGGGGAGAATAAAATGGACTTTCGTGCTTAGCAAGGAAGAGACTTGTCTTGTCTATTTTCCCTGCCGTTGAGTTGTGGCCTCCCTGGAAATGATCGACACTGTAGCCACACGCTGCGACAGTGCTGGGGAAATCTGCCACTCATTTTGTTATATATCTGTGTACCTACACCAGGAATCAAGTTTAGAAAATAATTTTGTCTACCCATATTCTTTGCATTAAAAGAAACAAAACAAAACACCTTCATTGGCTCTTTCCCTAAGCCCCAGCATTCAGGGTAGTGAAGGATGGACTTTGTCATCATTAGCACAGAAAAAAAAACCCCATTTTTTAGTCTTATTCCCTGAAAGAAAACAATTTGCTCTTTATTTAAGGTTGTTCTGCCTTTCTTTTCTATCAGATTCTCCTTAAAAAGTCTGACATCCTTTACCCAGTGTTAACCACGCTTGCTGGAAGCATTGAGCTCTCAGCAGTAATTCCATCCATGAGTGTTGTGTCATTTATTTATAAACAGGAAAGGCAGGAGACAGTGCCTACTGGAAGGAGCAAGTCTTGGGAAAAGCCTTTGGAAATGGATACATAAAAAACCCCAAAGACCTGAAACTCCCTGAAACCCCCATCACAGGATCCATGGGTGTGGTTGGTGCCCTGGCAATTGGCTGAGAAGGGCTCCCCAGCAATTCCTGGGAATGGTCTACTGGTGGGACATATCCATCGACTTCTCTAACCACATCAATTTTAAGAACTCATTAATGTTAGGAATTATTCAAGCTGAAGAAAAGACAAAAGTCAACATTTGGTGTGATTTTGATAGCTCCAATTTCAGAAATAGAAAGGGAGGGACTTTGTTAGTGTATAAATCTTCTGCAAAACTCCTTGAGGTCAGACTGTTCCTCCTCTCTGTCTCCTGCAGGACAACTGACAGGAGAGAAGCAAGGAGAGATTTTTATTTGTGATGTTTTGCATTTAACCAGGGGAGGCAGTACGAAATGAGACCTGAAGGGTGGTGGCTCTTTGGCTGAAGCTCTCTGACAGCTGTTAACCCCCCATCACCAGGGTTTTGAGTTGAGCCAGGGAAACAAATGTCTGTGTGCTAATCCTGTTAGAGAGAGAGGCTTACCCTGGGTATCTGTCAGCAGGAACCTGTACCCCCAGGCCTTGGCAGCCGTGACTTCTTAGCCAAAGATTCCTGCTGTGTAGGAAGTATCCCATCACAGAATCACAGAATATCCTGAGTTGGAAGGGACTCACAGGGATCATCAAACGGCCCACACAGGATCAAACCCACAAACCTGGTATCCTTAGCACTGTGTTCCAACCAGCTGAGACAGTCTCAGGGTCATCACTGAGCCCACGAGCAGAGCAAGATCTTCCCATGGTGATGCCCAGACCAGCTCAAGCCAGAGAGAGGCTTACCCTGGGTATCTGTCAGCAGGAACCTGTACCCCCAGGCCTTGGCAGCCGTGACTTCTTAGCCAAAGATTCCTGCTGTGTAGGAAGTATCCCATCACAGAATCACAGAATATCCTGAGTTGGAAGGGACTCACAGGGATCATCAAACGGCCCACACAGGATCAAACCCACAAACCTGGTATCCTTAGCACTGTGTTCCAACCAGCTGAGACAGTCTCAGGGTCATCACTGAGCCCACGAGCAGAGCAAGATCTTCCCATGGTGATGCCCAGACCAGCTCAAGCCGGTGATGGCACAGGCAGCATCAGCTCGCCGAGGTCACTGTGTCATTGCTGCCAGCCCAGGTGTCAGAGCAAGGAGAGAGCTCACCCTGTCCTCACCACAGCCCTGCCTTGGGACTGACTGCCAAAATGGAGCCATGCCACGAATGCCATCATCTGCATGGCAAAGAGAGAACATGAAAACCCACTGAGGAAACTGCCATTTCCTCCCTGAAGTCTTCCCTGCAAGCCGGGTCATTGGCTTTGGGAAGACTGCATTTGCTGCCCATCAGCTGCACTGTGTCTTACAGGAATTTAAATACCCCAGGTTTGGGTTGATCCTGAGCAGAGGGCAGGGAGGAGAAAGGGAGAAGGCTGTGCTGCAGGGCAGGTGGATCCAGGCAAAGCCGATTTGGGGAGCAGGCTTGTCTAACAGCATTTCATTTTCCACTACTAGAACTGCATGTCACCAGATTTCAAACATCTTCCTAAGTCCCAGTAGCCTGCTTGAAAGTGCTATGTCTTTATCAGACCATTGATGGCCCTTCTGAAATGAGTCTCACTGGCTGCATCCAAACCTTGTGCTTGAAGAACATTTCTAATTAAAGCAGATTGGGCCTTTGAGGAAGAAGGAGCTGCAAAGCATTTCCTAAAGCATTTTCTACTCAAATTTCATTGTGAGAAAATAAACCTGAAGGATGATGCAGGGATTAGGATTGAGACAAATATGAATTTGGTGGGTCTATTTTGCTTTGAGAGCTTGAGAAACACAGGAAGCCCAAGTGATGATCCCAGAGGGTTTAACACAGAGGTTTCACCCTCCCATAAACGCAAGGGCCTTAAAACCACTGTTAATTTGCTGACATCTTTCATCTTACTCCTTTCAATCCCACCACTTTTTATTTTCTCCATAATTGTCTTTACAGATATTAATTACCATTGATTTTTCTTCCTGGGTCTTCTTTGGTTTTGCAATTATTCACAGTGACATAATTTTCTATCCTTTTGTAGTAATTTCTGCATCAGTACGCAGAACCTGCATAGGACTACCTGCGTCCCCTTGATCACCTGCTGAAAGAGTTGCACTCAGCAAGGTGTCATGCATGGTGAAAAGATTAGAGTTGCTATAGCACAGAAGAGGAGAAACAGTATTCATTTAACCCATAGATTGCCAGGTATCCATGACAATGTGCCCCATTCCCATCCTTTCCACCTTTGGACAGGTACACAAGCTAACCTGATTTCCTTTGTTATTTGTTTGACCACTTTTCCATTGCCATCTCCTTGCAAACAGCAGTTTGAATAATTTAATTTTCTACAGACTTCTCCTCCCTCTGCTAATAGATAATCTTATATCATCAAATGCTGAAATCTTGCACTCCTCATTTGGGTGGATTGGTTGTCAAGAAGGTCAAGAGCCGTAGCTGTCTGGTTGGTTATTATTTCAAAGACAGCTTGTAACCTAAATATCCCATTCAAATTATAAATGGGTTCTCTGGCATTTCATATTAATTCCTAAGGATTCCAAGTGGCTGGTCCATAGTGCAGTATCATTTTTTCTGGTGGCCATTCATCTTTTCCCCATTTTGGGGTGCTCCCTTCAGCCAGAGCTGCATCAATTGATTGCTTTCGCTAATTAAATCATAGATTTTGATTCCTAAGTGATTTCCTTGAACTTGTGGTAGGTCTAACATGCCCCATATAACATCCCTGAGCAGTTTGGTGGTAAGCTGCGATACTCATGTTGCTCACAATGTTAATGATGTCTTTCCAAAGCCCATGTTCCATCAGCAAAGGGGCCTTCCTACCCTTTGTCATCAATTGGTGGGTCAAAAGACAGCTTGTTTCCTGACCCCAGGTCCTCCAACAGTAGTTACCCCACTCTAAGAGTTACAATGTTTTTATTTCCAAGCTCCCATGCAGAATTCCCATCTACATTTACATCTGCAATCTGTTTGCTTGGATTTGGAGAAGAGCTCACTAAAAAGGGCTCAAGTTCCATTCTGGGGTTGACATTTGCACTGATAATCACAAACAACACATGTTCTACTTGTGGAACTTTCTCGGAGGCAGCTTAAACATAGGTGGTCAAAAAACCTCTTGTCCCTCCCCCACTGCTTTATAGCCTTCAAAATCTTTTTGGTAATGATGGTAGGAACACCTCAGTCAGCTACCATTAATGAGCTTCACAGGCACTTGATTGTGTTTGCTTGATGTTTGGAACAACTGCAAGGAGGGTAATTGGGAGTCCAGACCCAGTTGTTTAAACCCAAAGTCAAATCACAAATGCTTTTCCTACGTAGACACCCACTGTCCTATTTAGGCAATAAGTGCCTGATTCAGAAGAATGAAGTCACCATGGACTTCCTTCTTTGTCCCCAAATCCTGTCCCATTATGGACCTCACTTAGGGTATTGACCCACCATTTAGATTCCACTGAGCTAGTCACCCATAGCCACTCTTCAGATCCTTCTGGCCCTCTGCAGATCCAACAATAGCTAAGGTTACAAACTTTGGCGGCTTATTCTCCTGAGGCTGGAAATGGATTCTTCTGTTCCTGGCCTAAACTTAGCTGGCAATATAAAAGCAGAATTAGTAGGGAAAATATTCTAATAAGTGTATTCTAATGACCGAGACTAATTTTCAAGCAAGCTGGAAGAAACTCCTGTTGCTCCACCAGGCACTTCAAATGTCTCTTAAAACATCAAAGAAATGCACAAAATTAAAAGAGGTGATGCTGACCTGTGGGAAGATGAGCACTAAGGAATTCTACTGCACGTGATAGCCCAGTGTTGGCTTTATGAGTTGTCTGTTGCTTAGGTAACAATTGTTGATAATGTAATCAAATGTAGTGTGGCTCAACTTGGAGAGATGCACAACTATCGCTTTTATGAAACCAATGATCAGTAACCAAATTCTGATCTAAAAAGGGATATAAAACTTGAAACTGGTGTCAGTTTTCTGCATAGCCAGAATTTCACACCGAGACTGTTTCTGGTGCCTTGGAAAAGGAAAGGAAGCAGTTTTTCTGCACATGTAATTACATCATTGCACATGAACTGGATGAAAGATTCCTACTTACATTCATGTTTAAATATCAGAAGATTAGAACAGCTTTTAAGTGTCCTGTCTGCAAGCTGACCTGAACTAGAGCAAGCACACCCACAACTGTATGATCAAATTACAGCACAGTCTCTCTAAAACCAAACTCAAATAATGTTGTGATTTTTGAGCTTTTTTACCTTTGTATTTGACTTGATGCAAGACAGAGTCCAAACTGGTCAGGATGCAGCTGAAGGAGATGGTGGATGGCTGCAGGTCACAATACATAAAAGTTATTTATAAAGTCTTACATAATGTTCTAAGTGCCTGCAGATCACTTGCCTTGCTTCTGAACATGCTGCAGCTTCATAAGTTTTTTAGCCCTCCAAAACCAGCTTTTGGCAACAACAGGCTGAATTTCAGAATCTGCTCAGGAAGGCTCCTTCATTCTGGACTATGCTAGTATATGAGGCTTTCTGAAACAAGGCAAAAATACTGAATTTTATTATTTAAAAAAAAAAAAAAAAAAAAAAAAAGAATCAACGCTATATGTATAAGGAACCTGATCCCTATCTAAACCAGCTGATACAAAGGCATGGATGATTAAAATACTCTTTCAGAAGTAACAGAAATAGATCTGTCTCAAACCCTTCTCCATCTTCCCTTTATAACCTCTCAAAAGTGGATTCACAGATAGGGTCTGTACTGCTGTACCTTCAGTAATTGCGATTTTTTTCCCCCTCCATCAAAAATCACACAATCACCCAGCTGTGAATGTGAGATAAGAAGGCACTGGGTCATCCAATAAAGTCACCTGCAGCTGAGGTGAGCAGCTGCCTCTCTGCTGAAAGAATATCCAAGATTAGAATCTTGTTTCTGATAAGGAGGCACTTCTAAGTATTGAAAAGTCTCTCATGTTTTGCTCATCTTCTGGGTAGGGCAAGATTTGTGGTGTTCCTCATCCTTCAGCATAATGAATACACTTACCTAAAACACCTAAGCTGGGAGTGATTTTTCATGTGTTGAAGAAATTCTAAATCCTCTCTTGCGCATGTATAACCTCTTTGTACTCTTCCTATACTCGCTTCACTGAAGCCTGCTCACAAAAAAATACATGGGTTTTTTCCCAACTTTCTGATGACCAAGACACCAAGTTCTTGCAGAGGGGAGGAAAAATAATTAACTGAAACACACCCCCCTCTGAGAAGAGCTCAGCTGGCTGCACTGCAGCCAGTTAATCTACAGGAAGAGAAAAACAAGCTTTTGTCTTTAGTCTTGTGCATGTTCCCCAAAATACCTGACCAGCTAGAGAAGAATGG
This sequence comes from Pyrgilauda ruficollis, assembly GCF_017590135.1. Taxonomy (NCBI): domain Eukaryota; kingdom Metazoa; phylum Chordata; class Aves; order Passeriformes; family Passeridae; genus Pyrgilauda; species Pyrgilauda ruficollis. The sequence continues at coordinate 93,112 of NW_024515875.1, forward strand.
AAGGTTCATATAGGAATTTTCTCTGCTGCTCTGCAGTGGGAAGCACTCAGCTGCGTTTCCCTCACCTGGCCATCTGCTTTTGGGGTTTTTTGATAAAAAACAGCCTCTGCTTTTTCAGGTTTGACTCATAGACAATACAGAAAGCATCAATTCCTTCACGATAGTATAATAAAAAGGATTTGTCAAAACTTAATTGCCATCAATGTCAGCAAAGCACAAAAGTGTAGCCTCTGCCAAGGCTTCTCATGAATCTGCTTAGAGAAGGAAGGCAGGTGGAGGCAGGCAGGAGAGAAGTGCAGTGGAACAACTGTCCCAACATATATGTCCCTATTAATGGTTTTGGAAGTTGGTTGCACTCCCTGACCTGCCAGTGACTGCAAAAGTTTGCAGTCCCGTTTTCAGTGGAGGTTTGTAGCATCTGAGAGGGAACAGTTTAAAAGGTAAACATTGTGTCAATAATGGAGTAACATTCCTTAGCTGCCAAAGTCTTGAAGAGTTATCTGCTTTGCATCTCATGAACTGAAGAGACAAAAAGAAATTTCCATAGCAATTGTTAGGAGCAAGTGAGGAATGGCTATAAAGAAGACAGAGCAGAGGGTATGTGTGTTTTGTCGGATCAAAAAGCAGACAAATTCTGAACATTACCTCTATGAGGCAGTAAAGAAAGTAATTAAGAGCCTGATGCAAATAAACAAAAAAAAAAAAATAAAAGACCAGTGATGTTCTGTACTCCATATTTCAAAGGGACTGAAACCAACCTTACTTTAAAAGTCATATCTGCTCTATCACAGTAAACTCAGTTTAAGGGAGAGATGAAAAATGGAAAGACATCACTGGAAGACTTGATCCAAGTAAAAGAGTTTGAAACCAGCGTGGAGTGTTACACAACATACATTAAAAGGAAACTGATCAGAAAAAAAATAAGAACAAAGGGCTTTTACAGTTACCTACAGGTCAAATTCTACCATTCAAAGGCTAGGACAGAGCTGACACCAACACCACAGGAACATGTGGGGTTTATTATGTCTTTCTTTGTTTTGCCTTAACTGCAAATTACAGGAGGATTCTCTTCTCTTTATGTCGTTTCATTTTCTTTTGAAAATTGAGAAATCTTTCTCTTTAGGGGCTCACTGTAAGTTGATGTCCAGGGAAATCCATCTCAAAGCTCCACCCCACAGAAGATCCCTGACAAAGCTACAGGGTTTGCATGGGAACGGAATCAGGAATGTATAATTTACATTCACTGCAGTCCAGTAGGTAGCAGTACCTTGAACGGGAGCTCATCCAGACATGGAAACAGCACCTGTCTGAACGGGTTTGTGATGTTCAATCTCCTGACACATCAGTGAAAACGCTGATTGCCAGGAATCTTGTTGAGATCCAGGATTTGTTTTTAGCTCCTTTTGTGAACACAAACCAATACTCGGTATCAGAAATAACAGCATTGTAAAATACAGACAAAAGTCTAAACTCACTTGTGTATGTAAAACACCTGTGATGGAATATATTTGGAATTAATTCAGGACTGCATTTGCAGAACAAAAATTAGAATATTCTCCAGACCCTGAGACAAAATACTTCAAACAAGCCTCTGCTTTTCTCTTCAGGTTTCACAATGACAATTTTAGAACAAAATACCCAAACAGAGAAAAAAAAACTCCTGAAGTTCCTAAGCCATCTGTATTAAAGGCAATTTTGTGCAATGTTATTTCAACAGTTATCTTTTTTTCTTAAAATTAAATGGGATCAAAATTCAGTACTTTGATGTGAAGGAAAAAGACCCAACATCCTAACAAAATTCAGGTTCCTAACATGAGATTATAACAATGGTATGTCAATTATGTTTTCTTAGAAAAATACAAATAATTTATGCTTCTATGCATATTATATAGCATTTTTTCCAACACAGTAGGGGAAGATGAAACCATAATCACAAAGTACTGATCTCTGTATAAAGAAAACAAACAGAAATGAATGCTGATTATTAAACCAAATGTCTCTCATGAAACCAAAACCTCCACTGGCAGCATTCTCACTCCAAACAGTGGCAGATGCTAAATTTGTCAGCATCAGAAGACTGAAATCATTACTGATTATTTCAAAAGTTTTAATTTCTTTGCATCTGTATCAGATTTTAAACTCACATGATAATGAGACAGTTACATGATATCCAGTACTAATCCAGTTGCCTGCAAGAATGAGTCCCAAGATGATCCACTGCATCCCAGCTGAATCCTCCTTCATAAATTGTGAAGTGACGAATTGTTTTGTTGGTACAAGCAGAGAGGAAGCTGTTTTCCCATGGGAACACTGTTACACTTCAGGGATTGATTTTTGTAAAATAACTAGTTATGAAACTTCCGCATTTTTCAGCATCTTGGATGCAGAACATCTCAGAGCCAGCAGACTGACAGTGAGGAGCTGCATATACAATTTTACACTGTTTCAATAAGTTTTTCCCCCCTTTCATTTTGCATGGTAAGATATATCTGACAAAGTCACTGTTTTAAAGTTCTGTAGTTCTGCAGTTCAAACACAAATATTTTCAGATTTTCATTCACATAAAAAAATCCTTACCTGGCATTCCTTTTTGTGCATCTTCAGACTTAACCTCAGATGCTTTCCATGCCTTCTAACTATGAAGCTGCATCTAGAACCAAATAGAAATTTAAAATTTTTAAAAAAGTTATTTTTCCTTAACTGATACCTTATCTACAACATATGCACAAATAATGTATATTCAATACTTGTTTAGAAGTATACAATAAATACGATTACATATAATTAGTCACATGTAGTTAGATACCATATGTAGATCCAATTCAAGATAGCATTACTAAGTTTGCAAAATGAAACCAAACTCTTATTCTCACATAACTTGAGGAAAAAGTGAAGCACCATGTGAAGTCCTATTTTTTCTATACAACCAATTATATAAAAATACCACTGTTTTAATCAGCTTTTCTTTAGTACACCTGCACTGAAGTTTATTTCCTCACAGCATTTACAATTCCATGGAAACAAGTGGATTTTGTTACCAGCTACTTGGAGGTTAATTATTAAAGTAGAACTGTGACTGTATAAACTGTAAAAATATCCAGTGGAAAATACTAAAAAATTTCTCACTGAGTTAAAAAGTGCCTGAACTCTGAATGTGGGCTATTGCCGCTTAAAAATAAAAATAAAATTTTTGCTTGCATATCAAATAAGTTCAGCTCAGAACATACTTATTTATACAGAAAAAACACTTTCTACCACATATTATGATGAGAAATTATTTTACATTTGTTCAGTAGCATAACTGTTTTCAAACAAAAACAGTTTTCAAAAGGCCTCAAAAATAAGCACACCACAGATTTCGTATTCTTCCTACTAGAGAAGGAAAGTGCTATTGCCTGGAAAATGTCAGGATCATTCCAGTGTTTTCCTCACAGGCCCTTAACTCACCGGTGAGGATCACACATGTTACGTAGGGACAACTCAACTCTGGTATGAGCCTGGAACTTTAAAATTATACCACTCCCCCATAGGAAAAGAATATATTTTGCCCAAGAGCTCAGCATTATCAAATTGAATTAATTATGGAAAATAATCTTTCAGCAGCTGAGAACACTTAAAATTACACCTGACACATTCATACTTCATTTACTTCTATGACAGGATCACTGTTAAGTTGGTGTGGAAAGTGCTGACAGAAAAAGTAAGTTTCAGGGCAAGTCCCAAATTACAAAACTTAGCCTATTTACTTACACCGTGTGAGACATTCCATTCAAATCAAACCCCCAAAAAGCACAGAAATACGAAAATGCCCAACAGGCTTGTGCTCTGCCTTCTCATTTTCTCACCTCCCTTTTGTTGTCAAAAGCAACTCTTGACCTTGTTAGTTGAGACTTGGCTTTTCACTGGTAGCCTGAGGTGAAGTTACAAACTTAGAAATCTGAAGGATAAATTCCTCAAGCTACAGCTTAAAACCCATTGGCACAATTACAGTTTATACCTATGTTTTTAATTAATTTTATCAGTAACAAGAACATTCAGAGATAAAATTTTATTTACTGCTATTCTTCTTAGCTCTTCAACTTCATTCAGGATCAATTTTTATGAACTGCACAGCCAGAAATGACAGTGCATGAGGAAAACCTGCTCAGAGGCTTTCCATGATCATTGCTGGGCCTCATGTCAAAGACAGAAATTGACTATAAGCACTGGTGTAAGGTGTAAATGATGACTCACTGATAATTATTTTATTAGTTTTAGTGATTCTAATTTCAATTTCTGGATGTCCCGCACCGGTATGGCACCACACAGGCCAGCAAAAGCCAGCCCATGCATGTGACTGTCATCGAATTACACAACTTGGAAGCACACCCTGCCACCCAGCAGGATGAAGTGGGTGGCAGTGCATTTCCTTGGAACGTGTCCTTGGCTCCCAGCATGGAATCCCTGCTTCCGCCCAGTGCTGGGGACACGGCCCCGCTGTCCCCTGCTGCCATGACAGACTTCCCAGCACAGCCTCTGTGCGGAGAAGGGTTATTAACTGCAGATGTTACCATTGTCCTGAGCTGGTGTGAAGCCTCTCGCTGCACTGCCAAGTAAGTGCCACATTTCACCTCAGAGGCAGCACAGTGGCTCCACACTCATTAACTGGTTATGACAACCAGCACTATAGGCAGGTACTACTTCCTTACTTTTTTCTCTTAACTGTTCTGGTTTCTTGAACACATTTAGTTTTCCAGTGTTTTCAGGTTCATTGTTGCTAATTATACAGCCCAGATACAGCCCATGATATAAGTTATCTGAGAAACCTCAAGACCTTTTAACCTAATCTTACAGCCTGAATCTTCCAGTATTATAACTGGTAACACAACAGTCTTCATTACAGACAGGAGCTGCTATAGGGAAACGAGCAAATAACTTTGGGTAGGTGGGTTTGACAGAGTAGAAAACTTCATTTTCTTCACAAGCTTTTAAAATTGTCTCAGTTTGTGAAGGATAATTTTAGGCACTTTACTGCAAAGTGACAATAGCTGCAGTTGCATAGGAGTATAACCAAAAGGCCTCTTTTCATCTTGTTTCATGCTTTGTGTTTTTGTTCACAGAGTACATAGTACATACTCCGTAAATACTAGATATTTTGATTAGAGCTCTCTGAAATATAAGCTTTCCAGGGTATGAGCTATTTTCACAGAATCACAGAATGTTCTAAGTTGGAAAAGACCTTTGAGATCATCAAGTCCAACTTATGACCTAACACCACCTCATCAACTAAACCATAGCACTGAGTGCCACATCCAGTCTTTTTTTAAACACCTTCAGGGATGGTGACTCCACCACCTCCCTGGGCAGAATATTCCAGTGCCTAATGACTCTTCCAGTGAGGAATTTTTTCCTGATGTCTAACCTAAACTTCCCCTGTTTCAGGTTGGTCAAACACAACCTACCCCTCCTAAACCCACGGTGGCTGGGTCCAATACCCTGGCCATTCTGGAAGTGCCATGGCATGGCACTCAAGATGATCTGTTCTGTAATCTTGCTGGGCACTGAGGTCAGGCTGATAGGCCTGGAGTTTCCCGGATCCTCCTTCCGGCTCTTCCTGTGAATGGGTGTCACATTGGCCAGCTTCCAGTCATCCGGAACCTCCCCAGTGAGCCAGGACTGTTGGTAAATGATGGAGAGTGGCTTTGCAAGCTCATCTGCCAGCTCCCTCATCACCCTGGGAGGGATCCCATCTGGTCCCATAGATTTGTAGGCATCTAAGTGGCTCAGGAGTTCTCTGACTGGCTCCTCCTGGATAACAGGGGGATCATTTTGCTCCCTGACACCATCTACCAGCCCAGGAGGACAGTCGTCCTGAGGATAACCTGTCTTAATGTTGAAAACTGAGGGGAAGAAGGTGTTAAGTATCTCTGCCTTTTCCTCATCTTTAGTTACTAAATTCCTTTCCACATCCTAGAGAGAATGGAGGTTGTCCTTGCCTTCCTCTTGCCATTAACGTATTTATAAAAATATTTTTATTGTCCTTCACAGAAGTGGCTAGACTGAGTTCTAATTGGGGTTTTGCCTCTCTAATTTTTTTCCTACATGACCTAGCAACTCCCTTAAGCATTTCCTGAGATACCTGACCCTCCTTCCAAAGACGATACATCCTTTTTTTTTTCCTTAGTTCCTTCAAAAGCTTCTTGCTCATCCAGAGCAGTTGTTTTCCTCATTGGCTCATCTTTTGACACACAGGGACAGTCTGTTCCTGTGCCTTCAAGAATTCTGTTTTGAAGCACATCCATCCTTCCTGGACTCCTTTTAAGGGCTGCTTTCCAAGAAACACTCAAAATAAGTCTCTTGAATAGGCCAAAGTCTGCCCTCTGGAATTTCAGTGTGGAAGTTTTGTTGATGCCCCTCCTTGCTACACCAAATATTGAGAACTATATAATTTCATGATCACTGTGCCCCAGAGGGCTTCCAACCACCACATCTTCCACCAGCCCATCTCTTTGCAAACTGCAGGTCTAGCATAGTCCCTCCCCTGGCAGGCTCGCTCATCAGCTGTGACAAAAAGTTGTCCTCCACATACTCTAAGAACATACTGCATGGCCTCTTCTCTGCTGTGTTGTGTTCCCAGATGTCTGGTAGGTTAAAGTCACATACAAGAACAAGGGCTGGTGATCCTGAAACATTCTCCAGCTGCTTACAGAATAATTTGTCCACCTCTTCTTCCATGTTGGATGGACGATAACAATAACAGACTCCCAGCAGTGTATCAGCCTTGTTGGCCTTCCCCCTGATTTTTACCCATAGGACTTTATCATCATTAATTTCAATTCCCATGGTGTTGAGAGCCTCCCTAACACAAAGGACAACTCCTTCACCTCTTCTCTCTCTCTTGTCTCTCCTGAAGAATTTGTAGGCATCCAGTGCAGCACTCCAGCCATGTAAGTCATCCCACGAGATTTCTGTGATGGCAGCTACAGAACAGCTCTGCTGCTGCACCATGGCCTCCAGCTCTTGTTTGTTACCTAGCTCTGTGCATCAGTGTACGTGCACCTCAGCTGGGCTGCTGATTTCACCCCTGACTCAGGCTTACCACCCTTGGGCCTGCTTCCAGACAGCCCAGCTGCATCCCCTTCCCCCTTCAAACCTAATGAAAAGCCCTTTAAATCAGCCCTGCTAATTCATGGGCTAGAATCTTTTTGCCCTTGATAGAGTCCATCTGGCTATAGCAGGCCAAGAGTTGTGAAAGTTGCCCCATGATCAAAAAACCCAAAATTCTGCTGATGACACCAACCCTTGAGCCACTTGTTGATAATGTGAGTTCTCCTGTTCCTTTCATCATTTATCCCTGCCACCAAACAGGACTGAGCTGAACATTACCTGTGCTCCTGCCCTATCAACCACCTGACCCAGTGCCCTGAAGTCCCTTTTAATTGCCCTGGTGCTCTTCTTTCCAGTCTCATACTGCCAGCCTGGAGTATCAGCAGTGGGTAATAATCAGAGGGCTGAATCAGCTCAGGAAGTCTCTCAGTGTTATCCCGTACCCAGGCCTCAAGGAGGCAGCAGACCTCCCTGCGGGATGGGTCAGGTCAACAAATGGGGCGCTCTGTCTCCCTCAGAAGGGAGTCACCCACTATGACTGCCCTGTTTTTCTTTTTAGTGTCAGAGGTGCTGATCTGTCTGACAGACAAAGCGCAATTGGGAGGCTCACTGGGTAGATAATTTTCTTCTACATCACCTGGATCCAGGGCCTCATACCTATTTTGAAGTGGCACCTGAGTAGGTGATGGGGGTCAGGAGGAATTTTTATTACCTCCTCGAGTAGGGAGCCATTTCTACTCCCCTTCATCTACCAGGTGTCCTCCTTCTGCCTGATGGTAGGAGACAGGGGAGTCCTGACTCCTGGTGGGCTTCTCTCAGGGATGGAAGGGTGAAACTCCACCAGTCTATTTCCTTTTCACTTTCCCTAATACTCCTTAGTCTTCCTACTTCCTCCTTAAGCCTTCTCATTCATTCATGAACGTGAGCAAAAGCAAAACAAGTCCCACTCTCCAGGAAACCCTGTCTGGCTTCCATAACCCGAGGAAAAAGCAGGAACCCAAACAGAACAAAAAATGCTCCACAATCCCTCTTTTGGAAACAAGAGATCACCAAATTGAAGGCAGCTGCCCAAGGCACTCCCAGCTCAACCAAATTATTCTTGGAATTGTAGGGAATAATGCAATTACAGAGAACCCAGTCAAAACACCTTAGCTCAAAAACTACGCACTGTAGTTCAGACTGCACTGAAAACCAAGAGACTTTGGCTGCTGCTCAAAATCATATGGGCTTTCCAGATCATGTGTCAGAATATCCCATCACCTTGAGCAGCCCAGCCAAATTTCTTCACTTCCCCATCCAAGAGCAGCAACAGTACTTCTTCCCCTTCCACTGTTCCCCTCATTTTGTGGTTAGAGGTTTTTCTCAAATCAGCTGTTTCAAACCTACTGACTGCTCCCAGTGAGGATTGACAGCACCTTCTCATGTGACAAAAGCAAATGCTCTCTCCTCTTTTAGATCTAACTCAAATCCAAATTGCTCTGCAACTTCTCTTTATATTATCAAGGCTTACAAAGCCCTCCCTTCCCTGAGCTACCATCTTTGACTTTACTCTTAGAGTTTAATTTCTCAAAGGAAGGAGAGGAAGTTTTTACACTGCAGTGCATCACTACAATAACACTATGCAAACACTAATATTAATAATCTGCATGTAACACAGCTGTTAATATAAAATAGATGTAGCATGTAACTAATTTTTCCAGATTCTATAGGTCTGTGATCATGCTAATCTGTTTCACATGAAGGACTCATCCCTTTCTTTTTAGATGAAAGCAAATGTCTGTGATTAGAAACAGAAAAACCAACTTAGGCAGACAAATACTGGACATATATTCATAAGACTGTAAAGCCTGAAAAAGCCTTGGAAAAATTCTCTAACTGAAGTGCTACTGAACTTTTTGTAACACCTGATTAATTTTTATGTCTCTCTTTCCAGATATAGTTATATCCACTAATGAAATTTAATCCAAAAAGGAGCGGGCAATCAAAACGACTGCAACAGTTTTGACATTAGAATATGAATGTCCCCTACACCTCCCTGTAATTTAGAAATGAGATTTAAATTGCAGGTAAGTTTTTCATAATGATGGTCTCTTGTCCCCTCCAGATATTTTTGCCATTTAAAAAGTAAAGAATCCAGAAGATGCACCCACATGTAATTGCCATCTTCAAAATGATAAACAAACACTAGAAACATATATTCCATTTGACTTACCTATTTTAGACCATTTTTACCATAAAAATTTAGATTACATCTCTTAACAGGAATCCCTTGTCCAGTTTTCCATCTACTAAATATCCGCTCACCTCCCCCACCCCCGCAAAAAAAAAAAAAAAAAAAAAAAAAAAATTATTGAATAAATAATATCCTCCTTTATTTATCGGCTCTAGGTAAAAAGATGGGGAAAACAAAACAAAAAAAAAAAAAAAAAGCACTTTCTAGTACTGTCAGCATCTATGACATCATTAATTTCAGCTCACCAAACCTAAACTTCACTTCTGACATGCATCTTTCTTTTGTTGAGTGTGAAGGAAATGGCAAAATTTCATTTTGCTCAAAGGGACTGAAAACGCAGCAATGATGCAAGACGAGGCTTTAGGTAGCTGTAACAAAGGAACCAACAATTTAATAATTTTACTATGTCAAGATATTATAAATAATGGCAGCTAGTATTTTATGGCTTCCTGTTGTAGCCCCCACAGTGCTGCTGTTGACTTTTCAGGTACAGCTCAATGTCATCCAGCAATCATAAACCCGGACACCTTTGTACTGAGTTGTCAAACCTACATAAGTCAGCCTCTCTGAGAAAAGAGCCCACTTACTATTGGTGAAAGTATGTTTAATAGATAAGCTAATTACAATTCTATTTTTGAAAGCTTTACCAAGGCATTTAAAAAATTTTTCCTCTTTACTCAAGACACATGTTATAGGTAAAAATGGAATATGTCCAATTCTAATAAAAAACCAAAAAGAATTGATTCACGACCGTGATACAGTCCCGACAGCCAACAATCAAACTGACAGCACAACACCCCCGGGAGATAGGCTGGGTGAATGTGGATTTGGCCTCTTTTGCACCAAATTCCCCTCGTCCACACTGGCTGCTCGGAGGGGACAGTTTTTATACTCTTTATTCCTCTGCCTGTGGCAGAGTCTCTTTGTCTCTTTTTAGAGTTCTTCATATTCAAGTTGGTTTTTTTCTTCAGTCTCTACTGCACAAAGCCTTCGTCCTGGAATAGATTAATGCTTCTCCCCAATTCCCGCAATCTTGTATTCAGGTGGCAGGTGTTGATGGCCCTGGTTATCTCAGATGGGTGTCTTTGTGGGCCATCATCTCTGGGCATCTCTGGATACGTGCCACCATGAACAACCATCTCCTGTGCAGCCGAGGTTTCCTTCGTATGTAAATGTCATGGTATCCCCTTGCCAGTCTGCCACGGTTTCATCATCCTGAGAATGAAATCCATAGCCCCCCTTTGTACAGCCAGTTTGGTTCATGTACTTTATAGAAGTCTATATTTTATCGGCACGGATTACTAACTATACCCCTAACAACACATAATCTTAATTCATAAAATCAAATGCCCAAAGCCAAAGCAGCACTGTGTCAAAGACACAGTACTGGTCATAACACTCCAGGTATTCTGAAAGCAATTTGTACCTCAGGAAAAGTGCAACATCTCTAGTTGCTTCAAAACTCTGCCCTCCAAACCTCAGTGTTGCTTTCTTTGACCCAGTTGACCTAATGATCTCCTAGCCGGGATAAATTAATTCAAAATCCCACTGGATATTTGCCTGGACTTGTGCTTCCTGTTGCTATCAGCAGCTGAGAAAAGGGGTCAGTCCCCTGGGACCTGGCACAATGAGAAGCAGTTAATGATGGCTTTTTCCACCTTTCTGTTAGGTTAGGCCAGTCCTTCAGCCCAGCCTCTCACTTCTGTTCCAGCCCTTGCACAAAGGAGACTATGGCAGCAGCAGCATAAAGGAATTCAGCAAACATTTCATGTAGATAGAGAAGTATTCCCAGCATGTGGAGCACACCTGCAAAGCTTTCTTGAGAAGGTACAAATGTGCCAGCTCTGGCACAGGGGGCAGACCCACAGCGTGGCTGCAGCACTGGCACAAAAAGAAGCATAAGAAGGTTGCTAATGCTTATTTTCCATCCTTTTGAGCAAGGCAGATTCTTTCTGCTGGGAGGAATTAACCAGACCTGCCATTCCCATTGCTCTGGTCTGGGCAGCACACCCTGAACCAGCCAGACACTGCAGAGCTTCTCAGAGCTAACAACAGAAACAGTTGGAGCTGAAGCAGCAGCTTCCAAGGACACTGTTCAGAGGGTACCAGAAAGATGTAAGGCATGCTTAAAGCTGTGGTAAGATGAAAAATGGGATTTTGGGTTTGTTAGAAATGTGGTTAGTAATTAATGGAAATAAAAGATGTATAAAATATATATGTGTATGAAACAGACTATTGGTACATGGAGGAGGGGAGAAATCTTTCCTCAGGATGGAAAAACTACAGCAGAATAGTGAAACCGTGGCAGGATGGCAAAACTGCGACAGATGGGCAAGGAGGCACCACGACATTTGCATTCGAAGGAACTTCGGCTGTACGGGAGATGGGCGTTCAGGAAGGCATGTGTCCAGTGACACCCAGGAGATGATGGCCCGGACGAGATACACATCTGAGATGACCAGAGCCATCAGCACATCTGGGGAAGCACATTGTTCAATTCCCGGATGAAGGCTTTGTTCAGCCTGGACCGAAGAAAAGACCGAACATGAATATGAAGACCTCGAAAGGGAGACAAAGGGACTCTGCCGCGGACGAATAAAAAAGTATAAGAACCACGACCTGAGAGCAGCCAGTGTGGACGAGGGGAATTTGGTGTGCTAGAGGCCAAATCCACGTCCACCCAGCTCACTGTCCGGGGGTGGTATGCTGTCCGATTGATTGGTGGCTGTCGGGACTGTATTATGGTAGCGAAATAAATTTTAATTTTTTTACTAAAACTGGCTATTTTTCATTTATAACAGGGTTTATAAACAACTTCTGGAAAAACAGAAAGACTTGTTTGAAGACAGGTCTTCTCTATGGAGGGGTTTGAAGACAATCTACATTTCAAGAGAAGAGGTTCCTGCAAAAACCTCTTGGAGATAATGGGCAAACACTACTTGCTGGGCTATGTTTTCTAGATAACTTTTTTCCTGGTAGACACTGACTCACTGAAATACATACCTCATTATTCAGTCTCCTTTTACTAACTTTTTTACCAGATACTTAATGAAAAAATGAAATCAGTGATAATTGCATCATGACTTAACCACCCTATCATTTCTTGAAAGTCAGTTTCTCAGACAATGAAAAAAAAAACCCATAAAAAATAAAGAGAAAGAGAAAAATGAAGAAGTTCCCATGGTCTGTTAGGAGCCAGAAAACCTAAGTTCAGCTTTGTCAGGAAATCCCATCAGGGCTTTCCAGAGAGCGGCATGGAATTACATTTTCAAAAGGACTGAAAAGATTTAGGAGCATGTCCCACTGTTAAAAGTGATTTAGACTAACGACCTTAAGCATTGTTGCATGCCCTGCTTTATGCTCTGTCTTGTCCAGCCCAGTGAGAGGTGGGATTCTGCCACAGCTCCTGGCAGATCCAGCTGCAAGGCGCAGGAACCCTGTTTCGACAGCTTCAGGATGGAGGTGACTGGCCCCGAGCAGGAAGAGCAGAGGGGACAGGCACCGTTCCTGGTCAGCACAACAAAGCACCTGTGGGGCAGGACCGTCCTCCCAGGCTGGGCTGGGAACTAGAGCAGCTCCCCGTCTGCTGCTCATGGCTCAGCTTCAAAGCGAAACTTCAAGGCAACTGCACCTTCTGTGCTGCCAACCCCTTCAGCAGGGGCCATCTGTCACAGGTCACCAGATACCCAGCCCCAGACACCCAAAAGCAGATGCCTTGACAGTAGCTTGTGTTATGAGTAAAAAGTTATCTATTTTTTTTAAGGTTGCAGAGTTAAAACAAGTTGAACCAGTTGCTGTTAAGTTAGCTTCATGTTGCAGCCACCTATTGTTGAGAATTCTTCTTCAATTACCTGTTAATGGTTGGTGATCAGTCTGGCTGATTGCCAGGGAGTGACACCAGACCCCGCAGGTAGCAGGGCCAGGGGAGTGACATCAGAAGTAGTATGCAGATGAGAATGCATTTCACCAAATTTTGCAATTTTCCAGGAAAAATCCCCTAAAAACAACGAGCCAACATAGAATTAAGAGACCTAAGTGATGTCTAAAGATGAGGAACTTAATCTAGTATCTGCTAAGATCCTTTTTACTTCTCACCCTAACCTAAGATGTTAACTAGAGAGAGGACCTAGAATGTTAGACTGAAAAAGTGGAATCTAACAATCTCCTGCGAGGACGGAATCCCCAGCTCTGCCTGCAAACCGGCGGACAAAGCTGCATCATCATCCTCCTCCTCCGTGCCACTCCTGGGAGCAACGGCGGCATGGGTGCGACCTGTCGATTTCTCCCCACCTGAGCTGATTCTTTTTAACAAAGGCATTAAAAAGGAGAAAGATCTCCTGCCCTATTTATTTCAGCTTGCAGGCTCCCTGTGCCACATCCCTTTCTCCTGCTCCAGTCTGTGATTTCTTTCTTGTTCTAGTGAGAAGGCTTTTTAGGAGAGATGCAAGGTGCAAGGCACACAAAATACTTATGAAAGTAACTGAAAGTGTTTTATTCCACTTGCACTTTTACAACATAACAACTATTAAAAATATTCACCTACCATGGTATGCTTGACCTAAATTCTTCAGTGCTGTTCCTTCATTTTGTGAGACTAGAAGTAAGTCCTAAATGTGTGAAATTTTGAACATGAAATATAAAAATTGATGAACCTATTAATGAACTGCAGTGTTCACTTAAAATTGACAGATTTTCTGGTGCTTTGTTTTTTATTGACAATAAATTACCATTCTGTGTCATGTAAGAACTTGTGAACTTTCACATGGGATAGGTAGGAGTGCAATTTTGGCCTAATACTTAAATTAGGTAGATGGTTCTGCTAAAATATTTTGCATTAAAGGAACTTTTCATTTAGGATTTCTATTGAACCATAATTTTAAAAAATGCAAATAAATGATTGGATGCCCTCTAGCTTTCATCTGCTAGATAAATCAAATAAACTTGGTCTAAACAAACTCTGAACTCCTGATAAATGCCCTGTAGTCAACCACAAATCAGGTGTCAAACTGGAGTGAATGCACTGATTTAAACTGGTTGCTTTTTCAGCATAGCTGAAAAAGGTATATAAAACCCAAGCCGAGCCATTAAGCACATGTATGTGGCCCACAAGCAGATTTTAGCAATAAGGTCTACCTACTCAAGCTTTTTGTTGGATCAAGACTTCTTGTTTTACCCATCCAAAGCTCCATTCCAGTTAAGAGAAATGTTGTCTGAATTATGGGCTGAGTAAGAAATTAATATGGACCCTGACTTCTGGCCAGACATTGGTACCACATAATTTCTTTGCCATTGCAATCCTAATCTGCTGTGCTATCTGCTGTTTGAAGCTCATCTCACTACAAGTTTCCTAGGAAACAAATTTAGGCTCACAGGTACATTAATGAGAATGGCACCACAGGTAAGTTTGGTTTCAGATGATGGACTAGCCCTGCCCCTCAGTTTGCTTGCATTCACCAAACCTGACACTGAAAATGGTCCAGAGCTCAGGGGAAAGACTGGAAGGTCTATGCTGCACCTTCTTTGTTCACTGCACACTTCTGTCTTTGTTCAGAAAGGTGAACCTTATTGCTTCTGAAAGTATGTTTTCTTTTTCCTGAGCTTTAAGTGGATGCCAGTTATGACAAAACCTGTCAGGGTTGCTGCTGTGCCAGAAACCAGGTAGGCAATTCCCAGGAATGGGTTACTTCCGCCGCTCCACACCACAGTTGAAAGAATCACATGCTTCCTCCCCTTGAACATGGTAACAGGGAAATCTGAGAGAAGAATGTTAAGATTTCACTAACAAAGTGTACATTATTTCCAGGAGAAGAGAAAGTAGTGGTTAAATGCTCAAAAAGCTTTCCAAGGCACAAAGAGGTCTGCATTTGCTGCCAAAACTCCTTTAACTTATTGGTGATGTTTCTGCTGTTCTGGATCCAAAAACCCAGCTGGTCTTAGGGAGGTGGTAGGCAGCTGGTGGTAAGAAACCCAGTTATTTTAGATACAGTCTTTGTGTGCATGTGGAAATACTTCCTTTTTCAAAACATTGTAAATTTCAGATTCATAATTTATAGGAAAGCTACTGCATTAATTTGCTGTGAAAGTTCAGATGAAAATGGGCCTTTTGGGAAGCCTATCATCATACTCCACATAGTCTTTGTGAGGGTAAATGCTCAGCTCTACCTAATATGTTGTAGCCAGAATGTTATATGAGTTTACCTTTCATCTCTCCCATTGAAGCTTTCAGAATAGAACCATGACAGAACATTTATAACCCCATTTCTATCAGCTGAGAAAGAAGAGAAATTTATGGTCATGTTGACATAACTCCTGCTGACAAAAGGAGTGGTTTAGTCAGCAGAGTTCCCACTGTTGGCTGTGAGGGGGCAGTTGCACCAGCACAAAAGCTCTTGTCAGTCAGGACATGGCCCAAATCCCTCAAGGGCTCTCCTGACACAGGGTTGTTCTGCACCGCTTCTTTGCCAGTTCATCACACAAATCCTATTTGCTTCCATGTCACTGTAATTGTCTAGGAACCTTACGGAATATGAAAGGATACTGTAGGAAATATGGAAGGTGTAATTCCCTGCTGGCAGGCCCTCTGTGAAGTGCTGAACCCGTCTGACACGCCGGTAGAGATTCCTGAACGTTGCAAAGGCCGACACTCGCATCCAGATAATGAAGTCATCGTTCACATAACCATTGTTCCTCTCATCTTCCTCGTCTAACAGATACACTGGTTTCTGCCAGTAAGGAGGTCTGGCTGTCCCTGGTCACAAAGAGACAAAGCAGGAAAGACACTGTCAGTAAAAACTGTGGTTGCTGAGATTCTGGGCCTCGCACAACCAACACAGAATATGAGCTGTGAAAGAGACATTAGACACTGTCCAAAATTATATATATGCCAGACATCAGCATCTCCAAGCATGTCCACTCACCTCAAACACAAATTAACAGTTTAACAGTACCCAGGGGCTGCTACACATTAGAACCTTCAAGCACAGGAGAAACAAAGTGACTTGCACAAGTGAAAATACTGTTTATTCTGGATTCTTGTCTCTTCAGCAAGCAATATGTTCTCTATAATGAGGAGCTTGCCTTCATTTTTACACATTAATATATTCCTGTACAACCAGAAAGGCACCTTTTCGCAGCCTAATGGCACAGCCTACGACATTTAGAATCACTCCCATGAAAATGACTTAGATCATTAGCTCTTGCATATTGCACCCAGCTCAGCACTGCCCTGATCCACAACAGGCAGCTTTTAGCCCCAGTTCAATAGAGATCAACCATAACAAGGAAATAGCCCTAGGAAACAAGTCTGAAAGAATTAGTGACAAAGGCAGCCTCTCATGTCTCACAACTGCCCAAGAATCTGCAAAGGCATGAAGGAAAGATGGGACATGCAATTCTCCTTCATGGATGTTTTCAACAGGAGAAAAAAAAAAAAAAAAAAAAAAGAAAAAGCAAGCAACTGATTCCCTGCTTTCTCTGGACAGATTAAGCACTACAAGAAACTATAAAGAAGGGTGTTGATGTGGCTAACTTCAGTCTTCCAAAACCATTTTCTCTCAATTTCTATGGTCACTGATTAAAAAAGTTAAAAGGTGGTATTTTGGCTAAATGTGCCTTCTGCTATCAGTCACTCTCTAAACCCTCCTTCTTCAACTTGCTTTCTTGCTATTTCTCCCAAAGGTGATTTTTCTAGGTGATTTTTCTGACAATAGGAGATATATGAAGCGGAGATAGGGGAAGCCATTGAAAAATAAGGACCACCAGCAGAACCATTCCTACCTGCAAATGCAGAAGAGAGATTGTATGATTCAGGATTGCGAAATTTCACATTTTTATCTGTCCACCAACTGTTTCCAGTCTTCAGCAGTGGCACTTGAATCACAGATGAGTTATAATTGTAAAACAGATCAATAGTATCTACAGGGAACACAAAAAGCAACACCTGTGAGTCAAAGACAGTCATTCTAATTATCAGTATGATAAAAAAAAAAAAAAAAAAAAAAAAAAAAAAAAAAAAAAGGCACATTTCAAGCATCTTTCAAGTGGATAGAAAACCTGAACATCCTGGGTGTGTATGGAGCACTGCACATTTCACAAGAAGAACTAAGGTACCAAAGTCTTGGAACTACTGAAGTTTTAAAGACTGAACATTTCCTACCAATCCCTGTGTATGTTGTAATGCTTCTCATGTCTATCAACTCCTGTGGGACTACCTTCTTTGCAAATCACTTTCTGAGCTCTCTAGCTAGTTACAGAAGTTACTGTCCTAGCTAGCTTCCCCTAGAATTTCTTTGACAGTTGTCCCAAAACTTTGCTATACATGATGTGTTTTCAGGGACTAGGGTAGAGATAAAAGCACAATCAAGGGAATCCAGTCCTTTGGAAAAAAACATTTGCTTTAGTTTTCTGCCAGTTAGAGCTTGCTTACCAACTTGGACACAAACACCTTCTTCAATCAAAAACCATTTAGTTAAAATTGTGCCTAACCATGCCATCCAGTTTCAGTGGGAGAACAGCACTTGTTTTTATCCATTACTATTTTCCTACATAGATTAGTTTAACATAAGGCAAAAACATTATAGGATGCATTAACAGCTCCGTAAACGCCTAGGCAGCCAATGGGATGATGGGCAGGGACAATCAGACAATACAGATGGGGAGAAGTTGCCTTTTAGGAGACACAAAAAGCACAACTCAGCTGCATAGGCATCAATGAAAACATACTTATTTCCTTCTACAAAACCTGTGTTCATGCAGCTCCATAAAGCTCAGACACAGTCTTCTGAGAAATGATCATTCTGTGGCCCACCACATCCCCAGCTATTTATCACCACTTCATTAACAGGAATTGCAATGCTCTGAGCTCTGCCTGCTCAGTTGCTTGTCTTGACTCTCCCTCACATGCTCCAGAACAGCGTGGGCTGCACACAGCTGGGCTTTGCTGGCCTAGGTCTGAGCCCAGCCCAGTAAATCCCACTTCCAGCAGCAGGCAGACAAAAATCAAATAGATCTAGAAGTTACTGAATGCAACTGGCTTTCACAAGTTCCCTGGTGTGGGTGGCGCAGCTGCTTGGAAAGAGCTGCTGCCTTCTCAAAACCTGCTCCATGGAACAGGTTAAAAAAGGGTGAGAGCAAGGAGTGGTAGAAATTGGAAGACATAAAAGATGGGGTAGTGGAGAAAAGTCTGTAGGTTTTTGTTGCTTTTCCTTCCAAAGATACATTCTGAAATCTCCCAAGTGTATTCAGAAACAGATTATGGCCACTAGATTACTACAAAAATCAAATCCAGGATCAAATTAAGACTATGTATGCTTCCAGCATTCTAGAACAAAAATGAAACTGGGTAGATCCAAAGATCCAAAGTAAAGCGGAGAATGTGGAGAGTCCCTCCTTCTAAGCACATGATTGTGGGAAAGCAGAATCTGGGCTCTCCCATCACTGTATAAGAATGTGCTTTTGAGCACATTTTATGGAGAAAAGACTCTTTTTCCCACATGAAAGTATGGGGAGATGAAAGCGTTCAAATTGTAGATATGGCGCAAAGGCCTCCATGCTAAAGTAAGCTGTTAAAGTAGCTGTGATACTATGAGAAGTTTGAACAGAGAAAGAGAGAAGAGTGATGAAGATCCTGTGCTCCCAGGAAGAAGATGATTTCAGATACAGAAATGAGAACCTTTGCCTTTAAACAGCTCGTCTTTAAAATAGTACCCTGTAAGTTGACATCGCCCATAAACACAGCTGTGGGAAAAGCTTGTGGAAAATGGGAGGGAGCTCACGATTGCAGATTTCCCCAGGCAGCTGCTATTCGTGGAGAGAGCCACGAGAGAACTGTACTCTTGCAGAGAATTCTCCGTAACAGTAACAAGAGAGACTTCTCTCCCTAAGTGAACTGAAGAAAGACTATTCTAGCCAAGAAATCTCAAATTAGCAAACCAAAACCACGACACCCTCCTTCTAAGAACATGATTGTGGGAAGGCAGAATCTGGGCTCTCCCATCACTGTACAGGAATGTGCTTTATAGCAAGGAAGTACATGAAATCTGTTGTATCCTTGTTCCTTATTTCAGGAGGGCCTAAATTCCTCACTCCTGCTGTACACTCACATGGAAGAGAGCCTTAGAAAATGAGAAATTTCCCTCAGTTTCCAAACAAGGGCCAAGTTACTAAACAGTAGGAAGCAGAGCCTCACGTTTACCAGAGGAGCACAACCAAACAAAGGCTTTTTATGAGAGAAAGTAGAGGCCTTGCAGTACCAGGTCTGCCCTGGCCTGAGGTAAGGGAATATTTTCAAGAGGAAATCAGGAAGGGGCAGAGGAAGGCCCCACGTACCATTGAACATGCTGTTGGCAATGGCCCCGCACGGCGCCATCGGGGTCCCGTTCCTGTAGGTGCTGAAGGGCGCGCAGTAGCTCCTCTGGATCTGCATTCAAGGTCACACAACAATCAGGCACAGACCTGGGGTTTGGTTTTAATTGGTGTCCTCCCATGCCTTCTTCTGAAAAGCCACTGTACAATTAAGTCTCCAGTACCTTTTGGTCACATTAGAGAGACATCAAATGGGTCTGCAGTTCAGGAACACCTTCCATATCTAGGCACAGAAACTTAAGGTCTTCACCAAATTCTACTACTGATTGCAAGCTCCAGACTATAAAAAACAGGTATGGGGATCTGCTATTGTAAAATGGCTACAACTGAAAATGTTCCAGTGAAGCCTTGGCTTACCCTAGAACATCTTATTTTACCTTCTTTTTAATTCTGACCTGGGCTGAATTAGTGCTGGAGAACAGCAGATGTAGTTGGCCAAATTACTGCAGGTCAACAAGGCCAAATCTTGATGTATGAAGATCCAGAATGAAAAACAGAAGTCCACCTCAGCTTTACCACATCTTTCCTACCCCATTTTATAAGAAACTATAAATCTTCAGGGTTTCAACATAGAAACAAATTTCAAGTAAGTCCAATGAGCTGTGTATCTGATCGGCACAAAAGCCAAAAGCAGCTGCATTGGATGCAAACAAACAAGCTAACAGGACACCTGGAGAGTTTTACGAAGTGTTTTATAGAAATGAGGAACATGTCTTTAGAGTTGTAAGAAGCACTTTATAGAAACAACAGATTACCATGGCACAACCATCATATATACTGAAAGGACATGTGGACTATGTGTATATTAAGAAATACTACTTTTAAGCCAAAGAAAATATGCTTTAGATTTGTAAGTAAAAGAACCTGAATGCCATGATTGCATTCTCCAGTTTCCTGGAAGTCTGCTGCAGGTGATGCTGTCTACTCCCTCTTCAGACTTCTGGATTGCATACTTAGAATGCTATATGATCACTTATTTCAGAACTAATCATTTCCTGCTCCTTGCCCGCTTCCAAAGCCAGATGGCGAAATGAAAGACTTAGAATAACTTAATTCTCTAGCCCTAGCTAGGGACTAACTTAATTCTTTAGCACAGCTTAAAACACTTCTGGCTAAGAAGACTGACAACACAAGAAGGAGATCTTTCTGTATCTTTATTTGAAAAAGCGTATTTTTAATCAGCACTACAAGGTGCAGGTTTGAGAACTGCAATACAGAACTGACATCTTTTATTTACCCCCCACCCCCTTCAACCTTCCTCTCTTATTAACTTATTAGGCATAATAGCCCCAACAAGCATAAAAGCCAGGACCAAACACTGAAAATCTGTACTTTATTATTCCCTAGAGCCACCTAAACACACTTATGGCTCTGCCTAGTTGGCTCTCCATGTGGTCAAAGGCACACCTGCTGGGAGTGCTACTGATCTCACAACAGAAAAAGAAAACTTACATTTACACTTCGGCCCAACAGTTGCGCGTCACTTCTTGATATCACATATCGACGGTGGTTTTGATAGAAGTTTTGCAGACCATAGTACATAAAAACATCACCCTAGAATCCAAGGATAAATCCCTTCAATAAGGAGAGTTCATGAAGGCAATAAAAAATCCTATTACTTGCTAAAAAAGAGGGGAAGAGAGTACTCATATTAAAATGTCTGTAACTACACCCTAAGCAACACAGCAGTCATGGGCTAGAATCTAATCTTTACCCTAACTGTAAGTTTTTATGTTTTGGCACAAAATTAAACATAATTTAAATCACCAAACAAAACCTAAAATAAAAATGCCTGATAATTATTTTACTCAAGATGGCATGGCTGGCCATGAACTTGGAATGACTATGAATCATATTGCAGAGACAGACACTCATTTTCCATAAAAGAAGGTGCACAAAAACCTTCAAATTAAAAGAAGAATGCTGGGCAGGTAAATCATGCATGAAAGGTAATTATGCAACTATAAAAAACCCATTACTCAGTGAAATTAACTTCTCATCTCAAACATCACTGTAATCTTAAGAATTACAAAGTATTTTAACAGCCTCCTCAATACTGAGGAATCCTAAAATGACTTTAAATTGCACTGTCATTTTAAGGGATCATTTATTCAGTACTAAGTATAAGATCTCTTTGGCAGAAAATGAAGCATTTTAACAGTCTCAACAACACAACCTGGTAGTTTAAGGAAGGAAACGAAGGATACTTTTTCCAAAAGAAACTTCAGAATCACATTGCTAGACTTGAATTATTTCAAGGACCTTGGGGATTAGCAGCACAACCTTTGTAAAAATGATTACAGGGGTCTACTTATGTAAAGTGGTCAGAGCTTCAGATTTCCTTCTCACTTGAGAGCTTAGCAGGGCAGCAACAACCAATCCCAGGCCAAGGGCAAAGCTTTGCCTCTGACTCAGAGAGAGACAGAGAGAGGTCACCTCCACAATCAAACACCATTTCCTCCACCCCCTTCTTCTCCTTGGGCATCTCCCAACCAAGGTGCCTGGTCTTGATTATAAATACCAAAATGAACAACAAAGACAAAAGTGTAAAATTTTGAGCATTTCATGTTCTGAAAAAGTACAAAGCAAATTTAGTCAGGAGCTCTACAGAACAGAATTACTGTCTTTTATAATTTAGGGATATAAGTAACAGGTGGTACGCAGCAACCTGAGTTGGTTTTTGCACTCACTTACCAATATATCTTCCTTTAGTGTGAAATTAATAGAACAGTGGCATTCCTTATTCCAGTTAGAGGAATTTTCACGGAGCTTTGAACAATCTGAGCATTTATCTGAATAATCTATCTGTCAGAGAAGTGAAAGCAAATATATTGTAATAAAGGACATGCTCATAGGAAAAGTTTAGTGTTTTAGGTCCAAGGCTTCTTAGAGCTGTTCTCTTCTAAGTGACCATGGACTGCCAAAAACATTGTTGAAAATGAAGAGGCAGAGTGAGGACTTGGCCTCAATGAACAACTACAAAATTTATCCCTATTTTAAAGCTGGTTTAAAGCCTTTTGATGTTGCAGAACTTTCACGTCTGCTCCCCAGCAAAGGAGTGCTGAGAGAAGAACACTCCTGCACCTTGGGCTGGCTGACCAAGTAATGCTTGACAAATCCCCACATGCATCATGGCCCAGCCCTGCTGAACAGCCTGGGTGTAGTGCTGAGTGTTGGCTCCAAACAGGAGTACACCACAGGTCTGATTAACCTTTTCTGCAGGAGGGATTTAAACATTAGGGCTCCCTGTATTTCAAGATTTTGCCCAGCAAACACGTATGTTCTTATAGTGTCAAACACTCTCTCAGGGATTTGCTTATTTCCCTTCAAAACCCCAGAAGATAATGATAAAATTTTGGTATTAGCAGCCAGTGCCAGTAGTTATCATCCATATTTCAGATATTACCATCCAGTTAATCACCCAGTGCTCTGATTTATTGATAACTGACTGCGTCTGAAGATTTTCACAGGAATACCAGCTGCTGGACACATGTCCAAGGCATAAAGCCATTGCTATCATCTTTATTCAAAAGCAAAAATTCAAAGTCTTTTCTCTCCAAACCTGGCCTGGTTTCTACTTTACAGAATATCAAAGAACACCACTCCCAAACCAACCTGTATTTCTCTGACTCTGTTTGCAGACAGGACAAGGCAGACTCCCACAGTGAGGCAGAATGCCCCTGTCAGAAAGAAGCTGGAGAGCACAGATGCAATGGTGAGCTGGGGCTTCCAAGCTGGCAGCCTCTGCTGTTTGAATGCACTGTTATCTGGACACCTGGAAGGCTGGACTTCTTCTCTGGGAAGAGCACTTGTCTTGTTTTTCATTTTCTTCTTGGTGAGAGAAAGGAGTAATGTCCTTGTGCTGGAGAGTGTTTCAGCTGAGATACTGTCTTTATTGCTGGGAGACTGTATTCGTTCTTCAAACTTGCATTATGGTGAGGAATTACTTATTAACTAGATCTCTCTCTTCCTTGTTTTCTGTATTTGTGCCTGGATCCCCATGATCAGCTTGTACCAATCAAGTGATTGTGTACTTTGATCAGGGTGTCCAGTTCATTCCTCCTGGAAAAACTTAGATATATTTTTCCTGCTCCACAGCTCATTAGGATTTGTTATGACTTATTCATTTGCAGGGATACTGGCAGCTATACTGGAATTTCTGTGTAATTTCAGATGCATTATTTCTTCTCCCTTCACATCCATAGCTGCCCAGCTAACAGGCATGGCATACAAGGAAAGGAGTTCTACTCCAGTTGCACTGGATTCCACTGGGGAGGACTGAAGGTGCTGAGACAGCACTGGACAGAGAACATGGCTTTGGAAGACCAAACCAATTTTCTTAACCTATTACACTCATTACTATTAACTTAGATGCAATTAAAAGTTGTAAAAAGGTTGTGTGTTCTTTATCATAGAAGGACAACTCACTTTTAAAATATCCAATTTGGATCAATGGCTTTCCAAGGTACTTGGAAATACTTTGGATCAAATACTTTCCAAGGTGATTTCCTCATCTCTATTCATCTAGTTCTCTGAAAAAGAATCCATCCATTCCCTATTATCTGCAATGACAAAAGAATCACCCAGAGATCACCTCATTTTAATTTAAATGGACAAATACAAGAATACTTTTTGCACACTTCAACAGTTTAACCAAAATAAAATCTCAGTATAATATACAGGTAATTTATCATGTAAGCACAAAAAGCAGCATTTGGCCAGCTCTAGAACAGATAGATGAAAAATACCTTTTTAACATGCTACTGAAATTCATACAACTTTTTCAAAGACCCCCCCAAGAGCAAGTAGATTACCATTCTCATGAGAGAAATACATGTCTCACTTAGGACAGCACAGGAGGGAACAGAAAACTGAGCTGTGCAAAGACTTTCACATTCATATTTGCTCATCTTCAAAGTCTTACTAGTGACACGTAGTAGTCGATCTAGCAGGTGAAAGCAGTGTAACTCTGATTTCCATATGACATTGTAACTGCAATAAAAATAATACTAGAACTACAAACAAAACTTCCGGGTTTTTATTAAAAGAAACCTCAGATAAAGTTGCAATGTGCCTTCTGTATTGAGACATGTGAAAAGTCAAAATTCAGTTGCAGGCAGGATAATAGTAAAATGCAGCTGCAAATTACTTCCTTGTTGGTAAATTCATTAAAAGAGTCCCAGCTTCACAGATCCATCTCTGCACAGCTTTATAATACTCTTCTCCAGTAGATCAATTGTTTCTTTCTTTATCTGAAGAAAACAAAAATCAAAGGAAGCATAAAAAGTTACTGATAATGACACCATTATTTATTTACTCAGGCACCTAAGTATAGGACTAGAAATTAAAGAAGAGATTCCTATACAAGGTCCTCTAGAACATTTTCAGTTTTTAAAATACCCATCATTTGCCCTGCAGCCCTGAAGTCCCATTTCACATGGCTACAGAAAGGCTGTCAATGGCATTGTTGATAAAGCACACCACAGCAAAACGCCCATCCTGGGCTACAGAATCCCTACAGAACTCTCCAGAGTAACAACTGGCATAAAGCAGATCAAGGGCAGTGCAACAGGCACAGCCCTGTCTGTGTCTGGGACACCTGAATGAAAGTGAGCATGAAGGTCAGGTCTGCCTGTGTTGTGTACAAAGTACTTTGTTTTATGACACTGGTATGACTGTGGCTTATGGCTTATCTAAAGATAAAACAAATATATTACAGAGTAAATACTGACTACATATTTCAGAGGGAACACAAGATTCTTTATCATCATGGTTAGTCCAGAGTTTCCTTATAGCTCCCTCTTACCACTTACAAATCACTTGTTTGCAGGTTTTCTCTCAGGATTATATTCTTTCATGCCTCCACTTTGCAGAGGAATAAATGATGCAAGAAAGCCCAGCCAGCCTCAGTTTCAGACTGGATGTGCTACATGAAGGTGAACACAGTTGTCTTTCTATCACAAGCCCATTTCTCACAAACCATTTAATTTCATGAAGTCTGAAACTTAAACAGAATATTTTCAAATTTACTGAAGGCTTGGTGTGTGTATTATTTGCAGACAATACAGTATTGGGTTTTGGTTAAAAAAAAACCAAACAACTTCATTTGAATTTTAGGAACAAGCAACTTGCGGAGTTGAGACAGCTCTGTATTGCCACCAACCTGTGTACAAAAAGCTTTCAAAGCAGAAAGCTTGTCCTTTGCTCAGACCAAAAATTATAGAATCCATTTTGATTTACAACTTTATGCTTTACTTCTATTCCAGTGTGCCAAGACAAAGTCTGATAAACTCATTCACTCCTCCTGTGTTTTCTTTGGGAGCTTTCATCTCCTTCTCTCTCCATTGTTTGGGATGAATGAAGTGGGAGACACAGAAACAGAGAATGAAAAATTCCAGAAGCATTAAACTAATGAGATGCTGAGGGGGCTGACAGAGCAGTGGATCAGGGCACCATCCCTTGTGTGGATACAGTGGCATACAGAACTGCCATGTGGAAAGATCCATGTGTTTTTAAATTCATATATTTATTAGAATATAAATATAATATTATAATAAATATATTATAATATTATATATTATAATATTATATTACTAGAATAGAAATATAATTCTGTGTACATAATTCTCCACTGAACATCAGGTGACTACCAAAACAGCAAGTACAATGGACATGTGCTTCCAGTTGTTCTTGATTCTGGTTTAAACACAACGAAATTCAGCAACGTTGCACTTTAAGTATGCAAAGAAATTATTGATAATTGAGGTTTGCACTGAAAATAGGCCAGTATGGCCTATGAGTTTCTGACTTTAAGTGTACCATTTTTCCTCCATAACTAACACAGGTGAAAGAAATTTTAATTATAATTTGATGAAACAACAATGATGGTTGTTTCATCAAACAGCTAATTCTCTAAATTGTATTTGGTACTCTCTTTCCTCTCTCTGTGAAAACTTATGACTATTCATAGCATGTATCTGACATTTTTCTATACAATTAGAAAAGCTGACTAGGACAAATTTTTCCATATTTGAAGCCCACAAGTTGCTAGAACATCCCATTGGTTTATATGTCATGTTAAGATGCCTTACCACCAAAACATTATTTGGGTGTCTTTCGCTGTTGACATTCCTTATACATAACTTTAAGAAATCTGCCTGATGTCTGCAGTGGGATAAATACCTACAAAATACTCTACTTATAAAGCTCAAGATGTCAAAAACCTTCCCTTATGATGTGTTCCATGAGCCAAGAGCAGTTTGAAGACTTTTCTGTAATTATATATTCACTATCCTGTAATCACACACAAATATCTATTGCTTATCCTAACACAATATATGATGGTCCAGTGTTCTTACCTACCTGGATTTAACTTCAACTAAGCTTTAACTTTTTATGCTGACAGCCTTAGGATTTTGCCTTAATAAAATAGACTTGGAATCACAACTTTTGGCCTATATTTCTAGACAGACACACAGAACTGCTATGAGTGAGCTGAAAGGTATACTTGAGGTTTGCAATAGCCCAAAATGAAATAGTGGCAACATAATCTTCATTTTTTGGAGGTGGATCACCTATGGTCTACTTTATTGATGCTGACTTTAGATGACTTAAAAAATCCATCCCACTGCCATCAACACCTTTTGTACTGCCTCTGATTTTATACTGTACTGTCTGTGATTTAATGTTTTCTATTCTTTACAAAACTTACAGATAAGTGCAAGCACCATACAAAAAAAGCCTTATGTATTAGCCACAAGAGGGAGCCTCCTTGCCACCAAAAAAGCAAAGGCAGGGGTTTTTTTGCTACTTAATTTCTTCAATGTATTTTTTTTTTGTTTTGTGTATGTGGGGTTGTAAAATGCAGCACATTCAAATACTTAGACAAGTACATAGATGGATTAATGATTGATAATTTGTTTCACTTGTGAAACAGCTTAATGTTTATATGCAAAAGAAGTCCTTTTCCCTGGAGATTCCTTTCATATATCGGCCTGCTCTAAATGCACAAAACCTCAAGACACTGTGCAGGAAATTGGGAACTTTCTAACAAACACTAATAGAAGAAACTGCCTCTTCATCTGGCTAGAAATAGGTGATGCCTCATAACATATGGTAAACATAGCTTGTTACAGCAAGAAATATAAAAGCTGGATTACAGAACTGGAAAGAATTGGGAATTATCTTAGAAAGAGTGTACAAGTGATGGATGGGTCTAAGTTATTTGTACTCTACTTCTTGTCAAAAGAAACAAAAAAGAAAAAAAAAGACAAGAAAGAAAAGAAAAAACAAGAGAACTATCTGTAGATTTACTTGTATGATGTTATCTTGCTCTCAGGTGGAGAAACATAGACATTTGGCTATAGTTTTGTTTAGTTTTTCAGAAAAGTTTTCACTGATCACAGTATATGCTGAGTTGGAAGGGACCCCAAGGATCAAGTCCAAATCCTGGCCCTACACAGGACACCCCAAGAGTCACACCCTGTGCCTGAGAGCATTGTCCAAACACTTCAAATCTGTCAGGCTTGGCGCTGTGACCACATCTCTGGGGAGCCTGTTCCAACCACCCTCTGGATGAAAATCCTAATACCCAACTTAAACCTCCCCTGATACAACTTCAGGCCACTCCCACAAGACCTGTCACTGGTCACCACAGAGATCAGAGCCTACCCTTCCTCTCCCCCTCACAAGGAATTTGTAACTGCAGTGAGGTCTGTCCTCAGCCTCCTCTTCTCGAGGCTGAACAGCGCAAGTGACCTCAGCCCCTCCTCCTATGGCTTCCCCTCAAGGCCTTCTCCATCCTCATTACCCTACTTTGGACACTCTCTAACAGCTTTATACCCTTCTTATGTTGTGACCAGAACTATACACAATATTCCAGGTGAGGCTGCCCCAGCTCAGAGCAGAGCAGGACAGTCCCCTCCCCTGCCTGGCTGTGATGCTGGGCCTGATGCCCCCAGGACAAGGTTGGCCCTTCTGGCTCCAGGGCACTGCTGGCTCAGATTCAACTTTCCATCGACTAGGACCCCCAGATCTCTTTCCATGGTGCTGCTTTCCACTGTCTCATTCCCCAGTCTGTCTGTACATCCAGGATGCCCCATTCCAGGTGCAGAATCCAGCACTTCCCTTTGCTAAATTTCACACAGTTGGTGATGCCCATCTCTCTCATTTGTCAAGGTCTAGGACACTGTACAAAGCCCTCCTGCTGAGGGAATTCCTGGGCACAGGTAGAATATCCATCGAGCATAAACAGGGGAAACTCACAGCACAACCACAGAAGTCACAGCTGTGACTTGCAACAATAAAAGAAAAATTATTTTTCAGGAGATAATTTTGAGATGTGTGAGTACAGACTTCTCAGTCAATGTGAACTTCTTTGTGTTCCTTTACCACTGAAGACAGCTTTACAGAAAGAAAACTTTACTGACCAAGACCTGAGAGCTACCAACAAAAGTACTTAATACACAGAACATAACATATACAGGTGCTTATACAATACCTCAGGGATGTCCATCATTCTCCTTAGTTTTTGATCTCTCCAGTTCCAATCCAGAATCAGGTATTTCGTGGAGTTTAAGCACAGGGCATCTAAAAAGGCAACATAAATTTCACTACCAAGATAATATGACATGTGCTTATCAAAATGATTTTTGGCTTTTACATCTTTTGCTGTCTGTTTCCAAGGAAACTAATCTTTGAACACTTAAGTACTACATTTGCTGCCTGGAAAACTAATGCACTGACACTGCAAACTCCCTTAGCCACATAATCTCATGCCTTTTTGGAAGATAAACACAAAAGCAGAACAACTACTGTTGCCAGACTTGTCAAGAGCTTAACATCCTGCCAGAAAGTAATTCCTCAAGCTTCCTCTTGATGAAACCACAGGAGTTGAATTTCCACAGCTGATGTCACTGGTAAGTTACAAGGACCCTAACCTGAAAATTGATGTTAACAGGAATAGAGAGTGTTCAGCAATTTATAGGACAGTGTGCTCTGTGAACATAAGTCAGGTCAGTGGTGCTGCTGAAGAATTCCTTTATCCTTCAAATAAGTGGTGGTGAAAAAAAAGGTCCTCTCTGAACTTCCTTTTCAGCTGTTCTCCTATTTTCCCCCTGGTCTTCTACATGATGCTCACCATTTTTTCCCATCAGTTTTGATTCCTCTCCCTTCCCTAAGTGACCTGGCACTGCAACAATAAACTGTCAAAAAAGAACTAGAGCTTGGGATAAAATTTCTTCCAGGGATGGGGCATCCACAGCTTCTCTGGGCAACCTGTTCCATTGCCTCACTACTTTCATGGCAATGTGCTGATGTGCTGAGCACTAACATTTAATGTTGGTGGAAGCAACAAAATGATGTTACTCCTACACTCTTTTGGAAGGAGCAGCAGAGTCCCAAAACACTGTCACTCCCTGACCAAGACACCACAGTCAGAGCAAGAAAGTGTCTTGCATAAGAGGAACAGAAAGAATTGCCTTATCATCTTGTCATTTTGTTGTTTCTTTTTCTTTGTGTACATACTGCCTACTGACTAAGTAAAAATACTCAAAATTTGGGAAAAGATTTATAGTGAGTAATTAATTTCACTACAGGCAAATGAGAAATAAGATCAAATCAGCAAGCAGATCTTTCATAGACCCCTCACAAAAGTTTACACTAAGGTCAGAGTAGCATAAGATACAGTGACTTCTGCTACTATTTCCTTTTGATCCACTTGCAGTGTTTGGTTTCCTGGAGCTTTGAATCTCACATTATGGTTTTGCAATCACTTTCAAGTCAGCATAAATCAGTATTCCTGCCAAAAGAGGAAGTCTCCCACCTCTGCCTGCTCATTACCTGATTTTGTGTGCACACTGGTTTTGGTTTAATTGGGGTCATTTCACTGAGCAACCAAACAGACTCTTGGGCTTGCACAGGGAGCAGGAAAAGGGAATAAGCACTGACTGGCAGGTGAGAGGAAGCATTTCTCTGCCTTTCTCTACTAATACTGGCTTATGACAGCTTAAAGTGATCATAAAACAGAGTACCAGAACCTTGACCTTGTTTTGACTGACATAGAACAAGTGAAGAAACAAAACCATACAGTTTAGTACCCAAATCTACATGTTCATGTCAACCTAAAAGAAAAAGAAACAGTTTAAGTTTCACTTCTCATGAGACCAAATATAAAATGCCTAGGGAGGAAACCCTCCTTGTTCTCCTACCTTGCTCCACTAGTGCCTTTACTCTCCCAGGAGTTCCAACCCCAATGTGAAACATGCCTTTCTCCAACATACTCATTTGTTCCTTTATCTAATTTGAAGAGAGAAAGAAAAATCAACAGTAAACCCATAATTGTATTAAAATTTCCTCTCAAGGAATTGGAAATAAATTCAAGATCTCATTGTATTTCTTTCTAGAACATCATCAAGTAACAAATGATATTTGCCTTTCAAACAGTCAGATGATTATATCTGGAAGAAAGTTTAAGAAATATAACAAGCCAGCTGGGCATCACACTTCTCTACAAGTTTAATCTTTTTTAACTTTAAAAATCTGCTATTGCACCAACTATTTTTAGAGGTGAGAACAGCAAGATTCCTTCATCATTTAAACAAATGCTCTGGAATACTGAAAAACTTGAATTAACTCTGAAGTCCTTCAAGATGAAGATACTGGAAAAAGGTGAAATAAAGCAAATGACATTTGTGTCTTTGACAGCATTTATATCAAAGGCCAAATGTCCATTCATTACTCCCAACACCCCCATAATTTTTGCTTTTTAACAGGTATGGATACTGGGGATCCAGGCATTCAATTTTCAGAATCCAAATGTGGGTGATGGACAGTGTGCTTCCACAGAGCTGCAAGTGTGAGCCTTCTGGCACTGAATGAGCACTTGATGGGAATGTGGAACAGTGAAACTCAGCAGGTGCACAAGCATCTACATTCTGCACAGAGTTGCACCAGAGCTACTGGAGATGGTGCTTAGTGAAATTCTTCACACTGCAGCAATGGGCTACCAAAGGAAGCACCACCTAAAGGAAGGAGCTTCATATGAGCACTGTATGAAAGGCACTACTGCCAAAGGATTTAAAAAGAAAATCATATCACACTATTTAGCTGCTTACTTGCTCTATTAAAATTCCCTACCTTTATGTGCTTTGCAAACAACTTGATGACTCTGCAATCCCCTTTAAAGGCTGTCATTGACCTAATAATGAAAAAAAATGAACAGTGAAACACAAGAAGCAGGGCTGGGCTTAAGACCACACATGAGGAAAGAAAAACCAACTGGCATTTCTCAGTACGTTTGAGACACACACAGTCCCCCCAATGAACTCTGGTTGTACTCTGAACGCTGTGTACATTCTTGTTTGCTACTCATCAACAGAGATCAACAACTGGACAGACACAGTGGAAGATATCAGGGCAATATTGTTTAGATAGCTTGTCAGATAATATTTAATATTATGGTCTGTGCTTCCACAGCTAGCTTAGTTCAAAACTGGTTAATCACTAAATCCTCATTAAAAAATAATTCAGTTACTGAGATAAAGGCATTAATGAATATGAGTGTGTGTGCAGAAAAGGAAGGATCTGTGTATGGACAATTCTACATTTCACAGTCTTCCTGCAGCATGGTTGCTGGGAAAACCTAGGCTGCCACTGTCATTACTGTAGACATTGTCCAAATTCCAATTAACCAAATGAATTTGTTAGAAACCTTGACTTGTTTTTCTGACACTCCATTTTGGCACACCATAACAACTCTATGTTCTGTATTCCTCAAATAGGAGACAATAAATTCAGTATTTGTTGAATGTCATTAAGACAGCTTGTTCTGCATGCTTCTTGCAGTGCAACAAATTTTTAATTTGCAAAGCTAAAGGTTTACCTACATCTAAACCACTTAAGTCTCAGGTGCTAGTCTCTGCATGCACGACTGGCACTTATCTGCCTTATCTATGCTTACATCTGTGTCATGGAATCAAACTTCCCAAATCTAAATCTCATTTTGTACTGGCAGATAAGTAGGGTCAAGACAACCATGAAATTTGTGAGGTATCCATCAATTCATCAGTCAACAAAACTTCTGGCATGAGAAGTGGGAGGATAGAGAAGGGGAAAAAATGGGGACAAGGCACACTGAAAATTGTCATCTCTGCCCAGCAGTTTTGCCAGCCTGAGCAAGCTGAGAACATTGACACAGACCTGAAGGCACTCAGGCCAGACACACCTTGGCACCTGAGGTCCTGAAATGCCATGTCCTCTCTGCCTGTGGTGCAAAGCCTTGACTTCTAGTGGTGGATCATGATGCTTTATGGGCTTACTCTGTTCCCAAGTATAACATGTTCCATGTTTCCCCTAAATTGGTTACACTTTACTTTTGGTTTTTAACAAAAGCAACACTTCCCAGGCAACTGAAATACTGGGCATTACTTGAGTTCAAAACTGAACACCACACTCCTAGAGTTTAAAGAAGGAAGGGATATTGCATCAGTTTGAGTCAGTGAATTTGCTGGCTAGCAGAGGACAGTGTCCCAGTTTTGCCTTTTTCCCTGTGGTTCCAAGACAAAACTCCTGACCGACTGCCAACCTCAACACAGCCTTTGCTGTTGACATACTTGATGAGTTCCAAGGAGCGAAGGGCAGAGCTGCAGAGAACCAGCATCACCACCGACTTCTTCTCCTTGTGGTTTCTCCGGAGCTTCGCCCACTTAGGACAGACTGCAATGGAAAAGCCCTTGTACCCACACAAAATACTACATGTCACAATTTTAAATTACTAGAGTACATGATGAATGGTAGCCAGCAGCAAGAACACACATGCTGACTCCTTTGAGGTCTGGAACTTTGGCATCACTTTTGCATTTAGTCATGGCTGAGAAACTGGAAAATGGAATGCCCAAAATAAATATAATACAGAAATATCACATAACTGAAGAAACTAGATAAGCATTAACAATAAACAGTTTTTAAGGTGATGAGCCTATTGTCTTCATTTGCCACATATGGCAATTTTTATCAGAGAAAATAATCTGCAAAGAAACGTTTACCAGACCAGAAGTTCTACATAAATATACAAGAGAAAAAAAAATTACTTGGTTCATGTCAGCAGCCAGCTGCAGGACTTTCATTCTAAGATAATACATACACCTACTCATGAAGCCACAATAAATTACTGACAAATAATCCCTAGCAATTATAAGAAAGCCTAGAACATTCTTGATAACAAAAAAAGTGTGATAAACTAAATAAGAGCCAGAAAAACAATACCTGTAATTAAAAAAAAAATTAAAAGCCTTAAAGTAATTAATATTTCATAATAAACAATATTTGGAGCTACATATAAAAAATGCAGTAATATTGTCTTAATAATATTTTCCATACAACTGTCATCCAGACCGACATTTAAACTCACTTTCCTTCAGGTATGAAGAAAAACTGTGGGTAAGATCATTGGCTGGCAAAAAGGAGGAGTCTGAAAACATAAAGGAAAAAATATTTTTGTTGGTGTGTTTTAACAGCAAAGAGAGAACATATGTTTGCAGCAAAACCACTAGTTATGTTGACGAAATCCCACCTTCATAAATCCATCACCAATAAATTACCATTTCTGAAACAAAAATTAATGTAGAAGAAACTTTGTATGGGTTAAATCAATGAAGGTAACACCTCTGAATTGCAATTTCTTTTTTTTCTTCCAGCCTGAAACCTTGAATACTGGGCTGCTGTACAACTGTGATCACATGCTTTCAAGGAAGTTTTCATATGTCTTTGCCACAATGAATCAAAGCCTCAGCCAAAAGCCTTACACCCCTAGATTGTTCCTCCAATGTACCTGTGATGAAATATGTTTGTACATCCCCCAAATTATTCATACTGTGCAAATGCAAGAATCTACCAATAATTTACTTGTCAGTAAGTTTGTTCACCTTCTTTGTGGCAACCCAACTAACTACATCAACCCTGACAGCAACATCTCCACTGCATTTTCAATGCCTTTCTCTTCCTCCATTTCCTGCTGACTTCCTCTTCCGTGGTCACTGTGTTAACTAGCAAGTCTTTTGAAAGCACTCTGTGGCAAACATGCCATTTAACTTCATATAATGGCAAAGAAGATCCTAACAGGTTCTTTGGAAGGTCCTTTCTCATGCCTATACAGAAAATCAAAGTTCTTAAAAAGGTGATTAAAATTCCATGGTCTGAAAACTTGCCACTGTTGTTAAGGGCTGTTTGCCTGATGGAACAATATGCTTTTGCAGAGCATTAACAATTATTTTGTCCTTAAAGACTTACATTTTTATCACCATCTTGCATGAAGCACAGCCCCTCAGGGTGTCCATGGATGTTTGCTGATAGATTTTCTAAACTAAAGAGGTTTCTTCAAAGACATTATTCATGTTCACATGGATCATGCACTATGCTAATGCTGAGAGCATCAATCCAAGATCTTCATCAGAACAGACAATGTGACAAACTTGCTTTGTAGCCAATGCCTGGCTCAAGTCCTGTCTTGCTAAAAGCTTTTATTTTGCACTGATTCCTATTAAATCCTGAGACTGACATTTACTGTAACTTGAGCTTCAAAGGAAATGCATATATACAACTGAAGCATCAGCAGTTGATTTACTTTAAAAATCATGTTTAAAAGATGCATTTGATGCTGGTGGGGATGGGCAGGGGCTGATCTTCTGAATACACAGTCCATTAATGACTGACAGTTCAAGAGGTCCTTTCTGAAGGACACAGCTTCAGTCACTGACTCCTCACCAACAGTGCAGCAACACTGCAGTATTTACAACAGTTTTAAATGGAAGTTTCAGAAAGGGGGGAAGAAACACACAGCTCCAGACTGCAGCAAGAGACCATGCTGACTTTCTGACCGACCCTGACCTTCTGCACTTTGCCAGTGAACAGGAACACACAACTCCAAAGTAGCTGCTTGTTATTGTCTCAGTGCTTTGACGTGAATGACTTGACAGCTTTACAAATTCATAAAACTCCTTGGCACTCTAAGCCTTCAACTCCCAGCAAAAAAATTAAGGAAAAAATATAGCCATCCAACACATATGGAAATGGGTCCCTTCAGTAGCCCAAAGGGCTCTTTTAATAAGAAAGAAACCAAACCAATTTATTATTTCCTAAAAATCTTATATACCAAAAAATACTTAACACAAGCTTTTCAAAGAAATCTATATGGGATTTCTCCAGGTTTTCTTGATCCAGTTACAAAGCTGAGACTGCCCCACAGAAATAAAGAAGGGTCCACCTAGAATCATGGGGATTAAGGAAGAGCACATTTACCTAGAGAGACAGGTTTATGCATTCATAAAGCAAAAGCACTGCTGGACTAGAAGGCTTCTGCATTGGGCATTGGTCACTGACAGTTCAAGAAGTCCCAAGGTGAATGCAGGTTGGTTACCAGACTGCTGCTCTTCATGAGCCCTACCAACAAATAATGGACAGTGTCTCTGTCTGCACAGGAGAGGCAGAGTGTTGCCATCATTTCCAGTGCAACCTCCAACTGACAGAAGCTAAGCGTGCTCTGTCCTGCTTTCTGCCTCTTCTATCTGGCTTTTAACCGAAGGCAGGATACAGGCAAAAAAAAAGGGTCCTCATGGCTAAAATTTGGTCACTTCACACATGGACCAAAGTTATCACCACAATTCATGCCACTCCCTAAAAAACCACTGCATTCAAAATCTCATGCCCATATGAGAATGATGCCTCATTATTTCTTTGTCTATTTCTGTCAGCCCCTTCTTATGCATTGACTCAGATAATCCCAGGAACAAAATACATCCCTCACAGCATCTTGGGAGCTACTATAAGGAATCATAAAATTATTATCAGAAAAGTGAGCTCAGAAATTAACACTTTATAATAAAAGAGATATTTAAACAATGTTTCATTTCCATTCCTCCAAACCACCTCACATTTATTCCAATGAAATTAACATTTCAACTTAAACAGCAAATTAATATACAGTAAAAAAGAAATCTAAGAAAATATTTTCATTAAAAAGTACAACTCAATTATGTCCCAAAAATCTTCTTTCCTCTGCAGAAAAAGAAGTCAATAGTATCATGAAAAAAGCATTATTTATATATTAAATACAAGATAAGTTACCTGACAGCTTTAATTCCTCTATTTCAATCACAGAACGGTTTTCACCAAAATGTTGAGTAAGTAGATTTTGTAGATCTGCAGGGACACCAGGTTTTGGAGCAGATTTTTGCAGAACATCAGAAATCTTCTTCTAAAAATCCAAGTAAAATGGATTAATATGGTATTTCTATACAGCTCTTTGGCTAGCTAACAACACTGTACATAAATGTTCCTCCATATCTTTATATAGTTATATCAGTTTAATTATGGCTTAACTGGGAAAACACCTTACAATGGGACAAGATTCTCTTTGTCTTTAGAGGGAATGCAGACTTCAGATGCAAGCTTGGACAAGACGGTCTGTGAGCCTGAACATTAAAAATCTTGTGCACTCACCTGCAATGCTGCTGTAATAAAAACTTAACTGAAAGCTGTTTTTTGAGTTTTGCTATTGCTACACTTTAGTTTCAGATTGAAAATTCAGCCTTTTTTTCCTCCTAATTTGTTTTAGTTTATTATTCTTAAGGCATAACAACAGGAATCAAGTGATAGTATATGATGTGGTTATATTTTGATTTAAACAGGGTAACTATCTATCTATATTTGGAAGGGAAGATGGTTAGCTATATGCACAGAATACCATGCCAGGATGGTGAAAATTAGTTAAAACAACAGAACCACAGGTCAAGCAGCAGAAACTCACAGCTGCTTTGTTCTCTTACACTGTAATTTTTTAAAAAAAACTAATAATTTTTAGAGACTGAACATGAGTTCATAATGATTGTGTTTTGCACCTTAGGAACTATTAAGTAACAGGTCTGAAGTCTCACTGAAGTGAAAGGATTGCTGTACTGTTTGCCATAATTAAATGGAATATGTGTGTAGAATAGGCCACGGTTCCCACTGACTGATCTGCCAGCACTTAAGAAAAGCAAATGATAAGTATTTTAGAAAACAGCAAATTTGCAAGGATAGAGGCAGTCTGGAGAGAATGACAAGAATGTGATGCCTCTCTAGTTCTTGCTGAGATGTATTTAGATTTTGAAAGGACAGCTCAAGGTTTCTCAGCTGTGTAAGCTAAACTGAACTCATCATGAAGGGGACACATGGTAGCATAGGTCTAAAAGTGAAAAGGAGCAAAAGGATGTGGTAGGATGGAGCAAAAGGGTCTGTATTTTTGAGGCAAAGTGGGATTTCACAGAGATGAGCTGGATCTGGAAGAATTTTTGGCAGCTTTGGAGGAATGGTGGGTACCTTCAGTATGGTAGGCTGAGGTTCAGGACAGCAAAGATCAATGAAAATTTTGAAGAGAAGTATGGCAGGATTTTTAATGTCAGGGACAGACCTTCTTCCATCCATTCCTTCCCTCACTCCATCTCAGCACCCACTCCCACTTCTCTTCCATTCCCCATCACTCTGTTCCTCTTCCCCAACACAGCCCAAATACTCCAACAACAGCAACATGAGGGGCAGAATGCTGAACAGGGAAGAGCCATCTGGGGGCTGCCAAAACAGTGAAGGCAAGGCAAGAGCTGTCTCTCCCATCCATTGCCACTTTGGCACCGCCTGTTGCATCCCTGCTAAAAGCCACCTGTGGGTTTGCAAGACCCCAGATGAACCTTTGACATGGAGGTGAAGTCTTTTTGCCTTCCTCTCAGTCTAGCTTTGGCCTGGTGCAAAGCCCTCTGCAGTCCCTGGAAGACTTTGTAGAGGACCTCTGGCTGTTCTGCAGTGCTTCAATCTGCAACATTCCTTCCCAAGATTCCCCTCCACTTACCACTGTTGTATTTTCCTGCCACGGAACAAGTGTCTTCCCAAAGCACGACCAGAGGCCGTGGAAGCACAGCCAGCCTCTCTGTGAGACCCACAACCAAACCTCTCCATTGTTCCTCCCAACAAACCCAGACGCTTTTCCCCAGCCCTGTCTCACAAGCTGCCTCTGAAATGACCCACATTTGGGAACCTCTGATTTAGCACACAGCAAGACAGAACTATCAGGCTCACTTTACTTGGTACTTCATACAGGACTGTTACGTCATTCACTGTGCCACTTGGTTCCTTCAGAAAAATTATTGCCCTCTGGAGGGGAGAAGCCTGATACAATGAGACATTCTTTAAGAGCAAGAACAAGGACACCTGAGCAAACTCTCTTCCTTCAAGGAGTGCTGTGGGGAACTGTTCCCCATGCAGGAAGTTTTATTATTTTTCTTCCAATTCATTCCAGATCTTAAAAACAAAAGGGGTTTCCCCCCTTTTCCTTACTTTTGGAGACAGCACTTTGTTTGGAAGCCACAGATCAATATAATAAATGTTTCCTAATGGGTTTTTTTGACAGGTTGTGTATGTCAGCTTAGTGGCCCACTGAAAGCAAAGGTGTAAGCAAGCAGCTGCTGTTTGCCTGAGAATGGGGTTTCTTGCTAGGTGGGTTTGCCAGCCTCTGCCATGGCATGCCTTCACTCTGGCTCCAGTGGAGTGAGTACTGCACTTACTGTGCCAGAGCCACATTGAAAGCAAAATCCCACTCTTCCCTCTTCCCATTCCCTGAATGACTAAGAGGGCTAACATAACATAAAAAGGCCACCCCTCAGCCTTGTGAGGGTGCCAACTATTTACAGTCTGTCCCCCTACAGAAAGACAATTAACTTGCCTGGCCAGATAATCTCCATTTAGACTGCAGGGTGTGTTT
The DNA here is from genome assembly GCF_017590135.1 of Pyrgilauda ruficollis. Classification (NCBI taxonomy): domain Eukaryota; kingdom Metazoa; phylum Chordata; class Aves; order Passeriformes; family Passeridae; genus Pyrgilauda; species Pyrgilauda ruficollis. The sequence continues at coordinate 132,576 of NW_024515875.1, forward strand.
GTTGTTGTGGGTGAGAATGGAGCACGGCCAGAGGGACAACACAGAGTATTTATTTATATACTTATGCAGAGAGGAGAAGAATGAACAAGGACAGTCCTTGGCTCAAAAGATGTAACAGCAGCTGGAGTCTGACCACACTGTGGGAGTGGGTCAGATTCTGCAGCAACTAAAGTTCCACCTTTCTTCCATACAGTCACCCTTTCCTGGTGGGCAACAAGTGGGGTGTAGACATACACAAACCTTGAGTGGAACACAGACAAAATGCCACAGGTCACGTTGGGAATAGGTATCTCAAGTAAGGTTTAAAAATCAGGAATTTCTCTTCTTCTCTAAAAGAGGCTGCAATATTATGACCACATTACATCTCATCATCATGGGGTTGTCCCCATTCTGCATCTTGTAGCAGCACATAAACCCACTGCCCAGACCCCAAACACACTCTAGGACACTCATACCTTCTTCCTCCTCTTTGCCTTCACAGCGCTCTCTTGCTTTTCTTTGGGCTGACTTAAAAAACACTCTGTAGGCTGCAAAACACATTAAAAAAAAGAGGTAAGAAAAAAAGTCACCAAAGGAAGGCGAAGCTGCTAAGAGGAGATACAGAAACTATAATGCCGGGCTAGGAAAAAACAATTTAAACTGAACGTCCCCACCCGTAGATGGAATCAAATCCTTACAGCTATATGTATATAAAGTAATTTTGGAATTGAGATTGCTGTTGCAACCAAGAGAGGGAATAAAAGAAGAGAAAATTGAAGTGTTTAGGGTGTAGTCATAGTTCCATAAAATGGTGAAAAGCAGGTTTTGATACATTAAAAAAAAATCAGGAGGAAAAAATGAACAAAATCTACCACTAAATTTATATTTTTAATATCTGCTGTTGTGAATGATAATTTTTCTAAACTTTGCCAATAGTGTTCTAAAATAACTGGGTCTAAGGTGAGCATCCAGACAGTAAAAATAACATGGAACTGGGCAATATTATTTAGAAACAATCATGCTCTGAAGTTCCTTCTACACTTGTAATGCAAAATTTAGGAAAACATGTTTCAAATTTGTCCTACCCCATTCTTGCTTTGACTTTTCATAGCAGGCAGGGTCAAATACACACAAGAAAAATACATGGTGCTATCATTAACCCTCTTTTGTGCCTGAGTGAAGAGGCTGAATTGGTCCATTTGTACCAGAGTCCCTGTTCACATAATCCAGGGCTAGCATTTGACCGTAGCCACCTAAAATTGTCCAAAACAGAGGAAGCAAGGCACAGACTTCTCTTGTTCTGAGTGTAGCAGTTCTCTTTTCTTTTGCCTTCTTGGGGCCTTCTACCTAATGGAAGTGCACATTTATCTACACAGATAGGCTTTGGAACTTAACAAGTGACTTAATGAAGAGCAATGGCAAAATAGGCTGAGCTGCAGCAAAATGCTCCACACCACTGTGACACATTTGGCTGCAAAACTCTGCTCTTGTGAGAAAATGTGGAGAAGACTCATCACACAGAGCATTAAAAAGCTCAGGAACAGCAAATCCAGCACTCCTCCCTGGGGAAAGCCTGAAAGAAAAGTATCAGCAGGAAAGGGAGCCTAGCTGAAAGTCAGAGAGAAGCTGCTCCTTTGTTGCCTTGGGAAGGCAGCTTCAGTCAGGCCAAGAGGGACAAAGGAAAGGTAAGAGGAGTTCCGAGTATCTGGGCCTTTCTGAGCCCTCCTTGCACTGCCCCACCTTAACACTGAAGGAGGACACTTCATGGCAACCGGTGCTAAATGACCCAACCCAGCACACTCCTGCCTTTCCAAGCCCACTCTCACAGCCTTATCAGAAGCATTTTTTGAGGTTTAATTGTTCATATTATGCCTTCATTTCTCTTTTCCTCCCCACTCCCCTTGCTAAATTAGCTATTCAAACAGGTAACCACCACGCTCAACACAAATAAATGACCTCTTACTTTCTGTGCTGTGACGCAGCCCCAGCCACTGCCCTTTCCAAGGTGGTAGTATTGTACAGCCGTGGCTCTGAAACTGGTTGAGGATTGAAATGAAACTTAGGAATTACCAGAGAAGGTTTGGCTGGGGACATGCTACAGCTAAGTAGCAAGTAAGCAAAGCACTCTACAACTACGGCTGGAATGTAACACAGCCTGCATCAAAACCCATGGGAAGTTGTGATAGGGATTATATCTTGCCTCAACAACAGAAATCTGTCCCTATGATTTTCTCAGGTACAAGCAAAGATTACCATCACTAGAAACGATGTGAAGGGAATGACTGCAAGTGGAAACTCACTTTAATTAACAAAATTGTTCCAGAGTTAATATAAGTTTTTTGCTTTATTTTTGGTTTGTTGCTATTTTAAAAATCTCTGTCCTGACTCTGATTCAAGTGTTTTTAAAACACCACCATACATTTCTTCATTCCTATCCCTACCATTAGCATTCCCAGACACTGAGACTGAAACAGAGCTACCCTCTGCTCTACTCTTACACACCCCAGCTGTCCATAGATACTTAAAGGCCATTAGCCAGGTGTTTTAATAATAAATTTTATGTTCAACATCATATTTTATGCAGAGAACAAGCCTTTGCACTGCTTCAGTCAAGGGCTACCTACAAGCAATCAAAAAGTCAGAGAAGGGCCAACATGAAACTCTGTCCTCCAGCAGAGTATGATGGTTCCCTCTCCCAGTGGTGCTTCCAGCATACTGAAAAATATCACTCATTCACTTTGGGCCCATTTCTGCCTTCTTATACATCATGAACTGCTTAACATAACTCTGCAAACACTTCCAACTCATATCTGTATGAGAAAAGAATGAAATGTGCCACACAGCTGAAAAAATTTCTCTGAAAGAAAAAATTTCTCACTGCTAATCCTTCTTTCAAATATTTGGAAGTACCACCAAATGCCATGGCTTCTTTTTTGAAGGCAGTATGTAACTCTTTCTTTCAAAAGCCACAGAAACAGCAGGCAAAACAAGCACACAGCAGGTTTGTAGTCAAAGCCTTGCTTCCTTAGAGAGAAGCATGTTAAGACTCAAAATTGCCTCCTTTACACTGCATATATATATTTAGGCATAGCATATTATGCCTAAATTATTAGCCCAGCAATAGTAAATCCACGTTATTCAGACATTAAAAATAGTGACATAAAAAGAGAAATTTTGTGGTGGTGAATGGCTGTAAACTTATGCGTCTAAAATATTTCAGCATCTGATCTATCCTGAACTTCTGACCCTTATCCAAGCATTAGTTCCCTACCTACTCATGCAATAGCTCTTTGCATGCCACCCTTAAGAAAAGGTCATTTGCATGCTTCTCTTATGCAAGACACAAAGCAGACAACCACTGTTTTTTGACACGGCTCCCTCGTGTTTTTATGCTATTTTTACATGGAAATTCTTAAAATGCAGAAAACAGGAAATTTGTGCCGAGACCAGTGATTTATGAACTAAAATGTTATAAATTCCTTGTTTGTTAATCATACACAGAGTATAAAATATTTGCTGTATTATATTTCTAACATGCTTTTTTTCTTTACACATTGCCAAAGGGATGGGAAATTCAAATGTAGAGTGAAAACAGTCTTGCATGTGTGTGAAAGTTTACATTCCAGGTCAGCCACATACTCTGACTTTTGGAGTTTGTGACAAAGCAAACACATCACTGCATCACTCAGACTGGAGAGAGATCACTCATTCCACTGTAAGCCCGAGCACAGCCTGCAGACTAGGAACATGGATGCTCATAACTCTGTTGGGTTGTCTTGTGGCAGGCTTTGAGGTGTCAAGTCTATTGCAGAACAACTTCCAGCCTCTGAATAAGGCAGCATGAGTAAAATGGGTTTTGTTATTTTCACCAGAACTACAAAACCACCAGCTTTCCATAAATAACTCTGAATTGTATGTCTAAAAGATGGGCAATAACCCATCCATGAGCTCCCAAAAAGCATTTCCCTCTTGCAGTTTCACATCTAAACATCAAATTACCTGATTCCAACATGCAGGCGGATATTCTTTATATGACAGAAAGAGCAGTGGCAGGTGTTCTGCTACAACTGAGCAGTGCCAGGCAACCTTGGTAAGTAACTTGTGTTGGCTATCCTTTCTAAGACTCTCACAAAAAGAGTCAAGCAACCTTTCCAAACAAAGTGTCTTAACCTACTTCTAAATGCATTAGTGAAAATGGTGATAAAAGGTGGTTCCATAAGAATTCTCACTCCTCAGCATTTGACCCCCTGGCAGAGGATGTACAAAGGCAATACAGCTTTCTCCTGTATCGCTTGGTTCTCTTTCCTAATCAAAACATTGATCTCATTCAGATATTTGGATCACTTCACCTTTGGTCTCTTTGGAAAGACATCCAAAAAGCATAGTAATTGCTACCATGTTGTTTACACTTCTCTGTTACAAAAAAAGAACATCCCTGCAAATGGCTTTCACTTGGGCAACTGCCTAGGCATTACAGAGCGAATTTACTATTGACCTCGGGGTCAAAATTGATATCCATAACCTCAAGGAGAGATAGCTTCCAATGTAATTTTAGCTCTCCGACAGCCACTCAGTCAATTCTCCTGGGTGGTATGAGGAAGGCAGAACAAATTTACCTTCAAACAAGAAACTTCATAAAATCAGCCAACCTCTAGATGACTTTTTCCCTCAAACTGAGGTGATGCTGATGTTCCTTGGCATACTCCACGTAATGCTGAACAACACAGTTCCTCTTGGCATTAAATGAAGGTTTTAGCAGTCCAAGGGTAAGAAAACGTCAATCCATGAAGACCTAAATTCTTTTTAATTTGGACCTTGAACTGGGGACATGCTTGGGGACATGCATCTGTATAACAAGTAAATATAGCTTTCCAGACTTTGTGTGTGCAGGGAAAGGGAAAAAACTGCAGGGAAGGATACTCAGTAGCACCATCCAGGCTTGTACCACTGGACAATCACTTTGTAGGACAGGCCTGGCAATCTCAACTCACATAAAACAAGTGTGAAGTTATTGCTGAAATGTTCTAGAATGTGATCATTTCCAAATAAGGCAACATAATTTAAAAAAACCCCAAAAAACATGAACAGATCAGAGAGACTGAAGAAAACTGTACCTTTACTGAAAAAAGGACATTATGTTTCCCTATGTGTTATCATTGTTGTGCTAAACAATTACTTAATAATTTACAAACCTGCTTTCTTTTCTTTTTCACAGCAGGTTTGGAATCTGAATCTTGACATGTTGCTGTCCTGTTTTCACTCGCTTTTTCAATAGCTTCATCATCTGAAGGATCTAATCAAAAACAAAGAAGAGTTCTTGTTACTGTTTTTCAACTCCATCTATCCATCTTTGCATTCAAAAACAGGCATAAATTTCTAGATGAAAGGTTGTCACCATAATACAATCTCATGATAAATACAGCTGGTAACAAATACATTTTTCTTGCTAAGTTTGCTGATACTTCTTTCAAAATAAAGTTATTTCCTCCTACTAAAACAAGTCTTGCAGATGAAGGGAAAAAAATCCATGCAAACACATAAAAAAATGCACGAAATCCCCATTCCAAACTCCCAAATGCCTTACTGACACACATTAAAGAGGAAAAATTACAAGACAGGTATAGTGTTCTGTTGCATAAAAAATACTCACACTTCCTGCAAGTACATTTTAATTGTGTCTCTTACTTCAGCAATAATTAGACAAAGGTACCACTCCCAAAGTTTGAGCAGAATGTCCACAAGACTAAAACACACCTACGTTTAAAAGACCACTAATTAAATGTTGATGTCTCTACCCATTCTGTTCTTCATCTCTTTTATCTACAGAGAGACTTTGGGGAAAAAATAAATGCACAGCAACAGCTCCCTCCAACAGTGTTATAATAGTGCTTTAGATGTATTCAAACACAGACTTTTCTACTGGGGACTGAGTTACTTCCCTGATTATTCCCAGAAGTGTTTGCATCCATCAAACTGAATTAATTCAACTTCTGTAATTGGAATATAACTGCCCAACAGGTATTAAGTCATTATTGCAATCTCCCATATTCCAAAGCTGTAAATTCACAGCTTCAAGATCAAGTTATTTATTTGAAAAAAGAGGAATAGAAGGATTTCTTTAAGCATCATCTGAAGTATAGATGATATAACTGTATCTATGCATCATGAGCTGTGAACAGAGTAAACTGATGGCCAGAGAACATGAGAGAGAGAAAATCAATTATAGCTGGTATTTACAAATTCCATGTTGAAATAACTAATTACTGAAAAAAAGGTAAGTGAAAGGATACGTGAAAAATATTCAAAAGAATTTAAGCAAAAGGTAAGCAAAGGGATGAAAGAGGAGAAGGAAGAATCTCTATTAATCCACAAATGTAGCATTATATATTATGTAGCAATAAGGCAGTGGCTTTAAAAATCCTAATGTGACAGAATGGGGAACAAAATGGTACATATCTATTCCTAGAAAGATACCATCTCCTAATCTTCACTCCTTTTTCCCACCTTGAAAAGCCTGTCTAACAGTCAACACCCTAAAGTTGGGGTCTGACAGCTGTTAGGAGTTCAAGAAAGTTTAGGAAGTTGAAAGATAGTAAAGAAAAGCAGGGAATGTTTTAGCAGGTTCCATGCCATTTCTCATGAAATCTTACTTGACATGGACTAGATTCTTGGCAAACCACAAGAGCTTTAGAAAGAGAGCAGCAACTGAGAAGAGAATTTATTTTCTGTTCAGTAAGAGACTAAGAGACTCCCAAGTGAAGAGGGTAAATAAATACGTTAATGAACTTAATTAAGACCAAAATAAATGCCATGGAAGAAATGACAGCACTTGTTTGCATCTCAATACAGGATGAAGCCATTCTGAAATCTTAAAATAGGAATTCACTAAGAAAAGCCCTCGCTTTCCAGCTCCAGCGCAAATGCAGGAATGTGTGCAGCAAGTGAACATTACAGCTCAGCTGACCTGTCTGTTTCATTCTCCTTGCAGACACAGCCCAAATCAGAGCTGAATGGACTGTGGCCACACAAGTGCCAGAGCCCAGGCAGAAATGATGTGCCTAGTCCTGTACAGCACAACACATGGCAGCACGTGCACAGGGCAACAAAGAAAGCTCAAAGTTTGTTGGACAAAGCTTTTCCTTATATTACAGAGCAAATATCTTTCTCTTGAGGATGTCCAAGTGCTCCAGTACCATATGGCTGTCCCTGCACAGCAGCAGATCTTTCCTGCCTAGTCCTCTCCAAAGTCACTGAGCACTTATGTCCCCCAGGCACTTTGGAATCTCAGATACAACACTTCATTAGAAGAAGCTGAAAAATCACATCATTCAGCATACTCCAGAAAGTTCAAAAGGTGTCTTGGTAATTCAGTGTTACCACTGGCCATTACCATGGCCTTGTTGTCATGTGGATCACCCTTTCTCTGGCATATTTATTGTGCTGTATCTTGGTAGAGCAGCTTCTGTATTTAAGGGATCCATCACTGATTTCTGTCTTATTTGCCCTGACTCCAGAGATACTGAAAGAGTGGCCAACTTTAACACACACCAGCTCCACACCCCTGGGGTCTTGGACACACTGCATTGAAGCAGGCTGTGGAGAGATAATATAAATGAAGTACATCAGAGAAATCAGAATTGCCTCTTCATCCCTCTTGCTCACTGCACTTGAGCCCCAAACACTGACTCCAAAATGAACTTGTGCATGTTTCACTGAACTGAACTGCTGTGTGAGCTCTTTCCAATGTTTCACCTTGAAAATAAATGAGAATTGCATCAAATAGATTCAAGGGAAGCCGCCAGTGATCAGCAAGCATTCCTTCTAAAATCCTACTTGGCATGCTCTGAAAGGCAAACAGGAGTTGTGTAAGTCTTAAATAACCTCTTCTCTTTCTCCCAACTGAAAGACATGCTGCTAGCAATAGCAATCTAAAACTGGACAAATGGTTTCCATGATCTGAAATAGCCTGACAATGTACCACCTGTTCACTGCTCATTTGAGTTTTGGACAGCACTTCATGGTGCAGTGTCCTCTGCTCTCAGCAAGAAGTGAGAGAAGAGGACACAGACTCAGACTCAACAAAGGTCAGTTCAAATTTGACCATCTTTCTGTAGTATCTGAATATCTTTATTTCATATAACTGGAGAACTTTCTATCTATTCCAGAAACAATCACCCATGTCCCAGTCAGGACAGCAGCTCATCTCAAGCTGTAATTGTTTGTGATACCATGTCAGCTCCTGTGATGACAGGAGCATTTTGTTGCAGGCATCAAAGTACTACAGGCCAGACTCTGCCATCCATGCTCACATTAAACTTGTACTTTTCTCTGCAAATAGTTACCTTGATGTCTGTGGGGTTACTCGCAAAATAAATCATAACTTGATGCAAATCTATGCAGAAGCTCAGAGATCACAAGCACGTCTGTAACAGACCAGCACTGTTTGCCCCACTTTGAGGTGCTGAGCTTCCCAGGAGACCTCTCTATGCCAGAACAGAAGACTTCACAAATCCTTCCTTAATAATAAGATGGTGAAAATGCAGAACCTAACTGATTAATAGAAAGTTGACTTTCATCTGGCTTGAGGTGCAAAGGAGTGGGCGCTGACAGGACACACTGCTTGCAGGGTGATGCTGTTGAGCACAGCAATTCTCTGCCTCTGCTTCCCTGAGACTTACGCCATTTACACAACCACAAGGTCGTCCAAGGCATCAGAACAGTCACAAAATGCTCTCAATATAGAAAAATAAAGGGGAATTCCACAACTTTCCACTTGTTTTGCTTTGGTATTACATCAGCAGCATAGCACATATTAACAGGCTCCCCAGCCATGAAGTATTTATATTTGATCTTATTTTGAACCCTGCAAAAATGGAAAAAGCCATTTCTGCTTCACACACACACACACACACACACACACACACAAAGACTTCTTCATTTATATAAATCACTGTTTAAAATCAGCCACTGCTGATTTCTAACTTCTTTCAAATTTAGTGCTAACATATGCATGTAGTCTAAGTACATAAATATGTGTAGTAATTATACACATGTAAACACTTGTATTAACACATACACATCTGCATGTTCGGCATGTTTATACACATTCACATAAAAAGTACAAAGATATTTAGATAACAGGTTCCCTTTAATAATCACCTTTATTAACTAATATATTCACAACGAATTCATATTTTTTCATTATTTACTGTGGTATTTTTAAAGGCAAACAAGACCTTAGTGATATAGGATGTAATGACATGTGCTTTGATGTGAATGCAATTTTGTTCATACAAAATAGCTGGTACATACAAATTTGCATTCGCTAGACTGATTCGCCGTTACTCAGACTTCTGATCTTCACATGCCACTTTGCTACTCTGAAATTATTAACATAGAAGTTATAATGACAATGACATAAATAATTAATTCCTGTAAGAACTAAGGCTGACTGAAAAAGCGAAACTCTTCTAGGCAGGACACTTTCAAATGCCCCAAAATAAACAAGAAGTTATAACTGAAAATAATCTTAAAATTCTTTGGGAAATGCAGGTTGTGGTTTGAGCCAGCCTACGACTGAAATAAAGATAAATGCAGCTCACAGAAATTATGCCAGCCATAGGAAGCCTGTTACAAGACAGGAATATGAAGAAAACAAAAGGAGCTTTTTGAGAGAGGAAGGAGGCAAGGTTCTTAGAACTCTTCATAATGTAGAATCAACCAACATGTAATTAAAAAGAAAACTTGGAATAAAAATATGTTGTTTTGCATACATACCCAAAGATAAGTGAGAGAATAATTTCTGTTAGGTGGTTTTTTGTTTTGGTTTGGGTTTTTTTTGTTCTGGAGCTAAGCAAGATCAGGCTTGATCGGAGTCCAAAAGACTCCCAGAGACAGAGGCCAGTACAGGACAAGTTCAATTCTTACCACTGAATTAATCTCTGTGACAAAATTTGAAGGGAACTTGTTTTACATGCCCACAAGGGAGAATCTCTCAAATTTTATTTGATGTATCTCCCTGCAATTAGACATACTCTTGGTCAGAAATCCCTGGTTTTTTCCCTTATGCTTTCATCAGGGCTATGTATCAGTACTGAACTAGAATTACATGAGAACAAAGTTTGTACAAAATTTATTATGCCCCCCCACCCCTTTACTCCTTTCTGATTTCCATCCTTCTTTGCCTTTTCTAAAACTGTCTCATATCTGAAACCAGATTTTAAATAAACCTCTCTTCCCTAATTTTTCACAAGAAGTTCAGGACACTGTGGAAGCAGGTTTTGTATTTGTTATGCTCTCTTTCTAGTTTCAGATATGTTACAGGAAATTATGTGCTTGTCATTATTCTGTAGGTGGGCATAGTTCATAGTTTGGGTGTGCTATGATGGATTAATTTCAGGCTGAGTTCTAACTGGTATTTTTATTTACTGGTTGATTAAATTGCACTGATCTGTGTTCATTAACCTGAGGCAAAATACTTAGAGTGCTCCTCTAAATTCAGTAGATTGAAATACATTTGATGCCAATTAAAATGCCAAGTGTGTTGGGCACATCTTGAGACTTTTCTTAATTGCCATTTTTCTTTGGGAGGAAGGGAGAAGAGGGGCAGAGAAAAAAAATAAATTCTGAGACTTGCTTATTATTCTCAGTTCTGCTATTAAAAACTGGCCTCAATCTTCAATGAATCAGATTAAGTAATCTCAAGGTCAATGCACTACCTGGAAGTTTTCTCACTGCATCTCTCCTGCATGTCCCATCAGGTACGCACAGTGCAAGGTCAATTAAATTTCTGTAAAATGTAACAGCTGTCAGCAAAATTGGCTCCCAAGTCCCTGTTCATCCTTGCTCCACTGAGAGGGCTCCTGTTGCCAGCAGAGTTGTGCTGACCACAGTAGCTGGGCTAAAAGTGGCAGTGACAGTATTTTCCAGCACACCCCTACGGTGCCACTCCTGGAGGCAGCTGAGAACACAGGGCTCAGGCGGGTCCTGCCTCGCTGCCCACCAGTACCCAAAGAACACACGAGCTCTTTTAAATGTAGCAGGCCTGGCTGGTGGGTTGGTTAACTAAGAAAAAAGGATTAACATACTTCCCTGACAAAAGGGAAAGGTTCTGCAAAGCAGTGGGAGAAGGAGGTACAGAATTCAGCATTTCACACAGTCCAAACCGTCTCCTGGACAAATCCCAAATTACTCAGCTGTGTGTCACTAGCACAGCTAACCCCAAAAGGAGGATCTCTTTCATGTCTACCAGGTCAATCCTCCCTAAATTCCCTCTCTGTAGGCAGTGGACAGCTTTGAATTTTCCTGTTGAAAAGGCTAATAATAGCTCAGATACCCTGGAGCCCATGGTGTAAAGCCAACTGGCCAAGCAAGAGCTATGAAGCTCTTTTGGGGACTTCTGGACCACGGAATACCTAAGAATGCAAATTTTATTATTAATATGGTTCTTCAGACAAATTGCTGGCTATTTATCACGGCAATACTTTAGAAATTTCTAGTAAATGAGATAAAAAATGTTAGACACAAAAGCAATCTGTCCTTGGGAAGATCATCACATAACCATTGCATTAAAAATAGCTATGACAGTGTCAGCATCCTTTTCTTTTCTCAGATTGCTCTGGCTAAATTAGAAAGGGTCCCCTGGCAACTCAAGAAAAATAAGTAATTCTCCCCATCACAGGCATGAATCAAGTGCAGTGAGTGGCACAACTGAGAAATCTAGATGACACATTACAGAAAAAATCCCCAAACAACAAAACATCTCCTTACCTCCTTGACTAAGGATTAGCAAAATAATTTAAAGCAGTAGAGTAAGACAAGATCTAGTCTTAGAAATCAATACAAGAACATATACTCACAAGAAATGAAAAAATAGTATTTAATTGTATCAAAAGACATATTACAGCTTAATGGAAAACTTAGGCAATTTTTGCAGTTTAGCTTTTGCAAAATGGGCACATGAATCAAATGAAGCGCCTTCATTCATAGGGCCTTAAAATATTTGGGTATTTTGACCATTTAGAACTAAAGAGGAAACACTGAATGCACTGGTACCTGTTTATTATTGTCGCTAGGAAGCTGCACAGAAAGCTCTGTTACAGGTCATTACCAGTTAGCAACCATTCCTCTGACTTTATCAGCTTGCTGCAACCGAGGACAGAGCTGCCTCTCTGCTCAGGCTGAGACAACCTCCATAGGAATTACACATGGCGCCAGTGCTCCATCATCCCAAACCATCCACAGTCCCCCTGGTCTGGGCAGTTTTGCCTTCTAATCCCTACAAACTAAGGAGACCCTTCCCAAAACAGGTGCATTCCAGCACAGCAGTAAGTTTTGATGTCTGCGAGGATGCCTCAAAGTGCAGACTTTACCTGCCAAGGTATTTGAAAAAAGGTATTTCCAAGTGTGCTTGTGAGGCCCACCTGAGGGCAAACAGTGTGGGACTCAGCACAAACACAGTCCTCTCAAAGATTCAAACAAGCTTCAGCTTTGTCCTCACAGGTAACATTCAGATAACATAAACTTCTTCACGCTCCAGCCAGGCTAAGCCTGTGACAAGCCACTCTGTAGGAATTCCCTGTAACAGCTCCTAAGGACTACCAAAGCTTGTAGTACAAAGTCAAAGACAACATTCTTCTGGAAATGCAAACCCTTTCCTGGGGTAGTTCGAAAGGCATTTCTAGCACAAACAACTATTTTTGCCTGATAAATCCTGTGACAGGATATTCAGCTTAGGTTACTCTTCTTTACCCTGATGGATAATTTAAATTAAAATCACTGTTCATTCAAGAAAAAAAGAATAGGTCTTAATAGAATAATATCAAGTTAATTTTCATTATACTCTGATATGATAAAAAACTGGGTTTTTATCACAGACATAACTATCTGTAATGCAAAGGATTTTCCACAATACATTTCTAACAATTACATCTCCCCTTTTTTAAACACTTTTACTTTAATATTCAAAACAGGTTCTTACAAACTAATTTTTGACATGACTTGCTGACTGGGAGTGAATTAAGAGACAAAATACAGGGCATATCAGAGAATAAGACCAGAGGAAATCCTCTGTTGTATATATGTAAGCACAGGAGAATAAATTTCATATGATCGAGATTAGGCCCAGCTTGCAGTACAGCTACAGCCTCGCCCTCCTCATAATTTGACATTTTCGTTGTTAAATTTTGCCTGTAAGACATAAATATGGTAGAAAAGCCACAGAACATGACTGATCAGAGGTAAAAAGTAGTAGGCCGCTCCCCTTCTAATAAGAATTAACTTTTTCACCTGCTAGGTAAAGGTTTAATATCCCTCTTATGCCTTGGACTATGGAAAACAGCATCACCAAGGTAAGCAGAGAGAACTCAGTATTCATTTAGTCACTGGAGTTTAAAAACCCATGGTAAGCAAAGGACAAACATGAAGATTTGACATGACAGGAGCATGACAGGTCCTTTTACTGTCTGCCATCCAATTTAATTTCTTCATTATGAGCTTGCCAAAAAAGAGCAATCAGAGACTTCAGCACAGGGTACAAATCAGTTCTGTTCTTTGTACCCTTCACCAATGGTATAATGAGTGAAGGCTGAGATAACATCCACAAATCACTTCAGTCTACTCTTTTTCTTTTGTTTTCTCAAAAACTATCCTTCATGCTGAAACTTCCAATAATCTTCTTATAACTCCAAGTTTAATTCAAAAGCATATTTCTAGAGAGATGGGGAAATGGGAGACTGTTTTGTTTAATCCTGTTCAACAGTTTATGCTCATAAGACAACGTTATCCAACTCTAAAATGCAGAGGAACAGGGCAAGCCAGGATACAGCTGACCACACTGGAAACAGTCTGAGCTATTATGGTTCACAATCTCACCTTGTAAATGCTCAATGGGATATTTAAACAACCACAAATGTCTAGGAATTTGGGGTTAATCAAAAGAAAAAAAAGCTCACACATACTAGTTACAGAATGTTCAACCATGTTGAGGGATAATCCCATGAGCCTGGCTTGAAATAAGTCTCAACACAGGCATCTGGGAAAGGAAACTGCCTGGGCTCTGGAAAAGTCAGACCAAACTCATTCCACAGGAAATGCTACCAAAGGAAGCTGGGCAGTTAAGAACAACAAATATGCAGAAAACCCATTCAGAATCACAAGGAAAACACAAGAGCTCAGGAAAAGCTAGGCACAAACTAGGGCCAGACTCTATAGCATTTTCGTCTTCCTGGTGCAGACAGAAAAATTAAAGTCATCCTAAAGAAAACTTGAGTGTATACAGCTGTCAAACCAAGCACTTTTCCATCCATCTTGATGAACACATACAACCACTTTTCAAGCCTTTTCCCCTTCTTCCAGGAAGTTTGCATCACTGGGATTGGTCACGCAACATTTAGAGCCCTGTACCCATGAACCAGGGCCACTCTATAAAAGCTTCCTCAAAGATTAACTCCCGCCCAAAGCCAACCAGTGCATTATTTGTATGAGCAAGAAATCACTCCTTCTCCACAATATTCCTATGGGAGAAGTGTATGGCCCAGTTCCTGCCAAAGTATGACTATGCCTGTGCTTTAACACCCACCAAACACTGTGATTACTTCTTTTTCTAAGACCCATCTATCTTGTATGGAAGCTGCTGTTTGCTGCAAGGGTGCAAAGCTGGTGAAAAAGAGGGTGAAAAGTATATTACTCATGCTGGGAAGGAGTATATATTCCTTCCCTTATCCTCATCACCTTCTTGATCTGAACGAAGGGATCTGTGGTGAATTCAATATCCTGGCACTAGAGAGAGGGGTGGAATTGCAGTGGCACTGTGGAGCTGGAACTGGTAGGGTTGGTGTGGCTCTCATGAGGGTACCACCCTGGAGCACAGGCAGCACAATGCTATCCGTGTTTAGTGATGTTGGTGACCTGTACATTCAGAATTTCACTACTGACACAGTGCTATTCAATATACACCAATATCTGGAGGTGGACTTGTTCCTTTTTCAGGTCCTCTCTTCAAAATCAAACACCAACATTCTTCATTTGTTATAATATTAACTTCTGACAAACATTTATTCATGTTAATGGGGAAGAAAGAGGTAAACTGGGAGGAAAGATGAACTTGGATAAATCCATAAAACTACTTAATGGGTGGTGTCTAGCCTAGGTCTGACTATGACCGAGTTTCAGCCAGGAATGTAGCGTGGTCGCAGATGTGATGTCTCCCTTAACACTGCCAGCAATTTGTGATTTTTTACTGTTCTCTGTATTGGGAAGCAGCTGTGGCTCACAGCTGCAGTTCTTGCTGTGAGGGTAACACAGAGTCTGGCTGATACTGTGCACTTCAAGTCTATAGATCATGATAAAATTATACAGTGGAACTTGCCAGAAATAGTAGGCTGCAATTAAAAGGATATATAGCACACTTCACAAAAACTTAACAGCATAAATTATTGTTCATAGAGACATATTGCTACTTTACTGACTACTGATACCATTCCCACCTTTTTGGCTCGTGGATATTTTGCAGATGCACACATCTGTAGTATGCAGTTATCACAGTCCTGACTTTTCTCAGGTTTTCTCTGAACATGGAAAACTGCACGCATGCGTATCATGTAGCATACACTCAGACAGATGTCACCACCAAATAATATATCCCACTGAAGAACAACACTGCAAACAGTCTTTTATCCCAGCTCTCCTACCCATCTTTACACACAAAATGAAAGTTGACATTTTGAGCTGATCTGATTTCTGAAGCTTTTTTTATTTAGAAGCCTTCATATGACATAAAAGTATCAGGTCTCCATCTGACAGAGTATCAGGTTGACTCATATCAAGTTAAACTCTCCTTCAGGCTAAGAACAAAATACCCTGACATGGTGCCACACAGAGTTAGAGTGGCAAATTCCCCAGATTATAAAACATCTGTTGAAAACCAGTTCCCTAGCACAAGGGTTATGTTTCTATTCCTCTTATTCTTTGCTTCCTTCTCCTCTGCATATACTTCACATTTCTCTGCAGTTTGATCTCTGATATTCCCTTTTAAGCTATCCTAGCATCCCAAATGTATATGGTACTAGAATATACATTTGTGGATTCAAATCACTTTTCCAAAAAGTCTTACTTATTATAAGAACAAGTAAAAGGAGAGGTAATTTTTTATAGTGAGAAGCATTTAGGGCAATACTGCACTCTGACACATTAAGGTTTTTGAGAGGAGGAAAGGCATCGGGCTTGTCATCTATGTCAATGCTCTCTATTTAAGACTAACAATTACAATGCAGTCTCTCATCTGCACAGCCTTTTGTGAACTGACATACAGCTCATTTGTTTAAATGATCAACTGAAGCACATTATGAGTCAATCAGTTCTAAGGGAAAATAAGAGCCCATACCTAAATTCATTTGCTGCAAGCAGATGGCGGATTGCTTTTCTGTCCCTTTATGCTGCAGTCCTGTTCCCTTAGATCTTCTCTACTAAGAGGGGGACATACCAGGAGGTCAGCTTTCTGACAAGGTCATCTGCCTTCAGAGTATGAAGAGAATTGCACAGAAAGTGGGTTGGGCTATATTTAGAGTTTGGTCCAACTCCTTGCCAAGGTCCCCCCCACTGTCTCTCTCTTGCAGCACCGTCTCAGGTTTATTCTTGCAGATTCTCAGCCCACAGAACACACGAGAATAGGAAAGTCACTCTGAGCTACTGCTGGATCGAGGTTTTTTGCAATTTGCTAAAAACAAGTGGATCAGCAGTTCAGATGAGAACTCCTTAAATCACTCACTCTTCCAGTCCTTATCTTTCTTTATTTAAGTGGATTTTCCCTTTTCAGTTGAATAAGGGGAGGAAACTGCCTGGGATAGAGCAAAAAGACTCTCCTGAGCTAAGGTAAGGTTGCTTCATTTTTGTATTGTCATTGTAATTACAGCTCAATTAATGATTTGGATCAGATACGCTTCTTCTGCTACACCGGTTTTGCATGTCAATATTAAGGGTATTTTTGGATAATGAAATTCTCCATGTAAAAATATAAATTCTCATTATCACTGTCTATAAGAAATGGGAAAATAAAAGGGTATCAGCATGTGTAAGAGAATATATACTATCTGATTTTTACCTGCTGAAATTACTGTAAAAAAACACACAGCCATGCCAATAGACTCTATCATTCTGAAAATGAGAGAACCCTAAATGTGTGGCTATATGCACATGGTTACATTTACAGGCATGCATTTAGATGTGCTGAGTGAAGTTTCAGCCACATTCTTTTGCACAATATGAGCAAGCATGGCAGCAAGTTTGCGATATAGGGCTTGCTGCAAATGCCACAGATATGAGTAAAAAAATAAATTAATAAATGAACACGTGCTCAAATCCCTTTATAGTTCCAAAGCTGCTCAGCTCCAGAGTACAGGCAGTATTACAGATCATATTTTATTTGGTTTCCTTTCCACTGTATGCTATGCACTGGTTCAGCATTGCTTCTCTTTTTAAAAACACGTATGGCTCAACAATTTTCCTCATTTTAAACTGTCGTGATTCTTAAGGGAAAACACCTCTGGACAGAATACATCATTGCATACCTGCCTGTTAGGAGATCCTAACACACTTCAGGTCACATGGCCATTATGATACTGAAGTGTGCATCCAACATGAGGAGAATGTTGTCATGTAAAGACACTCTGGAGCCATGGATTAAGCACTGGCACACACACACACTTTCTAATGCAACACAACCTCAGCAAGGCCACAGGAATGGTCACATGAAGAAACTGGGTAGGAAGGTCCTCTTGATCCAAAGGTCCAAACACTTATGGGACAGCACCAACTCATACTGCACAACATAATCACTGTGTAAAAGCCTTAGCAGAAGCAACTAAACAAAGGCAGACAGATTCTGCATTACAATTCAGCAAAGAGCAAGAGAAGTCACTGAGTTCAGCTAAGGTGACTGGGTGAATTCCTGTACTTATTTCAGGTTGTCTTTTCTTAATACAGCTCCTGGTTAAACAATGCCATGCATCAGGCTATTAAACATTCTAAGTTGGCAAAAGTCTTATCTGCTGAAAAAACTTTTCATTTTGCTCACTCTCAACCATGTATAATATCTTCTCATCATTTGCTTCTGATTTTGCTTAGTAATTTATGCTTGGAGTCTTGAGTGTTAAGTTTATTTGACAGAAGTAATAAACACAATCCATTTCACACAAAATACCTTCCTAGCAGTGCTAAGACTGTTTAACAAATGAAAATTATGGTAGCATGCCATGAAACCAACTTGGACTGTGTTGCATGTGATAACTCTGATTCATCCAGAAGGTTTATATTGTGAGAACTTGAGGAAGAGGCTGTTAAAGGAGGGTTACTGAAGTACTGCAAATACATTTATCAAATTTATCAGCAAGTAAAAGGCATCAGTATAAAAGCATCTAGTGCAGTCCAAGATCTGAACAATCTCTTATAAATAGTAGTTTTACATTGATAGAAAAGGGGAAATATACATCTTTATAAATTTTCAACGTTCAGGCTTTGCCTAATGAATCAACTTAGTTTTTATGACACTTTGTGGTACTATTCTCCATTTGCACATGGGAAAATATTACTTACTCTCCCATCAATATTAAAGACAGCAGGGATGTAGGGTTGGCTTAAAAAAAAGCAGTAGTGCTGTGACTGAGCTTACTAATGCAGTGCTCCCAAACACCCCCTGGCAGATGGACAGGAACACTGCTGTGTCACAGTGGCAGACAGGACTGGCTTGTTTTGAAGGAAGGCTCATCACACCCTCCCCACAGGAGCTGAGCCTAAAATGTGTCTGTCACCCAAACTGGTGGGACATTTGTTGACACGGAGATGACAGGATGGCAGCTTTGGAAAATGGCAGTATGATGATGAATATGGGCATAGCATTACCAGAAGAAGCTAGAAATAAGCACATCTGAGAGAACAGGCTTCATATTCTAAGGTAGACAAACCTCAATCTGTTTCTAACTTCTTTCTGGAGCCAATCCTACTTGGTGGGTTCTTCCTCTTCCTATTCTCTCCTCATAAAACTCCATTAAAAAATTCCAGCACTGCGAGCTAGCTTTGTCTCGCTAACGTATGGTCTCCAATGGCCACAGTATGTCCATTCTAGTGGAGACCACTATACAAGTGAAAAAAATTTTAAAACAGCTAATTAAAAGGAGGAAAATTTTTTTTTTTCTCCTCTCATGTAAGAAAGAAAGACTAAACCCCTTCATTTCTATTAGAGGGGCTGATGGGGCTGAAACCCACCTTCCTCCCTTGTGGTGGGAGGGCATGGCCATACGTATTGAATGACATGTCCAAGGCTGTGGAGGAGGAGGAAGGGAAAGACTGGCTGATGATGTATGCTGCCAGCTGGCCAGGCAAAGCTCCAAGAGGACATTCACTCACTCCTTGCTTTGGCACTGCCCCTCTCAGCTGACAGGTGTAAGCAGGACCAGAGCCAGATGGGTAAATCCAAACAGCGCCAGGGGGACAAGTCCCACCAGCAGTCAGATCCCCTGCTCCACTCACTGTATTTACCTTCTGCCTTGGGGGCTTTCTTCTGGTGCAACCAAACAACAAACAACCCTGGGATTTTAATCCCTCCCTGCCAAGCTGAGCAGACAAAAACAAGTTGGGATTTTGGGGAGAGTCAAAGCATACCTCAACAAAGACCTTTAACAAGAGGTCCTGCCAGGTGCCCCAGCACCAATGCTACACAGCTCTGCAGTCCACCTGCAGGACCCAAGACTCATCTCCACCCACCACCATCAATGCAGAACTGGTGCTGCAGCTGGCATCAAGGCAGGGACACTCAAAAGGGGCTTGGAAGAGTGTGAGAAAGTTAAAGGTAGCTCTTGGAGTCAGTCTGTGAGTACTTGGGTACAGCTCTGTGTGTATACCTGCATAAGGGAGGAACACAGAACTTGGTATGAAGACAGGTGGCTACAACTGCTGAAGGAGCTCTCCCTTAAATCCTACACTGAAATTTTCTTTCAAAACCTTTAGTGACTATTGCCACAACTTCTGAGTATACTTCCTGGGAAGGGATGGACGATGATATGCCAATATATGCTGTACAGGAAAGAGAGATACTTATAGACACATAAAAATTTAATTATTTTTAATAATTAAAAAAAGCTTTAATTAAGCAAAAAGTTAATTAAATAATTATAGTCATTCAGCTAAACAGCACTTTCCCCTAAGACTTACTAGTAATACGGACAGGGAAAGAAATCAAAGTTCATATTCACAACCAGGCACATAACCCCAACCTTTGTCTGACCTGCCTTCACAAATCTATCTTTCAAAAATAGGAAGGAAAAAACTCCAACAACATAACTTTTCCATAGGTTGCCCTGCTGGTAGAGTGATATGTCTTTGCAGAAAACTGCATTGAGGAGAGGAACAGACTCATCATCTCCATTTTCTTTCAGTCCAATACAAGTGTTGGGACTGACGGAAAGATCTCCAGCACTGGTTTTCATGTTTTGCATCACAGAATATCACTGTGGCAAACTGAGTGTTGTCTACTCAAAGCACAACAAATCTTCATGCTTACAACTAAGCACAGTAAGGCACAGGACAAGAAATGCCCTGGAACAGTGAGGTGCTCCTCAGGCCTGCAGCACCACACTGCTTGGCAGCTGCAAATGCCAGCTTTAAACTCAGGAAAACTGCAAGCAGACCACAATCTGCTACACTCAGTGCCCTACTTCTTGCCCAGATAACTTTGTGATCCTACTCAGTACAATTTTCTGGCTCTCAGTCCTTACTTTGGTGATTATTCAGGATGGGTATACAACCCATTCACATGAGAAGATGAAGCTCGTCAACTTTAAAACAATTTCCAATGACAACCCCACCTACACAGTGTGGCATTAAGCTATGCAAGAAGAAACAGTTAAAATCTGGATTATATAAAACTGACACAAATTTCTTATCTTCCATTACATAAGCCTAACTTCTTTCAATTGCAGCAAATTCACAGTGACCACTACTGATGCTAAAATGCCACAGAAAGTAATCCAACAACACTTCTGTGAGTTCTTCTGTGTCAAACACCAGAGGGTGAAAGTGCATATAGATAGCTGCAAAACAGTAAATTACAATTTTAAATAAAATTATACATAGTCCTGTTAGAAGAAATCCTTGGAGGTGAACTTTCTTACTTTCACTCACAGCCAGCTTTTTAGTATACCAATCTGATCTGCAGGCATTCACTTCAACAGGAGAACAGAGTCCAATCCCTAGCACAAATAACATTGCAAAAACAAACAAACAAACAAACAAAATCAGTATTTACAACATGGTTGTATTTTAGCACAGTCCTCATGCACTTTTCTTAATCACAAATAATATTGTGGGTGAATATAAGAATGAAGGAGGGAAAAAACCCTCTAAATGGATGTCAATTAATTGAGATACTCTCCCTAAAGAAACAATGTAAAAATCATGTAGAAAGTACAGTAAAAATAGGCATTTTACACCATCTTGTCTGTCTTTAAGAATACTCAATTTAAATAGCAAATGAGCAGCAGCCACTCTTCCTGTCACTGCATCTTCCTTTGCTAACACAATGCTTAGAGATGTCATCCAGTACAACTTGATGGATGTCCGCTCTCACAACACCTGCCTGAAAGAGGAGGATGGCAAGGAGGAAGGCAAGGAAGTCCCACTTGGGAAGAAAGTGAGACTGTACAGGATGAACTTGTCAGTATATGAGAAAAATGAAGGGTTGAGATGATGTGTCAGGGCTCGTGTGCTCAAGCACCTGCTGTTGCTGTGCAGTTCTTCTCACTCAGCCAAGCCAAGGGGATGCATATTCCTTGCTGCACATTCACCCACTCACCAGCACCAACCCACTTAGAAGGAAACACAACCAGGCTGTGATGGGAGTTTCTCAACACAGACTAGTAGACACCAAGAGGTTGAAATTATATGACCTTTTTTGCAACTTGAGGCTCTTGAAGGGGGGAAAACAGAGCCTTTGTTCCCTCTCACACTAACTTTCATCTGACTTCCAGCTATCTGAGGTGCAGACCATGAAGCCTAATTATAGGTTTATTGAGTCTTCCCAGAGATTGGCTCCTTACGTGGGCAAAGAATTTCACAAATCTCTCTGGTAGCCTGGATATTACTCCATTTTAGATTTCCCTGTCATAAATGTACAAGGTGGGTTTCTCATCAAATTTGCTCTTTGACACTGAAACAAAAGGAAGAAATATCAGGCTTCATCAAACAGTGCAGGGCATGGAGTGATCACTGCAGAAGGCACAGCTAGACTCTTCCCTACTGTCCTCTCCTGTGACATGTCACTTAAACAGAACTGCTAGCACTGAAGACATTTTTATTATTGAAAGTACAAAGCTAGGTAGTAAAAGGTACCTACAAAAGTAGGTACTAAGCAGTCGATATTCTATTTTACAATTGCATAGATGAGCTGTGTTTGCTTTGTGTAAATGCCCAGTGCATGTGGTCAGAGGAGGGAGTTCTAGAAGATTTATTTGGATGGAAGTCAGGTGCATGTATGTGCTTTGTTATGCTAAAGAGATTGGGAGTATGCATTGATGCACTGAGAGGGACTACTTGGCCTTTAGCAAACCACTAGCACTTTTTTCACCTCAGCTTGTCTTACTGGAAAAAAAAAAAAAAAAAAAAAAAAAAAAAAAGTAGAAATATCCCTTAATGGGGTTTGTTGGAGCCTAAATAAAAACGTTCTGTGGGATTCTGAAAGTGCTATAGGAGAACATAATAGTTGTTCGTTATATTTTGGCAGAAAGGACACTTGAAAAAGCATGAGCATTTTTAAAAGTATTTTTGAGAATCCAAACCCATTGCATTCAGATCATTAATACGAAGAACAAACATTAATACGAAGAACAAACTTGGGGCTCACTCTGTCAGAGCCACAACTCAGTCAGATGCATTTTGATTCTGAGTTACAATCTCCAGGATCCAGTATTGACAGCCACAATCAAAACCTTCTTTGTCATATCTTTGCTAGTCAGCAGCTCCTGGGACAGTGCCCATGCCATGACACAAGAGAAAGATAAGGGTTGGTCTTATCCAGAGGGTGTCACTACTGCATCCAGCTCAAGGACAAACTGCTGACAGACTCTGCAAAGCTGGGGCCAGAATATACACGGGGTGGGAGAGACAGAAGCAGTGCTTTATCTAGGTCCTGAAGCCAGAGCTTTGGAGACAGCCCCGTAAGGGAGATGCCCTCTGGTATCCTGTACGAATTCACATGATGTGAGCTCTTCCTTCAAGACCCTGTTGGGAAATGCAGTCTCCACCTTGTTGATTTACTACAGGACTGCTGATAAGGAAACCCCTGTGCAGCAGAACACTACCCACAGCACAACAGGGATGAGATAGGCAGCACATCTGCAGAGGGAGATCAGTGCCTTAGCCAAAGTTACAGAAAACAGCAACTGCAAAATATTCCATGTCTTACAGTATGGGAAACAACGTAACCCTCACATCAGAGATACTTTGTCTTTCACTGTTTGTCTTTGGGAGCAGAAAGAATGGCTATATACAATTAATGACATCAAACAGAGCCCAAGCATAGAAATAAAAAACCCCAAACAATACATTAAGTACTGTCATGATAATTTTATCCTTTTGTTTTTGTTTTAAAATGAACTAATTACTTAGCTCAGCAATGGTCAGGACTGGAAGGCTACACCAGGACAGTCATGAAGGTATAACCCTGGGGAACAATTTTGATTATAATGAAGGTTTCAGCTGACTACATTTTAATTAATCTGAGTAGTACAGCATTCTGAATCCCCAGATATCCCAGATCAATTTGGAGATGAACATGACTCATTTTACAGCATACTTTAACATTGCTCTAATAAATTCTTCAACAGTTCTTTTAAGTCTCAGAGGTAATCTAATTTTTCTTCTATTTTTATTAGAGGCTTTCAAAAGACATTTCAACTATATATCATTAAAATCATGTGTCTGTGGAATGCCAAATATAGCATCAGAAACCAAATAACTCTTCAATACTTGTATTAATTAAAAAGCACAAAGACATTCCTAATTACAAAAGAAGGGTTTTTATTTGTATTGATAAAACATTTTAATTTAAAATATGTCTCTATCATAATAAAGATGAGCCACATGCATTTGGTCAAAAAGTTCAGCAGTGAACTAGCATAATAATATGAGATAACATGACAAGATAAAAGCAGGATGTTCAGGGTTCAACACATGGTGCAGTGTAATATACATTTTCTGTATAATCCAGGCTTAAGGAAGTCATGCTTAAAGTCTGACAATACATGCATAGAAATACATGGCAAACAAAGAACCAGATCCCAAAATAAGCAAGTTTTGAGCTAATACGTCATAAGGCCCATAAGATGGTGTCATTTATATATTTAATTTCAGAAAACGCATAAATTTTTCTGTGCATTCTCCTCTGCATCATTAATTCACCACAGTTTTGCTACTGTATGGAAATGGAAATGTTAAACTGCCCAGTACTCTCCCTGCATCTACTGAGACACTGCAGACCCCAGTATCAGTTAAATGTGACCTGCAGAGGTGGCTGCACACTGTCCCCATCCAGCAGCAGCAGTAGATGTCAAATCTTCCTCCAAGAGGGATGTAAAAACCAGAAAAAGATCCAGACAATGTGAAAAAGGACCAGGAAAACCCCTGAAGACAGTATTTAAGCAGAAAGGGCTAAACCCAAGAGAAGGGCAGCCAGCACATAGCACTGAAGCCAGTGGCAGTGGTGGCAGGAAAGCGAATGAGGGCAAGAGATGCGGAGCTCTAATTCTGAGGCAGAACACTTCTCCTTGTTGTCATGTAGAAAATGCTTTTTTTTCCTCCCTCTCCCATTCTCAACAGGGTGAGCTGCTGCACCCCCTACTCAGGGTCTGGACAGTCATGGTTCCTTGGTCCCTGCTAGAGGCACTGTCACACAGGAGTGGAAACACACTTGCTCCTGGAAGCTCCTACCCCTGTGAAGGAGTATCAAGTCCCTCCCTGCTTCACCACCAGGCCAAATGCAGCCCAACTCTGCCAGCTGTTCATTGTTGTCACCTAAATCTTTTAAAAAGATGGGCACTGAAGAGGCTGGGGGGAAAGAAAGAGAAGTAAATTCACATGTCCCTTAACCCCAGTGTATCCATAAACCTGACAAAACCCAACCCAATTAAAACAAAGCATGAATTACATTAGTTTTCCAGGGTGAAATTATTCTGTGCAGGATAAAAAAGCACATCCCACATCTGTGCAGGAGCAAAGAAGAAAATGTGATTTAAGAGAATGATAATGGATTTCCTTTTACAACAGGCCTATGGTCACATCTCTAGCAAGGCACCTAGTTCATTACTTTCTGTTTGCTTCTGCTAACCCAACAGTACCACAGACATTCTATTTTGCGTTGTCATTACCCCAACAATTACAGTAATAATTTGTTACAGTAATTAATCACAGAATTGGGCAAAGGTAATGGCATTCTCTGGAGCATGTAAAGTTATTCCAGGCTGGAAATCAGCCATTCATGCTTAGCAGTAATTGTGAAACCAATACTTCAAGAGCTTGGACTGCAAACCTCAAAAAGGAAAAAGCATGAAATTATTACTGCAGAACAGGGTACAAAACCTGACTATTTTACTTGAAGCATCAGTCTCTGCACAGATTTGCAAGCCTCAGTCATTTTAATTTTTTGTTTTGTTTTGTTCACACTGGGCAACCAAGTATTTAGTTCAGGTTTCAGAAGAGCTTGAGTGATGTACTTAACACCCACTGGGACACCACTTACACTGTGCTCAAGCCAGCAGGAAAGGAACAGCTGCTATTGCTCTCCCTGCCTCAGGTTAGGCACCAGGACTGGGAAGCCTGTACCAGGAAAGTGTGACAGTTCCAGCACTTACATGCTGTAGCCTCAAGTGATCTAGAATTCCCCTCCTGATTTTCTATTTTTCACTCATGCCATATCTTTTAATTGCATCCAAGGATGTGGAAAGGTAAATAACATGGTGCACTTCACCTTAGGCTGACCCTAAAAACTTCAAACTTTCTTCAAAACTGCAAGTTTGGGCAGATCATAGCCAGAACCTCAGAAGGGAGCCCAAAAGAGCTTGAGCCTACCAAGTTCTATCACTCCATGGCTCTGAACAATACTCTGGCTGACAAAAAAAGAGATAGGTCAAAAGCCTCCAACCTGTGTACAATTCAAGAGATCAAACAATTCTCAACTTCCAATTTGAAAATGGGAAGCAGAAGTGACTGCAGAGGATTTTAATTCAAAAAACTGCTGCTGTTCTGGTTTGTTAGCAAGACTTGTTAGCATATATTTCATTAAGCACACTTGTAGTCCGCTATACAAGGGTGAAAAAAAGTTCCTTCTGCTGTATTCTTGTGTTCAGTTGTGGGGTCATTTTTTCTAAGAGAGTTTTGAAGTGTACAGAGCCAGGAATTGGACATTATCACACATCCACAGATCTGTGCTGCATTCAACACAGTCTACTATAAGGTGTGAGTAACTTGCCTGCAGAAGGAACAGGAGGCAATCCCAATCTGTCTCGGATGGTTCCTCTTGCTCCCCTCAGAAGGCCCAAAGCAGGCAGCTGCTCCTCCTCATTAGGAGTGCTTGCTGTGGCATCCCAACAGATTAGGCTCCATTCCCCATGAATCTATACATTATTAATCTTATCTGAAGCAGACAGTGCTGACGCCCAGCTTCCTCAGTGTCTGGAGGAATACCAGCTGTCTCCAGTTCAGCACAGGGAAATTGAATCTCTGCATATATCAAGAAGAAATATTTCTTAAGGATTCAGAGTCCTTCTCCTCTCCTCTTCCCTATGCACTACCAAAGTAACTGCCTGGGATTCATATGCCACTCCATGGCTCTGCATGTCCTTTCTTTATCCTCTGCTTACAAAATGACTGTGCCACCTTCTCTCCCACAAGGACCTGGCCCCAACAGCCCATCCATTGGAGGTTTTTTGGATGGGTTATACAAGGACTGTCTTTATCAGACCAACAGAAGGAGATGCCCAGATTTTGCAGCCAGTGGAAGACAGGGCAGCACACCTCTCAGAACACAGGACTGGACACTAAAAAAACACCCACTGTACTCAACAACTCCTTAAAATGTACGTCTAAGAAGTCCATGTCCTTTGTTCTAAGGTTCAGCAATTTCTATGGTTCTTTTCATCAGCTGTGGAGCATTACAGACAAGAGATACCACACACTTGCTAATGTTGTAAATAAAATAGTTCATTGCTACTAAAAGACAACAAAATTGAGAAACAACATCTAACCTTGAACTTAAGAACAGGTTTATAAGGGGTAGCAGATAAGATTAATATTCATCAGCCCTTCTTAGCAGTGACCTTAAATAACCTGATGGCAAATTACACAAACAAGGGGAAGAAATGGATTTTTACTGACTTACAGAGCTTTTGAACCATCTCTAACCATCTCAGAGATTTTCTCATGGTTGTGTGCACATGGCACAGACTGGTGCATTATAAAAACAAGGTTTGATTAACTCCTTAAAATTGTATATTAACTCCTTCAAATCCAAAGAGCACTAACTACTAGTAACTAATTTTGCATCAGAAACTCGTTTCTTTGTCCAGTTTTGCTTTTCAGGCTGCAGTCCAGCAGCAAGTTGGTTTATGAACAGTCACATTAAGAGACACATATCGTGCATATCTTATCCTCTCAAGGAACTCAGGGGTCTCTACTGTGTCAACATTACATGTGAAGAAGCACTATTTTAAAAGAAAAACATTTCACTCTGAGGTAAAAAGTTATTTCCAAATAGTTTTTGATCCCTTAAATCAGGAATTGAGACTTTGCTAGCAATTGGGAGAGTTTTTCACAAACCAAAAGGTTACAATCAAGTGATAAATGCAACCTGAAATGGCTCACAAGCAGACATTTTTAATGTAGAAAGTGACACACCATGTTCAGGTCTAATAAAAGCCCATCAGATGTTGTTATGAAAGACACTAATTTGACCCATAGTTTTCCACAGGCTTACAGCACTAACAAATCCATGTTTGTGTCATTAATCTATAGAACTAATGACCAGTAAGAATGCAGTAAGTGGTGATTAAAGTGATAGAAATGGCCCATTATACAGATATTATTGCCCGTTGTGTGTGGAGGCACTGTGTGGTAAAGGAGTATTAACTTCAAAAATTGTGCTCATTTTATGCAGTTGGGCTCTCCAATGAAAGCTGGATTTGGATCATGTTAGTGTAATAACATGCTCTCAAGTGCTATTTTATTTTTTAAATTGGTAATTATAATTAAACACTGTGGCTGAATAGTATTACCCTCACCCACATACACCATCAAAATAAGATGTCAAATTTACTTTTCCTAAAGCTTGATTTTGGCAAAGCAAGTAATCTGTACTCTCAGGTACTATTTAGAAAGCAAGATTAGCAGACCGGGCCATTTACCTCCTCAAATACTGCACTTTTTATGTTGCCATACTTGCCACATAACTTGCCACGGCAAATAAAAATCTGTCATAAATCTGTGTTTGACAGGGCTCTTTACGCCTCTTGGAGCAGGCTGATAAGTTTTGTATGCCCTGGTATGAAGAACTTGAAAAAAATAAAGATTTCCAAATATGTTATACATCCATACTCAAATTCCACATGGCAAACCTACTCATATAAATTTACCCGGCAAATATGCTTGAAGGTGCTTTGACTGTTTATCATTGCAACAAAGAAAGACTGGATAAGCACTTATATCTCAACAAATTAACTTTAGACTATGGGCTTCCCCACACTCCTATCTGGGTTTGACCCTTACAGTCACCTATGCATTTCTATTAAGACTTTCACTAAGCCTTCATCACAAAGCAATGACAATTAGTTCCCATAAACTGATTTCCAATTAACCAGAGGTCTTAAGAATCTGACACCTCACATACTAATGTAGAGTTGGAGCCAAGATCTGCCTGTTTATACAGGGCAAAGCAATTTAAATATACACTAGTAAGAGAGTTAGATTTTAATAATGTAAGACACAGTATTTGTCCAAGCAAAAAGCACAAGGGGAATACACTAAAAACCAAAAGAAAATAAACCCCCAAAATGTGGCTGTTGAAAGAAAATTATGGTCACATCTCATGTTAGAAATGTTGATATATGAGTTCAGAGTTGCTGCCAAGGCTATGGTCATTCTGAATACATACTGGCTGTTCAGCTTCTACCCACCAGATTTAAAGATAAAACAACATATAGGTTTGCATAGATCTGATACTTCACGTAAAACTAAACAAGTTGTTTGCTTCTTTTGTTGTCTTGTTTTGTTAAAACCAACTACCATTCTGCATGTGTTTAGAAAAAGTCACATTTTTCAGGAGTCTTTTAATCAACCATAGCAATTTATAAACCCATTTCAAAAATAAATATTTAGAGGTCATGTAAGCAATGAACTCAGAGAATGGATGAGATCCAAGCATTGTGTAGACTGAATGACATGATCCTCCAGACATTTTTCTGCCCATGTGGTGCCATCAAAGAATTCTGGGTGTTTTTTTTTTTTTTTTTTTTTAAAACATCATGACAAAAATTAGGAAGGAAATAGAGAGACATATGAGAACTGTGAAGTGAGACAGGAATAATGCAAGAGGGGTCATATCCCATCACTTAAACATGGGCCAGCAGAAGGGAAGGAATGAGATAAGAAAAATCAGAGCAGCAATGGCAGCCAGGTCTTTCCTTGGAAAGAGCTTAAGAACAAAATTAAAATCAAACATAACCATCACATTTTTGTTCAGACATCAGCTACTCTCTGTATTCTCCTCTTCTCACCAGTTTGGACATGACTTTTACCAGGAAACCATCTTCAATTGCCCATTTGGACTGTGAGGTGCTTGAGGAAAGCATTGAGGACTTGGCAGTCATGCCAACATTAAATGTGGTTGGCAAGATACTCTGCTCCACTAATTACCTTCAATCAAAAAGCTTCCTGGGGGTGACCAAGGAAAATCGGAAAGAGAAGCAACACTTCCCTGTTGATAAATTATTTGCCATTTCAGACCACTGGAAAACTCTAGAAAAGTGCTGCCTCTCCTTCAGTGTGCTCCTTGTGATTTAAATATGAGCAAAAGAAACCGAGGCATCTTGATTTTGACAGCCACACAAAAAATTCTTCTCTAGACTGGCCACCAACCATGCCAGGTCTCTGTAGCAATTTACAGCAATATCCTTCATTGGATTATGCTGCTAAATTAGCTGCAGATGCTTCTGTAGTCAGTCTTTCCTCAGCTGCATGCTTCAGAAAAAAATGAACTGGAAAAGTCTGCTTCATCGGCTCGGTATCAGCCACAAAAAACTGCATGAAACCATGAAGTCAAGCTCCAACACCCCTGGAGAATTCTGGTGCATCACTGTCACATCTCGATTTTACAATTTCATCCACTCAGCTGAAAAGATGTTTAAAACCAACATTTCTGGGGACAAAGAAAATCCCATTTCATTCTTCTTTCATTACTGTAGTGTGGCTGAAACCTTCTATTCTCAGAAAAGCCAAAAATAAATAAATGCTGGTATATGCAGGGAAGTTTTAGCCTCAGAAGTGGAATTTCTCACAAGAACTGTTGAGCAGCTGAAGACCTAGGAGAGAACACTATTACTTCTCTCAGCTAAAGCAATTGCTAACATGATTATATCATCTCCCTTTAAGGTTCATTTGCACAAAGAGAGGTGAGCCTATCAGTAAATGACAGACTAAATTATCACACGCCCATAAACCTGTCCTATAACTGCTGTACACCAGAGGATCATCACGAAAGCAGATCCCATACTCAAGATGAAGGCCTTCCTGCAAACTTAAGCTCCATTTCAGACCCTGAGATGCTGTTTCTTAACAGCATGACATGAGCCGTTGTGCTGCCAGCCAGGCTGTTTCTGAGAAAAACCATTGCACTCCATGCCTGACTCTTCTACTTTCTTAGGTTTACTTCCATATCTGAAAAGCTTGTTTGGTGCTCCAGCTCATCCTATACCATGAGCTAAAACCCTAAACATTAAACCCTTAGTTCCTTATTTTGGGTTTAAGTCTGAGATTGAGAATCTAGTAAAATCCAGGATACTCAAACTATGTCCTGAAATTACAAAATACAGTTCTCTTCCCAGCACCTTCTGTATATGTACTGGCAAAAATACTACAAAGCTCATCAGAAGAAAAAGCCAACTTCTCTACAAGTAGAGTGAGATTTCAGAGGGCAGCCATAGTCTCTAGTGAAAACATATGCCAGAGCACAGGAAGATGATTTTCCCCAAATCACATGCCAAGTTAAATCGCAACACCAAGAACAGTATGCAAATCTCACTGATGTGGTAAAGTCCATGTGTGGCTTTTCTGCTTATTTACGTGTCTCTACATCTCGTTATTTTTCACGAGATGTAGAGACACATAAATAAGCAGTATTCATGCTGAATACTGAACTACGCTTCTCTCACACTTGGGAAGTGTTACATGTAACTGCTCGTTATTTTCAGAGTGAATTACCACCAGAGTGGAAAACATACCTTGGAATAGCCTTTGTTCATCTAAAATCCTGTGTCTTTATCCTTGCAGTTACCACATTTCCCTTAGGGTCACTAGAAATAGTACCATATTTCTCTTATTTCTGAAAACTCTTTACGGTTAAATAGGGCAAATCCTCCTTGTCTCTTACTACTTCTAAGGTTGTTTCTCCAAGTGCCCACTGTGCTGGAACTTGGGTTACAAGTTAGATCACAAAAGAAAAAGCCACCAAGCATCCCCTATACAGTTGGTGGCACATAAAGATACAGGCAGGGAAAGAGAAGATGCTGTTTTCCTCCTACCCCCTGCTTTGTATGTGTAATATCCCCATTTCTCAGGACACTCTTGGTGACGCCTTGTCCCACATAGAGCCCACAATGTGGTTCCCACTGCACATCCTCTTTTCTTTGCTTCCTAGGGAATCAAGATTTATACATGACAACCACAATATGTCTGTGTGTATGTCTATATCTGTGTGTTGATCCCAGAGTTTCTGTCTTGGCCCACAGCCATTGAGCCAAGGTTTGTCAAAAAGCTGGAGAAAGCAAATTCCTGCAAGTTCTTACAAGTTTTGTGAAAACAGGCAGGAAGGCATTTCTATAATTATCTTTGTGAAAGGCGAGGCTGGCATGTGCAATCCCAGAGAGAGGGGAGCATCCCAGCAAATTCCTCAACCATGGGAAAAGTATCCACTGAGACTCACAGTCAACCACTGGACACAAATTTATAGGCAAGTAGGCATGTTCAACCCCAGTGCTCAGAAAATTACTCATCTGGCTAGGCAGGCACTGCAAAACATAGTCATTTGAATGATTTATTCCGTTCTTTCTTCTAAATCTTTCCCAGCATTGGATCAGGAGGGAGCAAGCTGGTGGGTGACACACATTTGCTAGCACAGCAAGGATCTTTACAAAAGCAGATTTTGTATTTTCCAAATTAAAAAGAAAAAAAGCCAATGACAGGGTGTGGTAAGGGATCCTGTTTGTTTCTAAGCCTCTTTTCAAACACTTTGCACACATGTACATTCAAATACAGAACAGCATCCATTCTGAAATAAGCACCAGGGTAGAGCCAATGCATGGGTCGTGGGGTAGCTAAGTTTACTTTTTCAAGGTGTGTATTTCAGAGCACAGATATCTCTTATGAATGCTTTCATCACACATCCCTGGTCAGCACTGGCTGTGGCTGCTTAAATAAGAGGGGAAAGGGGAAGACTGAGCCCATCATCACCCTTACTCAAGTCATGCCCCTTTAGTTGCCCACGCACAGTTCAGCTGCACAAACCAGCCTGGCAATGGCCCTTTACTCAGGCTGTTTACTGCTCACCCTGCTCGTGATGATCCAGGGCAGTCACAGAGCAAAAGCAAGCCACTCACCTGGGAGATCTGCAGGCGACTGGGGGAAGCAGGCTGTGAAAAAAGCAGCCAGCAAAAACCACAGCAGGAAGACGGTGCTTGTACAAACCTTATCATGTCACATAATACTTCCCCATGGGTGTAATAATGAAGGGAAACTATTTCCCACCACAGCTTACTATGTGAGGATGTAGCCTCAGTACAAAAGGACGTGTGAATTTCCAGGCTAAAACAGTTGTGCTAGACCAGACTCTTAAGGAGCTCAGACCTGGGCAGGCACATATCACACACGCTGCCCACAACAGCAGCAGTGGTAACAGCACAGGCAGCACACAATGGAGGACAGGAGACTCACACATGTGACTGCACTGCCCAGAGGGTCTCACCAGTGAGTGAGAAATGAGCTTTGACACATCTTCTCTTGAACTTTCATCGTCCCAGAAACTAAACACAGTGTGGCAGGAGAGCTGTGGACTCCCTGCAGCTCTGTCCACCTACCCCAACTGCATCAAATCTTGCTGCTTAATACCACCTCACAGATAGCTTCCTTTCTTCCCCCCATGAAACTTTGAATGTTATTTTTCACAAGTTGAAATTACCAACAGTGATAGAATTCTTACACCTCTTTTTTAAAAATTATTTTAAAAAAGCTTTATGATTGCACTATATATATATCTCTATCTACTCCAACCCTATCTGCTCAATCCCTATCTATAGATCCTTTAATGGGATTTATTCCATCTATTTTCTAGTTTCCCAGGTGATGACATGACAGACCTTCAACCTGATCTGGTGCAATCAGCAAAGGAGAGGTCAGTGAATTGGCAATAACAAGGTATTTGAGAGCCAGCAACAGGGAGGGGAAGTTCAGATATTCAACAATAGTGTGCTAGCACAATTGCATCCTTCCCTCTATGAAGACTCCAGCATAAGTAAAAGCTTCAGGTGCAGATCCTTCACCATAATCTCCTAGATTGTTTTGATGTGGTTACTTAAGCACAGTTTGATTTGCTTGCCTTCATCCGTGGCTGGGATCTGCAACAGAGACAAAGATCTGGCGCCTGAGGTCTAGAGAAGGGACTAAAATACAACAGGTCCTACACATCCGTGAAACTTGTAATTGGCAATCAGGCAAGGATCTGAGTTTAATCTCTTGTCCCTGTTTTTCTGTTGCTTTCACATTCCCCAAGTCAACAGCCACTGAAGTTTTAAGGAATTTGGGACGAACATGCATTTCTTGCCAGTTCTCACAGGTGAGCTCAGTTGGTCAGAGCATGGTGCTAAGAACAGCCAGGTTGTGGGTTCAATTCCCATATGGGCCTCACATTAGAGTTGGACTTGATGATCCTTGTGGGTCCCTTCCAACTCAGAGTATTCTGTGATGCAGGAATTCAGGCATGTCTGCCACCATCAACACGGGCACAGTGCCTCTCCCACAGCATGCAGCAGGAAAACCATTTCAGCAAAATTGCTCTGCCAGGGCTGTGTCATACTGTCAGTGAACATGGGCTACAGGGAACCCCTGAGCAAGTCAGATCCCTGATGTGAGAAAAAGTGGGCCAGAAACACATGCATGGGAGGCAAGGGAATGGGAGAACACTTCTCCCCAGTAACTGAGATTTTGAAAAGGCTGATGTCTGACATTAGAGAAATGCGAGGCTGAAACACCTCTTTCTAAAAAAACCCTTCATGCATGGACTCCTGCATAGCAACATGAAACTCCTGAGTAGGCAGTTCAACAAAACACAAACTTTCTTAGCACAGGACAGCCTTGTTAGCTCACCAGTATGTGGGAATCTATATGAAAGAAAAAAAGCAGCAAAGTACTTTTAAAACATCAATTTAAATCCAGACCAGCTCTCCCTCCTCAGTAAGGCTTCAGTGTAGTTGCTCCTGTTAGCGAGGGATTGGAAGTGGTGACATTTCAGGCCTATTCTTCAGCAGTGCTCTAAAACCCCTGGCTCTGAAGCCAGCCTGCCACTCAGCCACCTTGCTCTGTTTGCACACAAACCCAAGTCGAGTAACCTGAGGAGACATTAGCAACTCAACACTCACCACAGTTTCATGCTGTGGTCTGACCAAGTGGCACAGGCTCTTAACCACAGCATGCTGTGCATGCTAATCCCTCCTTGATACTTCATGTCAGCTCCCACTGTGAATCAGCACAGAGAGCAATGGATTTTGGCTTAACAAGTGGACTCAATTGCACTTGTACTTTCTGGATGGAGAGAAATTATCATTCCTACCTACATTACACAATGATCACCGATTGCAATCCATCAACATCCTCCAAATGGTGCCTAGCAGAGCTAATGTGAAGCTAGGGGTGTCCCAGCTGAGACTGCCTGAACAGCTCAGCCATTCCCTTCAGGGGAAAACACCAAAGGGGCTGATGTCATTTACACTTTACCTGACTGTGTTGAGCAAAGTTGTTGGCAGCCAACCACAACACAACAGTGACAGTTTAAAAGAAGTGTTCAGGACATGCTTTTCATTACCACAGTCAATCCAAACACAGCACTGCTGCCTCCACCTTATCCCCTTGTGCAAGACTTAGAAAAGCTAAAGCAATAGCTACATGTGGATGATGAAAACATTCCATTGGGAACTGGAATATGCTGAACACTGCACAAGAACATGAAGTTGGATATTTTCTGTATCCAAAAGTGGTTTTTCATGACATATTAGACTTCCTAATTTTTACACTTCTTCTTTGAAGTTTAGGTCCAGAGCGAGGTGAGCAGTGTGGCACAGAAAGTTGTGCAGCCAATATGGCACAGGTAACAATTCCTTTGACTTTGTATCCATTTGACTGTGGATACAAATCTGTTATAAGCAAGACTGCTTCTCACTTATCTAGACTGGGAGCAGGTCTTTCAAACATTCAATAAAGAGCAAAGCCTTTGGAGGCATGGCTGTTCTTAATGGATGTGCCAAGAAACCAAGAGCTCTGCTGTAATGGAGGGAATCACTTATCTGCAGACAAGATACTGTGCAGGATCACTTCTAAAACAAAGTTACTTCCTTACAAATGGTATCTGTAATCTGCCAACAGCCATAAGAAAAGTATTCAAGAGAAGAAATAGGGGAGCACAAACATGGGGATTAGCTGAAAATAGACTGTCTTTTTTTTAATACCATTAGTATTTTTAATTGCAAATGGAATCAGACTACATTCTCCTAGTGATAATGTAATCTAAGCAGTCAGTTATTCAGCATTGTGTTGAATCAATATTCTGCAGAATGTTACCTTCCATGTCAAGTTCATCCCCCTATCCCATCCCTAATATACTTGTCCCAAAAAACCCACTATATTTAATCCCAAAGTTTATAAAGCAGATAACAAAAACTATGGCAGTCAACTCTAGAGAATTACCTGCCTGGTTTTCTCTTGAAATCTCTATGGAAACTCTTGCTGGTATAATATTTAAGACTTTAGTCCCTAAAGCAACGTTTTCCATATGACCTCAGGCCTAAAGCTACCTATGTTGCGTCAAAACTGCTCAGACATGTTGATGCTGGCATCAGTTCAAGTCCTTTTAAAATACAGTTAAGATGTGCAATAAATAGAGAACAATGAAGTCACCACATGAGAAAAAATTTCAGAAGTTACTGATCAGAAAAACAGATCTTGCACAGAAACATGAGCAATCATTTCAAAGAGTGGCTGAGTGCCCTCCTCTCTCAGAGCTTGCTCAGCCATTATGCTCTTCAAAGTACTGCATGTCACCCTTCAGCTCTGTCAATATGCTATAGATCAAGGATGGAGATACAGGTTAATATATAACCCAAGAAAGGTGAATATATTTGAAATTCCATCTGATCCTCATCAAAGAAAAAAATTCTTCACCCTTACTTCAGAATGCAAGAAGTCACCAAATGCCCCTGAGTATGATGGCTGCCCTTCTGAAATAAGGTCTTCCCCCCCACAGCAACACCACCAGCCCCAGGTGGACTATATGGGCTCTCCATGGGATCTTCACCTTTCAATAGTGGCTCAGAACCAAGAATGTTACTATTGAAGAACAAGGGCGGAAGGGCTGAATCCCAAGATAAGCAGCAGAACTGACCTCATCTGCTGTTCGCTAGGGCATTCCATTTAGGATCACATGTAGTTCCTGAAGCAGTATATGAAAAACAGACATTGAGGTTTTACTATTCATAGGCAGGAAGTAAACAACATTTAGCAGGAATTAAAACCACTTATTCAGAGAAATTTAAAACACAAACCCCACATATAAATCATGCTGGGGTTAAAGCAGTACTTTAATCTAATGAGGGAGCACAGGAGGAACAGGCCAAAGGAAAATCCACACTTGTAGTGCACACACACACATACACCTGTGAAGGTATGGAGAGAACTAGAGATGCAGGTATTCAATGTTCTTCAAGAAACACAGCCACTACATTAGAGTAGTAATAATTAGTTTGGTTCAGATCCATTCCCAGAAAAGTCAGTAGAAGATAAACAGCAACAAAACCCTCCAAAACAGACAACACATTTCAGTGAGCAGAAAATCAAGCTCCTGAAAGTCCCTGTCCTACGTGCATGCTCTGCTGAGAGAAACCTGTGTGAGCCGACAAAACATTGCAGCTTTTGTCCACTTTGAGATCTGTCCCATGCAGATGAGTCTCATCTGAGTTTTCCCCTTACTATG
Organism: Pyrgilauda ruficollis; assembly: GCF_017590135.1. NCBI lineage: Eukaryota > Metazoa > Chordata > Aves > Passeriformes > Passeridae > Pyrgilauda > Pyrgilauda ruficollis. The sequence goes on from NW_024515875.1 coordinate 170,095, forward strand.
TGAAAGAAATCTACTCTATAAAGTATACATTTAAATATTCTCTAATACTGAAGATTATCTTTCTAACATGCTGCAGACATTCAGGGGAAACTAACTGGGAAATAAAAGGTTTGACAAACATCAGCAATACAGAAAAAAAGCAGAAGATACATATGATGGGCACAGAATTTCACACCTATCACTGCAACAAGCCACGTTCTTTTATTCAAATCCTTACACTTTTTTTCTACTGTGATGACCTTGAAGACAAGTATCTCTAGGCCTTAAATCATGGGCACCTCAGCTGCCTGAGCTGCAGCATTAGGAGCTATAGATTAAGGCAGCTGCCATTGTTCTACATTCATATAGTCTGTGACAAGCTCATGTGGACTGCACTGCAAACAATACAAGCCCTGTATTGGTCTATTGGTGCCCTGCCATCAAACTGGCCTTGAGATCAAGTTAAACTAGAACAACCATATCAGGAGAACATCACAGAGAAACTATTCCAATGAAAAGGCTTTTGCTTGGATCAAACAGATTTACAGCGATCTCCCCTAAATATTTCTCCCCACCACACTCCCCACCGCAGTATACTGCAATTTGTTGCAAGCAGTTAAGGACTACTGAATACTCAGTACTCTAAGATCAACATTGTGTTTTCTTCCCTTAGAGGTAAATTAACAACTAAGGAAAAATAAATTTTAAAAGTACAATACTCAGTGGTTATATAATGTCAGCAACTCAAAGAGGTGCACATTCTTTTTAATGTACTTATTAATTACAATTCTAGAAAACTGGACATGCCTCTACTCAGCCTTTCACAATAGACACCAGATTTTGGCAAAAAAAAATTGGTTTTTCCAGTATCAAAAAAACATACCTTTTAGGACCTTAGAAAGATGAAAAACAGCCTTTGGTCAATTGCATCTAATACAGCCAAAGTCTCACACCCAGCTAATAAAAAATCATTCTCTTGATGTAGCCAAGCTGCACTACACTGATATCTGGGTATTATCCTGGTGCTGGAAACACCTTTTCATAGAATTCCAGATAAAAATCTGGAATTCTATGAAAAGGCTGATAGGACATATGAATCTCAGGTGACAGGTACACTGCAGACAGAGCACAGAGAACATCTTGGTTTTGAGTCCACACATTAAAAACCACAAACATTTACAGTGGGTTCTGCAAGAGAATAAACACATACTCCAGGGCATCCCAAGGTCAACTGCTGCTCTGGCCCCCTGGCTTTATAATTCTACATATAACTGAAATAAATCCAGCTCAAAGCACCATTGTGAAGACTCAAGGTACTCAAAAGTTGCTCCATTTACACGTTCTCATGTCCTAAGAGATGGGCAGAGAACACAATAAAAATATTAGGAATTGAGTTTTAGGAACTGTGATCTCACAGATGAGAACAGAACTATTTCAACTAAAGTCAATGAAATTATACCCACAGACATGAGATCACAACATAGCACTCAAAAAATACCTTCAATCATAAAATCCCCAGATGCAATGCCTGTGGCCAACATTTATATTAGCCACACGTGCAGTATCCTGAAAGAAGGTTTTAATTATTTTTATAGTGAGATAATGATCCCTTGATGATCCTAAAGTCTAGTAGCATGTAGCAATTAAATTTCATTCTTGAGAAGACATTAACAAACATCTGCTACTTTGAATCTATAAAAGAATTAGCAATTTTTCCATTTCTTCACAATAATAGTGACTTTTCCACAATACCATAAAACTACTGACAAACTACATACAGAAATTTGAGGAGAAAGCAGGGGAAAGTCTTCTCTGGGGCCAAGTGCAAACTGGAAGTTTTACACTTTGCCAGTTGCAAGAAAAATGGGAAAGAAAACACTTCATTCTGTAATAAAGTATCAGCTAACACACTTAGCAGAAGGAAACACATTCATCACCAGCCAGATCTGACTTTCATTCAGTGAACTAAAAATACATCTAGAGAGGTTTGCTAATATGGTTGACCTCAAAATTTGGAACTTCCTTCCTTCCAGATGCAAAATAGCTCAAAATTATGCATTTTCAGGTAAGGATCCAAGGGCCCCTCTACTGTCTATTCCCCACAGAAGTTAATCACCAAGCATTATTGAACACAGTCAGTGCTTGAAACTAAGGAAACTGTTATCCCCACAATTAGTTGCTTCTGTGTTTTCTAGGATACACTTTACAGAGAATATGCTTTTTCCCTCCCAAACATAGTTTAGAGTTGCAGTTGTTTGATTTACCAAATTAAAAAGATTAGCCAGCCTATTTGGACAAATTCCTGCGATGAGCTGATTGTACACAGCCAATGATGTACTGATCTTACACTGTCAGGGATCAAAAATGCCAGCAGGATTCTCCATGCACAGGGACACTAAGGGATAGAACTCCAGCAGCTTTCCTTCTTGGGTGACCCTTAACATTAATCCAACATAATATGCTTACAACATTCCCAAGTACCCATGGATAATAATCTGGCAGATTATTCTCTGTTCTGTAGTTTTTCCTCCAAATAATTTATAGGTTTGGAATTTTTTTTTCTAATTTCAGGATAGATAGTAAGCGGTTCAATAGCTCCCCTCAGTTTTTGGCTATGTTTGTACAGTCCAGTAAAAGGAACTGCTCTAAAGTGGGCACACACTTTTAAATAAAAAGTAAATTAATGGGATCCTACTCTTGATTGTCTAAAGAATTCCTTCAGCTGTTTTGATATATGTGGGGGTCTATACAAAACCATTTGGAAGCAACAGTTTCATCCCAAACCAGAAATGAGACTTCTTTTATTGGCATGGTTGTTGGTGGTGAGGAATGTGGAGTTACAAATCATGCAGTCATTAGGAATAGTAGACATCTCAAAGACAAAATCTAAATAAATGGACTAAGCTTTTCTACAGCCACTGGCAAAGAAAGTGAGTATAATTATGTAGGAACAAAGCAACAGTACAGCTATTACTCAGTGCATAAGCCCTGAGCAACTCAGTTTGGTTATGCAATGTTTAGTTCAGAGGAGTAAGACAGTGCCTCCATCTGAAAACTTTAATCCAAACCAAATTAAAATCCTAGGCAAATGTAGCAAGCACTTTAAAACACATTCTAAAAACAGAAAAATGGATGTCTGTCTTAAAAGAGACAAGGATGTATAGTTCAATGGGTTTTGTTTAACTGCTTAATTTTGAGGCCAAGACTCATTTGAATATTTATTTAATGAGGAAAAATATATTCACAGTCTATAACAATCATGTGTATAGCTAATGTTTACTTGTAACAGGGCTGCTTCACTGTACTTTTAACTTGCCCTTGAACTCCATCTTTTTAAGATGTCTTTGCAGTAAAAAAAGATGGTGAAGTTTGCAGACTGACTTAACATTACATGGAAAGAGGAGCTCTCCACAGCTGGCTCACAGTAACACCCTCTGATCTCTTCTTGGCAACAGCTGTAGAGATCCACCACCTCTGTAAGCCATGAAGAAACAAGAGGTGGGGGGAAAAAGCCTACAGGTTACTGTGGTGGGTTTTTTCATCTTCCATTCAGAGGTGACAAAGAGACACAGCTCATTATGTGTAAGACAGTACACAGCTCTGACCTGCTTGCCACACAAAACCACCAAAGTGCCTCCCTAAGGAAGTAGCACTAACCTAAATAATAGGCTGGAAACATCTTGCATCACAATGTCAGGACTTTTAGGTCATGCAGGCAGGCTAGTGCATTCAGAGTCAGGTAGACAAATGTCTCATTTATGTTTCTAAAACTCAAATTATGTGGTGTTTCACAAACCTTTTTCTACTGAAACATCTTAGTTCATCCAGTTAAAAGGCTGCAGGATGAAACTGTGATATTGTGAAGGAGGTAAATTGCCATCCATTTTGTTAAGAAGAACGATGAAGACATGGGAGGAACACCCACAAAAGCAGTAAAGGAAGGTCTACCATATGTAATTGTTTTGCTCTGCATTGCTGTGTAATCTAGTATAAAACTGGTTCTTGTTTTCTCCTTAGTCGCTCATCCTTCATCTGGCAACTCTTCCTATCCTTTGTGAACGATCCTGATCATTCACAGCTCTCTCACACCTCAACCTTATAAACTCAACTGGCCTACCCCTCAGCTGGGGTCTTTACAGTGCCTTTGACTTAAATAGGAATTTTTCTGTTGGTGCAATGAAACTCTGACCAACGTTTTCAAATAGTGCCAATACATATGCTTATGGCTAAATACAACAATTGTGAGAAATGAGGCAATACAGCAGTTAGATCCATTACATGTTCTTGCAGTGACTAATAATTTCTTTTGTGTTTCAGAAGATTTTTAATAGTCAACTGAAGCATGGGAAAATATTTAATGTGATTTTCCAAAGCACTGCATTTCTGAAGCTCTGCCAATCATGTAGCAGACTGAACACAGCGTTACGAAGTATTCTCACACGTAACCACAGGGACTCTATGACACAGGTCATTCAAAGTCTTGTGAGATTAATTTACAATTCTAGGTAAAGCACATTTCTGAAAGCATTTCACTGGCAACTCTCTGAAGCTGTGTTTCAAAAACTAGAGTGCAAATTTCACAGCCTCTAGACCCGGGAATTCACATCCTATAAAATATTCAGAATTTTTATCTTTTGCAGAATAGCTGGAATCTCATGCTCTTGCAAGACAATTTTTATATTTTTTTTTCCTTAAACAATAAAAATAACAAGAGCTGTTAGCAGGTTGGAAGAGGGTCAACAAAACTAGTGTCATAGGCTTTTTATTTCCTTTCTTTGAAACTCCATGGGGAGTCTAATGATCAAAACTTAGCAAAGTGCATAAGTATGTTGTGTAACAGGATTGTTAGATCTCTTGGCTTCAAACTAAAAAGACTATAAACCAAAATTCCTATTATGGATATTTCTTGATGTTTGGTGGTCTGTTATGCATTCCCGATACGGGTAGTAATTTTCATCCTCTTGCCATTAAGACTTCTGATTAAAAAGCATTGCTGCAATACTTCCATGAAATTACTGTAATTTGGGAATTTTTCTTTTGAAAAGAATGTAATAGAATAATTAATGTGTCTATCAATTCCATTCTCTTAGTTAATGCCAAAAGTGGAAGGGACGAATTATAACCACTTGGTTGCTTTGGCTATCACATTGATAAAATGTCATAGATCACAGAATCTTTTAGGTTGGAAACAGCCTTTGTGTTGGGCCCACTTGGAGCATTTCCACAATGGCAGAAGCTCCATCTGCTTCTGCCCACAGAGATCTGTCCGGAATGGACAGCACAGACTCACAACAAACATCTGAAATAAAGCTGGGTCTTCCTAGATACATCTGAACTAGCACTTCACTGCTGATCTACAAGAAAAGGGAAAGCAGACAAATTTGAAGCATATTTTGCGTTTATGCTTAAGCAATTCCTGGTTGAAGCTTAAAAAGCTGGTTTTGATCAACGAAGTTCTCTGTTTCCCCATGCTACGTTAAGGAATGCCTCGCCTTTCTTTGTCTGATGAGATGGCCTGAGACTTGTCCCCAGCAGAGCCAATCTTTCCAAAGCTTTCCTTATTAAAATGCTTCATCTGTTTGGAGGGTTTTTCTGTACAGTAACCTAACCCACTGCTGTGGATTACAACCAGTGAGCAGCAGGTTTTGAGCTCTACCAGTGCGACTAAGAAAGGAATCCAGCCTGAGTGCCACAAACACCATAAGCCAAATCTTAGTCACACGGAATTTAATGGCAAACTGCCTACTGATTTTGTGGAATTCAGAACTTACTTTCTAGTCACAGACACTTATCTATTAAAAAACACAGAAGGAATCTGACATTAGACTTCCTTAATAAATGTACTAATGTGAAGATTTTTTATACATTTTCACAAGCACCTAATGTTGAACCTTTTCTTCCAAAATTAAAATTTCCTTTGGTATTTCTTACACAGTATTCTATCTTCCCACTCTCTTGGTATTTTACAAGCAGATCTTAGCTTCATAAAACAACACACCACATATAAATACACACCACACTAGATATAGCAGACTTCTCTCAAAGAAAGAGAATCAGAAATTCTGTGGTCAGTTGAGTAGTTTTTCCTCTAAATAGCTACATCAGTCTCCCAATAAATGTAAAGTAGCATTTTAGAACTTCATGTATTAGTGGAACATTATTTCTTAACTCCTCAGAGAAAATACGGATACTTAACAAGCTTTTTAAAAAAAAAAAAAACAGAGCCAAATGCCCCTGAAACCAAAATTACCAAAACAAGAAACTCAATCAGGAGATTAAATAAGTTCCTAAATTTCTGCACATGGCTGGACTTGCCTCAGCAGGCCTTACATGCATCTGCAAAATAGAAATGAAAGTTAGATAATCTTGTAACCATAACTGTAGATTTTATTGCATATTTTGAATAGTTATTTGCTTCCAAAATATGCTAATATTTAATTTAGCTGTTTCATTTAGAGGTTTCTTTTTCCAGGAGAAAACAGAATTCCTTGATTTTGATTATTGGCCCTGTAAACTGGGATAATTTATTTTAAAGTCAGTCAAGTTGTGTCTGTTTTGTGGAAAGACAACTAACATCAATTGTACACTACAAACAAAATGACTGCTACTGGGTTTATAATTTCTCACATTTTAACACACTGAAGGCAAAACAATTTAGGTGGAATATTAAAAAAGCAAAAGTCAACTTGCCCAAATCAGATGTACTGCATGATTTAATTTTGGTACTAGTCAGTGGTAACTGAAGTGCAGAAGTGCTTCAAGTAAATTTTTAATTATGCAGGCAAACTGGGAAAAGATGACCAGAAAAAACTAAAACAGAAATCAAGCTAACCATGTATAAAATTAAGATAAAGCATACACATGCCATATTATCCTTTGAAAAAACCCAAGTGGCCAGATTTCTGTAAGAAGCAGTGCAGGTTTTAAGGAGCAGTGGGCTCTGTCATTAGATGAGTCCTTACTCTGCACTTACGCCTTCCTCAACCACTTGATGCACCAGGAGGTGTTGGGAGCAGCTGTGGTTTTGCAAATCCAAAACCCATACAACCATCAGAGTTAAACGAGAGCTGACTAACATAACAAGGAGTTAACCCTTTAAATAAGATGTTGTAGGGCTCCTCCTCAAGGGATTTCTTGATTGCTATAAAAACAATGTTCTAAATCCAGCTTCCATTGCTAGATTAAAAACAAATGCTGCTTCAGTTACCAAATGTAACGATTTCAGTATCAATGTAAAAATAGCCTTCAAAATAACACTTTTCCAGAGGTCATGGCTCACAGATTCCAGGGAATCCATCATCAAAACCTTTCAAAAGCAGGAGCCAAATTTAACTTCAGCACCTGATAGGATAGTATTAAACAGACAGACTGGCACTAAATGATTCTTACATAGGAGCTTACACAAAGCCCCCAAAAACGTGTGTTATCATAAAACATAGGCACCTCATGTGATCTCAGCAAGCAAGCATGGGTGAGTTCACCTCATATGGCACTAAAATCAATGCTGCAGATTTACTGCTTCCTTCTCCTAAAGTAACGATGAGAGCCATTTTTCTTCCATATTACCTCTTCCATTGAGCTCTTTAGGCTGTTGTGTTCTGCTAAAGACATAAAACTTCAGCCTTGGCCATTTATTTGCACTAAAATATAGAAACTGATCCATCTGCTGCAGCTGCTAGCTTGCCCAAACCCCAATTTAGATTGCATCTGCCTCATCAGATTTCCCCTTTGGTGATATCTGAGTAATTAGTATTATTTTCTCCACACAAGCCCGTTTTTAACATCTTTTTCCTAACTGAACTGCCACAAGTTTTTCAAATGGAGGAAAAGTCAAGCTAGAAACTTGTTCTGGGGCAAGGGAACTGCTTTTAATTTTAATTTTTAAAACTGCATGATATATGGGTCATCTAAATGAGCAAAACTTTAAAATTCGTAGGAAAGTAACTATGATTAACAGATGGTTTTACAAGAGCAGCGGTGAATAAAACCTAGCCACCAGGCAAATTCTAACAAGCCAAATTGACCAATGTAAAGGAGAGAGGTGACGGCATCCAGCTGCAAAATAAGCACCACTTTTAAGAAGTTTTTTTTTAAAAAACAGTCTTTGGAATTTATTGTCAAATTTTATTTGCATATTTTCCACTGAATTTTATGATAATGTCCATCAAGAGATGAAAGTTGTCATGTTGTGTTACTGTTCGTCTTATCCAAGTACTTTCGACACTGATTACGGCATTATGAGGAATGATTTTATCCAAAAGTTTAAGTCACAGGGGCACGAAAAAGTTATTGAAGGCCATCCTTTCACAGGAGAGTGAAAAGGCTTCAAGGAAGCACAATTAGATGTCACTGCTTGTCAATGCTCAAAAAAGTCAGTTTGGCCACATAATTTCCTTCGCTGCCTATCCATACCACTAGCTCAAGCTCCTCCTGCTCACCCGATACCGTACAAAGTCTAAAAACATATATGGTTACCAGTCTCTAAAAAATTTCAGTTTGCATGTTCCTCATCTACTTGATTTTAGGTGGCTCTCAGTGGAATAAATGGAATAGGCCTGATCTGACAATGCTGTCAGAAGAACAGAGGCTGCACAGCCCCATGCTCCCAGGTGCAACCAGCAGCAAGGCTGAAAATGTGTTCTCAGTAGAGATCACACAGCCTCTCCTCAGCTGAACAGGAAGGGATTTCCTAGTCAGAATATGTCTGGTTTACATGCACACTCGTGTTCTTATTATGCATGTGTGTGTATATTTATATACACACACGTCCACACACTTAAGCAACACAGATTCCTTCTGTGAGCTGCTGGGCTCACAGAGTCTGCCCAGTAGCCATTTCTGGATCCCAGTGCTCCCAGCTGCTGGCACTTGGACAAACAAGCCCACTCCAGCTGCTGGCACAGACTGTTACGCATATATCCAGATATCTCCAAAAAGTGTTCATTGACTCATCTTGATGGGTTTCAGATCTGGACTCTGGGGCTGAGGATCTCCTTAGACAATTCTGGAAAGGACCCTAGACCTGGTGTCCCTTTCCTTTGTATCTTTAGTTAGTTTTCTGCCTGTCATTGTGTCCCTGTGCTCCTCTGGTCCTACTGAGGTGGCACTTTGGTGGGCTGATGGCTCCAGGGATGACCTGGGAGGAGTCCAGGGCAGGGTACCAGTTGGGATCCTCTGTCTGTCTTTGTCTGTGCTCACAAAATGTAGCAGATTGTTCCATACTAGAGTGACCTGGCCCTGCTCCACCTCCAGATTTCTTTTCCTTTTCAATTAATTTATTTTTCTGTAATTGATGAACATCTGCTCTTCCTGCTGAGCATTTGGTATAATTTAGAGGAAGAATGAAAGGCATCGGTATTGGAAGCACAAACAGAGGCACTTCATTTCAGACATAACAATCCTCACAGAGAGCATGAAAATAAATGCTAAACAAATACAAAGGTGAATTTTCCAAATCCCAGTCCCTCTTGCTTTAGGAAATGCATTGAGCATTTGTCTGTGATTTTTAAAAACGTTTATTTTACTATCAGGCAAAGAACTCCACAAACCTCATTCAACATTCACCTTAACTGTGGGCACCTTCAGGCTGGCCCCACCCAGAGCTCCCAAGCTGGCTTTGCCACACAGGATGCTTTCAGCTGGTCCAGCACATCCCCTTGGGAGGAGAGGAGGAGTGGTGGCCAGCCCAGCAGACAGGCTTCCCTGGGCCACGCAGGCAGAGCTGGGCTGGCTGACCACAGTCCTGCCAAAAGGTATTTTAGTTTTCTGACCAATCACTGCAGGCAGCAGCCCGCTACACTTGTGGGGAGTTGCTTAAGTATTTTGACCAATTCTTTCCAAGCATGGGGAAAATTACTGCTGCTTACGTAATCTGTCTTTTGCTACACGGGAATCTGGGAGCTCAGCTGAGCTGACGTTAGCATTTAAGTTAAGGAGCCAAAACATTTTTCACTCTGATGTTCTTTTGGTTTCCACCATTGACTACAGATTCTGCTAAAAAGTTACATCACAGTCCTAAATGTCACCTATAGCACTAGGATCAAGCAAGGTGTTTTGTTTGAGGTACAGTTTGGAAGGCAAATTTTGGGAATACATGGACATCAGGTCGTACATAGCAAAAGCAGCAGCAGCAGCATTGAACTGTGTAAGCCCCCACTGTGTGGCACTTGATTATTCCATGTGACAGTGGGGACCCTGCTGACCAGTGGCTCCCAGAACAACACAGCCCCAAGTGGCTTCAGATAACCTTCCCACCTTGTTTCTTAAATTGGAAACTTATTTAACCTCTTAATTGCCAGCACATAATTGCATTGATTAACACTCACAGTCTCTTTGTAACATATCCCTTGAAGAAGCTGAGTTCATATAAATATGTATCATGGGAAGAAGATGTATATGCCAAGAAAAGAAAACAGAGACAATTAAGAAGGATCTCTCTCAACCAAAACAGCATACTGATTAATTGAAAGCCTGTTTCATAATCTATCAGGAAATGGCAGCAATGAGTATCAATTTCAAAATAATAAGCATAAAATAAATACAGAAAACCAATTGAAGGAAGTCTGTTATGGAAGTCTTTTACTGCAGTAATAAACCCCAAATCCTGGAAAACTTTAAATGGTTCGAGACCACATGTTCTTATCAGGTATAAAAGCTGGCTTATAAACTGCATATGAATTAAGAACAAAACAATGGTAACACTCTTCAGATTACATCTGTGATGAGAAATGGCTCATCCAAAAAGAGGATGCCAACCCACCTGCTGCTCTTGTAACTTGCGTTTGGGTCAATTCTTACTCTCAGTCAAGTTTCTGCTAGCTTGAATGAGAGTTGATCATATTGATGCTCAGAAAAACAATGTCTCAAGTTTAGAAACTTAACTCTTGTATACATACACAGGAAAAACAGTCTCTTCTGTTCATCTCATGGAACCTTAAAAGAAAACAAGCCATGAGGGCACACTGGTACAAACAGGAGTGACAGAAATCACAAGCTCCCTCTTCTGTAAATACCTTTGGTTGGCAAAGCTTTTTTTTTTTTTTGCCCTTATATCTACTAAGGGATGACTTCAGCAAGGGTTAGGAAACAGCTGAAAGCAGCAATAGTGTTTTTAACTGTGTTTAATTCAAAAGCCCCTAAACACGGTCCAACAAGAAGCAAATTCAACTAAACAGATTGGTGGGGTTTTGTGTATCCTTCTTCCCTAATTAAATTTCAGATGCCTTGCGGAAAGGACATACAAGTGGTGCCACCCCCAAACCAGCCTCTGACTGTCACTGCTGTCACTGCTGTAACTGAAAGGGTTTGCTATTCTCAAACCCAGCAGAAAATGCTTTTACAATTTTCTTACATGAACTGCTAATAAACTTGATGAACAGGTCAACCACTTTCTCATGACTCAGCATCAGTCAAGTTTGCTTTGGTTAGCTATGGGCTTCTTCCCTTTCACTATTTCCTCCAATGCTGATCTGTATTTTCAGCATTTAAAAAACAAACAAAAAAACCTAAAGAAAACCCCCACAAGCAAACAAATAAACCAAAAAGGCAAGGATGCAAAGACAAAACAGGTTTGCTTTACTTGATCTAGGTAACCACAACATAGCAACATAAGAATTGTCTTTCTTCAATACTATACTCCAGCTGAATGCTACGTGTAGGGGTAAGAGTAGGAGAGCCTTGTGACACTTGCAGGCATCTCACTACAGTTTCCTGTGTGCAAAGCCGATTCTCAGTGAACCAACGACAGGTGTCATCAAAGTAACAGGAACCTGCAGCAGGGAAAAATCACGGCTCAACGCCAGTGTCAGTGTGTGTCGGGCTTGACGCATTTCTAGTTATGCCAACACACTTCAGATTATCAAATTTACTTTGAAAACCCTACAGACTCCCCTAAAATTATTTCTGTAATAGCAATAAGTAAAAGCTGGAGTACTGTGAGATTTGATTCCAATCAGTGTGATGACAATCTCGCTAAAAAAAGAGAAAACATGAGGAAAACAAAGCAGAGATGGCCGATCTTGGCTATGGCTGCCACTGCTGTTGCTTCGCTGCTCTTTATTTTAAGTAAAGCTACGTATTTAAATACTGACAGAGCTCAGTAAAATTTAGTAGCTATAACTTACTGTTAATCTTGGTTAGATTCTCCATCACCTGAAGTCCTTAAATCAATTTTGGGTACCTCCCCAGAAGATAAGCTGTAGTTCAGCCAAGTTTATTGAGCTGTATAAAAAACTACTAGATTAGGCTCTCTGGTTTGTGTTTATCTAAGATTGCAACCATGACATAATGTCTCTAACCTTAAGTATCCACTAGCCTATAGAATATCCAAAATTCAAAGGCTGTATGTGGGAGCTATTGATTCTAGTGCACCAAAAGTGGGCATGTAAAACATCACATGACAAACAAGAAAAAAACAGTGCAGTAACTCCAACATTGGTAACTTTGGTGAAGCATGGAAAATTACTGCACGCACTATTATGCTGCAAATACAGTGCTGAAAATAAAATTCACATCTTATAACAAGACAAACAACTCCAGAACATATCTGTCTTACCAGTGCCATGGCAACTGTAAAATAAAACACACACACTGACCTGAAATAGTAGCAACTTCTTCCCGTTAAGAATATTGCTTATAAGGGAACAAGCAAGAGCCGACTGACCACATATCCATAAAAGCTGGGAATGTTTTCTGTTTCCAGAAAGTGTTTCAATGCCTTTACTATTTTTAACAAAATAAAAAGAAACCAAAACAACCAACCAAAAAAAAATTTAAGAAAGAAAAAAAAAAAGAAAAGGTGAGTTTGTCCCTGATTTTATAGTCCCCAAGTACATGAAGCTAACAAGCTGAACATATGCACACTTCAGGGACTTTCCATAATCGAAACCATCCAGTTTCCACTTGCCTCAGAATGTGCTGATAAAAACAAACTCCCTTAACCAGACCCTGATCCCACAGGCTGACCTAACCCTTACACACAAGCATCCCACTCTTTTGTCTCACCAAAGAGACAATGACCTGCTCACACAAGTAGGCTGACAAAGTAAAAAAGGAACAGCTGCATCTGCCCAGCCAGGGATTAACTGGCATTTCAGCCCTGTCTGTCCACTGAACAGCTTTCACATTACTAAGATTCACCACTTTGATGCCATTCACTCCAGTGAAGTTTTCAGAAATGCTATATACAATTGGATAGACCTATAAGAAAGGTTGGACGAGGTTGATTGGAGATTCCTTCCTCAAGAAAATCTTGCACAGGATGTTTTACAATTGTATATCAGATATTGTCCCTTATCACTGCTGGCAGATTTTAAAAGAGAGAGAAGTCCTGAAAACTTCTAACTCCTGGTAACTCCTAAAAATCTGGTAAAAAATTAATGCAGAGAAAAGAGACTATAATCAGAGTGTGTCGGGAAAAAGCCCCCAAATGTGAACTGTGCCATTGTCTGTCTTATTTGGTGGTACAGCACCAAAACAGCTTCTGAGTGGATGTAGCAGACAATGGCTATTGCCCAGTGTAGTATTCAATAAGGAGAACAGTGTGGAGCCGGATGTATCCAAGCAGAAGAGGATACACATCTAGTCATTATCCTATTTTCAAGCCACAAACAGCTTGCATTTGCTTGTTTAACCATAACATATTTTTCTATTAGCAAATGACTATGTATTCATGTTCACAAATTCTCCACATCTGAGCAAAAATTCAAAGCAGGATCTCCTGCCTAGAATCAAGTATCAATTACCATCTCCTACAATAAATACAGCTGTAACAGAAATAATCTTACATACTGCACTGGACATTTAAATATTGTCTATCAAGCAAAAATAAGAGGTAATACATATACTCACATATACCCCTTCATGTCTTTACTCTGACTAACACAAAAGTCTGATTTACAAGTACTTCATAAATTTGTGAAAACTAACATGGAAACTGTTCTGCAGCTCAGTGACCTCTTGGAACCAACTCAACACAAGTGCTGTGCACACAGTTCTTCCCAGTAACACAAGCCTGTGAGCCACCAAATGGGAAGGGAAAACAGCAAAACAACAGGCATGTTTTTGCATTTAATAACCAGAAACAGTTTGGACTGCTATTCTCTACCCTGTTCACTGACTTTCTAAGAGCTCCCATTTAAACACCTAGAATAACTTCTCATGAACTACTTAATCCAGTTCCCCAACCTGAAAGTCCTAACAGCTGCTGCTGTTTGAAGCATCCAGAACATTACTTGCATATACTTTGTAAAAATGGCATTTGCTAGTAAAAGCAAAGCTTTTAAAGCTTAGGGGAAATAGCCTTGGGGTTTTCCCCTTCTGAGAACTTAAAGTTTTATTAGTGAACCTAAAGGACTGCCAGACTTCTAAAGTGACAACACATTACAAAAAAATTTCCTATGTGTTTTGCAAATTTGAAGTCAGCCACATTTCACTACTGACATAAGGGTTTTTAATATCAGCTCTAATGAAATATAATTCTCCAATGACATAACTGTGAAGTACAGCATTTTCATTTCACTAGCTGGCAGAGAGGTTTTGGCCTTATTATTATTATTTCTTATGTAGAGCCAAAAGTGTTCTAGGCCTTGCACAGACACGCCTGAAGACAAAACCTTTTCCTTGTATCTGCTGTAAACACAGAGACCACAGCATATTCAGCTTTACAGAGCAGGTCATGCATTTTCACACGACTGCTATGGCCAAGTCATATGGTAAGACACAGGAATAAGACAAAAATGTAACAAATAGTTTGCCTTCATCTTCTCTACAGTTTCACTTTCACTAAATCTCTTTGGGTAGGATTGGATAGTTTCTGGTTTGGGAGAATGTCACTGTTAATTGGAAAAAATCCTACAGTCAAATGAAGACATTCCAGCCATCATCATAAAAGCCTGAGGGGAGGGGGGCATAAGCTGAGGGTTAAAATAACAGTCTTATTTTAAAATCTGGCTCTTCCTGAGGTCACAATTCCTCTGCTGGATGAGAGGTGTTTGTTTTAGCATTGATACGTGCACAGCTCACAACAAACAGTTTAACTATACACCAATAAAAATTAAAAAGCTCTTGTTTGCAAATGACTGAACTGAGAAGAGCTCTGCCTTCCCTGGACCTCAAACACCCAAGAAACATGGATGACAGAAAAAACTACACTTATCCCGTCAAAGCCAACACCCCCTGATGAATGAGAGGAAATCCAAGCATGGAAGACAGCAAGTCAGAAAGAGAGACTTATCTACTCCAAAGCCCCTGAGTAGGTGGTAGGAGCATCTGACATGGACACCTTGTTCTGAATTTGTTGTTGGACAAGCAACAACAATAACAATGCTGTACTCACCCCTTCACCTACACATCCTGCTCAATGCATGTCTCTCCAGGTCTCCAGTGGCATTACTTGGGACAGAAATTGCCTCAGTTTGGCTGTTGCCTACATGCTGTGCTTTGGCACCGAGCAGTGACCCTGGTATCACCAAGTGCTAGGGGATACTGACACTCTAGAGACACCTCCACACACAGATCCAGCTCCAGCTTAAGAAAGAATTTGAAAGGGGTATCTCATGGCATAGTTCACAGTAACAAGACTAGGCCTGACCTGCTAAAACATACACAGAAGGGATAAACCATACTGACAGGTACAAAGGGGACGCCTCTGCTGTGGCAACATCTCCTAGTGGCTGTCATGAGTGGAAGGTAACAGGACACAGTCTCTTTGCCACAGGGCTGATGCACACTCAGCTTGAAAAAGAGTAAGAATTCAGTACGTTAAGTTGAAAGGTGGGGAGAAAAGCCTCCAAAAACATAAAGGGCAGATGGCTGGTGAGAGTTAACAATAAGGTTCATTTGTGGGACTCATTTGCCAGCTTCTTGTATAAGTCTTGAGATAACACCTTGTTGGATTCATAAAACACAAATGCACTAGATCAGCAGCAATTTCCCCTTTGGACTGGACTTTAATCAGGGTATTTTGGTACCTTTGCCCTCCTTTTGCATCTTTCTGAAATCTCAAAGCACATTTTAATGGGGGTTTGCAGACCCCGAACTGCAGCCTGAACATGGTTTGAACTCTCAGTGAACCACTGACAGCTGCACATAACTTCTGTTTGGGGCTACAGCAGAAGCTGAAAAGAAATCATGCTTGATTTTTCTACTTTGGGGGGCAAGTGAGGAGAACAGTCTACATAATGCATTATGGTGCAGCTTGCAGTGGTGGTGGCTGTCTCTTTTGGTGCCGCAGCTCATTTCTGTAAAGACAGCTATGCAGGATGAAGTAAGTGTTATCCTTCAGTTTCTCTAGACTGCTGACAAACATTACACTGGTCTACAACACTGATTGAACACAGAAGAGAAAACACAGAGCATGACTTCCCAAAAACGGGCAAAAACTTTGGTCCTCCCTGGAGGACACTCTGGGAAGAGGCAGAGGATAAATGGGGTCAGAACAGCCTTTTCCAGCTCCATGCAACCAAGCACAACTCAGTAACAGAGATGTTACCTCTGAGGGGCTGTGTGAAGCTTGCAGCAGACAACAGCACAGTAGGGGAAAAACTGCAATGCATGTCTGCTCTCCACAGCCAAGAGATCACAGTCAGGACTAACACACTTGCTGGAAGCTTTGCCTCAGAAGGGAGAGAATCAAAACCATGGAAGGATGGCAGGGTTTGTCCTACTGTAAATGCTGGCATTTGTAATGGAGAACAAAGTATCAACGGATGCCTGTTGCAGACACTCATGGTTTGCTTTTCACAATGTCATGTAATGATGCTTTGTACTAAGATTTCATACAGTAGTAGTTCTTTCATTTAAGCAATTACATTTTCTGCTTGTAGGAAATGGTCTCCTTTGACCATACCAAATAAGCTATTGTCCCACCAATCATATATCCATAATCAGGTACCAAAGTTTGTTTTAAGGCACTGCCATTTCTTAATAGCTCTTACCTCTTTATTAAAGGACAATGAAAGCCTAAAATCAACAGAATATTCTTCCCCAAAGACAACATCCCTTTCCTCAAGCACTGAAGCAAAAAATGGCATAGGAAGGAGAAAAAAATAATGAAATAGTTACAAAAACTAACTAAAACCTCTGTCTATGAACTCAAAAAATGCTATTTTTCACACAGTTCTAGAGCCTAATAGCAAAGTTATATTAAAGCAGTATTAAATCCTCTACATCTTCCACCCACACAAATGAAGCAGTCCCCTCCTACCCCTCCACAGCTTCCAGCCTCAAATATGCTGGCGTAAAATGATCAGACAAAATAGGTGACTTATGTTTTTATTGGTTCCTCCAGACTATGACGACATTTCCTAAAACACTGAGCCAGGAAACTATTAATGTCGCTGAAAAAGTGGAAAGGGTCAGGCTATTTTAAAGGATGTGTTTGCTAAGAGGCCTTTGTTATAGATAGACAGGCTACTTAATACTTGATTGATAATAACAAAAGTATTTCACATTCCCATAATATTTCTAGCTTGAAGGTATATTGTGAACATATTTGTTACATTGTGTTACAAATACATTCTTATTTTTCTTGTGTTATGAAAGCACTACCCCTTTTCACCTTTCTGAGAATTAAAATAAGCAGGTTAATAAGCTTGCCTAAGATTTTGTTAAGTATTGTATCTATTCCAAGATCAGAATTACCAACAGATCCATATGTGCTCCTAACCTCAGGCTTTTATTGGAGAGAGAAATGAAAATGGTCTCAGCTTATCACCATTATAATAATGAAAGGCCTGGAAGATTTTCTAGATTTATCTCAGCTGTGTTGGCCTGCATTTGGCAGCACAAGTCAGGTCAGGCACTTGCAGGTGGGGTTGGAGATCCCTTTAAAAAGCTCTGTGTGTGTTATACATAAGCACTAAACCAGAGCAACCAGTACTCTAACAGGAGCATAGCACAATGCATGCAGGACAGAGAGATCCCACAGAGACTCCTCAAAACTTTCTAGTTTTCTAGCACATACTACATGTATATAATGCTTCAATTTGGCTGCTTTGTCAGTAGGTCTGGGAAATATCAAGGGGGACACAACGGACTTGCACAAAAGCCTTGGAAGTAAAGACGCTCCAAAGACATCACCACTTCTTTTGTGGCCACACAATCTCACCCACAAACCCAGTTCTGATCCTGGCTGCACAAGAGTAGTGTGAAGGTCAGTTCCCTAATGCAGGAGTGCAAAGCAGATAGTACCACGTGTTTCACGCAGAAGAGCACTGAGGCTTCTTAAAAGAAGTATAAGTCACTCTGTTTTTACTGACAAAGGAACTTCACTCTTTTGTCACATCTCAAACAATCAGTCGGATGAGACGACAAATGCTGCAGGTAAAAATCCCACTATTTCACAGTGCCACCTCCTGGGCAAGCAAGACTGGAAAAACACCCTCATGTGTCCCTCCTCTACTGCAGCATCCAACGTTTTAGTGTCACCTCCCAAGCTCTGGTAGGCCAGGCATTACCTCTGTTCTCAGAAGGCAGGCCATGAATACACGGAAAGAAGAGCAGATTGTTTACAGCTCTCCCCACGAAACGTGAGCTGCAGCAATCCCACTCTTGGGTGAGGCTGTATCTGCATAGGCAAGCACCACACAAACCCACAGGATTAAGTTCACTCTGGGTTGCTGGCTAATCACAAATCAGGGTTTCCTTTCAACATCCAAACAGGAAATGGGAGTGGAGGAAGTGAAAGCTTAATAATTTCTTGCATGTTAACAAGCTACATGAGCCACTCCAATAAAAAAAGCTTTGCTAAGTGAACTTAAACCTAGCACACAGTCTGTCCCAAAATGGCAAGCATTTATCTTTAAAACCAAGCTGTGCATTTTGGAAAGACAACATTTAAATCAGCATAATTTAATTTCCAGGATAAGAGGACATCAAGCAGTGACCTGAAGTTGAGGATCCTAGTTTATTGCAATCAATAGTGTTGAGACTATAACCCCGAAACCAAACCCAAGGTGGTAATCCTGGCATCTGTCTTGAAATTTAGTGAAAAAACAGGATTAGAAGGGAATCATTTTACTTATCAAAAACCGTTAAGTCCATAATGGCCTCCGACAAAGGAGCAAGAAATCCAGGTCTAATGTCAGCTCAATTTCTTTGTGCCATCTTTTAGGGCTACTGTACTCTTTGGATGTGCACACCCCATAATATTTACTTGGCCACAAACAGTTAAGCACCAGGAAAGCTGGGAAATAAAGTCCCTGTAAGACACTGAGAACCCTAAAAATCCTAAAGGAGCACAGGACTTTCAGGCCTCCGTGTCAAGCACAGCAAGGAACGTCTCTCCATCTTTAGGTTAAGAGATCACAGCTCCTGGCAACTGGGAAAAGCCTAACCCATAACACACTCCTAATTTGGTAATATCTTCACAGCAGGAGCAGGAAAAACAATTTTGTGCAACTGTTGAGCAATTCTCAAGAGTTCAAGACAGATGAAAGGCCAGTTTCTTGTTTGCCTGAAGATATTAGGACACATTAGAGACAAAAGTAAGATGAGTTAAATGGGTGGATGTAGACTGAAGTTTTGAGGGAACAAAACTGCAAGGTAGAATTCCTTGTTTTTTATGGATGTACCCAATGAAAAAGAAAAATCTCTTGGAAGAACTCTGCAATACAGAAAGAGATTATTTCAGTGGGCTGCATGAAGAACAGAACAGAAGCAAAGGAATTTGGAAAAGAAACCCTGCTGTCAATATAACCACTACACAATCTCATTATCTCCCAGGGATGCAAGCAAGAACAGACATATAACATAGATAGTTACCATGGCCCACAATAAACTGGCTACAATAAATAAGGAGCTAAAACTGCGTGGGTGTATGCTCTGCGTTATGGAGTGTGAAAATAAGTTTTTTCCCTACTTTCAGCAGTAGAGACATGGGCACTCCTACTTCTAAGGCAGCATTTACCATGAAGTGTTGCCAGCCATAAGCTGCCTCAATGTACTTGTTACACTGCGCACATAGCTGGAAACGCAGACCTTGCTGTGGACTCTTGTATTGTTCTGAGCAATAAAAAAGCATCTTTGCTTTGTTCTGTTGCACATGAACATCTGAATTTCCATCCTGGATCCTTCAGACTGCTTTCACAGTTGGCATTCCCTGTTTCCAAGGTAACAGGAGGCACAGCAGATATTTAATCAGCCTTGGTTTTAGACCACCCATTTGCAAAAACTCTCCAGAAGAGTTTTGAAAGCTGAAAAGCAAGGAGTCTGTAAGACTGGGTTTGGTGTTGGGATTTTTGTTTGGTAAGACATAATCATTGGTAGGTATTACATCTGTCACTGGCAACACCGATAACTTCTTCTACAGTATTCGTATTGTGACCTGGCACTCCAATACTTGTGGTATCACCTGTGTCCAAGAATTTATTTCTGTGGAGTCACTAACTAACCACTTCTTTTCTAGGATGTTTGCATCCAGGGCAGCAATGCCACTTCCTACTACGTGATAAAGACCATGAGGACTTTGCAGGACTGCCACCTGCGCCATTGCCAAAATGACGCCATCTGCCAGAACATTCAGGTTTCCAGCCTGTGATGCTCCAGCAGGTTAGCTAATCTTCACTTAACTTCTGTTGTACCAAATGGTTTTCCTTAAGCCAGAGACTTCCAATTTTCCTTCTCTCTACTTCCAGTGAGAGAGGTGTTTCCAGACATGGTTTCTTTGGTAAGGAGTGCTGATGAACTCATACCTGTTTAGCAGCTGTCACTCTATCAACAACCCACTGTCAAAAAATGGAGGAGAAATGTGCTTGACAACGTGAGAGACAAATTATGATCTGTGTCCTCCTTGCGCTACATTCACGTAAAATCCAAGGCTCACATGTGCCATTTACTTGAGTGTCTAAAGGAATGTGTAGTTGTGATCAGTTTCTCTAGATCAGACACCACATAGCTGTTAAATAATATTAAGAATGATTTCACCAGGAGATGCTTGTACTGGATTTCACCCAAAACCTTTTTATATTGCATATACTACTGTTTTGCTGCAAATATGGTCTCAAAGCAAAGTAAGAACTTTGAAGAATATATGCATGACATCATCTAGAGGAAGAGACTGCATGTTTACAGAGGTGTGGAAACACTTGACAAAATAGATTATCTTTTTCAGTCTGTATTCCAAAAAAAAAGGTTTTCTTGGACGATGAACTCAGGAGTTTCCTGAGTTTTGTTCATGGAGGGCAACCTCATGGGTGGGACATCAGGCTAGGTGCTGCATGACCAAAAAAAAAAAAAAAAGAAGAAAAAGAATCAGCAGGACAGTGCAGAAAAGCCACAATTTGAAAATTTTCCTGAGAGTCACATACTTAGTATCTTTCAGGTTAGTCTCTGGGAATCCCTGACTCAGATGTTGAATTCTTGTGAGGAATATGATTGATCCTTGCATGAAGTCTTCCTCCTCAAAGACATATTTCCAAAGGTTTTCTTTCTTTGTGATGACTACTGGGCTCTGTGTTACACAAACAGAAGAATGACAAGGCAAGAGCAGACATGCTAACATTTCAATTTATATGGTAGCTGTAAATGCTTGTATAAGCTCAAAACAAGTGGTAGTCTTACTGAGGAGGCCTCCAGCTCTAGAAGCAGCTCATATATTTAGGTGGTGGTGGAGGGGTAGGGGCTCTTACTGCTTAAATCTTCAGTAGATTTTTAAAGTTTATTTTCATAGTCTAAAGGCTTGGGAAAGTAATGATAATACCACTGTCACTGTGGTCTTGTTATTTGCATGATTTGGATCCTCAGTACCACAAACATACAAAAATAGGAAATATTTCTGCCTTGCATCCCCTCTGCAATTGAGAGATTGCCTACAGAGGGAAGAGGAACAGCTGTGGAGATGACTGCTATAAAGAATATCAGCCTCCATTTACACCCCTTCAAGTGCAAGTGACAGCTGTAAACTGTATCTAAGATTTGAGCACACAACTGTGTCAGTTAATAGTTCACTCATGGAAAAAAAGAAGATTTTTGGTTTGCTGGTGCTGTCCTGCACTTAAACTTTCTGTGCGTATTTTCAAAGGCCTCTCATTCCCAGCTGCACACAGATTTACAAAATAAGATCTGTTAGCAACTTGTTCTCCAGTTTGCAGGGATGGCTGAAGCTTACTTAACTTCTGGTAAATTAATGGAGAACATCTACCTTACTCCTTTGGTACAAGCAGGTGTAATGGAGAATTCCCTTCTGCCAAAATAAACTATCCGAGGAACAAACTAGGAGTCTTTCTCAGCAAACTTTCTGACTTTTAATTTAGATGTTATAAGGGGAAAAGCCACCAGTGAAATGGAGAAGCTAACAGATAAAAATCTCTGGAATGTCCTCTCTGCTCAGAGCTCAGGAAAACTCAATTATGCAGAGAGACCTGGCATGAGCCCCATGCTCCCCCAAGACGCAAGGGACTCCTTGAGGGTGTGAGAGCTGCAGTCCCAACCAAAAATTTCCTTTTGTCTCTATTAATCCAGCAGACCTGACAATGAACTTCTCAACCTCTGGGCAGGGAAAGCACGTGTTGGGTCACGCACTGCTGCCACCCTGGATCACGGGGTGCTGCCTGTGGCTGGAGGACTGTGTGACACAAGAAAAGTGTTCTGGCATAGCTGAAGCACCCTTGTTAAAAGGCCTCCTGTCAGCAGCAGGCATGACTGACTGGTAGAGATCAGGCTTAACTAAGTAAACTCCATTTTTCACCTCATCCCACAAGGCAGGTGTGGCTGGTTGAGAAATCAAGGCTCACGCTTCCCCAAGGCCCTGCCCTGCCTCTTTACAGGGAGGAGGAAACGCAGCTGCCTCTGTTGCAAACTGGGCATGGTCCAGGTTAAGCTGTGGGGTAACGTGAGGTCAGCCTGGTGTGATGATGGTCTGATGTTCACAGCATGCACTGTGCCAGGAATGGTTAGTGAGTCACACAGCTCTCAGAAAGGTGTCTGGTCCACGTGAAATAGAGAGACTCAAGAAACATCACTTGCTTTAGCTGAAGTAAGGACAGTAAGGACATATGGCAAAGTCACACAGCTGCTGTGGAAACAAAGGGTATGCCAGGCAGTAGGTTTTCTAGGAGACAGCCAGCCAAGGAGGCTGCATCTGACCTGTGGTCTGTTTAAGAAATACAGCCTCGCTGTCTTTGGTGTTTTGTCTCATTCTGATCATGGGTTAAGCGAGGCACTCAGTCCATTGTTCTTGCGACATGATAAGTAACTAGCTACATGTAAACAAAGCAATTAAGCTCCATAAGGAACTGTTTGCCCTTCAAAGCTGAACTAAACATTGATTTTGTTTTGGGAATCCAAATATGGTAAATTACTGACAGTTAACTATGACCATGGGATTGTTTCCTGCACAGAACGGGCTCCTGGAACATGCAGCAGAAAATCACCGTTCCTTCTCTTCACCCTGACATTAACCATGTAAAGATCCTGCTGGGCTCACTGTAGCTGTCTTTTGCTGAGTATCACTTTAGCATAACTAATTTGTGATAATTTATGATAATTTTTATCACAATTTATGATAAGAATAGAGAGAGAAGCTTCTTAGGCTGGCACAGCTTGCTCTAAACCCCTGCTCTTCAGCTGTAAAACCACCGGGCTCCATCAGCACTCCTCCAGGAGAACAACTCTCAGTTGCTAACTCCTTAATGTATTTGGTAGTCAGACAATTCAGTAGGGAGCAGCACAGCACAGAAATACACACCAACCCATTATTTTCTTATTAGCTGTACTCCTGCTGCACCTAAAACCCCTAATCAACATCAGACTGTCAACTTGCTGAACAGAACAGCAAGAAGAAAGAAGGAACAGCAAAGGAAGAAAGAATCCCATCCCAAATGTCTTTGAGACCAAAAGACTGGATACTTTAAATCCAACACACACATCCAAATCAAAAAACCCCAACTCTCCCACTGCTACTATGAGTACATGTTCAGCTTTGTAGGCTGAACTTACATATTCATAGAATGTAGTAATGTAGCACAGACAAGGTAAAAAAAGAACCACCAAAATTATACCAGAAAGGAAACATTACTAAATCCTATTGGGATTGGGGCTATTGAAAGCAAAAGTAAAAATGCATTCTGGCATAGCACCCATTATAATGCTCACTTTTATATTTTAAATGTGCAGTTTGTTCCTTAGCAAAGATTTAACAGATACCTCCAGTTACACACCTGCACTGCAGCCCTCTGCTGTGTCTGTCACTGTGGGACAGAAGCACCTGAGCGGAAGCAGGCACATGGCTGAGGGAGGAAAACCAGGAGCTGGCTGGAAGAGGACATAGTGGGGTATGTGCTGAGCCCTGTGTCAGAGAGGTCACAGCACACCAAGGGGAAGGACATAGCCTGGAAGGTGATGGCAGCTTTCTGTTCACCAAGTTCCCACTGGAAATCTGAGAGTTAAAACCACAGTCGTGGTAGATCTTCTTATATCCATTAGTCACGCTCTCCCAACAAACTCTGCTATGTGGTAGCTCTGCTTACACTGCCTTAGAAACATCCCAGCCTCCCGATGAAGTTACAAGATAAATTGTGAGTTTTGAAATACAGATAGACAAAGGTTAAGAAAACAAACTGTCTTACTTTTTACTGTAGTGCTGTAACATGCACGTCTCCACCTTTGACGAAGGGTGAAAAGCACCATTTTGTGCAACAGAATGGCAAGGACAACTGTTGGGAGGCTGAAATGGCCTGTTATGCTCATGTTATCCAACTGACATAGCTGTGGGAGACTGGGACACAGGCTGTGCAGGTGCTCTTTCCAGTATATTAACAGAAGCAGCACATCTTACACAAAGAAAAAAAAAAAAGGATACCAAAATACTTTAATTTAACTAATTTTATAAATTCTGAGTACCAAAATGGGAGGTGGGACCATGATGAAAAAGATAAAAATGGCCTTGAATTTCTTCCTGAGATTCACCTACCCTCATCAATACTACTGGCCATCAGATTTTCACAACTTACCTTCTCTATTCCTTGCAAATACTTACAGGCACACCTTCAAAACTGCCCATGTACAATGGAGGATCTCCAAGCATCCTATGCAGGAGGCAACAGTGCCAGGAGCACACAGAAAAACATTCAGCTGTTTCTAAATCAAAAGTCTACATCAAGTGCTGTCACTCAGGTTTCTACTTTTTTGACTACTGAAGATGGAATCCTTCATTCAGCAGACAATAAAGGCTTAAAGTTGCTTCTTGAGATATACCTTAGGGTGGGATAAGTTGGGAAGGGATGCAGGCCTAGAGTAGAGCTTTGGAGGCACATAGGGACCTGGAGAGTTTGGGATTTATCCTATAGAAAGATCAAGTTAACCCAGAAGAGGCAGAAAGCTGTGAAGGGCTGGACTCCAAAGCCAGGGATGAGGGGGGCTAGACCTTGGACAGACTTTAGGACAGTTGTTGGTTCCTAGTCTCAGTGAAACTGGTGTCTAGGGAAAGATCCAATTCTTTTTACAGCCAGCACAGAAATGAGATATGAGGTCTGCAGCTTTCTTATAACAGTGTAATTGCAGTGTAGGAATTCTGATTGTGAAGGACTTGAAATTGGGAAGAAAAAGGAAAGCTGCTTCTAGGTCCCTGCAGTGATTAGGTATGCCAAAGCTCAAGCTTTTATCAAATGGACGCAACTACTTTCAGCAGGTTCTACTTGTCCTTTGGACTGCTCAGCATCTATCCTTTCCCAATACAACATTTCAGGGGAAAATATTGCAGGAGTGCAGGTCAAGATGCACTCTCAAAATCTACAGAGTAGTACAAGCATTAGGTTTACCCTTATTCCTTACTTAAACATGTTGTTTCTCTGCCTCCTCTAACCTCTGCACCTTATTTTATTCTTGGCTCCATTAACTGTATACTTGGCTCTTTCTGTTCTGCCTTCATTCTCTCTGGTTTTCTTCCTCTTCACTAAAACAGCCTTTCCTTCTTGCATGCTATTTCTCCACAACAAAAATCATAACATTAACCTGATTTCACATGTGTAGCACAGTTGCTTTTACTTTTGTATTCCCCACATTTTTCCTTCCATTAATACTGCCCACAGGCCCTCTGGACCAAGGCCTGTTCAAATTTGCACTGTGTTTAGCAAAGCAGCTCCCAGAAGTTCTTGACTGGCCCCTCGGTATGCCCTGGACGATGGCACTTAACAACACTGGTTGTTGAACTTCTTACACAGCTGCCACCCTGGTCCACCTTAGGATTTGAAATTTAGGCCAACACACTAATACTGTGTCATCCCCCAGTACTGTACCTGAGGCAATTTTCTTCAGGATCACTTTGCCAACAACTTTCAAAGTGGTTGAAGAACTCTACCTCAGAACCCAGGCAACAAAAAACCCTGCTGTATCAGGGGAAACTTCATGCTACAGAGCAAAAGGCCTCTACCTTCCCTCCCTAAGAAACATAAGGCACAGTGCCTACCCTGCCCTTGCCTCTGCAGCTCAGAGGGCTTGGGAAGCACTTGCATCCCATGGTGTGGAGCATGGCAGTAAAACCTAGAAAGATTGTTCAAACAAGGTAGGACCTGGGCATCCTGTTTCTCATGGCACCATCCTCAAAATATACAACTGCTACCAAACATTACACTATAAATTTCCCATTCAACCCAAAAGGCTCTTGCCAAATATCCAAAAGAAAAAGAATAAAAATATTTATATCTTTAAACATGCTGGCTGGGTAAACAAGATTGTAGCTGGGCTTCTGTTATGTCCAGTTTCCCCTTGTGCAGGCTGAAGCAGACCTAAATGTTTACAGCAGACACTCATGGCTCATGGGCTGCACTCATGGACTACGGGCTGCCCTTCCCACCGCTCTGCCTGGCAGGAGCAGAGTAAGGCCTGAACGCAAGGATGGGTGTCTGCTTATGCTTAGAAGGTGACAACCCTTGAGCACTCTGCAGATGCTGAATTTCTCAGCCAGCTGAAATAAATCATTCCCACACTATGTGTGAACACCACGCACGCCTACAGGAACGACTGTCAACTCTTTTTCAGGTCCTGAGTGCCTGATGGACCCTCTTTGTAGCTACAGAATAATGCCTTTCTGCATCCTCCATAATTTATGATCCTTCCTAATTTTTTGTGGGGTCAATTTACTCTCAGATAATTATCTAAAATTTAAATTAAAAAAAAAATCATTACCAAAAATGGTCCTCTCCAGCTCTCACTGCAAGCATTTCGAGGTCCATCTGTCCGTTCCATTGCCACCAGTCACCCTTTACAATGCCTGTGTGCTAGAATTCACTGTGTCATTAATGTGACAAATCTAATTATCCGTTACATTAATACCTATTATACTATGTTGCTTTTAGCCAAAATTATCATTCATACATAGAGGCATGTGCCTTTTATAACTCAACGTCTTTGGACTACATTAGTGTTTCAGTGTACTTATTATACCGAAGCTTTATGACAAAAGACCTCTAAGCCTACATATATCCTACCTACCTGTAGTAACAGTCTTCAAAACTCTTCAAGATGACAATTGAAAATCTGTAACCTGTAAGGAGCTTGCAACATTTCAATCCCATGCAGAAAGTAACTTCTACGCTTTAATGCCAGTAAGCAAACACAGGAAATAAACATCCAAATTAAGATACCTGAGGGACTTTTTCAGTTAGCACCTTAAAGAATACAATGTTTTAACATAAGGAGAATTCAAATAGTTAAAAATAATTTTATGACAGAGTTGAGTACAGGAGCTCCATTTCAGGTAAGCACCTGAACTCCTGACTTGTCCTAGACTGAAGGTCTGACACATCCAGTCAGCAGGTCTGATCTCCAATGACATCTCTGTATTTCCAGCCCAAGTATATACTGATATATCACTCTACAGTAAAGAGGGAAGATCCTTTTCAAAGCTTCTAGTATCTGAAGTGCTTCTGAAATATGGATTTGCTACTCTAGTCAGAGCACCTCAGATGCACTTATTCTGCAAATTTCTTCTTATAAACCACACAATTAATAGGAGACAACTTGTAATCTAGTGAACTGTCAGTAAGAGAATCAACAATAAAAATCAGTTAAGTGCTACTGTCTATCCAGTTTTTCTGGTTAATTCTTGTGGTTTTATCATCACTGTGTTTTCTCCCCTCCCTCAGTGCCTGAGAGAACAAACACATAGAGTGTTTGCCTATTTAGCCATGCAAACACAGCAATGGCAGAGAATATGCTTGAAAATTGTCTGAACTATTATAGAGAGAAAAAATGGATTCTTTTTCTCTTGAGTAGTCACAGTCATTACTTGTAACAGGGATATGCAAAAAACATTAAAGTGGATGTATGAACTCTTACTTGATGATATGCTGTAGTCCATTTCATCTGAGGAAGTGCTGTTACAGGGAATAATAGTGAGAGCATTTTGATATGGGCCACAGAACTGGCTAACACCAGTTTCATTGCTCAGTGTAGCATATTTTTCCTATTATGTAATGCTTATTGGAGGTATTATAATGATACATAGCTGAAAGCCACCAGTAAAAGCTTTCACAAGGGACCATGCAGAGAAAACTGATACAATGATAAAGAGGCAGCACTTGATTGTTTTTCCTTATATTCTTTTGTACCTTTTGGTGGCTATTAAATCAGTATGTTCTGATCAGATCTCTTAACCTCACCTGCTACCTTTATGATACCATTTGTCCGACCAAATTTAGAAAACATCTGCTGGGAGAAGGCTGCTCTCTCATCACTTGTGGAAGGTCACTAAATAAGGAGGCAGCAGGAGGGAGGTCTTTGTCAGGTCACTTCACATCATTACAAGCTGTACAAGCTCCATCTTTTCCAGGATGATTTCTTTCAGCACATGCAGATGCCAAAATGGTTAGAAAACAGACTAACTAGTTGGGGCAATTATGGGGAAACCTCTCAAAATATGAAACCATATTAGGTGGCCTTCTATTGACTATGCCTAATTTAAAGTTTATATGTCATCAGGGCAGACTTGTAGAAATCCTCATGAATGCAGTGTAATCAAGCTTTTATTAAACCTAGACAGACATTTTCACCACCAAAGACAGGATTTCATTAGAAGCCTTTCTCTGGTTACTCTGTTGAACTTTCTACATTTACAGAACCCTGTTAAAATTACCTCTTAAAGATTTAAGACTGAATTAACTTATACTTTCCAGGGTGCTATTTATCACCAAGAAAAAGTACACTAATTTGGATAGTTTAGGGTATTCAGATCTTATGTCTTTTCTTTTGAGAAACTTCAACTGTGCTGGTGAGAAGCAGATGAAAAAGAACTGCTTCCAGTCTCAACCTCAAATATTCAACAACCATTTAATTATTAAAAGGAATAAAGTGCAAAGCAAATGAAAGTTCAGAAAGTAAACAGTTTAACGTCTCAAAATCCTTCTGCCACCAATAGACCACAAAGGTCTAAGAATCCACACCAAGTGGAATTTAATACAATAAACAGGGTGGAATCATTATTAAAAATTCATGTGAAATTAAATGACTGAGCACTACTTCAAAGCAGCTGGCTATACAGTTATTCCACCAGTTTATTCATAATCCCATTTATTGACCAAATACTCTAAACTCAATACAATATAATTATGAAATGCTGAATTGACTGTAGTCTGCCTATAAGTTCTTTAACTGATGCATATTCTAACCTCAATGGGTAAATAATATAATTCCAGGATGAAATCACCACAATTGCTCTAAAAGTACAATATTTTAAAATCTAATAACTCCTATTTTGGGGGGAAAAAAACCCTTGCATCTTACAAAGGAGAGTGAAAGGCATCTCAAGTATGTTTATCCTTAAAAACAAGACTGTAACCTAACAAAGAAAAAAAAATATCTCCCAGCTGCTTAAAGCAAAAAAAACATTCAGTTACAAGTCCCAGTTCATTTTGGCATCTGGTCTCCCTTGACAGTGCAGATGCAGACTGAGAATACATGGTGTAGGATGAAATAATGCCACACTGTCCCATACAGTGGAAAAGGGATAAGACCTAGAACTATTTGCTGATAACAAGCCCATTAACTCATTGGTTCCAGATGATTCCTCCCCTTCATTTGCTTCTTTGGTGCCTTCTGGGTCACTAGAAAGGCAAGCTCCTTCAAGCAGAGATCTCAGTAAGGTCATGCCAAACATCAAAGGCACCAACAAAGATGACACACAAACAAATATGTGAAGGACATAAAAGAAGGCA
The DNA here is from genome assembly GCF_017590135.1 of Pyrgilauda ruficollis. Lineage (NCBI taxonomy): Eukaryota > Metazoa > Chordata > Aves > Passeriformes > Passeridae > Pyrgilauda > Pyrgilauda ruficollis. The sequence continues at coordinate 200,220 of NW_024515875.1, forward strand.
AGTCTGGAGCAGCTGTCAGAATAAAGGAAGCAAGACTGAGGCTGGGCAGACAATAAGAGATCAGAGGAAGAAATGCTGGCAGATTAGCATCAAGCTGAGCAGTGAAAGCAAAAAAGGAAAATTGGTTATTGCTCTCCCCTGGAACAGAAAAGCAGTCAAGCTAAGAGGAAGAACTTGGTGAAAGAACACAACTGTCACTATAACATTAGGCTTGCCACACTTTAAAGTCCTTTAAAACAGGCAAAATCAATGTCTAAGACAACAAACGAATCTGGCAGCTAATACCGAGAAAGCATGCAGGATGAAATGACAGAATGCAATCAGAGAAGCTGGAAAGGAGGAAAAAGCTGAAGATGTTGCAAGCATAAGGGAAGAGAATGCAGAGCTCCTATTGCATGTAGGCAACTAACGCAGCTCCAAAGACATATCTAGACACACTGCAATAGATCTTTGAGGGTCAGGTACGGGAGCAGCCCAGCTGTGACTACAGAACATAAAGCAGTTTATTAGCTCATATACCAACCTTGTTAGTAATAGACCTGGTGACAGCGACTCTCTCAAAGTAGCAAAAATGTGGTGTAAGAGTATGGGGAACTTAATGCTGTGCGGGATAAATGAGACCCTCCATTCCTATGTGAGTTTTTTGGAAACAGCTTCCAGTTGGGAAGAATTTGGAAACTACATCTCTTGGATTCAGTCCTTGAAGTTTGACAACAGCAGTTTGGCCACTAAGGATTCTGAAGTTGCTGAAAACAAGGAAAACAGCAACTCTGAGCTACAAAATCATTCACTGATTTTCTAATTTGTCAGTCAGAAACAAATTAGAACTCAGGCCTGCAACCCAAAATCCTCGTCATAGTAACTGCAACACCTATTTTTAGTAGGGCAAGAATTATATCCACACGACAATAAAACAGGAATGTGATTAGAAGTCAGATTAGTACCATAATGAATGCTGGATCAAAGAACTTGAGTCCTGAAGTCATCTCTTCTTTCTGTTCACTCAGACCTTCAAGCAGCTACATGATGCCTAACACTGTGGGTTTGGGTGCATGGAAAGCCACTCACTGGAGTGTGTCCAGCTTCAGTTCAAGTACAAGACCAAATCTTTTCTTAACAGCAACTACTTCAAGAAATTCAGGATGGACATTAACTCCAACAAAGCCATGAAATAGCCATATTTATATGAAGGCCCTGATTAATGTCTTACCATGTCCAAGTGCTTTAATAAAGTCAGGAATTGAGTATGTGGACCTTCACATTTGGGTAAATGATGACTGTGTATAAAATGACTTTGCATCCCATCTGCCCTACAAACTAAAACAATGTGGTCAGCTGTCAGCCAGTAATGATTTTTTGCTGTGCTTGTAGTTTACATAAATCCAAGCTACCTCAACACTGAGAAGAGATCAAATCCAGCTGAAGACTTTTAGGAGAAAAGAGCATTAGATGTAGATAGGAGAACTAAAGATCCTCACACAATAGAGATACAATTTGTGCCATGGAAGCCTGGAGAGAATTGATCAGTCAGGCCACCTAAGGCTTTTGGGCATGAGCAACATTTTAATGAACACTTCACCCACACTCTGAGCTATTACATGGACATCCTCAGAGCTACTGGAAGACAAAACTGATGGAAGAATGAATCATAACTCCATATGGGCAGTGTCACAGAGCTGGTAGAAGGCTGAACCATCACCTCAATTTCACCCTCAACTCCTGTCCAACCTATGCACCTTAACAAAAAGGCAAAACCCTATATTGAAAGTGCAAGGAATACTTCAATAGATGCTCAGACCATGGTCTGAGGTACATCTGTTCTGTGAGGAAGAAAGGGAGGGACTGAAATAATCAGCCTTAGGGCACACTCCAGTATTTCTTCCATGACTTTTGTACATGAAATCTTGAAAATTTCCATTGTCTCAGGACTCCAGGCGGCTTCCATCATTTAAAAAGGAAAAAAAAATCAGCAGTCCATGATGAGAATTATTTGGATCTGTAGGTGCTTGTGTTTTAATATATAATTAAAATGTTGAACTGAAGTGAATTAAAAAATATTCTGTGAATACTGTCATGCATAGGCATATATGAAATATATTGGTGAGTCTTATTTCCCAATGTAAAAGCTTGGTCTGCATAGGAATTCAGCCTCCAAACCTGAATATTTTAGAAATGTATTCAATTATGTAAGTTTAACATTCTATTCTTTTCTGTTATGGGGTCTAAAAAAGTATCAGTCAACTTTTGTGCTGTTCTACCTTGTGACAACTACATACTGTGGAATGTTAGAAATGAGGCAACCGAGGTCAGGAGCAGTCCTTGTAGTTTATAGTCATTTAGACTGAAAGAATATTTATTTTCAGCTCCTACACAGGCATTCATAGAAGCTTTTAGAGGGATCAAAATGTCCCATTAGCATTCCCCTGAGCTGCTATAATACAATTCAAGCCTAAAGTCATTAAAATTTGATGTCAAGAAGTAGACTTTTTGTAATTTTAATTGTTTCCTAATTAGAGAACAGACTATAGGGCATGTGTGGCTTATAATGTTACATAACAAAAATAGCATTCATTTTAACAATTTTCTAAATGCAGATTTAAACAATTAGCCAAAATACTGCCTCAAATATTATCACGTCCAATAAAAAAAAAAAAAAAGCTTTTAAAAGCACTCAAATGCAGTTATAGTAGGAAAACCATAAAATCCTATTTTAGTGATGTAACAAGCCTAATCTGAACCAGGTGCATGAAACATCAATCCTAGAATGTCTTTATTCTGTGGTTTTATGTAAAAAAAAGAGAGGAGACCAAATCTGCACCTAAATTCAACAAAATAATTTTTTTAGATAAATACAAGGGACGACCATGTGGACAGGTCAACTGATTTTGTTGCAATATATTGCTCAAATCATCAAATTCAGCTTTTCAGAACCCTGTCTACCAAACACACTGTCCTCTTTGTCCCTCCCAATTTTTGCCAAACACTGACGTGTGAGAGCAGGACAGGGCAAGTGAGATCCTTGAGACGGGTGGTTCCAATCACATGCCATTCTGTTTTCTACAACTGCATAACAGACTTCAATTTTTAAAATTTTATTTAATATATCACCTATTATTTGGTGTATATATGTATATATAAAAATGTATATATATAAAATATGCATTATTAGTAGGCATGATGTCCTCACATACATTTTCCCAGCTTGCCTCGAAATCTCCCAGTATACATTTCCTCATACTTTCTGTGATTCCATGCCCAGTTCCATTGAGCTGTGTATTGAAAGCTAGAAATCTTCTTTCTCTTGTGCTCAAGGACTTCGGAGTTTCTCCCCTGTGTTCCTGCACCTTTACCAATTTTTCCTTAGTAATTAAAAATTGACAATATACTTTTCTCCTCTTTTTCTACCCACAGAGTAAAGAGGTTCCTTCCCTTATTATGTGCCACAGCAAACAACACAAAATTAAAGGACTAGGTATTCTGCTTCTGGCATAAATGACAGCCCAACTATTGGGACCTTTGCTTCTTCTCTAGAAGGAAATTGTATAGGTTTTAGTTATTTTTTTAGGTTTTGTTTTTTAGAGTGAGACAAAGAAAAATCTATAGTTCTGTAGCCCACCAGCAGTGTCAGGGTAGTCAGCTTGCTCCTGGGGATGACAACAGCCACAGGACAAACAACAACTGGTGACAACTCATCACCAAGCAATGAAAGTCAATTACTTTTATTTTACAAATAAAAGTAAAGACTGACAAAGTTTAGAGTTTGGAACAGTAAAAAAAGCAAAGCAGGAAACATAAATGTGGGATGGAGGATCCCAGCTGAAGGGAGACAGAGACAAGTGACAATACGAAGCTATGCCCATGGGAGATCACCAAGTCTGAGATTAAATCCCACAAAAAGCTTCCAGAACACACTCAGGTTTGTTCTGAAAAACTGAGGGGTATATGGGAATTATGAATATCAATAAATATCTTATTGAAGCAGCTGCTTATTTGATTCAAGGATCAGGAAGTATAGGAATCAAATGCCAGTGAACAGAAATGTCACACTTCTCCAGCCCAAAGAACATTGCAACCTTAAAAAAACCCACATTGTGTTGAAGTGCCTGATTTAATTCTAAATATCTGAAGAGGGAAACAAAACCCACCCCAAAACAGGGCAGTGAAGAAGTTGGGGTTGGAAAGCAAAGCAGAGCAGTGACAGTTTTGTTCCAGTTTTAGATGTGCAGTACACAGAATCAGCTGAAAATAGCCAGGCAATGATGCCTGCTGCATTCTGGAGATTAGGATCAGGCAAAGGTTTTATGCTGGCTGCCAGCATTTGAATAGTTTTGAGACATTTCAGAAGACTACGCGATTCCAGAAGACCTTTTTGTTTTTAAACTAGAGGGTGCTTTTAATAGATGTTCAGTACAGTCAGGCCTTGTTTGAGAAAAGCTCTGCTTATCTCAAAATAAGCAGGATCCAGACAAAATGTTGCATCGGGTCACTGCCACCTAATGAGATCTTTACGTAGGAGCTCTTCCCATTGTGTTGAATAAATGCAACTTGAAGGTGAAGGCCTAACTGGTAGCAAAAGGTGTAAACTGAATAGTCAGGGCAGGGGCAGTACTGGATGGACAGTAACTCCAGGACAAAAGCAGTGCCTGAAAAGCTCGGTCCTGGATTTCAAGCTGTGAATATCATCTGCCCTCAGCAACTGCAGCTTTGAGCAAAAGTGATGAGGGAATTACTGTTAGCTCTTGCTCACCTAAGCAGGCTCCTTACCACATGTAAGAGAACAGTCACAAGCATTAAGGGAAATGTGCTCATGTTTTGGCCAACAGGGCACGAGATTAACAAGAGATGATAATTGGTGTGATTTAAAAAAACCTGCACAACTCCTCCATTTGTTCTGTGAGCAGTGACAAATGGATGGGTACTGGATTCCAACCTGAATCAAACCAAAGCATCTGGAAAATTGAGGCACAACAAAATACAACACTTACTCCACTTTTGACACACAGTAGTCAACAGCTACAGAAATCCTTTCCCCCCCCCCCTTTTTTTTCCCAAGAATTGGAAATAGTGACGCACTAGCTCTGCATCCCACAAATCCTAACCCCTGCAAGGAAGTTTACTCCTTCACAGCCACTCCCATCACACTGAAGTCCGTTGAAAAAGCTTTAGTTTTTAAAGGAAACTTGTGATTTTCAGAGTCTTTTCTCCTCATGCTGAAGAAAGCTGTTTAAATCTCTCTCCTTTATTACATGCTCCAGTACACCAAGCAGTCTGAAGACAGGGAAATGGATTAGATAAATAGAAATATTTTTGTTATGACCTAATTTAAGGATCTTAAAAATAATACAATAACGTCAAAAACTGAAAGGCATCAAAAGGCTTAAAAATATTGCAGAGACATGAGAGTGCAAGATATCTGGCAAGTATTGATAGAGTAATGTTTAACTTGAATGAGAAACAGGAGGCATTCAGAGACACATGGTTACCATTCACATAAATTTATTACCAGGGCATTTCTGTTACTGTAATACTCCTTATACCAGGAGGCATATGCAATGGCTCAGCCTTTTATGTGCAATGTCTGTTCATGTCATATTGCTGAAAATTAAAGAAAGGTTTGAATTTGGAATTTGCTGTCTGCCAGTACAACGTAAAAGATCAAGGTAGTACAGCTTCTGCTCTTTGTAAAAGAAATCAACAGCCCTAAGAGAAAGCAATCTTGCAGCTTTTACAAAATTCACAGTTAACAATAGAGGAGATGGCTATGACACAAAATTATACTTGCCCCATAACACATACAATTAACATCAGACTAGTACACTTCAAATTGCACCTTTAATAAAACTGCCTAATGTTTCTATCAAACTAATGAATGCATTGCTTCCTTGATTACCTTAAAAATTCATTTGTGCATTTGCATTAGCACTGAAACTTCATTAGCATTACTGCGTGTTCAACAGAATACCTTTAGTAAACCACTTTCTACCCTACCATCAATGGTTTTCAAAGCAGATGCACATTGCCATCTCTATTATAATTCCCTCATTAATTAATTTTACACTTTATATTATTTTCCATAATGCATTCCTCCTTTACAGAAGCACCTAAGACATCACAACAGCCTGAGTAAAAAACTCCAAATTATAAATAGAAAGAGCTTTTTCTTATCAGGCAGTAAGTGTCTAGGACCCAAATAAGGTGAAGTAATTTGTAAACTGGAGAAATAACGAGTTCTAAGAAAAATTATTCCAAATCTTATCACAAAGTGCTTTTCCAATGGGTGTCTGCCTTCACCTGTACACCAAATTCAAATCATTAAGATATGAAGGGCAGAACTCCTCAGCCACATGCTGCTCACTACCAAGTTATTTGATTCTCATGATGATGCCTGACCGCCTCAAATTGCTCCTTGGTTTGTTGCATTTATGGTTTCTCTTAAAGTAGTTTACTTTAAGAGATGAAAAATACTATGCCTAAATCCACAGGAAACACTACTGCCCCAACTCTAACCTGCATTTGTGTTTCCTCTTACTGCTCCTTTAAGTTCCACTGCATGTGTCTGTATCTTACTGTCCTGTCCTGTACTCCTTGGCATCTCTCTGAGCTTATTTGCACAGCCCAATACTACACTGTAAAGCCCTGAACTTACGCTAAGTGGGCTGCTGAGAGAAATGCTTTCCCTTTTTGTATGATACAACATGCCAGTGGTGTTCTTTACAATAAAGCAGGGACAGAGGAGTTGCAACCAAGTGGAGCTCCACAGGACACCTGGCACAGTGGACAGCGCCCAGCCCAACACCTCTGAGAACTCCAACCTGACAGTCACAAGAAAATGATGTGTTATAACGGCTCCTTCCCTTTTTTTTATTACCACAATGCAGTCAGAGACAAAAACAGCAAGGCTACAGCCGAGGTTAAATCTAGACAAAACTCTTCTCACAGGTAAAGGGAGATGGGCTTATTAAGAAATATTGTATCCTGTGAATTCATGAAACCTCAAAAGCAGAAGAACATTGCTGCTGCAAAGAAAATCAAAGTGTTTTCATGCAATGCACTTCCTCCTCTAGTTTCCCTGACAATTGCTTCATCAAGACTGTCCCTTTTCCAGCATCTCTCTACTAAAAAGTTTTCTTTGGAGAATAATAGTGCATTGTACAGATGGAACAGCTTGTTTTGCATCTTTGTTGGCTAAAAAAACCCCAAACCAATCAACAAATGCAAAATCCACCCCAAAGCAACAAAACAAAGATTTTTTTACTCAGAAAAAGCATTTCTAACATAAGAAGAAAAAAAAATACCCCATGCACACAGCAGAAAGATTGGTTATTGTCTCACTCTGCTGGAATGCTTTACAAAATCCCTTATACCCCCATATGGAATAAAAAGTCCCAGCAGTTCTTGACACTTCACCTATATTTTAGAAATACCTCAGTTGAGAGGTCATGTAAATTTTGCTCTCAGTTCTTCAATGTGCTTAGTTATATCTGTAGTATTTTTAAGGCAAGTTTCAGAACACAAATTCCATTTAACCAACATAGAAGATCATAGTGGAGAAGAAATAGGAAAGGAGAGAAATATGGTTATCATTGATAACACTTTCTAATTTCCCACATAAGTTACACATTAAATTCCATGAAATTTCAATGGGATTGATAGTAAGACCACTATGACCTAAATGCTGTTCACCCAATGGAACACACACCACCCTACCCCACCCCAGAAGAGACAGGTTTCCAACCAGGGTTGTACCGTACTGAAATAGAATACTGGCCACAGACAGTGCCTCTCACAATGTGTGTAAAGTGTAGGGGACACAGCATTATCTAAGTCACTGGTTGTTACAGGCATCACAAATGCACATAATGGTTTGTCTTATCTGTTAACTTGGGGGTTTTCACAGCTACAGTTCAATTCCTGTTCAAAGCCACAAAACAGGAAACAAACTTTTTTGCAAGTCAAGGCAGTTGGAGAATTTTAAGGGCCTATTCTCTCAATAAATATAATCACCTGAAATTGTTAAGTGAAATATTAAAAAGAAATGTTCTGTCCAGCTTTGCACATTCATGGAGATGGATGCTTTCCTCCTCAGCAGTATCTGAGCAGCTGGTGAGAGCTTCAGGAAGCCACAATGTTGCCATGTGAGACATTGCTACCTCAAACCTCTAACAACAGCTGAAGCACAAGGTAGGCTGAGCGCAGCGCAGTGAAACTGCACAAAGAGATTAAGGAATCTCTCACTGGGTAGGGCGATGTAACAATTTCACACCACTTGTAACCAATCTCTTGCTGCTCCTGTTATGCAATTAATGCCATTCACACATTAACAAAGGAAAAAAAGAAAAATCCTCAAGGCTTCACTGCTTTTCCTAAAGTGAGGACCCTGTTGCTCTGTTATTATAGAGACATTTCTATTGGTATGGATAACAGATTGAGGGTTTATAAATTACCAATTCCCAAAAGCTGCTTTAAAGCTTCCATTTCACAGATTTTTTAACTCAAGTTCCATATTAGAAGAGGGAATTAGTGTCACTGTTACAGAGATTACTGCATATTAGTATAAAGACTTACAGAATTGTGAGTCAGTGCCATCAAAGCAGAGCACTGTGCTGTATGGAAAACTGTTACTGCACTTATAATAGCTCATAATATGTTCAGAAATGCAACAAATCCGAAAAAAAAAGTCTCAGGTCTAATTCATTATGTTCATATACTTAAAATAATGCATGCAGTGCTTTACAATCCTTTGCTCTTCCATAAACATGGTGTAATTTTGAAATTTAAGCAAAAAGACTGCTCTGATTTATTTGCAGATTAAGTTGTATTTTTGTGCTAAATGCTCAGCTGCTCTGCCCAACAGACCACATCATGACATTTGCTCATATATGGTTATTCTCAGTTAAAAGCTCTCTCCATGTGCCTGGAGGTTTATTAATAACTCATCACCATGGTATCACAGCATCTTAAGGAAAATAAAACACAGAGATAGTTGCTAGGCTCTCCGGCCTCTAGGGCTAAAAGGGAGTATTTCTTGAGGAAGACTGGGAGAAACTCTTTTATGCATTCACTTATCACCCTTGAGGGTAAGGCTAAGCCAAGAGATGGCCCCCATACTGTGTTCTGAAAGCTGCAAGTATTGTAGCCATCACTCAGATGTGTCACCCATGATCCAATTCTCTGCACTAACACATTAAAAACAAATATCCAGAAATCCAAACTGTGAAGGAAACCTAAGGAAAAAGAGATTGGGGTGAAGGGATGCATCAATTTCTGTAGCACTCCCATTTAACCCTCAAAAGGACTCTGCAGCCACATCACTGTTGCCCAATCATATTAACCACACCAAGCTGTTTGCTCACATGCACTGAACCCTACACTGCCTTGCTGCAAACACATCTGACATTAGTGGGGAGAAACAGAGAACAGGTCAATGACACATCCTGTACCCAGAAGAGCTTCAGCTGTTTCTCACAAGCATTTTCAAATGTACTGAATATGAGAAGTGCAACCCTTTACCTGTAACACCCTACCCATCGATACTGAGAGAGGAGATGTCCCTGTGGTTCTGACAGTTTAAACCTCCAGAAGAAACAGGCAGTCTGCACTCTTGTAAATTATCTGCTTCAATAAGTGAAGACAGCTCTAAATATGCTAAAATCTTCAGAACACTAATATAGGGAAGCATCCAACTTAAATGCAGTGAAACACACAGAGCAGACAGGGTTGGCTTGCAGATCACATCCCTTTTCAAAAAGCATGTATTGTCAATGTTGCCACACTATTATTATTTATAATTATTATTATAAATCTGTAAAAACAACCTGTATAATGCAGGGTACAAGAGTGTGCTTCCTACTTACAAATAACTACAGAATTGACTAAATGTCTTCTAAGGCCAAAAAGCAATGAAGTCAGAAGTCACACCTTCAGTTGGTATGCTACTCTGATGAAGTGTCTCGTGAGCAGGAAAGCTTTACAGCATCATTACGTCTTCTGTCAGGGAGAAACATCCAGCCATGCTAACTGTCCAGTCTACCCTCTGAGAGAAGGACTGTCAGGGGTTACACCATTTCCTTCTCTCTTCCCTGTTCACACCAAAAAGCCAACATGGTTGCAGAAAGAACCACAGGATGTGGCAGACTCCTCTCTAGTGCCATCTCATTAAAGTCACAGTACTCATTTGTTTCTTCACATGTACGGTTAACCCAGCAAAAAGATCATGTGGCTCAAGGGACAGGGAAGACCAGAAACACCAGAGCATTTCCCAATGAAGGGCTGGCATGACACAAAAAGCCACAAGCAGCAAGCCTGCCACACTCCCCCAGAGACACTGCCATAGCTCAACATATTTCCTCTCAGAAGGGTTTTCACTCTTGTGTGCTATTCATTCAGTATTTTAGAAGAGGGAAAACTGCTTTTTATTACCTCTTTTTCACACTCATACTACTGCATACTGAAGCAGAAGTCTGTCACCTCCATTAAATATAAGAGGCTGTATTTTGGTCTCTCAGGTGGCCTCATGTTAAGTTTCAAGAGCAGTTAAGCACGGGAGGAGACTATTCCTGTCTTCCTTCAGCTGCTTAGCTATTTAGTGCAAGCAACAATATACCAGAAAATCTTTTTATTTTTGCTAGTTAGTTCTAGTTCTGAGAGGCAATGATTCCAGCAATGTGAAACTGTGTGCTACTTAGGGTCCTCCTTTAGGGTGAAAAAGAAACATCAGGTCAAGGTAAAACTGTCTGGAAACAAACAAACAAATCGCCCTGATCTAACCCTGCCTGTCAGGGTGCATTTTGTCCATCTCTGTACCCAAAAAATATATAACTAATTCTATTTTCTAGAACAGCAATTGTTGATTGATGAGTCATCTTTCCTGTAAATTTATTTTTTTAAGTGATTTTGGCATTGTTCCTTGAAATTCCTCTCTGGCTATGTAATGGAAATTTTGACCTCACACTCTGGTTTCTTTAACATCACAGATACAGAGATTATGAGTTTAGGAAGACCAAACAATTGAATAAAGGATGCAATGCAGAAATCTGTAGCACAAAAAGAAAGCAAGCTGTACTAAATAAACTCGCAATTAAATATTTAACTGTGTGGCCATTAGGTTATGTTCCTAATAATACAGTAGCTCATTTATTGAAATTAAGAATTCATGGGGGAGGGGGTTGCTTCCCTCTTTTTTATCCCAAAATTGATTATGTGGTTCAAGTGGCTGGCAAGTGAAACTCACCAAAATGTATCAAAATTTAGTTTTTTCCTATTAATTAGCAACTCCCCATATTACAGTTTCTAAAGCAGACTACAATTAGTGGTCAGAAAACACAAAGTAGAAAAATGTAAGCCAGAAGAGAGTAGAAAGAAAACAAAAGCACCAAAGAATACATTCATGAGACATAATTATTGGAGAGGGCAGCATAAAACTCTTCAGACTGCAACTACCAAGAGTAAGGGTTTTTCTTCCTTTTTCTCCCTCCGTTTGGGGGCAATGGAGAAAGTACATGGTAGCTCAAAAGTCCTCAGCTATGCTGAGTTCAAAACAACAACAAAGAACTCAGAATTTTGAATTGCCTTAGTCCCACAAGAAGAATTAGATGGATTTTTATAGCAAGAATAAAAATGAACACATCTGAGAACTACTCCAATTTATCTAAAATATCATTAAATAAATAGAAGAGAATCTCTTCCTTCCACTCAGCCTGGATTCAGCCATCATGAAAATTCCACAGCGCTCAGAAACAGACAGTGTCTAAGCACCTGCTGGAGCCAGCATTTGCAATTAGTCAATTGCAAATCATCATGATGTGCTAAAACTATGAAGTGGCACATTCGTGGCTCATGAAGGCCAAGCCTATTGAAAATAAATTGACATATCTACTTTCCAGTTGTTAAGTGGGATGGCCAAGGGACATGACAACATGAGCTTCAAATTATGCATTCTTGGAGAAGCTCTAAACAAGATTTCTCAGATGATAAGGTTGTTATGGTCTCTGGTAATTCTTCATGGTCATGCCAGAGGGCATCCCACTCCATCCCACCCATGTTTACCTTGCTCCACCAACCAGTTTTCATTCAGGCTGAGCAATAGGGATCACGTATTTGGGAATGAGCTCTACTAGCTTCTCTAACCACAGGGCAGCCCACACCAGTCTCTTCACAGGTTTCATTACACACTGAACAACTTAAATGGCCAATTTAAACCAGAAAGGTCACAGCAAATTTGAAGCTTTGAAGACAGTCAGTGCTCTTGCCCATCAACATGGCACTCTGAAAGGAAACTGTGCACCCCACAGTAAATTGGCTCTGCCTAGGTAGGCTGGGACACGTGACTGTGCTGCTGACACTCCAGACAGCTTTGCAGCTGCTTTCAAACTCATAGGAACATCTGTTCTCAGTCTGTTGATTTGAGGGAATGAGTTATTGTGATTTGTACAAGGGTGATGGCTGACTGATAAGGTTTCAGAAAACACCTGCAATAAGATACTACTGAAAAAAAAAAAATCAATGTTTTGTAACATTCCCAGCTCTTATCATAACTTTAATGAGGTTGAGTTCCCAAAAGAAGACAGTAAAATTATTTGGTTTTTACCTTTTCAGTCTCAGCAATCAACCTAACAGCTGGTAAAACTCATTGTTATTTGGAAAAAAAACCCCAACAAACCAGCCTTGAGATTTTCATGTAGAGAACAGCTTAAAGTTTCTGAGGACAGGTAACAGCCAAGCTGAAACTGTTTCTACATACATTAATAGCTCAGAGGTGACTGTAGATTAGTAAAACAAAGCCTCGGGTGCAATACAGAGTTTTAATACAAGCTAGTACAGACTCCCTTACATACAGTGACCAGTGGGTGCAGGAGAGAAATGGCCAAAAGCTTTCTTATTACACTGATGCAATTTTAAGTAAAGCATTTTCAAATTCTCCATATCATTCTCTTCAGTTTCACAGGCAAATGTTCACTGATGCAAATAGAAGTCAATACTGGGGTAGATGGGCGTCCTTTCGAGTCACAACATACAAGCATCATAAGAATAGCTGGGCAGAACATAGGGAAAAAATATTTAGCATCTGTGTAGTTCCTTCAGCTGTGAGGGAAACATCCACCAGATGTTCCTAGATGTTACCTCAGCTGCCTCCCAAACCACTATCACATCTGCTCTCTTCCTTATTGAATACCAGTGGTAACTGAACTAGTGTTTCATTTAACTCATCTTTGTAAAATATTCTCAACACCCTTGAGGAGCTCCTTTTTAAGGAGTTACACTACCCACAAAAAGCAATGTGAAAATCTCCTGTGATTACATGATTGAATTTCCTGAAATTCTCAAGTTATTTAATATATAGGGAATATCATCATTTACACAAAGGTATTATTGGAAGTGATATCTTTTCATAAACACAAGTACTGAAACAGCAACAGAAATAATGGTCCACAGAAATTACCAGAATTAAGGAGGAAAATGGGAATGAAGAAACCCCACTGTTATTAAATGCTCCTCCTTATCAGGGACACAAAAATTCTTCCTCAAGACCTTCCTTATACACCTAGAACTGGAACTATTTTCTGTGTTCAGCTACTGAAAATCCCCTCTGCCTATCACCTTTGTGGTATGCAAGATTTGCGTACACTTAGCAGCAGTGGAAGGGTTTCAATTGTATCCAGTAGAGAAGAGGAAGGAACACAAAAAAACCCCAAACCACCAAAAAAGAAAAAAAACACCCAAACCACCAAACACAAAGAGAAGGACCACACAAATCTAAACGTCTTATCTTAACACTTTCTGTTCTGGAATTTTAAAAAGTCAAGTTTATACATAAGCAATATAGAGCATTTGTGTATGATCTAAAATAATTCAAAAGGAAGTATCTTCCTAAGACTGTTAGTCTAGTTTATCTCTTATTCTCAATGATCATCATTTTCAAAATGTGTATGGAAGTAATGATTACTTATTCCAAACTCTCTCAAGTTATTCTCCAAACTTTGTATTTTCAGCCCAAAACATTTTTCAAGTTATTTTCCAGGTATGCTGCACTCTACTATGTAATGTAGAGAAAAATACAATAAAGACATCAGAAAAGCAAAAAATGTACAAATCCATGTCACCACTATGCTCTAGCTGATACCCTGCATGACTCTGAACAAATCACTTAACTGCATTCCCACCAAAAATTGCTCCAGACTCTGAAAAATGACTATCAGACCAAAAAATGTTTACAGAGCAGCTTGCAATCATCAAACAGAGGGCTCTGCAAATGGAAAGTATTACAACATATGGGATGTTCTAGCCATGTGTTTAAAAAAACCCCAGAAGAGCAGAAAAAAGAACCTTCACAATCATGACTAGGCACATGTTCCAAACAGAAATTAAACTCCTGCTTCTCTGGTATAGCTCTTTGATTTTTCATTACTTATACTTAATAAATACTATATCTATAAACTAGAAAAATAAATCAGAAGCTCATCCATACAGGATCAAATAAAAGCTGCTGAAATACTTTGCAAACTGCAGGCATGACAAGGTTCTTGGAAAGAGGCAGTATCTAGTACCAGATTTCATTCCTACAGCTAAAAGTTAAATTTCCAGGTACCAAGGTCTTTTCTGCAGGTTTCACCTTTATAAATTAAGGGATAAAAGGAAAATAAAAACAATGTGTCACGTCAGGATGCAACAATGCACACAGTAACCATTGATTTGACAGATGGAATGAGAGCTCTCACCTTTTATTTGCACATGAGAAATGAAGATAACTCAATGTTTATTTGCAGATGAAAAATCAGGATATGTTTATTTGCAGGTAGAGAGGGTATTACTATTTGAAAGGAACTCAGAAAGGTTCTTTTTCTTCTCCTCCTTAGTAAAATTTGGATGAAGGAACAATGAAACCAAATGCCACTGTTTCCTAATGAAATACTTGTTCAAACAAAGAAATACATTCATGATTACAAAGGGATGCATAAAACCAACTCTACCTTGTTTCCAAATGCATAGCATAAGCAAAACAAAAGCCTACTATTTTCTCCATAATTATTTTTCCTTATAAAAAAAATTAGCTATACCTTTCATTCAACATGTAAATCTAAATAAATAACAGAAATAAGCATTTTTTCTCCATGTGTGAAATTAACGATTAACCTCAATAATTAAAAGCATCAGAGTGCCGAACACCCATTGGTTTCTCCAAGCATTCACCCATACTGCACATCTGACAGTGGTTTCAAAGAAAATCTGGATTGAATAATATGATTCAGATGTGAAGAGACTGACAATGAACAGCATTTTAGTACTGCTCAGTCACAAACCAGCAAGCTTCAGTATTGCATGTCCACATTAGGAAAAATGAAACGGCTTCTTCCGAGAACAACATGCTGGGTCTTTGACCCCTGTGCCTGCATTTTTCCCCTGAAAACCAAGGGAAATTTGTTATCCTCATTTCCCTTGTTCCTTACAGCCATACAATCTAGTATAACTACTAAAAAAAAATCACAACTTTGCTTAAATCTTAGAAAAAAAATGTTAATTAATTACCCACTTTTGTAACTTTTAATAAAATAATTTTATGGTGTTGTTGTTTTAAAAGAAAAATCTTCACACAAGAATTAAAAACAAAGCCATAAAATACTTTTCTCAAAGATTACTAAGTGGACTGGATGGCCTACGATAATGCAAAAGCCACTCAGGGCAAGCATGTCCTGATGCTAGCATAAATGATTGGCCTACCCATGGCAAGGAGGCAGCTACAGAGCTCTGGGAAGAAAACACGAAACACAGTGACTTCTTTCACATTTTATAAGGGCCCTCCTTATCTCCCGTCAAATTCCTACAGGAAAGGGTCTTCTGGCAGTTTTCATAAACACTAATTCTTTTATAAAATGAATGAAAGAACAAACACTGTAACTAGACTCATCTCATTTCTCAAGTCTTTTAGGCTATAGTGGACAGACAAATTTATCCTGCTTTAAAAGAAACTTCACAAATGCAAGTATATATCACAACACACCATTAGCAGATGGTGATTACAGAACATGTTTGAGGGAGGCTCGGGTGTGCTTAATCACATAATTCACAAGAAAAGACAGATGACTATGGATATGTTACCACAATGAGGCACAATTTCCAAAATTCAAAGCTGAAAATAGATTTCAGAATAGAATTTGAGCAGATTTTTCAAAACCAGCAAGATGTGACCAAAAAAAAAGGCATGACTATAGACTTGTCCTATCCCTATAATCTTTCTCTGGGTAGATGACATACAAGACTAGGCAGCCAATGGTCTGACAATCTGATTCTCAATGCTCAGTAGAAGCCAGATATAAAGAAGTGATACCCTTTCTTAGCCAGTCTATCCATGCGACTGATGGTATGATCTTTTTATTACTTCACTTGTTAATAGCGGTCCTTTTACTGTTAATGGATGTGTTTTATGCAAATCTTATCCACCACAGATAAGATTTATAAATTACTCTAAATTACAGTGCTGTAATGGGACAGTGTTGACACGAAACTCATGTAGTGTAGGATTTTTCAGAGGCACGATGCCTAGAGCCAAAATTTAATTTCAGCTCTGAACCAGATTCCCTTTGCACCTTTAGGATACTCATCTCCATTTCCTCCTCTCTAAACCCGCCTCCCAGGATGGTGCTGGAAGTTTATTTAATGAATGTGACTCATCTTAGCACTGCCTCCTGAAATCCAGATATAATCAATAATGAGCCAAAGCTTTACCTGGGCAACAGCTGCATTTGAGGAAAAATGCGCTTTCCATGATGCCTCTCAGAAGTGACCTCACAAAACACCAAAAGCAAAGCTGTGCTATTTTTATCTCTGTCTTTAAGTGTGCAGCCACAAAGGCTGCTTAGCTTTCCTAGAGCCACACTCTGACCTGGGCCATTACAGCTTCTCTGCCAACCAGCTCAAGCTTGCAATGCAGGACATAGCAGTCAGGTGATAATCTGTGTGCACCTGCCTTCACAGCCCCCAGATGCAGAGCAGAGACATCACTGCTTGTGAGCACGCATCCTCTGCCAGGAGTCACCTCTCCTCAGAGGAGATGACTCCCTTTTCCTACACACAGCAGAAGGGCAGGTCAACACTCCTCAAACTTGCCTGGCTGCTTGCATGATCCCAAAATGAACTGCCACAATTCTCTAGTCATTTCCACCCAAGACACATTAGCATAGATGAGCTCCCTCAGCTTTTTTGGTTGTTCTGGGCCTGCTTGTTCTGACCAAAACAAGCCAGGGAACAATTGCAGCTGAGAAAGTGGGTATGAGAGAGAGGGCAGAATTTTGCAAGAGATGTGGTAAGTGCTTGTATGTGACCAGCACACCATTAATCAATGTCCAAGGACTTGTTCAAATTATGCAGCTGCCAGATGCGCTCTTCCCTGTCATTCACAAGACTCCACAATCACGAGACTCCCTGTGTACCAGATTTGATCACCTGCTCAAGTACTTCTGCGTGGTGTGATCCCAGTTGGTTTTGGCATCAGTATCAAGGAAATAATTTCAGGCATGTGCTCTTGAAGAGCCTGGTTACACTAAACAGCTTTACATTATAGAGCAAAAGGAAGGGGGAGCTACTTGAAGTATTCTAACTGCTAAGTGTCATTAACTTTCCATCTGGTCAGCTCCTGGCAATTCCAGAGGTGTCACAGCAGGCATGTTCATGTCCCACCTCCCTGTTCATTTCTCATGACAGTCATCATCACCCCCTTAACTTTTTGGCCATAAGGATCATTTCAGCATATATTGCAGGCTAAAGATCCTCACAGAGTATTTTCAGTCCTTAACTACAGAGCTGTGAGACAGCTTGTGGATGAATGTCCAGTTTTAATGACAAGACAAAATGATGGAGAAGCTGTTATTACTCTCAGAGGCAAGCTGTTCCTCTAAGTTCCAAGACCAGTTTCTGCAAGAGTGTTATGAGAAGAACTGCCAAAAAAAAAAAAAATTAAACCTGCATCAGCCATTTAATACACAGAAAATAATTAAACTGCTGTCAGTCGTAAGTTTCTCCAGGTCTGATGTTTCTGTACATAGTATATTGCCAGATCCACTAAAGAAAGTGAGGACAAAACCAATGCATGTGCCCAGACACACACACTGCGTGACAGCCACCTCACTCAGACCTCTGGGCAAGATTGATTTTAACTTTGCTGATTTACCATCCTGGAAAAGAGATTATATTCAGATTTGTAACTGATAATAAAAAAACCCCAAACATATATTAACACAAGACAAAACATGAGCATCTTACAATGGAATTATCTGAAACCTACCACTTATTTAGTTTCATTTCATCAAAACAAGAGAGGTGGTCTGCTCATAAGCAAATGTTGGCTGTTTACTGGTATTATGTTACAATCAAGACATTACAGGCCCCAGTAACTGACTCCAAACCAGACACCTAATGTTCAAAAAATTAATGCTTTCACCTTATTCTAGATGGCTACATTTAGTTTCAGCTGGCAATTTCGCCAGGTCAAAAAAAGAACAGATGAACTCAGACATGCAATCTTTCCACTGTACATATAATTCATTAGCAAACTCGTGCACACTTTCCATCCATTTACATTCACTGGCATCGAGGCACCGACAGGGTATGAGCTCCTTTTCCCTTTTCCACCAAAGCCACACTGTCTCTAAGCCTCATTACCTAAACTGAATATACTTATAGGACAACTATGAGCAGTTACACATCTAAAACAAATATATTAGTCAACAACTGATTATATTAAAAATGTGCTACTCATTTGAGAATATCCTTATAAAAAACCCTAAGAAATCCCATGACTTTTTATGAGTCTTTTAAGCTGTAATCAGTTTATAGCATAGAAACTGAGTCAGCTGCTTTATAATCAAGGTTCCTCATGAGAACTATAGCTTTCCAATGACACAACGTGCATTGTTCTTAACCTGCATGAGCCTGAAACACTGCAGTCACCACAAAGAGCAGCTCACAGAATCTTCCCACTGAAATCCACAGGAAGATACTTTCACCTTCCCTTCCCAGTCAGAAATCGCTTTGTTAGAAAATAAAGTCTGCCTTTCTTTGCCACAGCTACTGCCTTCTGAAGACAATTGCCACCTTTTGATATCACTAGGTAATTAAGCGCCTCCACTATAACTGTGACATCTCCATGCCTTTATGCTTGTTCCCTCCCCCAGGGAGCTGCCTGGCTACTGGGGCCTTGCCTGAAGCAATCTTGACACCTCCACAGAAAGAGTCCCACGGCCCTGAAATGCTGTTCTCTTATTAACATGCTCAGTGAGCTTGGCAGGAGAGATCATAGTCAGATGCAGCTTTCAGGTCTCCCTTCCTCTACATTCTGGTGTGTGTTGGCCCTTTGACCACAAGTCCAGATCAGGAATGCTGGTAGGAAGGGATGTTGCTCATCGCTGCCGAAGACCTCCTCTGCAGGGAAATGCAGAAATCCTCCTGTGCAAAGCTTCCTTTTGCATTTGGAACAGACTTTGATTTAAGGAAAGGCAAATTTTCCTATTCAAATGGGAAACAAGCAGAAAATGCAATGCATATGAGTAAACACTCATGTGCGTGAGAGCTCCCATTCCTAGTAAATAATTATTACCTGCAGTAACAGGCAGTGCAGATCCCACCCCTCTCCTATCTTTGAGTGTATGTGTAGTTGGGTTTTTCCCCTGCTTTTCCTTGCCCCTCTTTTTCTTTAATTATAGCATCAAAAGGAAACAAAGATCTTTTGGAAACATAAATGAAGCATTCCTGCTCTGGAATGGCATCAGCATCTGGACACCTGGCAAAACATAGTTCAATTCTTACTGTATCTATTTCTCAACCACCCTGACAGCAAGCATGAAGAGTCTTGCCTATTTACCAACAAGAATTAAAGCTGAGAATGTTTAGAAGTCCATTTCAATAGGTTTTATTCTGGTTACATTAAAACAGATTGCTTTGATCTGGGGGGAGGAAGGAGGAGAGGAGCACAGCACATCTTAAGTTCACAAAGCTAAAAGCCAAGATGCACAAAACTGAAGCATTCCAAAGTTAAAAATAATCGTCTTTAAACTGCAAGAGCAGAGCTGTAATTTTGAGCAGTACAGCATGACATCACTGTTTATGTGGGGCCAGCTCCATAAATCAAACTGTGCCTAATTAGAGATCATACTGCAAATCTACATTATTTGGATGAATAATTAAAACAGGGCAGTCCATAACACAAGACAGATATGTTTACTAAAATATGTTTTTTCAAACTTTTATGTTCACTACTGCTCACAAAGCTTTCACATTTAGTAAATTATAGACCCCTAAGCTTTTATTTTAGGCTGACTCCACTTTCAAGGAATTCTTCAATTAACTTTATGCTGCTTCAAGCTCTTCATCCAATGAGAAAACAATCTGAGGTTTCTTACTTCTCCCAGTGCTAATGGCTGCCCTCCATGTTTGACTTGCAGACTTACTGTCTTTTTAGAGCCAGGATCTGTTTGTCTAAAATCAGCCTAGTTGTCATAGTATTTTGACAAGTCCTCTATAAAAGGAGAACTAACTTTTGTGGTGGGTTAACTACTAAGAATAATGAAGGTTGTTCTCACAATCTCAACAGATAAATGCCAAAATTAAGGAACATTGAGCAATACACCCAGAGCTGAAAGCCCTGACTACCTCAGTTGCCCTTCTTTCCCACCTACTCCAATTTTTCCAATTTCTGCTTCTTTGAGTTGTTTTTCTAAAATGTGCGCTTTTCTCAAATCTAAAAGCTATGACATACTCACACATTTGTAGCATAAAAAAGCCCCCAGTGCTATCAAACGTTACTATCTGCAGATGGTCAGGACGCCTCTGGAATTGTTGGAAATGCTGTGGAGACTTCGACTATCAGTTACTGGGTAGATTATGTCAAATCAAGAGCCAAAGAGTTTAATGAAAAGCATGAGCTGAACAAAAGGGATAGGATTCATTCCTAAACTTCACATTTTTCCTCCTAGAGCTTGAGAAGTTTGTGTGAAACTTTTAAATCTCAGAAATAAAAAAACAGGGGAGCATTGGCAGCTCTCCTTCCTTTTCCCTCCTGATATTTGGCTTGGTAAAAGGACTAACATACAGATGATTAAAGGAACTCTGAAGACAATGACTAAGAAGCAAAATGTTTGACGTTCTCAACAAAAAAGGACTACACAAAAATAAGTTATGTCTATTAGTGCAGTATTATGATGTGCAAGTAATTTTTTTCTGTATAATGTTAACCAAGCACAGACATAGAGAAAGTATCATTCACTTCTTAATACACAGATTTTTAGATAAAAAAATCCAGGGGGTTTTAAAGAAATCAAAACACATTAAACATTAAATGCACAGCACAGCAGTATTTATAAAGACATGACAAATGAGTCTCCTTCAACCACAGCCACCACAATCAGCATATCCTTAAATAGGAATGTACCTTTCAAACATCCATTTCAATTCTTCGTTACAATAAATAGGCATCAAACTTGTAATTTCCTTTCTTTAAATTTAAGACTGTCTTTGAGGCCAGAAATGTTATGACTGACCTCTCTTAACTGCAAGCATTCAGAGCCATAGCCATTCCAATTCCCTTACATCCTCAGTGTGCAGCAACAGTTTTCTCAGAAAAAAAGCCCCAGAAAAACAAAACCCCAAAAAGCCCCAACCCTGTAACTATTTGGACATACTTCTGAAAGCAACAGTGAAAATGAAGAAAGCAGCCTCCCTAAAGAAGTATCTATTTTTGAAATGTGCGCTTTTAAAACACAATGCTTATGGAATGAACTACTTCAGTTCTCTTGTGTAAACTTGTACAGATTGCTTGCTATTGGTCTTTTGAGTCATATTTTGGCAGGAAACTGGTGTCCTTGTAGAAAATATAAGTACTGCAGAACAAGTGATGTAATCTACATCTATACTTAATTATTTTTCTTTTTTTTTTTTTAAGTTAAATTTGTATTTTAAAATAATCTGAACTGCATACTTCATTTCTTCCCCAGATTAGGAGCTTTATGATAGTGAAGACCTTCAGAGGAGGCAGTCTGTAGGAATGTGGCTCCTTTAAGTTACAGGACAGAACTCAGATCAAAGAAAGTAGTGTTTCTATCTGTACCCAAATCTAGGTCTATGAACTGTTTTCTTAACTGAATGACATAAAGTCACTCTATAAAACCAGTGCAAAATCTGATTTCAAGGAATTGAAATCTAGGGTTTTTTCACAGTGTATTTTCTTTCCTCCCTGCCCCCAAGCTGCTGTCCATTCAGAAAACAACACACAGAAGAGAAAAAAGAAAACTGCACTGTAGCAAGGCTGTCCACATGGCCAGGCTTGTGCTGTGTGTGCAGTATATATACATGTACTGCATACTGATGTGGCCCAGAGCAGGGGCACAATGACCAGGTTTCTGGTCCTTTGTGGAGTACATAACACTGCATGGCAGTTGGACACAAGTAAGGTGAGAGAGCATATGGAGGTGGGTAGCTGACAGAGTGAAACTAATGCAATACTCCAGACAGGGAATTAAAGCTGTGCTCAGCCTCAAACTCTCAAATATGGTAATTCTTTAACCAACAAAAGAGATTGCCAGGAAAGGACAACAGTGAGTGAGAAAAAGTACACAAGCAAGAGCGTGTGCAGGACATGGAGCACGAGGGCTTTCTCCCTTCCTCCTCTCAGGTTTCTCCCACAGAGAACCGCTACCTAATGTCCTGAATCTCTTCTAAGTCTGGTTACTCTAGAAATAAGAACACGGTCAAGGCCAGTTTATAGAGAACAAGTATAGGAATCCTACCTTTTAAATCCTAGATCAATGTTTTCTTCCCTCTCTGAAGCAGTGATTGATGCCAGCTTTCTCGCACCTTTTCCTCACTCTCATGCCATCAAGTGCCACTACTTCTCTACCCTACTGTCCTTGTCACACTGCTTCCCACCTCTTCCTCAGTGCCACCTGAGATCCAGTTTCATGTGGAGCCATGAAGATAAGGACAAACACCACACACCCTCCTCTGAGCAACTACAAGCTTTGTCTCTAGAAGCACAGCATCTCAAACTTTTCCTTCGAGAGCATCTCTAATGGTCCTTCAGATAGAATGGCAAAGAAGGAGCATATTTAAGACTTGAGAAAAATTAAAATTAACACAGCTTGCAGTGACTTTATTAGAGGCTGAAGCCCACGTAAAATCTGTTTGAATAATAAGCAAGAGATTTTTGTCTTACATTACGCAAAGGATCAGACTAGACGACTCCAGAGAGTCCTTCTGACTAAGTTGTGACAATACATGTGCTAGAGAATTTTAAAGCTCAGGGTTATTTCCCAGTATGAATTACACTATTTCTTGTTTTAGTTTTGATCTTCTAAAACTAGACAAACCCCAAAGGAGTATTATGCACACAGCAGCCCAGAGCCTACCTTTAGATACTGTCCAAATGACATATTTTCTGACCAAGGAGATAGCAATACCTCTGCTTTCATTAATTCTCTATTAAGAATCACAGGATTGAAATTGTTGATTTCCAGCATTACCTCATGCTGGGCCTCCCACTGATTAATTAAAACTGCATTTGTAGAGGAAAAAGAACAAAAAAGCAGAACTGCTGTAGTTTGAACCAAGAGTGTCCCTGATAACAGAAACGGTCTGCTGTTCCCAACTCCTTTCCATAGGTTGATTGTGAATTGTAACCAGACAAGATCTCCTTTTTCAAGCTTCCAGAAACTGGCAAACATGTCTACTGCACAGGAAGTCATGTTTATAGTTTCATTACTTTCCACAATAAACCAATTCTCCTATAATCAGAAGTTGTCTCTAGGCTTGCTAAATGAAAGATTTTTTTCCCTTGAGATTGTAGCCTCTTAAGAGAAAGCTTCCAACTCTACAGTAAGTAATGGCTGCAGAGGGAAAACACAGTTCAGGACAGCCCCCACATCATTATTACAAAGTAAAGACATACCAGGACTTTTTATTTCAAAAAAGAAGAAACAACTCTGAAATCCTGGTATTGCGACGTGTGTTTATTACCCTTTTGAATTACCATTTAATTTTCAGCGTGTGTTTAGCTGACTTACTTTTTACTATCTAGCTTTAAATTCTTCTTGGATATAGACAAAGAGCTTCTACTCTTTGTCTACACAGGCCTTATTATATACTTGGGCAGGGCCTTTGAACATGCAGGTATTCCACAAGAAATCTGAAGCAGCACATTGCTTCATTTAAGGGAAATATATTTCAAACTTCTCCACATTACTACAGGTGACAGTTAATAACTTGCTTGCACATTTTTGCTATCATGCTGCATACAGAAGAGAGAAAAAAAAAAAAAAAAAAAAAAAAAAAACCCAAATCATTAAGTCCCATTCTTAAGAAAAACCCAAACACCCACTTGAAATTTTCAAATTCTCTTCCAGCAACTTTATCAGAGTATTTAAAAGGGCACAGCACTAGCTTTGGCCAAGATTTCCCCCTCCTCCCTTAAACACAGAGAAAAAGAATACAATTTTTTAAAGGAAGATAGAGAGATTAATACTTTACCCAAGCATAAATTCTTCAAAACCAAGAAATCAATGCAAAACTCACTCTTACCTAAAATTAGAAGAAAAGAGAGAGGAAAAGGTAAGAAAGATTAAGAATCATCCCTTGGAGCATTACACCTTCAAAATAGAATTCCCAAACAAATCTAAAGTAAACAAGTTACACCAAACAGGAAACTGCAATTTCTTTGAAACAGTAATTAACCTTAAGAGGGAAACCACTAGTAATATAACAAATAAGCAATAAAGGAAACCATTTTAGCAGAGGGAAACCTGTCTTGAAGCGGCGTGACAAGGGAATATAAAAATACTTTGCCTGAAGTGATGGGTCTCTAAAGAAAATTGGAGCAATTCTGTAGAAAGGATTATGCAGACACAAGCTTCAAATAGCTAATTTTCAAGGTTTCAAAGAGGAGGCTGGACCACAGAAATTCAGAAGATTTTAAATACAGGACTCAAATTGAAACTGAATGTAATCTCATACTGTTGTCACACATAAACAGGAGGATTTTGAAGGATATCTATGAGGCTAAATTGCTTTTATAAACATAGTTTCCATGCCCAATTCTTGTTATTTATAAATAACTACAGCTAAAGTAAGCACAAGCATCATGGTGATTATTTCATTATATTAAATGGTATTCAGAAATAAGAAAGGACAAAAAATCAGAAACTTGAACTTTCATCAGAAGCTGTTATTTTCAAAAATTTGCCTAAGGAACATGCATACAGAATTGAAAACAGATCTAACATTCAGAATATACTTTTAGATAAAAACTAATTCTCAAATCTGAAGTATTTTTTACTTTCATTGCTTGCATTTCTTAAATAGCTGCAAGTGAGCAGTAGTCCTCTTGTATTTATTCCGGTGGAAGAAAAGAAGTTCATAGTGGTGTAAGAAAGTTATAAATAAAATAAATACCAAAAACAGAAACATTTTTTATTTCAGATTTTAAGTCAACTATCTGCAAGAAACAGCATTTCAGACTCTCCTTATTTGTTCTTGTTTATTACACTGGCGCCCTTTGTGGCTTCTTGTATTTTAGCAACTGGAACATACACAGTAAAGCTAGCAACACAACAGAAGTTTAGCAAAGGCAGACATAATTTGATTTTAAAAAATCGCCACAGAAAAGAGCAAGAAGCTCTACAAACAGTGGAACCAATGTGGTTTGGCTTCCCATGAATTTGAATTTTTATGGGGATTTGAAAAAATGTAAGTAGGAACACAAGCTCACACCAAGCTCTCTCTCTCTCTCCTACCTGGGAAGCCACTGGAATGAAATTTGCTAAAACTTATTATCATCAAAATCTGTTTCTCAGCTGGTCCATCCCCAACACTGAGAATGATTGTCTGAAAAACAGACAAAAGTCCTTCTTCCCTAGGACAACAGGTCAGTGACAGAAGTATCAGATCCAATACTTTTAAACAGGTTCATTCCATTTTTACTAAGTGGTATTCAACTAAGGAAACAAACACTCTTCATATCTGAATCAGCTTCTAAAATTCTATAGCAGTGTTAAGTTTTGTGACTTGTTATCTTTTTCATGCATTTAGGAGACTCACTACAAGAGAAAAACCTTTATATGATATTAAAACAAATCCCCAGTCAGCACATTCCAATATTTATAACCAAGGGGGGTTTAATAAATTCAGAAATGGAAAATATTTGTTATAGAGATCTAAAAGACAAATACACCGCCTATGCCTCATTACCGCACAAAGCAATTTTTTTCCTACCTCTCCTAAAGAGATTTGGGAGATGGAATTTTCCAATGCTAGAGAAGTGGCAGAAAATAACATGTACAAATTATAAATGTCACAGGGTTGCACTCAGGAAGCTTAAGAGGTTATCTCTGGAAACACCTTCTCAAATGGAAAAATGGTGGCGGCAGCAATCACGGGAGATGAAGGAAAATCAGGGCTATCTAAAAACAAGACAAACTCACCAACCCCCAAGAGGAAATCTGGAACGGGAATGAAGGAAGATCTTCACTTTTCTCATGTTGTTAAACCAAAGAACAAGAGGGCACTGAGAAACCCCCTGAATTCCCCTGTCATTATCTACCTGCAGGAGCTCAGACTTAGGGCTCCCACAGTGAGCCAGGAATCAGCAGCAACAACCCTGAAAGGGTTCTGAAGTACAGGCAGGCCACCAACAAACCAGGAAGAAAGGCTTTGCTCCTGGAAACACCTGACAGACACAGAGGCTCAAACGAAATGCAAGAAATCCCATCACAGAAGCTGTCCAGGCCCTTTCCAAAAGCCAGAGGAGCCAGAAGAAAGGCTCCAGGCACAGACTTCTGCACTGCTGATCCACTGCATCACAAGCATGGAACACCTCAGTTTGACAAGCAATGCCTTCATGGCACAACCTTGAAGCAGCATGCTTACCCCCTGAGACCACAGTTTTCTTCAATTCCACTTACAAGACTCAAGGGTGGCATTTTTGTTTGGTTGGTTTATTTGGCTTTTTTTTTTTTTTTTTTTTTTTTTTTTTTTTTTTTTTTTTGGTTTTTTTTTGGGTTTTTTTTTTTTTTTTTTTTTAGTTTTTGTTTTGTTGTGGGTTTGTTTGTTTGGTTTTTTTTTATTTTATTTTATTTTTTAACCCTGAGATTCCCCATATCCTTCAGGATCTTGTAATATGAGACTGTTGAACTGATGAATGGACACCAGGAACATCCAAAACCTGCAAACAGATTGGAAAATGCATTTCTATGCACTCTCCCTGGAAGATAAGATGCCAACACCCAGTGAAGTAGTTCGCTGCAGGCTTCCTGTGGTGCTGGTACAACTAATGTACTAGCAAAGGCCACAGGAAGAAAAGCATACACAGCAAAAATAAAATACTAAATCTTCATTGTTTTGGAGACTTCAAAGGACTTTTTCTGAATATGTAAGACTCTGATGTTGTCCTTTTGTATCACCATATGCATGGTGATCTTTGGCCACATAGAAGATAATAACTACTGAAATACCTGGGTGACCCTAGCAAGCCTTTGAGAAAGGTGTCTCACTGCACACAGAAACATGCGGTGGGTGACTGTGGTGTTATCAGAAAAGGTCTCTGAAGCTTGACAACACATCACAAATGCCAAACAAAGAAGAGCATGCGCAAAAGGCACAGTACTCCTTAGGTAAACCTGGATTTAAGTAGCCAAATAAATAAGACTGAGCTACAGTTATAGCCATTTAACCCACTTAGTTATTTTGGCTTGGTACATTTGTTATCTGGCTACCTGAGCCAGGACACTGCTGCCAACATCTGTTTCCTGCCTCTCAGGTCCTTCCTCAATCAGAAGTTCCTCTGGATTTGTGGGCTTGCCTGAGCCAAGGAGCCAGACATAGCTTGCTCTCTCTCTCTTGCTCTCTCTACAGGGCTGTTTGCTGCTTTGTGCAGCAAGAGGCAACCACAACCTGATGAACTGGAGGGTGGTGATGTCCGGCCTCATAAACCTGCACAAGTTTTACAGAACAGTTACTTTTTACACTTCTACTTCATTCAGTGCCTTCCAATTTAAAAAAAAAAAAAAAAAAAAAAAAAAAAAAAAAAAAGACATTTTAAAGCCTTGTTTGATTAATTTTCTAGTTGCAAGTGTGAAAAAAGAGGGGTTTGGACATAAAGCAAAAAATCAGTTCTACAGCCAAGGCACTGGCTATTTCACCAGAAGAAAACAAAAGCCAGAAATACCATTTCACTGCTCAAACTGAAAGACGCATTCTAGAAACACAGCTTACATAAAGGCACGTGTCAAACAATATGCTTATTTTTTGCCTAAACAGTGACTCACTGAATAAAATCTATGTTACTCTTTAATGTAAACAGTTCCTTTAAAAGCAGGAAAATTAAATACAGATAACATTAAGCTGAACATGAACTTTTGCCATCCCCATTTAGGCATCTGGGTAATTATAATCATTAACTCCATTAGCATATGCTGCAGTGTAGGTAAAAAGCCTGCACATTCCATTAGAGAACTTTTAGATACCTTAATGATATGTCTACAATAATAATTTACTCATCTGGTGCATCTTTTGAGATTAACAGATCATAGGATGTTTGTTTTCCTTTAAGATATGTTTGCAAAATGTAATCAAAGAGCACAGAAAGATTTATCTCAGGCATCAGTATAAGCCTTTATTAGAAGTAGTTGAGCCTTTTAGAACTAAGTTGGGCTGCGTTTGGGGTTTTTCTGGCTAATTATTCAATTTGACCATTCTTTGCTCTTAAGGCAATATTATTTCCAAGAAATGTCACTTTTCCACTTATCAAGGTTGTTTACATTCTACACAAATGTTATGCTCTCAAGCTTTCATTTTTGAACATTTCAGAAAGTAAAGGGGATGATGCTGTGCTTGTAAAAACATTCTTTAGTAAGAGAATGAGTCTCAAGGCACTTTAGGTTTCCCACAAGACATTTTTCTGTCTATCATTTTAGAAGTTTTTCCCACACATTGTGTTCCCGATATAGGCTTTGGCAGGTTGTGAGATAGAAGCTGGCTGGAAAACGATAGCCTGCTTTCAGCATATTCTTGTACAGTTAAACATTAAGCACTTTTTGCACGAGATAATTCAGACAACAGCTCACACAGAGAAAAGGCGACAGTTTCAGCTGAGGAAAGCTAAAATCCTGTCACAAAGACATTGTGACACTTCTACAGAGAAAACAAAGGAATCTTGAAAAAATAATCAGCATTACTTGAAAATTCTACATTGACTTAGCTCTGGTCTTTTAAAAGAGACTTGAGAACACGTGACAGTTAATGGACACACAGACACAAATAGCAGAGCAAATATTGTCTGCAGGTACATTGAGCCAGCCCTCACTAAGGGAATGACCAAGGCTTCAAAGTGGATCAGAGAACATGCCCATGTTTTCATATCAGTAAGATGAATTTCCCAAATGCTTCATTAAGGAATCAATAGGTGAACGAAATTTGATGGGAACTCTTGCACCTGCAGCCCAAGGAAGTTCCAAAAGCCAGAGACAGCAGCACAAACTTGCTGTTTGTATTTTGTAAGCTTTTATCTGTATAAATACACAAGAAGAAACAGGAGAGGGATGGCAATTGACTCACGGTCCTATTGCAAAGCTCACTGTGTCAAAACACTATCACTGTTAAACCCATGAACGTGAAAAAGACTTCAGCTGATAAAAATCAGAATTCGTGTAAGGACAGAGAAAGTTTCTAAAGCTGTCTGGATCACAGATATCTAATGGCACTTTTCATTTAGCCTTATGGTCAGCTAGCTGCAAAAAGTGTATTGAATGTTTCATAAACAGTTTAAAACAAAAGTGCTTCTAATCAGATTTGGCAGGAAAGGGAGAAATGCATACATAGAATGAGGTAAGTGTGATCTTGCCCAGCTGAAGAACAGGGAATGGCAGAGCTTCAGGCCATGACTCACACAGACACTAAACAGTAGAGAGCTGCAGATAATTCTCAGGTAAACTTTGCATGAGCCACTACGTCATCCTTCTCTACCCTTCCTGCATTAATCATGTCATTAGTAACCTGACGCAGCCCAAGAAGAATGTCTGATTTACAGGGAGCCGAGCAATGCTAACAGAACAAACCCTTTGACAGGTCAAAAAAAGGAAAGACCAACCTAAATTTCATTTTAGTTTGAACCACACCCTAAAATAATATGGAAACTAGGAAAAAGGAAAAACAAAAAAGGTATCTTCCCACCATGAGATTACATACTTCATTAAAAGCTCCTGATGAACCAGTTAAGAGTATAAATATGAAGGATTTGGAAGAGTGCACGGATAAAAATCCAGCCCAAACATGTACCTAAACAAAGCAAACGGGGTGGGGGGGGGAAACCCCAAGCTTTCTTTTGAAGTTTTTACCAGAGTTACGTAATTTCCATGTTAGTCTAGATGTTTTTAAACATCTTTTATAGTGTACAGTTGAGAACCAATTATACAATGAGTACAAAGCATACTGTTAGGCAAGACTCATGTCTCAGCCAGGTATCTTGGTTACTCCACAAAATAGAAAAAGGGTAAGGGGAATCACCGGGGCAAGCTAAGCGAAAAATGGGAAACTTCAGAATTTCTTTTAAAAAGTATTGCTCAGTCTGAATTGATAGCAGTGACTTTGATAAATGTGGCTATAATTACATTATTATATATGGCTATTTCACCTTAAATATCCTGTAAAAGTAATGGTCACTTGCAAGAAAGGCAGATTATTGCCATTCATTCTGAAGCAAATGAAAAACCCCTGTAAATTACCTTAAAAGCAGAATGGAATTATCCTTAGTTTCTTGAAACAAACAAAATTATCATCCAAAACAAGGAGTGCAGGAAGTAGCAGCTGCTGTGTTAAAACTCAAGTCCCACAAAAACTATTTCATAGTAGCAATTTCCAGAAGAGCACCACAGAAAATGTGTGCTTAACTCTTAAGTGTATGGAAAACCCACTTCTTATGACGGTATTTTGTTCAGTTTCTCATGGCTTCATCTGTTTCTAAGTCTTCTTAAGTAGACTGTCTATTTTCTTGATACTTCCTTCCCATTGAACACTCCTTTTTCCCTCACTTTCCTCTCATTTTTTCTTAGCAACAATTCTGTGAATTGCCAGATGAATTTTTTACCTTCATGACTTTGAACCACAGGGTTGCAGATCAACCTTCCATTTTAAAGCAAAGCTCTAGAAATTGAAATCTCCTTTGTCTTTGACCCTCTACAAGAGCTGAGCTGAAATAGCCAAAATGTGTCACCTCAGTTAAAACCAGTTAACCATTTTTGTTCCTATTCATTATTAATGGCATCCTTTTCATAATATTAAAAGTACTGTACAAAATATGACCAACTGTACAGCCAAAATGGTAGTGCAATAATCACAATATTAGTGGAATGAAAAATAACAAAGAAAATGCACTCATCTTCTCAAACCAGTTTGGAAAGCTTCTCTATCATGCCATTACAGTAGCCCTGCATCTCTTAATGAAAATTTTAAAAGAGGTGTTTTGAAGGCTTTCTAAACTTACGTAAATGGCAAGTCCCTTTCCTGGCTTCTCACTTTAAAGCCAACAGTAACTTGAGAGAAGCAAAAAATTCTTTTGTTCCTGGTAGTTGTTCAATGTCATGTGCTGGAAAACACAGATGACCCCAAATCTTAAATAGGCAGTAATCTGCCTTACAAATATTCCTGTTGTCATCAGTCTTTCTGTAGATCAGGTAAAGACTACATGGACCTAGTGAAACAACTCTCAGAAGAGTGTCTACATGGATAAACAGAGCTTGCCAGAAAACAGAAGGTGTTTGTGCTTCATTCAGCAAAAGTGCTAAGGACAGTTTCATAACTTAGGTTTATTTTGGGAGGAGTGGGGATATCTGGCTTGTCTTTTTTAATTTAAGACCTGAAATCAAAGAAAAGATTTAGAGATACAATGCCAACAGCTTAATGAATATTCTGTAGTGTATATAAGCACCCTGGGGAAAACCTGCACTCAGATAAACAAGAGATTCCATCTTCCCGTGCCCTGAGGAATATAAACCAGGCTCACAGTTTACACCTAATTCAATAGTGGCTTTCAAAACAAACATATTTCAGACATATCTAGCAAATACTCCTCTTCCCACTCTGCATCCGAAACTTTCTCTTGGAAACTAAAGGCCTGTTTCTTGACAAAGATTTCAAGGGTATCTTCCAAATCTGCCAACAGCAGATTGCATTACATAGTACACCTAAAAATTTTAAACTGACCTTTGTCCCCTCTGAGAAAGCTGTCTGTTCTAAATGGCCCACACACACTCAACAGAAAGCCAAAACCCACAGAGACTCTTCCAAACACGTTAGGTATCTGTCCTATGGGGAGAGCCTGTGTGCGCCTCTACACACACACAAAAGGGTGAGAAGAGCTTTCTGCAGTGTTGAATATCTCATAGCATATATCTGGGTCCTTCTCCTATACCTTCCTCCGTGGCACTGCTTCCTTTGCCAATATGAGCTGCAGAGCGGCAAGGAGGAGGAGCACTCACAGCCCACTAAGGCTGCATACCTACTGAAGTGAGAAGGGAGCTGCTCTTTGCCAAAGGGAACATGCAGTGGAGCTTGCATGGCTATTACATACACCTTGCAAACACACTGAGTTTTCTGGTGGTGGGAACCGAATTTTATGCCTCCTGCCAACTTAAAAATCATTCCCTAGTGAAGAAAAACAAAACCAAAGAAACAAAGCAGACAATGGCTACAGAGACTCCAGAGGAATGTAATGACTGTAACAAAAGGCAACAGCAGTAGTGTGACAAGGGCTTATTAATGGGTCAAAAAACAAGCTCAAATGACTCAAGACACACAATCAAATCCCAGCAGGATTTCCTTAAATCTCCTTCAGAGACTGCAGGCCTTCATGCAGTTTGTATTCAAGCTCTCTTGGTATTGGTAAAAAGAAGGCTCTATCTGGTCTTTCACCTCTTGATCAGAAGGATGCCTTACCAAAACAGGGCAGCATCACTGCCCCCTTTAGCAGAGCAGGAACAGAAGAGCCAAATGGTACCCTCTGAAAGCAGGGCAGAGAGTCAAAGCAGAGCACACACAACTCCTACCAAACGGCCACAGGTGCAATGCAAATGGTTTTCTTGGAGTCACTGTAAGAATTCTGTGAGAAAATGGTCAAGAGGGTTTGTGCAACTACTACTCCAAAAGTACATAAATAGGCTGTAAGTGTTGAGAGAGGTGACAACAGTGCAGTGATTTAGGTATTTTATCCCATTCGTTCAAGAAAGGCATGTCTAACCACCCTAAACTACAGCCTTGCTCTTTGGAAACACTACCTACCCTTGCCACTATTGGGATTTTCATGCACCCTATGAATACTTTACTATTTCCTTTTGGTTATTAATTCATATGTAGGTGTCATTCCAAGACGCAAGAGAGAGCAGGGTGTTGTGATTTTGAGCATTTCTATGTTTCACAGGTAACTACTCACAAAATTGACACCTTCAACTCATCTATGCCAGGCCTTATTTCAATTATCCAGCTTTAAAAGCTCAGTAGCACAAAGGTTAAAACAATAATTTAACAAAAAACTCAATTCCTTGGATTGTTAAAAAAACCCCACCAAATCAATTCAGAAATCCTACCCTTTTCACCAACAAATCTGCAGATTTTTAAACAGAGCTTTCTAAGCAGTAAGAAACTATATTCCTTGATGTTCTGTGTATACCATGGAAGAGCCTTTGATGAGGACAACCACAACAGCCTGGTTTTAGTTTCTTTCAGAATACCAAGACAAGTGCCAAATTCTTCTAAACATCTGATGAAGAGGTAGATGCTTCAGATGCATGTCTAAAGATGAAGAAGCAGAAAGATCAGAATACGCTGAGATCAAAAAGGGACAGTCACAGAACTGGCTGGAATTATGGACTGAACAGAAACAAAATCCACGTTTACTGGTCAAAACTAACCCAATACACTTTGAAGAAAAATACAAAACAAACAAACAAAATTTTAAATAACATACATTTTACATCACTGTTACAAGAAAGGACGTTATTTAAGTTCCTTGTGGTAGATCTCCTTGAAAAGCCAAAGAGACAGGCTGGTGGACTAACATAATTTCTCATATTTTGCATTGCTAGATAATTTTGTAAAGTGAATATTTATACTGCATCGCACAAAATTTTTTTTCTTTCAACAAAGAATTAGTAAAACAGGATTCTGGTTTTATCTCCCTCCTGTGTCTGAATCTGTAACTATTTGGTAATTACAAAAACCTTCTCCCTTTTGACTTTGGGAATGAATTCCCTGCTTCACTAACAAAAATTCAGAATTTAATCAACAAAGCCACTACAGATGCAAAATTTTGTGCCTCTAGCATTTAAAAGCGAAAATAAATAAAATGTAAGTGACAATGCAGGGCATCTGTAATTTTAAAAACTCAAACATGTTTCTTTTGTTAAAAGGTGTTATTGCAGCCTTTCTTGTATTTGTTATCTTATTAAAATAGCCAATAGAAAAGTGATCAAACAGCACATTACCTGAAAAAGTTTGAGGCAGGCAGTCATGGGAATACTTGAGATTACCTGACACTGACATGGAGACATTTCATCACATCCAGAAAGCAATGGGAAATAAACATAGCCTAGTAG
Source organism: Pyrgilauda ruficollis (assembly GCF_017590135.1). Classification (NCBI taxonomy): domain Eukaryota; kingdom Metazoa; phylum Chordata; class Aves; order Passeriformes; family Passeridae; genus Pyrgilauda; species Pyrgilauda ruficollis. Next base: position 234,833 of record NW_024515875.1, read on the forward strand.
AACTTCAGAAATCTAAGTGTTCAAGAAAGAGTTATCCAGAGCACATGAGCTAACCCAGACTAACTGGTGCCTTCTCCCTCCACTCTGTCATTACCCATCAGTACTAGATGGTTTAATACTAGAAATGCATTATGTGGTTTTTCACTCTTGGCAATAACTTCCAGGAACAGCAGACAAATCTAAAATATAATTCAGCTTGAAACAACTGTGTGTGTATATCAAATGAGCTGATACCAGGCAAACAACAAAAAATATGTCTTCCTGTATCTAAATAATCCCATTTTCCTTCCCTTTCTTTTCTGTTACATCCTTGGATCATTTTCTAAAAACACAGATTATACTTGTTTCATTCCTCAGCATGTAGCAGGGCTGAGTTTGGTTGCACTCAGGACTTCTATCCACTAGCCTGCCTTTATCTCCTCATGCACCTCACCTGAGGTCCTAGGTCCCATCTCTATAAAAAAGCCCAATCTCTGCTATTATACCAATCAGCATCCCCATGATCCTTGGCCATGGGCTACACTTTTCAGAGGGCCCTTCAAGGTCAGTGACCCAGCTTCACAAACAGGCAAATTTCCAAAGAGGAAATTGCTACACGAGTTCCAGCAGCTAGAATTGTTCACTCCCTACCAACATAAATTAATATTTTTTTTTAAGTATAGAAGAATATAGGAAAAAAGTACAGAACAAACAAGTTTTTAAATGAAACAAAGAGCAGAGGCTAAATAGCAATGCTTAAATATTTATTATTATTTTAATATTCCTACAGGCATCTGCTAGACTTCATTTCAGTTAATCCTATTATTCATGTGCAACATTTTAAATGGTAGAATCTTTACAGGACCAAGTCTAACTCTTAATAAATTATTTGGTAAAAATTTATTAAACTAATGCTGAAATAAGAACCTCTGAAATCTAAAGAAAAAACCTCTAAAGCAGTATTTACTTATGCTTGTCAAAAAATAATAATTTACATTTGATTTTTACTGCAGATTCATATTATAAGAGGCACAATTGTGGAGACAACTAAGAGGAAATTTAGGGAAAATATCCCTAACTATCAGTGGAAGAGCTCTGAACTGGTAGGAATTATTTTTATTTGCATGCTTTTACATGGGTACTTCTGAAAAATAGAAATAAAATACAAGGTTTCTTATGTCTGAACTTTTTAGAACAATAAAAATAATAAGACCCTGTATATACAGGACACTTTTTGCAGATAACTTGATAGACTGACTGGTGAAAAGTGTTAAATTGTTCAAAAGCTAATTCTTTTAAATTATAAATCAGAGAATGCATTAGGGGGAAAATGAGATTTTGTTCTGCTTACTAAGGAATTCAGTTGATTAAATTAGTGCAAAGCACATTAGATATCAAATCAGTCTTTGAGCTTAAAGTAAATGAGAAAATATAAGCAGACTTGTATTCCTCCTTTACCACTTTTTCAAGTCAAAGATGCCCCTTAATATAGGAAACAAAAACTATCAACAATTATGTGAAGCCCCCATATGTTTAACAAGTAGGTTCATACAGCCAGCAATATCATTATATTAAATACATACAGCGGTTACCACAATTGCTTTTGCCATTTGTACATTAGAGCAACAAGCAATGTTTTTTCTGGACTGAAATGATGTTTCTGCAAACATAGCCTGGAATTTCACTGTTTCATTTAAATTAATATGGTTCTTATGGTAAGTGGCCCCAGGAGAAAGCATATTTCTGATGTCTTTGCATGAAACACACACCTTCCTGAAACACTTCCTGTCTTACACCCGTTTTTGGATATTATCACTGTTGTCTGACAAGAATGTGGTCAGCTAGGATTTGTGTAGCAATACTTTAACAGCAGCTGTACGGCACTTCTTTGAAACTCCGCAAGCCTTTAACTCCTTAACTGCCTCACCAAAACAGACACTGAAGTCTTGCAGAAACACTGGAATAAAGACTTTTCAGGGTTCTGAATAGTCTCAAAGGGTTTAACAGAGGGAAGTAAAAGACTGAGCTTTTCAGGTGAGCAAAAATGAGCAAGATCATGAAGAGGGATGAGAACTTCAGAAGTGTTACCACCTTTGTGGCAGCCAGGGATGGGGAGGCAAGACAACATGATATATACAGAAGGAAGAGACATACTGTGTTTGAAAAACAGCAGCAAGACACCCAGATTTAAAATAGTCAGTTTTATCAGCATTCTCCCACAGAGAGCCACTTGGCTGACTCTCAACAAATAAAACAGTCCATTTGCTCAGTAGCACCAATTAAGCTGCACTAAAATTGTATAAGCAGCAAAGAGTACTCTGAATTTGCACAGAACTTAGTTATAGGGTTACACAACAAACTTCCATGCCCAACACTTTCACAAAACTTCCTGATGTTTTAAAACTAGCTGTCTCAGGTCAGGCTGACTGTCAGAAACCTTTTAAATTTGTATAGGAAGCAGCATTCACATAATCACTAGCATGAGCTCAGTGCATGAATTAATCTCTCAGTAGCAAAAATTTATTTGATCTGTACCAATCATGCCCATATTCCCATTACACAAGCCAAAATCTGCACCCGTGTTACACTGGCTGTGGGAGGGCAGACAGAGCCACAAAGATACAGTATGGTATCTGGCATACAAGCTTTACTTGTATAAAAATTAATGTGTTTAATTATTTTTAAGTTCCACTCCTCCTCCACTCAAGTAAATTTACTTGCTATCAGTTTCCTGAATTGCACTGGCCAGGGCTTCCCTTGGAGCAGCTTTAAGACGATCCAAATTTGCCATCTCACCAAACCCAAGTTTCTCTGCTTTGTTGCTTTTCCACACATTGTGTAAGAGCTGTGGAGGAGATGAGAACAGCTCTACACCACACCACAATCTCTCCAATTCAGGCACCAGAAAAGGCTGAGGGAACAGCAACTAGGAATGCAGAATATGTGTTAAGAATGCTCAACTATAAGATTGGTGAGAGACTGTGATCATGCAGCACAAATATCCTGATAAGAGAGATATCCAAAGCATCTAATTTTCCTTTTTCACTGTGTTTACAGGTGTTGCACACATCTCCCCCCTTTGTGCACGGTGATCCTAGTTTGCATCTTCTTCCAAGAATACTGTGATGACTTTGTGATTTAAATAATAATTTAGTTACAATATTAAGGCTGGCATAGTTTTAAAAGATCAGCATTCCTCCCTAGACTCCACACTGGTCACACTTTGCAGGGTTTTGGAAGCTCATCTGTTATCAGACTGTGAAACACTTCAGAATTTACAACAGATCTAAGACAGCATTTACAAACTCAACTCAGGGGGAGAAAAGGATTTAAAACCAAATCTTTCACAAAACTGACTCTGTGTTACAGAAGTCTCTGTATGCCTCTGGCAGCTTCTGTTCCCACGTGAGGCAGGGCGTACCCACACGTAATGTATGTTATACGTGTGCGTGCAGGTCTGCAGGACAACCTCCGTGCTGCCTTCCAAATGGCAACTTTCCAAGAAGCAGCTGCCACTGTGCACCTTGCTGTGTACAGCAGCTCAAGTTAAAAGCTGAGAAGCAAGTCAACACACCAGAAATTAGCTCAGCAAACCAAGAAAAACATAAAGAATGAAAAAGTAAGCAATTTCCAATAACTTCACTCGGCTCATGAATTAAATGAACAAATGCTTAGGAAGCAAATAACATTCAAATGAATGTTCCTTGTCCTATCACAACAGTTCCTGATGAATTTAATTACAATAATTAGAGTAAATATGTATTTAATTTTATTATACATCAATGAAAGGTAAAATAGAAGGAACTAATTAAATTATAATAGACCAGAAATATTTTGGGGTTTGAAACAATTGCAAAAGCTCACATGTTCCTTGAGACTCATACAACAATTCAAATGAATTTGTCTTGGGTACCTAACACAATCCAAATACAAGCAACATGTTCTTTGGGGACAAATTATCTTTGATGAAATGGGGAAGAACTGCCCGATCTTACAGGTTACATGATTAATTTTAGCTTTTAGTTACTTTGACTTCATCTTAGTCTAGCTTCAAGAGCCTATAATTGACCATTCCATAAGCCTTTTGCAAGGCTTATGCACAAGTACCCCAGTGTTAAAGGGAAGAGGGGTGGAAGCGAGGAGAACATTGGAAACCAGTTAGAAAGGCTTTGTGTGAAAGCCCAGTCTGAGAGAAACAAAAGAAAATGCAGTAAAAGAACCTCTGAGAGCTCCAGCTGCTTTACCTGATCCATGCAGGTTGTTTTAAAACGTTCACAGCAGCCATCAGCAAAGTATCACCTATACTAAAAGACTTGTAGTTTGAGGCATGTGAATGGTCACTGGTTCATTCAGTTGAACAAAAGCAGACAGGAGCAAGAAAGAAGCCTGAATGATTTTGCCAAAACTAACAGGAAAGCAAACTCTGACAGTTTTGGTGTGGATTCTGCTCTGGAAATATAAGGACCAGGAAATATAAAAAAGGGGCAAAAAATTCACAAAGTCTTATGAGGACTGCAAAATAATTTCCACAGGAATGCAGAGGAAGTCTCATCCCTTGTAATACCTTAAACTAGATGGAAAAAAATAATGGAAAGTAACCTAAGGAAAAAGCTAGTACTGGCAAGCAGACAGGCTATATGGAATACATTTTTTCTTGCATCTCTGACTTCTATTAACATTTTTGTGGCTCTTGAGGCAGCAAGGTGGGAGCTTTGGTTTATACTCATTAAGCACAAGCCAAAAGCCTCCCACAGTTCTATTTGGTAACTTCAACTTAACATGCTCAAATATACACAGACTTCTGACAATGATTCAATTTCCCACTCAAACATTAACTATGCCAAAAGACATCCAAGATTATTTTAACTAATAAACACTTGATTAAAAAACATGTCAAATCAACTTGGTCTTTACATCAATTTAAAAGCCTCTCACCACAATCATTGTCTAAACCATAGTGTGCAGCAGGAAGCCCCAAAAGAAAAAAAATGATTGATAACATTCTCACAGTGTTCCTCTGACAGTCATTACTTCCGTGGTTGCACAAAGCTTAGGACCCTGTACTTGCAAGAGTGATTCTCCTGCACTTGGCTTGTGCTGTGAAAATCATTTCAGGAAGTCAATGTCTTGACTCCTGAAGACTAGGATTTGGGACAAATTCTGTGCCAAAATTTAGTTCTTGAAACTAAATAGATCAAAGTCCTGTATGCAGGACATGGTGCACAGTTTCAAAGCCCTCTCAAAAAGCTGATCTTTGATTCAACCTTCATAGACATCTCTTCACAAGAAATAAATACTTGAATATGTACACTCTTACACCACCTTAATACAGATGCTGTTCAGTAGCATATTTATTTTCTTTGTAAAACAGTGACATTTGAACTTCAGATTTTTTCAAATTCCATCTAACTCCCCTGCTAAGTTTGTATATTGAGTATTAAAAAGACAGCCAAAGCAAAAAATAAAAACAAAAATTTCAACACAGGGACACAAATGAAGTGCAAGGTAACTTGTGATATGCTGGATTTATAGATCCTGAAATTGTGTTCTCCAGATGGTTATTCTTTCCAAATTTTCACCGTTACAGTAGTGCAGAAGGCATATCTAGTATGGTTAGCTCTTACCCAAGAGGCTTTTCCAATGTAAGTAACATCTCTAATAGAGCATTTTGATGAGCAACAAAAGAAAAGGCAAATTTTCACCAGACAGATGAAAGGAATACAGCAGAAATGTATGTCAGGTAAAACATTGATTGGAAAACCATCCCCAGTAGCTGTTATAGCAGCTAAAATCTGTTTTTTCTAATTAGGACCGAGGCACATTTGACAGACTGTACTGCCCATAAGAGCAAGCCTCCTCCTCCTCCACAACTACCATTCTGAAGCTAATCATGGTCAAATAAATACTAAATTTGCTCAAAACACTTGAGACAAAAGTTCTAAGACAACCCAGTTCAACAGAAAACACATGTATCCAAACACAATGTCCTGTTCCTATATGTATTTTCTCCTACAGAATGGTGACATGAGCTAAAATTTCATTCCCACTGAGAGATCTGTTGAGTACTCTTGGAAAGATGAATCATTCTCCTCAATGGAAATAATGACTCGTGACAGCAGTTAACTCCTAATGTATAAAGTATTGCATGGGCAAAGTTAGCCTGACTCCCTAGTGCAAATAATTAGTGGATTGCTACAAAATGTATTTCTCTACCCAGCCTTAAAAGGTACTGGAGATCTAATAGTCTGGCGTCTTACCTGTGCTACAGGAAAAATGCATCAGGAAAGCCAGAGGCTGATCTAGTTCAAGAACCTTTCTGACAGTGGCCAAAAGCAGATGCTTGCAGAAAGACAGCAACGGGAGTGATCCTTCTCCTAGCATGCTCTCAGCTGTCACTTAAGGACTTAAGCTGCCTTCAGAATATCCTTCTGAACTACCACAACTAAACTGTTCTTCTGTGGATCTCCTCAATGAAAGCACTGACACGTCTGCTGTATCCTGTTGCACTCACCTCAGGGGATTATCTGCATGCTGTACATCAAAATACTTCACTTTGTTTCAATTCTGTGGCAAACTGATCCACTGAGTGTCCCCCATCATCATGCTATGAGCAAGTAACTATTTCCATTTACTTAATGTATACTGCTCAGCATATGTGAGTCCTAAATCACATGTCTCTTGAACATTTTCTTTCTTATTTGAGCAGTCATGGTCTGCTTGTCCCAGGATATAAGAGCACAGGTAGTCTGGTGCAACTTTACATTTTATGAAGATAGGGAATCAAGTGCATCTCATACCCAAAGTATGTTTGCACAAAGGCATAATGATGCCTTCTGGTTTAACTTACCTGCTGTGTTAAAGCTCTCTGGTTTCTGAGCATTGCCAGAGACTAAATTGAAGTACTCCCAGAACAATGACAATTAATCTCCCACAAGCCCTCTTTGCTGAGTATCAGTTGCTAATAACTGCCTCAGGACTTTTTCTTAGAGGCAGAAGTACCTAATTAAATAGGCTGATAAGCCATCTATTTTCACAATTTTCGTGCTACAATTCTGACAATTCTTAAGCAAGGTAAACTCTGGTATGTTGCACTGAACAAGAAGCTCAAGAACTCTGAGAAGTAACATGATTCCTTTGAGACGGAAGGAAACAGGGAAGGAAAGAGGCTTTTATACTTCAGAGTTTAGGTCCTTAACCAACCAATCTGTGGCTACACCTCATGAAGAAATCAGGGCTTCTTCCAAGTGGGAATCCACCTTTGGAATTGTGGAAGTGCCCTCTGAACACCAACTCCATCCCTCTTCACTGTCTACAGCCAGATAGGCTAGGTACACATGCAAAGCTAGTGTAAAAACCTTCCTGCACAAGCATTTATATTAAGTGATCTGATTGTGGACACAGAGTCATCCTTTTTTTACATGTTATCATGGTCTCAGCCCTTACAATTCTTTCTCACAGTGGAGCGAGTTTATGAACGTGTATGCCTAAATAGTTTTAGAGACAGGTAATTTTACATATGTAAATACATATGAGCTTTATTTGTATCCCACAACAGGGCAGAGTTATTCATAGCCTTCCAGATGCTCTGTCCAGTTCATCCTGCATGCACAGCTTCCCTGAGACAACGATGACACTCCAACATTGACGACATGGCCACTCCCCCAAAACTGTCATATATGTTTTGTCAAGAGCTTCTTTCCTCCCTCCCTTCTGTCCCTTCATGCTCCCAGGCCACACTGCTCTCTCCAGTGCCAAGGTCAGCAGGTGCAGAGGAGCTCTGTGGGCACAGCAGCAAACCTGGAGGCAGCTGGGGTGGGGAGCACAGCAGGGACCCCTCAGAGCAGCGCTGGCAAACACCACTGCTCCAGCAGCTGGACAGGGGCCAAACGCTGCCTCTGCTGGACCTGCCAGGCCAGGGAGCAGATGACCAGGTTCCATGGTTAACCATGCAGCTGCAAATTCGACAAAGCTGTGCCTTACAAGTGCCATACAGGCCCTTTGGGAAGGCAGCCTTCAATCTCCACAGGGTTACGTCTTGCACAGGTGGCCTGTATAGCTTCATGGGATACTGGTCTTAATATTTTTTTCAAAGCTTGCTCACTACATTTATTACTGTAGTAGTGACTAAGCCTCCAAACTATTTTTACAGGCCCTGAACAATAGTAATCATTTAGGATCAAGTTCTGCTTGCTAAACTGAATTGTATCTTAAATCCCCACATCTCAGCAAACTCTGTTGATCACAGAACACGAAGGATATCAGTTGGGATAACACTGGCTTAACAGACATTTGAAGAACACCACAAGACCAAGAATTTGCTACAGGGCCTCTTCACTGTTCAGATCCCAAAGAAATGCAGTGCATTGCAATATCTCTTTAGCAACAACTTCATTTTAAAAGGCACAATGAAGATGCAGTAAGGTAAAGATGATCAGGTTTCTGAATGATCACTCTTGTCAATTTTTTCAGTGGCATTTGGGAACCCTATCTAGGACCTAGCAGGACATTAAGAAGCTGTATATATCATGTTCAAATAATGCAAAACTAAATCTAGAATGTACATTTGCAAAAGGCTACTTTCATTTTATCCCAAACCCACTGGATTTTACTTAACTCATAGGAGAACAACTTTTTCCAATTTAATTCTATTTCCAGAAACAAGAAGCACTAGTATTTACTGTTGAAGCCTTTGTCTGTCACCACATACATTTTAAACAAATCACTAATGTTTAAGAGATGGGTAAGTTTCAGCAGCTATAATTCGCACAAAGCTGAAACTATGACCTATACAATCTCACTATGTAAATGCTCTGAGGATAAACCTACATAATTTGTCTTAAGCTCATGCAAAACCAGAAAATGATGATGAACAGTATTTCTGACATTATTAAGGCTGGTGTTAAAAGCCGCAATCTACACCATATTTATCACATATAGGCATTTCTTCTGCATTTTTTCCTTCAATTCTATCCCTGAAAACCAAACCAGACAGTCAGTTTAGTTCTCAGTTATGAATATACCTTCCCCTCTCTTATTCCAGTAAATTCTATGGTTTGCTGGTTGTTAAGGGTTTGGGGTTTTTTTGTGGTGGTGGTTCTTTGATGGGTTTTTTCTTTGGTTCATGGGGTGTGTGTGTGTGGGGCGGGGGGGGGATGTGGGTGTGTTTTGGTGGTTTTTTTTCCTAGTTTTCTTCTTTTTTTAAGGCTCTGTGACAGGAACGTGACCAAAACTTAAATCAAACATCTTACTGCTTCTACACTTGTTTCTTTAATTAATAAATATGTTTGTGTTAACAAGAGACCTTTAAAAAGCTACATTTTGAGACTGTCCAGACTTTACTTAAAGGAAAATACATGTACTCAGAGTTATACGAGCAGTAAGAGTCACAAAATACAGTCCCTAACTCTGTAATCCAGTCTCACACATGCAGCCCCACAGACTTTATCGGGCCTATCAGCACAAGGAAAGCTTGCAGAATCCCACCATGTGCACTCTGATGTTTACTGGATATTTGGTATTAAATGATACAGGACAGATTCTCTGGCCTTTCATTTAAAAGCCTTACCTTTATTTTACCTCTGGAAATTTAACTTAAATTTTGGTGTCAGAGAAGTACAAGGATCTGTCATTGTTCCTCAAATGGAACTGCTTGCACATACAGGAACATCTAGCTATTCAAGGCTGTGTATCATCTTAATCAAGGTAAATCCACTCTACTGTTAACAACTTCTAAATGCTTATTCACTCAAACAGAACTTATTTGAACAGAGCACTATGAAAAATTATCCCCTTAGAGAAAGAACATCAACACTATTAATGCATGGGAACACAGGATCACAAAAACACACACCTCCTGTGCATTAAAATGACTCCTTTTCAACCACCCAGTAATCAAAAGGGGGAAAGCGTGTCCACTTCAGAATTGATCTTTATCCACACTAAGCAAATGTTCACAAAGAAACTTACAAGCCAGAAGTTTCTTACAAGTCAGTATCTTTTCCATATGTGTACATGTACTATATCTGTAGGAGAGATGTCTGTATGTGCAGATGATGAGGTGCACAGGCACTGTCAGAAGTGCCATTATCCCACTGGTTAAATGTATAACAAATTAGCATTATTTATGTGCAGAAGAGGCACAGTGCTCTCAGGAGCTAAATATTAAGCTTCTGATAAAATAATTTTGGTGAAGTCTTGCTAAGCAGCAAGCTACGGATCTGTGCCTGCAGGATATGAGTCATTGCTTCATCAGGAAGGACTTGCATGTTAAATGCAAACATTTGGAGTCACTTCTTCATGCCCTCCTCAACACACCTAAAAAAACTGTAGACTTGTCCTCAGCTGCCAGCAGAAATGTACTATAATTGCCACCAAGACCAAAAAAGCAATTTCAACAAGGCAGATCACCCTACTTATGGTAACTGCTGCTCAGGGAGCAGTTCCCTCCCCAGAGTTGTCATTATAATTGCAGGGCTGAACACAGGCAGCAGGAGGGTCCCTGCTGTGTCCCCCAAATCCCACCTTGCTGAGGCCTAGCTCCACATTGTTTGTCACTGGCCATTAGAGGCTGGTGGACAAGCTTTCTGCACATCTCCAGCACCAACACACCTGTAACAAAGCCACACCAAAATGTAGGATAACTGGTGCCAAGCAGTTACGCTGGGCAATACAAAGATTCTGCTTTCATTTTAAGTACCATTCTTCCACAAGGATAAACAGGTGTTTCAAGTGGGCTTTCCAGAGAGGCCTTTAGAGGGGTGGGGATGAGGAAGAAGGCATCCAGACCTTGGTGTTCCTTTCAGACCTCTCTGAACATCAGACTCTTGCAAAATAGTCATAGATGCTCTCATTTAGATCTGCAAGATCTGTTTCCTCCACTCTCACTAGCCACTGGGCTAGCAGCTGGTCAGAGACACATTTTATTTGAGCAAGTTGAAAAACAAAGAGAGGAACAAACAATGGTATGTGCTCTACACCATACGCCTTGCCCTTCCCCAAGGACTCGGCCGCAGTATCATCAGAACCAGGATGAAGTCACAGCTGCAGCCACAAATAACAACTTTTGCCTTTTTGTGTGAACCTCATGTGGCAAAACTGTGGGGTGCTTATGCAGCAATGAAAGGAGGACAGAGTTTTCTCTACCTGCCCTACGTTAAAACACAGGTGATAGCTTAAAGACCAAACTTCCAATATGGGGGAAAAAGAAGAAGAAAGCACAGCTAGTGACAGAGAGACATTTACCTGGCTCACTGACCTCTACCCTACTTCCTTTTTACTGAGAGGAGGCATTTTAACTCCACTGCTTACAAGAAACTTCCTATTAGAAAGCTGAGGTTTCCACTGCATTTTCATTGCATTTTCCAAAGCTGCATCCTCAGAGCAGGGCATATTCCTATGCAAATACTGTAAGGCATTATAATAAATAATAGGGAGTGTCATGGCTAGTAAAACATGTAATGTGAAAACATACAAAAATTAATTTCACTGTGTGCAGTTTCTTTTAAAATTCTGTGCTTTTCACATTTTCCTGTCAGACACATATAGGCACAGTCACTAATTAATATGAACAGTATAGAAAAATATAAGCCATCACTGTAATTTTACTTTCACTTACTTAAGCTAACAATCTATTTTAATGAAAAGAATTCTTTAAAAAATAAAAACGAACTACAAAGCTGACTTGAGAATCTATAAGGAAGTTCACATTTCCTGTGTGTTCATTTGTGTGGAGGTGAACAAGCAGCAGATAATTTTAACTATCCTGCTGCCACAAGATCAACAGGTTAGATGTTAATAAGATGTTAATAAGAACAAAAAGAATAAATAAGACAGAGAAAACAAAAGAAAAATACTCCAAAGCAAGAAAAAGCAGAAATACATACTCCCGTCACAAAAAGGAGTTTTGATTTGAAAGACCAACACAAGATTTACTTCCACTTCTGCCAAAGCCTAGGAATTAATGTTTTCAAAATTTCTTAGCATCACCTTGTAACCCCAGGGCACTCTTACCAAAATTCTGCAATTTTTCCACAGGCATCACGAGAGTCTTATGGCAGCATATGAGGAGCTGCATAAGCAGGATACAAGGCAGTGCCAGTCAGCACTCCCAGCTCAGCGGTGAGGAGGGAACTCCTGCCATTCATCCCTTCCTGTCACCAAAGCCCCAAACTTAAACCCACTATATTCCATAGACAATAAGGTGAAATCTGCACAGACAAGTGAGAGGACTGGAGATCTGAGAGAGATAATACTTTCATTAAACTTCTGGGAAAAATATTTTGGATATTTATCCAAAATTTCCTCCTGAATATTAAACCCAGAGGATGTGAGCATGGGGAATGAGTTGAGGAATCTTCCATGGCCATGCATGTGTTGTTGTTTTGTAGCTGCAGCCGAAAGAGGAAAATGCCAGAGCCAATTTTTTGCACAGCTAAGGATTATTCCAGTCAGACAAAAACATGTTAGCCTGCTGTAACATACTGAAGTATTGTCATGAGTGAGAAAAGCAAGCAAGGAGAAAATAAAACAATATCACACTGGTTTTGTATTACAGACTACAAAGAAAACCTTGGTATTGCTCCAAAGTACCAAATCACAGAATGTAATGAAGATCAAAACTTTAGGATATACAAGAAAAATCCAGTCCACAGCTAAAAGAAAACCCTAACATCTACAAAAAAGAAAATGAAATTATTTCATTTATGATGAGATAAACCAACAAAATATTATTGTCCAACTTCTAGGCAGCAGTAGAACACAGTCATTGGTGGAGAGGGCATTAAAAATGTTTGGCTTAAACCAACAACTAACAAAAAAAACCCTAACCCACCAACTTGGAAACCCTAGGTCTAGATACAAGCCTGGGGTCCTACCTAGCACCCACAGATGCCTTGTGGCAGCATGACAAAACCAGTAAAATGCTTCAAAAGAGAAACACTATTCTCAACAGCTTCTAAGAGTTGAGAGCTCTCTACTATCAGAGAGCCTATAAAAATTGGTCTGAATGATAAAAGATGCAGTTCACAAAGCAAACAGACATAAGAAATAGATAATAAAGAAAACCCAGGCCTTAAAGGATAAAAATAAATTTATTTTCCTGAATGCTATCTAAAGGTGTAGGGAGAAGTTCACAAACTTTCAAAGCTTAGCTCATGTGTTCTGTGTTGTTTTGATAGAAAGAGATTTTTGGACAAATCAAACCAAATCCAAGAAGCAAAAAACCAAACTCCAAAACAAACAAACAGAAATGGAACAAAAACAAAGAAACAGGCAAACAAAGATGTAGAATTTCTGTGATGTGAAAGCCATACCTGGACATTTCACTGAACGCAATAGCCACAAAAGCAAATAAAATTGATAAAAAAATGTCAATTGACTCATTCTTGCACAAAACTCTTATACATGCACTGTTTGAGACAACTGTTTGAAGCAGAGCAACCCACAGAGCATAGTGGGGGAAAACCCAACAGAGCTGGTTTTAAAAAGTTATTTTATTCATGACTTTCTTGGTAAAATTAGGAGCATCTGTGGATTCCCCCACCTCCTCCTTCTTCAAACAAGGCATCTCTTCTCAGAGCAGGCTGCAAATGATCAAATCAATGAAATCATGATCTTGATTGTCTTAACCAGCTCTCCACAGACGTGAGTTCACAAAAGAGGAAGCTTCCTCAGACATTAGTAAAGACCTTTGATCTGTCTTTGAAGAAATTTTTCTCAGAATATTTAAAAGTCTGTGGTTTATTTTCATGTGTGGAGAAAAACAACACAGAGGTGAACACTCCCACACAAATGTCTCAACAAATCTATGCTTGTCAAAAATACCCTTGAAGAAAATTAACATATATGCACTTTGAAGGTGTATATTTTTATTCTGTAGTTCTCACTGTAGCCTCTGCTGCGTATTTCACAACTCATGGACATAGGGCACTCCATACAAACACCAAGCAGACAAAGAAACCCCACGAGTAAATTGGAAATGGAGATGGCTGCAAGGGTTAAGAAGTTTCGGTCTCAGATATCCAGACCAATTAGTGTGGGGTAACAAATTAACTTACACTAGATAACATATCCTAGATAATCCTTGTTTGCTAACCATACATTTTCACTGAAAACAAAAGCAAACTCCAAAACTTGGTGGACTTTTACTGTGCTTTTAACAAAAGTATCTCATGAAGGCTACTTATTTTGTACTTGCCATGAGCACCAAGCACAAGGGCATTACACAGACACACACTTGGTACACAAGTACATTATTTAAAATGTCGTATGTATGTCTATGAAGACACACACATGCACCCTGAAATACAAGAATTATTACTGGTTTCTTCCTTTTCTTTTGCTCACAGCTGTTCTAGCTAATAACATTGTAATGTTGTATTGCTTGAGTTAGATTCTTTTTGAAGAATTGTGATTACAGGCTGCTTTTCAAAGTGACTTTGTACCACACTACCAGCATGTTGAGGGCACAGAAAATGACTATCACAAGCACTTTGACAGAGAAAATTTACCTTCTATCAGAAAGGCGGGACATTATTACAGCAAACACCACTGAAATGGTGCTGGTATGCGCAACTGTGTACGTGTAGGGAAAGTTAACCACTGAAGTCAGAGGTGTAAAAATGGCATTGGGCTGAGTAAACTTCCTTTGCCTTTTATTCTTACAAGCTTCTATTAGTCATATTCAGGTTTTGCATTGGAATTGTTTTGATAAATATTTCTAAAATGAGGATATCTGTCATGCTGCTAAAAACATGTGAAGAAAAATATTCAATTTATAGTCGTTGAATCCTGCTTAGATGATTAAAATAGAACATTAAATATTCCCATTTTGGTAGTGATAGGATGTTTTGGAAAGTGAGAGAGAATACTATAAAAATGGGATTTTTACTTTTTTTTTAAACCTGCTATCACAAAACTCACATTGAAATATTTCTAGACTTACCACACAATGATGATATTTTGGCTGCATCCAGTCTGCCGAGGGAAGCAAAAGAAGTATGGGCAATTACCTAACTATTGTCAGGAAGACAAAAATTATTGCTTTTGTATGTTCCTATTTACCAAAATCATGTTGAACCCAGGGAAGAAAGGGCCCATCTGTGCCTAAGCAAACACATGAAACATTTAGGAGAGACTTTTGCAGTAAGAAACTTTCCCTGGTTTTTAAATTCTGCCAAAACATGCACTTACACAAAACCACTGCCATTGCTGAGACAATACCTTCACATAGGTTCACACCATGAACCTCTGAATTCATTTACTAAGTTTCAGTAGAGAGAGGGAAAGCAAAAGCCAGGAGCTTTTGTATTAGGTATTATAATATATAGGTATATGTATAATATATAGGTTTTGACCTGGGAGGCACACGGATCTCATGTGAAAGAGTGAGAAATGAGATATGAATGTATGAACTAGATCACACTGATAACCTGTAAAACATAAAAGCCGGGAAAAACCCTCAATAATTTTGCAAAAATCATCCTCAAACAAACCACCTCAAAACAAAACAAAAAACCTTCACCATTCAGTAGACAGAAGGTGTGTGACTTTCCACACAGAAAATTCTGGCCGATCCTGAAACCCAAAACTTAGAAAATTTTGTTTTGGGTTTTTACCTTGTGTAAAATAACAGTATGCAAGACTGAAACCAAACAGATGGAGATCCCTTCTCGCATCCTAAAATACCTCACATGAGCTATTGCCTGTGGGCTTTGCAGTAACATGTCACACATGCAAAAACCTATTTGTTTCATAAGTCTGAATATCCTACCCTTCATTTTCATTAAGGTCTCCATGACAGATGAATCTGGGAAGGGCCAACCAAAATTCCCAGTGTGTTCTTCCTAAGGATAGCCTGAGCTTGTTTCTCTGCAGCAAGGAGGCTGCACATTTTATCCAATGTCTAACCAGGAGTCCCAGCCTGAATCAAGGCCAGTCCCAAACAGGGCAGAGAGCGGGGAAAAGGTACTGACATCTCTACAAATTTCAGGGAAACTGATGCCTGCAGGGAGTTCAGAGATAGCCACAGTGAGGAAAAACTGAAATTATCAACTGAATTATCCAGCTACATAAATGTCTATAGTCCAGGTAGTTTCCAAATATCCAGGGAAAAGGACAACTTTAGACACATTGTTTCTAAGATAGGAACATTTTTGTTTCACATAGCACGATATCATGGTTTTGCTTCAGGGAATGATGTAATTACAGAGTAATTATACATTGGAGCCAAAATTACAGCAGCTGAATAATAAATATTAAACTATGTTTATAATAGTAATAAATACTAAATTCAATAGTAAATTAAATATTAATAAACATTAAACTACAAACATTATATTAAATAATGTTAACTATTTCTTATGCTCATACAAAGAGAAAATTCTATACTTGGAAAGTAAATTTGTATAATTGAAATTGGAGTAGCTGAATTTTACTTTTGTTTAATAATAAAAATCTGTCATACAGATAGTGCAAGATTCACATTTTTTTTTGTTTAGCAAGACAAGCAGATTGAATAGCATTGCAGAATTTACTTTTTCTAACACCTGATGTTATAGCAACATTTCTTCACCAAAAATCTCTCTTGCACTAATCCTTATAAATAGTCCACTATTAGAATCTAATTACAGAATAAGTATGAAACATTTTACTTTAAAAACAAAGATAAAACAAACCTGAACCCAAGTCACATACAGAACAAACACCCAAACCCTATTAATCTCAGAGGCAATTCAGCTAATTGTGTAAAATTCCCCTCAAGCCTCTATTCCCAGCAGTACAACGCTAAAGACATTCTATGTATTTTACTTTTGATTCCTCCTCAACTTTCTGAACCCATGAAAATATGGGTTCAGAAGGTTGAGGAGGAACCAAATGTATTTGGTTTGTGCACCTGCAACTTCAGAGTCCTCCCACTGCAATGAAACCCTTGGCTTCACACTGTGGCCTCATGGCAGGGGTAGCACCTCATGGAGAAGACAAATCACCTCAAGCATGTCCACTGTGTGTCAACTACTTGCTATAGGAACTGTACACTTGTAATGTGATAAATATACTGTCATCTTCCAAGACTACCATCAACTTGGCAAAATGCTAGACCACAAACTAGGAGAGCTGAATTCCTGTGGAGGAGAGAAAAGAAGGGTTTACAAGAGGTTGTTTCAAATTATTACCAGAGAGAAGGAAAAAAAAATCAGTCTGCACTTTAAGTACTGATTTCTGAGCTGGAAGTCTAAACCTTCATTTCACATTTCAAAAGAGATACCCAGGTTTGCCAAAGAAATGTTGTGTGATGCTTCAAGGAGCTCCAACTCTTGATTTTCTCATGGATCATCACAAAGAGGTCTATTATGCAACCATCTGAAGAATCCTATTTAAAACAAAATTTGACATCTGTGAACAGGAGTATACATTCCTAACCATATATTCCTAATGTGAAAATTTCAAATTTGTTCAAGGTAAGCATCTTATGCTTTCATGCTGTGCACCGTGAATTGTGTGGTTTAAACTGCCAAATATGTGGCAAACACCACTTAAGACTTAGCAGGAGATGGGCTGAGATCAGTTATCCTACAGAACGGGCTTAACTTGAGTTCAAGGCCACAAAACCAAGAACTAGACACATAGCACAGCTTCTTTTCTCTACCTTTCTCCTAACACAAAATTCAGTGGGGGGGAATGTGTGTGTGTTTATCTATATCTATATATCTGGAGTTTGAGACATTACAAGAATGAATAAATTCACACACCAATAATGAAATGACAGAAAAGTGATACAAATATATCCTTCAAAAGAACCTGGTCAAAACCTCCCACACAGACTCAGCTTTCTAAAGATGACTGTAAGCCTGCACATAGGCAAAATGGACCTGGGAAGATCTTAGCTACCACACTCACAACATATCCTGCAAAACACTACAGGATTGGAAGGGGGAGGAGGAGGAGGCAACAGATGGTGGAAATCTCACAGTACCCTTACCGCGACCAGAATACCATGACAACTCTAACACTGTTCAAAAGGCATCTTACTGTCTCAGAAGAGGCTCCCTGTAGCCAAGGGATGAGGAATCTGGCTTGTGGTCAGATGAACATAGACCACAACCAGCACAAAAATTACATCCAGTTCTTACACATGCACTTTTCCTGTCTGGGAGTGTTCACATCCTTGGCTGAATCCAGACTTTCCTCCCATTTGAGTTACTGCTGCACTTGCAGGATCCCCAAGGGCTTCAAAGACCAAAATTTGACAAGATCCTGTGAGAGGGGAAACAAGTTGCTACTTTATTTTCTTTCTGCTGCTTGACTTCCTGCAATTGCATGGAAATCAAGCAAATGCATGCCAACAGATGCATCAGGATACACAGGTAAGCACTCTTGCATCAGTCTTCCCAGAAAAATGGCTTAATCTTGCCATCTCCCTGCCAGGATGAAACACTTACTTATCCCAGATTCCCTGACAGAAGAACCTGTTAAAGGAGTCTCTTTTCACTAAATGACCTATGCACCATAACAGCACAAGGTCTACTGAGAATGAGAGCACAGCTCAAATGAGATAGCTAGTCATGGCACAGACCACCCTCTGAACTGAACATCCCTCTGGACAGAAGCCACTTCAAACAGTTTTCAGAAAAACACTAATGCAGTCTACTCAAAAGGAAAGACTGTTTTCTTTGGAAGTGGGGGAAATCTACCACAAAGCAATGTATTTCACTTAGGGGAAGAATAAACGTCCTAAGCACATTCTATCAGAAGGCACCAGTTCCAGGAAAGACTCACTGATGCTGTGAAATGGCCATATCCTGGGATTCTAATTATTAAAAAGACTTGTTCATGTTCTACCCCAGTTCAGTAGGTGCATTTGCTGGCCTAAAGGTCACACCAGGACTGCAAAAGATGAAAAAGACAAACCTTTGTGGGATCCCTTTTCTTCTTGCCCCAGTCCACTCTTACAGTGATGGGCAGAGGATTGCAGACCTCTTTCCAAAAGACATGTGCTTTGCAGTCTCCCATTACATTGGTATGCCAAGCAATCAGATTTCAACTCCTTTTAAAAAGTCAGTCTGTTGGTAGGAGTCCTATCCATTTCAGCAAATCAAAAGCACTGCCCTTTAAGGGATGCTAAAAACCAGAACAACATAATTCCTTGGTTAGTCATGGATTTTTGCAAGAAGCAGCAAGTTCTTAACAATTCAGGGTCCTCACCCTGGGATTAATGGAATACGTAGTCCTGTGAAGGATTTTGCTAGCTCATAAATCAATCATTGACTAAAAAGGAAAACACCAAAAATGAAAATAAATGCCAAAATATCTCTTAAAACTCTAAGATGAAGCCATCTCTGAAGGATATTTCAGTCCTTCCCACAAAAGTTGCAGGGATTTCAGGACCACCTGCTAATTCGCTGCTGCCAAAGAGACATATGCAGTTTAATCTCTACTTCAGAACATGACGGCAAGAATGGAGACCAAGTTAACATCATAGAAACATTTGGTCCATTATTCACCTGGCTCTTAAGGAAAGTACATTTTGACACTTCAGATTGCTTGTTCATCATCAAGAAAAGAAAATATCTCCTTTATATGCAGAAAGACAGCATTCAGTTCAGAGATGAACAAGATCTTTAAAACACAGAACAGAAAATAACCTGTGAAAAGAACAAGACCATGAGCAACTAAGAATAGATGCAAACTTTGCTGAGTCTCTAACTTGCAATTATTTGATTTATCAGAATGTTTCAGTGTAAAACAATGGCATTGCTCTTAGAATCTGGACCCAGCCTACCAAGCTGCACAAATCTGATGAGCTTGAGAACCATCACATTGTCACTTCAAGTAAGATACCAGTGCAAAATCTTCTGTAAAACAGGAACCTCATAACATGAAGGAAAGCACAACAGTGCAGAACACAGGTCTTCTTGTGCTATTCCATTAGCACAATTACAGAAAAGTAATCTCTGTTAAGTACCCAAAGCACAGTGGTCTGTGATTTCAGGAGATGTGACTTTATGATCTGGATGTTCCCTTTCAGTATTCTTTTAATTTTGACACAAGCAATAATGCACCATATGAGAATGCTGGCAAGTATCCTTGCTTCTTCTATTTACATAGCTACAATCCCTGTTGTTTAGCAATTGAGCTAAAACAGATGAAAGATCACAAATGCAAAGCACACACAATCAATTTGTTTTTAGCAATTGTTGTTTATCGTTTTCTACAGCATCTTATATTGTCATCCTTCCTGGTGGTACAGAGAAAAAGGACTTAAATTAACTCTATACAAAGGTTTGCCACAAGACACAAGTCAACTCCCCAGGAGCAATCACAGAGCCTCTGTGAATTACAAACTCTGTTACAAGAAGAAACACTTTTTTCTTACCTCTTTCTTGCAAGACAGCTTTCTTGTACACAGATGCCATCATTATAGAATGTAAGTGTTGGTTGAGACAGATATGCAAAAAGGGAAATTTTATGCTCATTAGTCTAACCTTGAGAGCCCAGGCTTACTGTTTTGGGTGCCACGAACAACATTTATGATACTCATAAATTATATGGGTCTATTTACATTTCTACCTTATGGAAAAAAAGACAACGAAATAAAACGTTGCTCTTCATTAACCCCTCAAGAACATGGAAAGAGTTCCTCAGAACAGAAAATAACCCAACGTACTAAACACTCTGGTGAAAAATTTCGAATCATGCTACTTCTGTCTTAAATCTCTCATTACAGTCATTCCAGGGTCTAATAGCATTGCAGAAAACCAGCACTCTCTGGAATAGAATGGGTGTTTTTATGTTTTGTGCCATGGTGCAGGGCATGAGTAGCTGATGTTCTGTCCAAAACTTCAGGTGGGTTTTGAAGGTGAGTCCCTTAGGTGGCGGCACATCTAAAAGATGGGGAGTCTGAAAATTTGAAGGTGGTGAGAAGTTTCAGGGTAGGTGAATGGGATATTTGGTTTTGTCCATTTCTGAGGTACCACTTTGCTTGCCACACCAGCAGTTTACACTGTGCATTTGGAGTTTTAAATTGCCCTTCTGTTACTCATACCTATCTCCTCTGACAACCATATTAGCACTAACAGCCTTCTCTGGGCAGACAATGCTATAAATAATAATGCCTAACAGTGTACAGGTAGTTAAGAAAGTTTAAATAAATGAACTGAGGAAGAGTATGTTAATAAAGGAGGCTACTAATACCAGAGTGCTTGTGCCTCTCATCAGCTACATTCAAGTACCATTTAAAAAGTGCTTGAAGTATACCTTTAGTATTTCATTTCAACCTCTAATAATTGACATTAATTGCTTAATTGGATAAATATTTGCATTAGCAGATTTCATAGTAGGCACTGGCATTCAGGAATGTCAGAACAGAATACAAGTAAAGTGTACATAAGTGCTCTCAACAAGAAAAGGAAAAACTCCATTCTGGGAGACTGAACAGATGCTCCATAGGAGCACAGCCAGTCTGGCAAGTCAGCTGGCCTTCCCAAGGACCAAGTGCCTTTTGCCAGTGCAATAAGGACTGATCCACCTGATCAGGAAGTAGGCATGACAAACCTAAAAGGGAGTCACAGTTAACTCTCTACAGCCGTAAATACTGGATGACATGTGGCCTTGAAGCCAACAACATACATATATTGCAAGAGTAAATGCTGGGGAGGATGTCCTTCTGGACTGTTTCTCCAAGTTCAGGATTTCCAGGTGCACCCAGTTCTAAAGCTTGAAAAGGTATAAGGCTCTTCCTAATACGCTGGTTTCCCTTTCCTTCCACAAGAAATGTCATATTGACATTTGTTGTCAACAAGTTTGATACTAGCTTGATGTCCAGTTTATACCACTGCTGCAACTTAAATGCATGAAGGGGATTTCTTGGACTATTTATGCATTTCATAGTGTCCTGTGTTTGCGGTATCAAAGCCCACAGACAAGCTCAGAGTACATTCAGGTTACCTAATCTAGCTCACTACTCCTGCATTTGAACTTAAAAGCATAAGCATTTAACTGCACACAAAAGCCAAGTAGGCATCCAGCATCTTACACTCAAAGGAAACCAATAGCCTTCTTCCCAAGTAGTAACAATCTGTAAGCAAGGGGAAAAAGGTGAGTATCCTAATAAACCACACCACGGTGAATAAAGGGAATCTGCATTTGACTGAAAAAAACAGGATGAGCACCAACTAAAACTAATCATCACCAGCTAACATTGCTGCCTGCCTGCTATGAACAACTCTTCCTACATGCACTATAGTGCATGCTATAAAAGCTCTCATCCTAACCTGACACTGTTGATGCTTCACAAAACAGTTCCCACTGCACGCTGCCATGCAAATCTGACATGCCTCAGTTTACTGAAACCTGGAGGAACAAGTTTTTCTCATTAATGAGTGCTTCAAATCAGACTAGAAGAGACTTCAACATTATAGAAAATGTCACTTTCTTTTTTGGTAATGTTTCTGATCAATTCACCCCACTCTCAGGCGTCATCCATTATAAACCAAAAGCTACTTCCACCTCCTCTGTTCTTGCGGAAAAACAACAAAAGGAATCATTCTTAGCATTCAGTGGAAAGTTACTACAGTTAACGAGTACAGTCACAGAGTTTAAGATTTAGAGTCAGAATCTGGTGGGAGTAGGGGAGGAGGCTCCCAAAGAATTTTATCAGCCACAGAATTGAGGCAAAAAAGCACCCAAGAAATCATCTAGTGCCTATCATAGACCATAATGATTTTCTGGACTTTTCAGCAATTAGCTTGGCAGTTTAGTAAGAAAAATTGTGCCTTATTTGTGTTTGGAACATGTTGAATTTCACCTTTGAATCACACGATCAGGTTATTGTTTGCTAGATGGTATCCGTGACCACAGTTTTCCACCAGATGTGGACTATAATCCATTCATTCCTTAATCTGAGTGGTGATAACCAAAACACGAGTTCCTGAGGTTAATCAATATTTACACAGTGTTAGTCATTTATCTGCAACGGCATAAGAGTATGTTTCCTTAACAGTGGCACTTCAAAGGGGCCTAGTTAGGTAAGTCTCCCTTCCACCAGGTACTAATACCTCTAGAGTGCTGGACTTGAGCACTAAAGAAGTAGCAAGGTTTTATACTGCATGATTTTAAAAGTGAACAAGTCATAATCTGCGAGGTAGTTTGGTTTTGGTGGTGGTGGTGCTGGGGAGGGAGCATTTACAGTGCTGCTCACTTCTTGTAGCCTGGATGTGTTTGTTAGTCCCTGCATTTTGCCAAACATGGATAATGCAGCCTCTGTAGCTTGTAGTAGTGGACGACTACTTTTGTGCTCTCCCTTGGGTAGACAAAGGAAAACAGAACACTATTAAAGTGGAACAGAAAGATCTTCCTAGTGAAAAGCTTCTGAACCTAAATCTGCCTCATCATAATAAGTATCTACCTGAAAGGTGAGGTAGGCCTTGTCACAAAATAGGAAATGTGGTTTGCAGTAATGCACCCAGCGCTGCTGCTAAAGATGATGCCTTTGAAGTATCAAGGAGGGAATTGTTACAATGACATAAAACCAGTAAACACTCACTTCACTACAGACATCCAGTAAGGATCACAGCCCAGTCCTGTTGGCTTGCATAAGGTTGTCAGCTTTTGTCAAATGACAAACAGCCTTGTGCAGAAGGAGAATTACCATTCTGGAGGGAATAACACCCACCATCAATTATAGTAATAGTTTTACAGTCTCTGTTTTCTAACACAATTAATTTTCTCCCCAGTTTCTTTCAGCTTCAGAGATATAAACCATGCATTCCAGAACTAACAGCACCGAAAGCCCAACCAGACCAAAGCTGAGCAAGCCAAGGGCGAAAGACCACCACAAAGAAGAGGCTGGTTACAGTGGGAAAGGAAACACACAAACACAGCAGAAAGAGAAGGACGATGTAGCCCAAGCCAGCACCATCCTGAGAAGTCCAAAGGCAGAGAAAAAACACAAAAGTTCTGTCAAGAAAAGAGAGGATCTCTCTCGTGATGACTTGCTATTTCTTCTCAGCGTCCTCGAGGGTGAATTACAGGTAATGTATTGTTCTGCTTTATATTCCAAACTAAAAGACACTCCACCCTCCAACCCCATAATCTCCTCCACCACAAACATATGCTGCTTTTTGTTTTAAGAAAGCACCTTACGCAGTCTGATACAGGACAAATATGAACTGCAGCATACAAAAACACCCCAAAATTATAGCTATTATAGCTATCAGACAGGAAACATGATCTTTATACCACAAATAACTCTCAAAGCAGATAACTCATAAAACTTTCTAGTTGTGCTGCCCCATTCTAAGTATCTTGAATACAAAGCATTTGTCATTGTACAGCTGAGATGGAGAACATATTACAGACCTTTAAGATATTTTACTTAATTATGTCTTATCCTCCCACTCCTATGAAGCCATGAGCTTTACTCCCTATGGAACAGTATGTGCCACTTCACAAGAAGTAACTCATTTAACAGTATTCTAACACTCTGGGCTAGAAAAATCAAAATAGCCATTTTATTTCCCACAGTACAAAGCAAATGTGTTACATGCCACTTAGCCCACAAGTTACTGGATTTTAAGAGTGAGCATTTTTCTACCTAGAAAAGGAGCCATCTGTCAAGTGGTAAATGGTGCTTAACCTGGTCAAACATAATTTCAGGAAGTGGGAACCAGATTTCCAGTGAGCAGGGAAAATATTTCTGCGGCAGACTTATTACACAGAAACAATAAATTTAAAACTACTCACAGACACAGAAAAAAGCAACCTGGCCAAAGAGGCCTAAATAGGTGTAGCACATGGAGTCAGAGTTTATTACCTAGACAGTACCTGGGTAGTTCTAGTCTTAAAGTGTGTGTGTATGTTTATATAATAACACAGACATGCTGAACAGAACACACATGTGATATGAATATTTAATAGCTGCACCAATATTTGAGGGTAGATTCAAGGCAAACTTCTACAGATTGTTTCATTATCCAAACAGAACAATTTCCATGTTTGCAAAACATTTCTCACCTGCCCACTTGGCCTTTCTTAATTTAGGTTAAAGTTCAGATGTCACACATGTTTATGTATTTATTTATATTATACACACACTCTTAATTACATGTGCATCATATAAATGTAAAAATATAAATATATACACACACTCTTCAATTATTAAAGTTTAAAGCTGGAATAGGGAAATGAGAAACTGGAAAAAATGAACCTGACATGAACATTTTAAATCACATCTGAAATTTAAAAGGAAGCAGCACTATGAATGAAAAATATAGGAAATCATCTTTTATCCCTCATTTTCCACCTCCTGTACTGCCAAGTCAAATTACTGAAGATCAGCTGTCAATCCAATCATAACTAAGTTTCTAATTTAGATGTCATTCCTTTCCAAGTTCTAGAACATTCAAGGTGTACAAAGACCACTCTTCTATTTTTTGCTAAGGATTAGAAATAGACTATTTTATATTTCAACATTTGTTTAAACAGTCATAAACGGGGATAGAGAAGTCTTCCAGCCAAAAGGAGTCAGACTAGAAGTGTTACCCTCCCCTGGTATATCCTTGTCTCTGATTTCCTTCCTTCCTAGTCTATCCTTCTAGGATTAGCACATACTTGTTTTTAACTGAGATGATTGCAGAGCACAGACGTTTGAGACAGTTCATGTAGTTTGTATCACTGCAATAGAAGGAGGCAGGGGGGCAACCTTCACCACTAGAGGATGCAGAGTGGGGAAAAAAACCCAAGAGGGACACATCTGTAGTGCGTTTAAACTACAGAAGTCCCAAAACATACAGAATGTACAACACTTTCAGGTTTCAAGAAATATCCCACCATCCTGCACTAACAAGTCAATTTTTAATACCACAAGACATACTTTGACCTGAAGCTTTTTCTTATGAATGCTACACATTAGTCCAGAAACAACAAAACAATCTAATCATTAAAGAAGTACTTAAGTATTTTATTGTTGAACTAATAAAATACAAAGACCAATACTTCCCTCATGTTTTTCAACTGTCTTCACATTTCTGACTGTTTTGGAGCACTTTATGCACACAGTGTTATTTTAGAAGTTTTTCAGTTTTCTTAAAATCAAAAGCAGAGAGCTAAGCTGTAAATACATAAATACAGTTTAACAAGATAAAGCCTTAATTTGTGTTTCTGCAGGCTCAAGATGAAGTTATAGGAGTACTTAAGGCTGAAAAAATTGACTTAGCTTTGCTCGAAGCACAATATGGCTTTGTTACTCCTAAGAAGGTGTTAGAGGCACTCCAGCGAGACGCTATTCAAACAAAGGCTGAGCAATGGCAAGAAGATGTCTATGAAAAGCCTATGGGAGAGGTAAGAATGAGTAATTGATATTTAACCATAGTTCCCACCAAATTCAACAGAAAATCTCACCCACTGCTAGGGAAGGAGGCAAAAGAGCTCTAAATATGGAAAGGAACATGAGTGTAAGTGAGAGCAGAACAAAGTCCAGGGTCCAGCTGGGACCTGAATCTAGTGATCCTCACTTATACTGCAGACTGGGACTTTATACATTGACAGACATGATTTTGTCTAATTCAAACCATCTTGTTTTTCTTTTCTCTTCCCCTTCTGTTATCCACATTCCAGCCCATACAAGCAGAAGCCTCGCCAGCCCCCACTTGTCTCATGGAGGCCCATTTTACCAGTGGCTGCAGAGGTTCATCCAGTAGCAATGACACAGCTGTGCACCTCTGCATATCCCTGCTCCCATTAATTCGGGAGCAGTCATGGGGATACCTGCTTGGTCTGAAGAGTTACTATAATGAGCTGGCATTAGAAACTTCATCCAGGCAGAAATCTAATATTCTCATGTTATGCCTAAGTAACCTTTAGTTTAATTACACTGCAGCAGCAGCTGCCATACTTTCTGAACAATGTTATTTGATTCATTTCTGCCGCAATGCAAATCACTGGATATTAAAACACCTTCACGTCAGATTGTGTTTTTTTATCCCAGGTAGTTGTCTCCAGTTCAGATAAACATTTTTTAATATACTGCTCAGTACAGATAAACATCAAAATATAAAAGCAGAAATTATAAATAAAAGTCTTCTATCAAGTGCTTTCCAAGTTTTTTCAACAGAAACGTACCTAAGGACACAGAGATCATTCCAGACAAAATTATGTCAGGCAAAAGATCAACCCTCATTTCAGAAGCTCAAAGGTTAAAATCTCTGGTTATAATCTGAAACAGACAAAGTTCACCTGTGAAGCTTAATTTATTTTAGAACATTGTGCTACTATGTCACAGAAACTTTGAGCACATATGGAGATTATTTGAGGAGAAGTCTAAAACAGTTTGACAACATAAACTCAGTCGGTTAATTTATGTAAGTTTATACACTCTTTCCTTCTTACATTTAATGGCAGAGAGATAATTTCTAGCACCACTGGATTTGGCAATTTCAAAAGGCAAAGGTAAACACCTGAGAGCAACTGAAAGGGCAGAAGGACCACTGCCACTTCTTGGTCTTGGTAAACCCAAGAATGCTGTAATAGGCAGGCATTCCACAAGTTCAGTTTCAAAATCCCCCTGAATTATGTCAGAGATTCATTTTGTTGTTTTTTTGAGGGTTTTTTTTTTTTTTTTTTTTTTTTGTCTTTTTAAAACACATATAAAGACCAAAGGAGAGATGGAACCAGCCACAAAGTCCAGGAACAGACCATTTAAATTCTCCCCTTTGCTACTAGGACAACGTACCTTTGTATCCACATGCACATTTCACCCTTGAGAGTTTTGCCTGGTAGCTCTGAACACAGACAATCTTCCTAAAACTCAAGTGAAATTACAATCCATTTCACAAGGCAATTGTAAGATTTCCAGTCCTTTAACATTCTCTCACAATTCTCTTATCTATTCTAAACATAAAGTTTCTTGGCAAATTTGATTAAGAATGTAGTGGGAAAATTTGGTGACTGTGGGAACAAGATTCGTAGGTGAAGAAATGTAGGAAGCAGCATTAATACATCTTCCTCTGCTAAACCTATGAGAAATGTGACAGACCAAAACCATTTCTTCTTTGGCCATGAGGAGACAGCAATTTTTTTTTTTTTTTAAACAGGTTTTTCAATCAAACTTGCCCTACAGCTATTTCTTTCTGCAACCTAAAAAATGTCAGATAAGATTACTGTTAGCACTCACATTTGAGGGCCGTAAAAGAAATTAGACTTTTATTTTGGTTTTGTTTCTGACTCAAAGGCTGAAAAGGTTTTCCATTTCTGCGTGGTTTATAAATTTAGAAGTAGTCAGTTTTTGTGAAAAAAAAATCTGTCTTGAGATCAATCTCCACTTCTCTTAAACAGACAATGAAGAGTATTCAACATTCTAGTAAATGCAGAATAACAATATAAGAATAATTTTCCCTGATTCAAAAATAAACAATATTTTTTAAAGGAATCAAAAAAATCAGAGATAGTGATGTAGGAAAAGAGAGATAAAGATGAAGACACTGCACAGTTTCTGGTGCCTTTTTCTCTTCTCTTCATGATATCAGAAAGCAGATTCTGGTTTCTAACTTTCCCAATAATACAGCCAAAGACAAAAAAAAAAATCACATGTCTCACTGTTCGAAATAGAACGAACATCCTACCACTTTGAGAACTCCTCTAAAAGAAGTGAAATGAGAGGAAAGCCTGTATTTTACATCCATCAAGGATAATTAAAAATGGAATCCATTTTTGAAATCTCATTGCCGATCACCTTGGGGACAGATGCACCCTCATCAGTATTTTAACAAAGTCTATCCGATTGTGTCCTCACAACACCTGGTAAGTGCTGGTCAAAACTTTTCAAGGAAACTTGCCCTCCACAGCTGTAGGGCACCAATAAGTCAGTCACAGGAAGAGACTCAAACAGCAGTGCTGACAAGGTGGCTTTCAGGAGAAGACCACCAATGCATCTGCATGGAAATTTGGCTCAGCTAGGGTTGAAAAAGGCAAGGGAAAAAGTGCTCCCAAAATCTCTTGTAATACTAAACTCAGGATCATACATTTATAAACAGTGACTGTGAGGATATTATTAACAGGAATAATATTACACTGAACCTAGGATAAAAAATGTAACTACCCTGGATTTTCTTCTGGCACACCACCAAACACAAAACAATCTAAAAAGAGAAAGATGAACAGTTCAGTTCTGATGTAATGGGTATGAGATACACCATCCTAGTTTGACTTCAGTCAAGAGTTGGTGACAAAATGTAATTAAACTATTAAATTCATGCTTGCTCAACTATTCACAGTTACGTAAGGTTATGCCTCTGATTTTCCATTGTATTGTACAGCATGTTCAAGTATTAATTCTAGCAAAAAGCCCATATGGTTTAGCAAGTACAAAACAACAAATCACTTAAGATTTTATCACTTTAATTTTCAACAGAAGACATTTATACTGCTTCTTATTAGTCCTCTGTGGTTTTTAGCCAGGAACCGTGTAGGCTGAGTAAACTTGTGTGCATGCATATAAATGGATGTTTCTGCATGGGCAGATCTAGATTTGGCCAGAGCAATCTGAGGAACCCAGGGCTGTTGGAGACACTTCTGTGTGAGGATCTCACACCAGCAGGGGTTCACATGACTTCTCTCTCTTCTCTGCTGGAGACGTGGGAGTCAGCCACAAGATCTCACAGGGAAAATGCAAGAGTAAAATTTGCTCCCAAGGGAGGTGCCCTTATCTTGCAGAGGGCCACATCATTTTCTCAACAAACCACATGGAAGTGCAGCAACCCAGTCCCAGGCTCTGCTCGGTGTGGTCAGGCAGGGAGGGAAAGGTGTGCTGCACAGGGACACACAGGTGTTACAAGGCCAAATGCCCATTCCTGTTACATATCTCACACGCAGATCTCAAGTGTGTGCATTAATTGTGATATAGGATTGCTATCTCTCCAATTCTCTCCTTTAAGTCCCACCTGTACCAGGAGACAGTCCTAGCATTTCTTCCCTTCCCTCCTGAGCTCACAATCTCCAGCTTGTTCCTGGCCACAACAGCCAAATGCTCACAGTAGAAATGATTTGACAGCATGCTTAAAAGAAACAGAAATGCATCTTCTACTCCCAGCAACAGGAGAAAACTGCAACATGCAAACTGCTTTAATAGAGCAGCTTATACTTTTCTCTTACTCTTTGATGTGAGTAGGTCTCCCCAAGACACTACTCTTCTTTTTCCCATTTAAAATTCTTTGTTCCAACTCCCTGCCCTGAATACACACCCCACCTGTCCCAAACACCAGCTTGTAATCCAAACTGTTGTAATCTCAACAGTGACAAATGTGCTACTGTGAAGTGTAAAGTACGGAGAGCTGCAAAACAGTACCCTGGAATTAATAACTTTTATTTTTGCATACATGCTGCTTAGATTACTGCTTGAATTAACCTCTTGTAGCCATTCAACAAGTAATCTAAAGCAAACAAAATATACAGAACATATAAAACCCTCCTGGTAGGTTCCACATCCTTTACCAAACAGTGTAAGAAGCAGGACTATTTTATACTTGGTTATGTTGCTTGGCTGATGACTAACCCTCACCTCAATCAAGCATTTACACGTCCAGAACCAGGATCATCTCATTTATGATCAGCTTGTAGCCAGAAATGTCAGTGCTTTCTTATGACAGCAATTTACATATCTCCTCAGATTTTTACATATACTTTTTCAAAGTGGTGCTCCAATTCACATACATGTCTTTACTTTCTTAACCCCACCCATGGAGCCTGCCTGACCTCACACTGAGGGCTGAGACCAGCAGGCACTCCTGCAAAGCTGATGCCCAGTTCATATTAATTTAAGCAAAACAGAGCCATAGTAGCAAGCAGCACTGCATCAGAACTTTGTCAAAAATCAGGAGCCAGATTGCTTTGTGACAACATTGCATATTTACCTGACAGCATCATCTTTAAAAAGACAAGAATTAGAAAATTAGGTGACAGCACTTCATGCATCTGTAAAACCTGTTCCAAAAACCCTTCTGAAATCTTGGATGGTGGGGTGGGAGGAAGATTGATAAAACACCTATCTGGTAAGTTAGAAGCTAAACAAAAGATTTCAATTTTTAAAATTTCCACTTCTGGTAAAATAAGAGAGAGTGTGAAGAAATTAAAATGGACAGTTTTCCTCAACCTGACCTTTTAAGGCAAACCAGTTTTCAATTGCTTTAAAAGATACAGAAAGCACAGCTGAAAGATTCCTGTATAAGGTGACTCTTGCTTATTAAGAGAGATTGCATATTCAAGAGTTTATGTAAGAAATGTTTTTCCAGGGGAGGTCCTGCTTCAGGATCATGATTCCAGAAAGCAGTCACCTTGCTAGGGTAAAGCATACAAATGACCAGTGAACAAGATATAAAAACCAGAATGATCTGCTGTAAGAGCACCACAAAATAGCAGCAAAACAAATAATCACAGGTTTTATCGCATTTCTTGATCAGGCATGAAACAAGCTCAGCTATGTTACAACAGAAAAGACTCTCTAATGTCTTAAGTAGAAAGTGCAGAAAGTTTTAAAAAATGGTTCGCATTTCTGTTGGAATATTTTGGACTCAAACCATCTTCAAAACCTTGTCAATAGCTCTTTTTTCTTCATTCACAGCAGCGCCAACAAAAGGTTAACAATTATTTAGGAGGAACATAGGAGAATATATCTAGATTCAAAAGAAGCTGAGATAAACAGGGGTAAACTTGGAAACCTAAGCAGAAATTGATGATGTCCTCACTCATTCAAGAAAGTCATATTTAGGCATTCCAGGTCTCTCTGTCATAATTTCTATTGGCCAAACTATGAATAAACATGAGAAAAAGATAATTAATCATACTCCGTGGAATTAAATTGTCCAAAACAAGCAGCAGCCCTAAGAATCTGAAACCCCACTGTTTCTTGTGGCACATAGAATTCCTTGTGGGGGAAACATCGGAGAACTAGAACCAGCTTTGCTTCCCACACTGCCCATTTGTGAATTCTTTCCTATTAATAGAGTGAAACACGACAATCAGATTGACCTACTAGAATAGACTGTGGTTAGAAGGAGGCACTGGGCTGTGAGCTCAAAATTTCTCTCTTCCAAAAAGGACACAAGGATTCCTATTTTGATGTGATGAGGGAGGCAGTCTCTGAAGGGGAACAAGCAGGGAACAAAGCTGGTTCACAAATACAGACTCTTCCCAGGTCTTTTGATGGCCTCCAGTGATCTTCCCTGAAACTTCAGCTAGATCAGTAATGGCAAAGGAGGAAAACCACTCATGGTTTCATACACACACTTGCACAACTCAGTCACATACTGAATTCAAAATTATAACAGAATCTTCAGAATCACAGTTTTCTCTAAGTTTGTGGAGTTATTTTGACAACATAAGTCTAGTGAACAATAATACCTATACCTCTGTGGTTTAGAAAAATTAAATATTATATAAAGCTAAAATAGATTTTTTATATTAAAATATCACTAGATAGTAATATCTAGAAAAATTGAAAATTTTTTATTGTAAGGTTGGTCAGGCAGTGGAATGGGCTGTCCAGGGAGGTGGTGGAGTCACCATCCCTGAAAGTGTTCAAGAAATGACTGGGCATGGCACTTAGTGCTATGGTTTAGTTGGTATGATGGAATTCGGTCAAAAATTAGAATCAGTGATCTTGGAGGTGTTTTCCAACCTTAATGATTCTCTGATCAGGTGTTAAGCAGAAATCCTTGAGGAAGGGAGGGGAATTTTCTGCTCAAACTGTGCTATAAAGGTGCCATCTGAAAGAAAAAGACCTCAACAATATGTGCAATCTGAGGAGCATAACAGGAAATGTCACCATTAAAAAGAAATCCACTAAAAAATTCAGCACTTACATATTCCAGAAACCCAGAGCTATGCCCAGAGTAAGCACAAGAGACAGGATTGTTTTGCACTCTTGGCACAACCATGCACATATTGTGAAACCAGAAAACTGCTTTTTGATCAACCTCTACCTTACAAAAACAATTTAATGCTCTTATTTCCTAGGCAGCTATAAGTGAAGCAGCTATTTTTACTCAACCAAAAGTGAGTCATCCACTGGTGAAGCACTGGACGATGCTTCTTCTGCCAAGACATCTGGTTCTCTACCACAGTGATCAAGAGAAAAGCACAACCCCGGGAACA
Source organism: Pyrgilauda ruficollis (assembly GCF_017590135.1). NCBI lineage: Eukaryota > Metazoa > Chordata > Aves > Passeriformes > Passeridae > Pyrgilauda > Pyrgilauda ruficollis. The sequence goes on from NW_024515875.1 coordinate 267,950, forward strand.
GTAACTGTTAATTAGTATTAAAAAGCTGAGGATCACTCATGGCAGGAGGAGGAGATGGAGGTTACTGAGGGTCTTGAAAAACAGTACCTTATTTTTTCTAAATTTTTGGGATTACACTGACAGAATTAGATTGATACCTGATGACTTTGCTACTAGGCTTATTATTATATTTTTAAGCTGCTTAAAAATTCTTTCAGTAAAGAAAGCCCAAGAAAGCAAAAGTTTCAAAATACTTCAGGAGTTTTTCCCTTCTTTTTGCAGTTTGATAAAGTTGTAGAGAAACAGAAAGAAGTTCACAGAAGAATGCTGGAACAACTTCTAATGGTAGAAAAAGCACACAGACAGACACTGCATGAACTAGAGGAAGAGAAGAGGAAGCACAGCAAATACATGGAAAAAAGTGATGAGTTTACAAACTTGCTGGAACAAGAATGTGAAAGGTAAGGTTCTTACCATAGTATTAAGAAATATGCACAATTTAACATTACATCTAAGGATCTCTGCTTTATTTTGCATCCACTAAAAATCAGACATATTTGTGAAATTGTATTTTGAGAGTTCAGCTGGGAAAACACAACTAATGACTTCTAACAAACAATTATGTCTACATCTCCACCAGCTAGCAAGGTAGGTCAAACAGTTGGCAGATTCTTCAGCACTGTTGCATGATGCCAAGGATGTTACACTGCAAAGAATACAGGGAGACAAAGAGAGCAGATGTATGACTTTGTAACCAACAGGAAGCAGGTGAACCTTTCAGTGTGTTTTAGAAGCTTGGTACACTCTAAAGTATGTAAGGTACAGAACACGTCATCAGACATGCAGCCTTTCATAGCACAACAAAAAACCATGAGGAAAAGTAGATATTTGGACAAAACACAGAAATACATAGCGTGAAAGCAAAGGCAGAGGATAATGTCCAGAAAGCTTTGAAAGTAGAATGACAAAGGTCTCATATCAGGGTTGGCATAAAACACATAAAAACAGCTTTACTTTTTAAGAGTAACCTAGAAGTGCCACAGCTTGTTTAAGCACAGTGTTACAGTTTCAATACCAATTCTCAGAAGAATTAAGAATTTAATTTCATTTACTGTCTTTAAAAGAAGCCACTTTATACTGTGCCTTCTTTGAATCTGCAATACAACTGAACACATCCTAAGGGGAAAAAAAAAATCAAAGAACATTTCCTATTCCCTGTATAGCTAGCCCAGAAGATAGGAGAATATTGTCTCAGTTTCCTTTCGTTTAGGAACAGATAGAAATGTTTGGGTGTGAGAACGTCAAGCCTATTCTAAACTCACATTATGCACAGATAATTCTTCCTTTGCTTGGCCTCTGTAACATCATGTCCCACATATTCTGGCAGTGTTCACGCCGTGTGCTGCACCTCTCTCCTGCACATCGATCAAAGGCAGCACACACTGAACACATGGCCGGATTTACAGCTCACAGCTACAGAGGCTGGGGAAGAAAATGCTTTGCTCCTCAGAAAAATGTATGCGGGCAAGCATAGACACACAGAGAAAAGCACATACTAGGAACTGTTCTTGGGAATCATCATCAATCAAGAATCAAACCCTGAGATCAAGGGAAGTTTTCATCTCTGCTGTCTTCTCCTCAAAATATGACACATTCATCTCTTAGAGGCAGAGCCAGACAACTCCACTTGCTAGGAGTGGCAAATGTTACATCAGACGATGTACTCACACTGTGAAAAGCTGCACATAGGGAAAGACTAAGCACTGGAGTAATTATATATTTTTTTTAAACAGGACAGACATTGTCTTCCCTGCCCCTCTCTATACCCCTCTATCCCTTCCCCTCTGCTCCCATTCCTAAGAAGACTGTAAAGCATTTACCACTATTGTCTGCTACTTTTAGTCAAGCTGCCTGGAAAGTGGTGGGAAGAGGGGGAATGCTGAGGTGCTTAAAGAGCCCTTAGACGATATAATAATAGCTTTCAGATTAAGCCTCTCTTTTATTTTTCTTTTTTTTTTTTCTTTTTTTTTTTTTTTTTTTGAGGATGTATTTTATGTGGAAAACCTTAAGGGGGTGTGATGTCACTTACTGAGCTGATTCCAAATTGTTTGCCAAGTAATGTCACCATCAGGATCTCCACACAGTTGCCTGCCATAACAGAAAAAAAGAAAAAAAAAAAAAAGAAAAAGAAAAACCCAACAAAAAAACCACTCACCAAGTTAAGACACATGAGCCTGCCTGACATGGCAAAGTGAACTTTTCTTCCACTTGAAAATTGTTACTCCAATTTACATTTTCTCAAATGCAAACTTTGCATTTGGATTAAGAACAAACAGAACTCTAGAAAAAGTTTCACACATAATGCAATAACATGAATTTTTGCTTATCCCCCAATACAAGTTAAAAAAAAAAAAAAAAAAGCAGAAAGTATTCACTGATTAACTTACTTTTCTTTTTTAGCCAGAAGCAGTATCTTCTTCTATATAATGGATATATAGCATTCCAAACAGTATTTCAGGCTCAAAGCAAAATCCGTGACTTTTATTTAGCCAAAGATGTGCCTTGCTTTTATCAAAGAGCAAGTCTAAAGTATATACTAAAGATATCCTTGGAGGATATACAATGTATACAAGCCACAGAAGGTACATGTGACTGTGATCAAAAGGAAAAAAACTTAGATGCTATGAGACAATGATGCTGAGATTCTGAAAACTACGAGACAATGATGCTGAGATTCTGAAAACTACTTCTTATGGCAAGATCATTAGTTAGATCCAAGTCTTACAAACTGTTTTGGATATATCTTCAAATAAGGCAGAAAGAAAGCACTTCCTTTCTCTTGCCTGTGTGCTCAGAAAAACAGAACTGAAGAATTTTTTACATGAAAATTTTAGTGATGAATTTATCAGATGGTCATGTTTTACATAAACTAGACAACCCTTCATCTCTACAGCCTTAGTATTGCTTTATGCCCTTCATTGATGGCATCTTTCATTGAAAGAGTTAATGTTTGGATTGTGCAAAACGTAAGTCTTTGGTGACTCAGTAAAAGCTCTTCACCTTAATGATTCAAGAATTTGACTTTACAGTAAAGCAACAAGACTGTCCTCAGCAATTTGGGAGGTTAAGCTCATGACAGGATGAGTGAAAACTTTCTAGCTATGAGAACCAGATTAGCATTCAATGTTAACCCTTTAGGCAATTTAAGTATTTTTCTTGTTGCCAGTGAAAAACTAATCCTCCATAGTCTTGCTGTAGTTCAGAGACAAAGACTGATCTTTAAAGTGAACAGTCTCATTCCTTACAACAGACATTTACCAGCAAACAAAGAATAAAACTAGGCTACTGTCATTGTAGTAATTCATCTTCAGTCACACTTTTAAAGCATGGAGCCACAAATGAGCCACAAGCCTGACAAACTCCAGGCATAAGAGGAAAAGTCCTGTGGAGAAAAAAGAGGCCAATGGACAACTGGATAGGTCTTTCCCGCACTTCAACATGAATGACTCTCTGTGTGTACGTGCAGACCAGACAGGAACACCAAGACAAACAACCTCTGCATGGTAGTGTAGCAGACCAAGTCAACTAGAGTCCAGAAAGGAAAAATTGGTTATATTGTTGAAACTTAAAGAAGCAGCAGCACCAAAGTTCAGAGAAATGTAAGAAATAATAAATCCAGAAGCTGGATACAAAGACAACTAGATGCACCTCAAGAATCATAAAATGCACCATAAAAGCTACTGGCCTTGAAGTAGAAGTTCTTGCATTTCATGGGGTTGGAAGATGGAGAGCAGGATTACGGACTACAAAGAATACTTACTTCAGATTCTAATTCAGAGTCCACTGTATCTTCCCTGAGAATGTATGCATTTGTCCAAAATCACTTATCCACATTCCATATTTCTGCAGCACAGTTAAATAATAAAAGCTGCTGGTTTAGAAAACATTTTCAAGAGTAAAATATGAAACTGGAAGATTTTCCAGATATCCATGATCCCAGTTTGAAAACACATGCCATATATATACAAATATTTATGCATATACATAGTACTCGTCACCCTGCACAAAAAAAAAAAAAAAACCCAAAACCAAAAGAGCAAAATGGTAGAATATTTAGTACTTACACAGTCCTTTTCCACTGCATATCTCAAGGAGCTTTAAATATTATCTAAGCACAGCTATTCCCAATTTTCCATTTACTGAAAGGAAATGAAGGTATGAGGAAAATAAATAAATCACAGGTACTGAGAGTTAAACTGGATGAAAGGAAGAAATGTCCCAATGTATAGGTGTGTTCCACCTTCAAACCTTCTATGTTCTATACAGACTCTCAACTATACAAAGGGTAAAGCTTTATTATGAAGATACACCTGTTAAAAGGTCAATGTTATTCAAGAGGACAGGTGAAAAAAAAGAAGTTTGCTAAAAAGTAATGTAAATACATTTTTAAAGGTAGTTATGATAAATTTGCTCACAGAATTCAAATATTAGCACAAAACTCGGCAGTTTGGTATAGAAGGAATTAATAAGATCTTAAGGTTAAGGATCATCTACTAATATGAGGGTCTTTTTCCATGAAACCCAGTCTGCAGAAGTCTCACATATGTAGCCTTTCTCATCTAAGAAACCATTACACAACACTGCTTTTTGCTCCAACTGCTGCCACCCTCAATGTCAGTTAGTTAATGGAACAAACTATTGAGTGATACAGGTTGCAAGTGGTCTCTGGAGGTCTCCAGCCCAACCTGCTGAGTGCAGGGCTAACTTCACAGTCAAAGCAGGCTGCTCAGATCCTTGTCCAGCTGACTACTGAAGATCCCCGAGGTAATTGTGCTGGATACCTGGGCTCCTGATGCAAATGCAGGCATCTTCACCAAAAGACCTGCTCCCTCAGTTTCACTGCAGGCATCGTTCTGGTCTGGCTTCCATGTTCAACCAAAACTGCTCTCAATAAAAGCTCAGTAACATCTCTTCTTCTGGCAAAGCTCTGAACTTAATCCGTCTTCACTTTCTCTGATGATTTGGCTGCCTTAGGCACAAATGAGCATTCAGCACTTCCTTGCCATCTTACCCACACGGTTTCTGTGACTCCAGCTTGGGCTCATTTCTCTGAGTGTTCCACAGGGTTGGAAACCCCCAGGTTGGTTGCACCCTGAGTTGGAAACTTACCATTATCTACCTCTGCTCTGTTCATAGCACTCCATAAGTCTTATTTTTAATGTCTTTTCTTCATCCATTCACTCTCTGTCATTCTCCTCACAGAAACTCAAAGTCAGGCATCATCTCTATGGTGATGACTCAAGTGTACTCCAGCCATCACCAAAACAACCAATCTCACCATACGAGCAACCTGTTATAATTCCCAATTTCATGAGAACAGAAGGGAATCATCTTTTATCCCTCAGTCTTTGGCTTCATCCTTACAATTCTCTAATACCTCCATTCTTAAAACTGGGGTAACTGCTTGTCACTCAGCCTGCTGTACCTAGACACATTTTTACCTGAGCCTTCCTACATTTAAGTCTCACAAATTCTTGTTCATAACACCTCCGAGAAAAATAAATATTAAAAAACAAAGGAACAAACAAACAAAACACACGCACCCAAATAAGCCAAACATATCTTTCAGTACTTCCAAATAATTAAATCATTTTCCAGGCCCTCACTTAAAAAATACTTTTCAATCTTTTCCACATTAGCTATTTCAGCCTTCTCTGTATCTTCCTTGGATGTACACTCAATACTCAACGGTTCACTTGTGCACCTTCTTATGTTCTAATGCAACGTTATTACATGGACTAAATATCAAATTAGAACTGCACCAAAATTAAATGAGATTACAAGACTGCTCAGGGTTTGAGTTGGTAGGAAAGCAGGAAGAAACTGAGAGCTCTAGGCAAAGTGTTTTGGATTTATTGTCAAGTGTCAGATGAAAGTAATTGCTACCCACAGTAGATCAAGTAAACAGTGCTTGAAATTCAGAACAGGGTATCAAGGAAAGAAGGAACCATTTTAAATAAAAGGTGAAGTGTATTAGTTGCCAACATAACATTGCTATACTTCAATTCAAACACATTTACACATTGGATTAGTGATATTTTCCATGTCCAGCTCTGGAAAATTCAATATTCTGGAAGAATGAGTATAATTAATATTTGCTATTTTTCTTAATGAAGCCAATTAAATATTATAAGAAGCAGGACTTTATCTCTGCAGAGAGCTGCAGTAAAAATAAACACTGTCAACTTATTTATTCTACACGTGTTACCAGCGGTTTTTCATTTCATGCACACTGAACTATTGTTGTAGATTGCATTGTACTCAAATGTAATCATTTCCTTTTAGCTTTCTGGCAATGAGTTATATGTATTACATATGCTGGAGACTATGTCTTGCAAGTTGTGAAATGGATGCCAGATCTGTGTACATTTGACCTTTTTCATGGGTATCTTGTGTTCTGTAGGTGAATAAGAAAGACCCACCACAAGCACAACATTAGCATTCTTACTCTACATTACACTCCAATGGGACAGTCCCACTAATAACACCATTGAGGCACGAAGAGAGACTCGAGGAAGCGATGTACACAGATTAATTACCTCATGCTCCTATGTGGAAAACTATGTACTGTTGCACTACATAATTTTCAACAGATGTTGTGAAATCAAATCTTTGTCACAATTCAAGGATTCAAAGATGCTTACAACAGCCTTTGTGCATGATGAAAGATAAAAATACTTTATCTTAGAGCAAATAAATAGAATTTAGGGTTAAGATCCCAAAACTGTCAAACAAGGTCACATTATGTTTTTTCAATGTAAAATTCCAAGAATAAATACAAATAGAAAGAAGGCTCAGTGTTAATGTAACTGAGAAATTCCCTCTAGACCAGTGGTGCAATTCAAAATTATTCCTCCTGCTGTCATTAGCAAGGAGATGTGAAATCTAGATGACAAACATTTCTCATGTAACTCCACTGACACTGGTGGAATGACACAGACAAATAGACCCATATTTAGATATTTTTTAAATTCTGGGTATGCAACATGTCTGTTCACTGTTTCAGGCACACTATCACTATTAGCAACCAATACTATCACTGCACACTTTGGGAGGATGGGGAGGGCACAATGAATAACCTTAGCAAAGGACATTCTCCTACACTGCTACCCTCTCTCCCCTCATGTGTGGGGAAAGAGATTCTCACTGCCCTCCTTGCAAAAGGACATAAATTCTGAAAGGGACAACTGTGGAAAGCCACCCTTTACCACCATGGTGGTGGCCCTGGTCAGCACTTTGAACCCTCATGTCAGAACTCAAAGGGAAGGATGACCTTTCTACGTTGGCAAGTCTCAGCATATTTATGGCTCTTGTAAATCAACACCTAAGCAGTGACCAGCATGGGCGATGAAGCACAGGCCAAATATGCTCATGGGGAGGCACTGCCCTCAGTAATGGGGCACTCGCTCCAGTCACCAATTTACATTTCCAAATAAGACTGAGGGCACCGCTCCATGTGTGGCACAGCACAACAAGTCTAATCATAAGCAACAATAGAGGCAGATGACTGTACCAAAACCTGTGACCAAAAAAAGACAGGGTGCACTTCTGATTCATTGCAGGGTGGGGCTTTGACAGAGGGAGAAACTGGCACAGGATTTTGTAACTGTAACTTTGAAAAGCAAACACACAACATCAGACAGACAGAAAAATCCCTAAACCGTTCTCCAAGACAGCAAACTTGACAATCTCATAATTTTCCCAAAAAAGCCATCGCTATGGGAAAAGATGCACTCCTGTTTGAATGTGGAGGAGGAGAAATCTCAATGAAGTTAAAATCTTTCTCGTGGCAGAAAAATTTAAACGACTTACATGTGCTATAATTAGTTTCATATCTTAAAAACAGGCAGGAGAAAATGGCCATGAGAACTCAGAATGCAGGTCACACATCAGTTACCAAGACTTGTGATCTAAACTCAACCAAGTTTCCCATGGCATGCTGTGAGCTTCAATGCATTTATGCTGAGCTAAAAAACCTCTGAGTATTATATACACACATATGGGAGAACCATGCATGGGAGACTGCAGCAATTTAAGAAAAATGTCTCGGCCTCAGTCTCTATGCTGAGACAGTAATTTTAAACAGGGAATAAATAAAAAAATCAGAAGCACTAAATCTGTTAAGAAGAGATTACTTGAAAAAATTGCTAAAAATAAACACCAAAATCTTTTCTCATGGCAATTTTGATTTTCATGTATGTACATTATTTTGCTTCTTGAGCCTGAAATGCACATTTTAGAGCCTTTCAGAAAAACACCACACACTGGGACCTACCTACCTACCTGTGTTACCTACCTAAATAGGTAACACAACCTATTTAGAGTCTGAAGATCAAGAGAGTGAACACATTGGAAAACTATGTTCAATATTTGTATCTTTCTACTAAGAATATTGGAAAAAAGCCACAGAAATGATCTAAAAGTTTGGGAAGGACGTATTGAACTCTGATCTTGAAAATTTGTGATTCAGACTTGTGTATGTTTCAGTGTGTATAATGATGAGGCACAGGTCAGGCAGATGGCCAGAGTAGCAAATGGGAGTAGATACAAGAAAACCTACTGGACCATGCTGTCTCTCCCTTGCAACAGAGAGTTTTTCTCCAAAAGCAGTGTCAACAATTTTACTTCTCATTCCAGATGTCCAAAATACAGAAAAGTCTTCATCTCCCTAGAAATGTTCTATAAAAGTTGCATTGTCATAAACAAAATTATACTTTTCTATTCACTCAATAATTAATTCTCTGACAGCTCAATACAGTACTTCCTCTACTGAAAGATGCTAAATACTTGGCTAAGACTGAAAAAGAACCCTACGGTGCCCATTTTGGTAACAGCGAGATCCATAGCAGATAAAACCCTAGGAGGAGAGTTGGCAGTAAGGTCTGCTGCTTCAGGATGATTCCAAATGGAGAACTGCCTACTCTCCTTCTGTGGTAGGTCTCAGCTGCACACCCCTTCAGATAAAATCTGACACAATGGCCCTTGTGTGGTGCAACTTGAAGGAACTCCAAAGACTGAGCAGGCAGAGAATTAGCCAGTCCCTTCATGCTCCCACAGAAAAGTTTATGACGGGAAACATGGCTGGTAAAAGCTGAAGCTTGTACAGACATTCTGACAAGGGAAGTCTCCAGCACTAGACTCTTGAACCATAACTTGAACATCAACAACAGCAACAAGCAGATAAAAAATCCAAACCCAACAGTCGTGATGACTACTGAGAGATGTTACGGGAAGTATTCTGCCATAGAAAACTTTTATTCCTCTCCCCTTCCCCAAATAGGAGATTAAGAGTCCAAAAGGGACAACACTGAAATTACTCAGTTAACTGATTTATGTCTGCCAGATTTGGCCTAGCAACAGTTACCTTCTCCTAGACTCTGCCTTGGTGTTGTAGAAGGGAAACTCACTGAATCCAGAAACATGGTTGTTTTCAAATGTGTACATGAGCTTGATGAGATATACCCAGCACAGGTCTGCTCTCATTCTCTGACCAAGATCCACTGAGCATCTTCTCAGCAGAGACAGCATCCAACTTAAGGCACTGCAAAAGCACATCACTAAAGCTGCTCTTTGCCTTATTACTTCCTTGCCAATACCTTCCAACTCACGCATTTTGCTTGAAATTACACGAGCTGATTAAAAACCTGCAACTTAAAATAGAGCTCTTCACTTTTAAAAGCAGTCGAGGTCTTTGGCTTTTACATGTTACAGGGGAATTCCTTAGCCTCAGCACTTTGATTCACAGCATCTTTAAGTCACTGGGGAAAGACACATGCACAAACATTATCAGGTACTAACAGGTACTCAACCCTGGTTTTTTTGAACTACCCTTCCATCTCAGTAAACTGTAATGTTTACCATCTCACCTGCACTTCCTTACACATGATGCTAGCCTCCTTCCTCCTCATAGTTAGAACAAAACTAGAGAACCTTGTGGAAAAGGAAATAAAATCTAGCAGAAATGGAGACCATGCACCCTCCTCTCCCTTCACTCTGATTTGTCTGCTAAAAATATCAGGGTTATCAGGAAATTCTGAGTACTGTAAACCTTATTCTGATGTATAAATTTGCTACTATTAAAAAGACCTTTAGGAATGTTCAGATCCCACAATTTGCGTTTAAGTCATCAGGAAATTGGGACATAATTTATCAAATGTTTAGACAAGATTTCACATGTTTCTCATTTCAAAATTTCATCTTGCATCCAACTGAGGAACTGAGAAGCAAGACCCACTCCCTGAAATCCTGAAATTCTCCCTTTTTTTCAACAGTCTTGCCAGCTAAACTCTGGATGTCTTTGTGTTCTGTCAGACAGGAGAATGAGTCAGACTGTCCCTAACTGGCTTTCTAAAAGGGAAATTGAGAAGTTTGACGACATATTTGGATAAACACACTCACTGGATAAAATTACTTAACTTTTTATATCTGTAAGTTTGCTCTAAACCTCCAAAATCCTTATAGGCTAGACTTAAGTATAGCCAATAAAAACTATAGGTTATAAATAAAGTTAATGAAAACCACTCTATTAAAAGTCCAAGGATCTTGTAAACATGCTCATCAAAGCTTATCAAAGCTTCACCACTGTAATACAACACCACATCCATAAATCCATGTTATTAATTGCTATTCATCCCCACCTGTTATTGAAATATCAACCCAATACAGATTGCCTTTGGTTCAGAATCTAGTTTTCTCATGGTCTCTGAACACAATGTAGCAGCCAACACTAGCTCTGAATGAAGAAGCAGTGAGTGAAGTCCGAGTTTACACAGTTCAATTCTCGTGAAAAGACAATGAAAACTGCTGTGATCATCTGTATGTGCTTTAGGTCTCCCTGAGTGTAGCATTTTGCCTAGGAATAAAGAATGATTGAAATATACAGAACTGAACCTATAGAAGGGCAAAATGCCGAGCTGGTTTAACTTCCTAAACCCTCAGTCTTCCAGAGGGTAAGGAGGTTTGTAATACCTCCTTAATACCTTGTTTGGAATGCATAATTTCTTGCAACAGCAAATATCCAACAGCATGGTGTGCAACTCAATAGTTTTATCAAAGGAACATGTCTTACAGATTCAAGATCCTGATCTCTGTGAATTCCCATCTTCTTTAGCTCTGTATTAACTTCAGATACCAAGTAAGAAAAGCAGGCATTCCAATACAAAGAAAGAAAAGAAGGCATTCCAAAGAGAGCTTTTACTCGTTGCACAACATAAAATATTATTTTACATGAATCAGTCTGTTTTCCACATATGCTTATAAGGATTATCAAATTTTAAGATTAGTTTGGTCTAAATTTCTTGTCTGCAACCAATCTTAAAATTCAGCTAATTCCATGTAATACCAGATTTCACTGCCAGCATTTCATTAAAGTCTGTTATTTAATGGTCACATTAAATGGTCACATTACTATTCCGAGTCTCAGAACAGTACACACAACATTGCCCTTGGGTATTCTGATTACTAAATGCAAAGACAGGTGGTTTTATGATACACAGCAGACATCCAGAGCATTTCTTGGAGAAAACAAAGAAGGAGCTGTTCATGATAAAAATAAGAACATATAAAAGAATTTTCAAAGTGCTTGGAGAAAAAAAATTAGCTTTCTAGCCACCTGACAACGAGACTGTCTCCATGGCTACATCTTTGAAATAGCTCTAGTACCAAAGCACAGGTTCTGTCATATTTCATATTTCATTACAGTCATATTTCATAAAGTAGCTGAGAAAATTATGCAGAAAGAAAGAATTCAGTTTTATTAGACTGTGGCAGACTTTTGGAACAGGATGCACAACTTTGCCTAAAAAAAACCCCAAAACCAGGCTACTGGTATTTAAGCTTAAAGTTAAGATGAAGACTATTTAATCTTAACAGAAAGTTGGCAGATGCAAGCACAGTTCAGGATGATGCACCAATCAGAGATGCAATCATTAAAACTCTGTATTCTTGGAAATAAAGCATTTAAGTAGCTAATGATGTTTGACAGGAAATAGCAAAGCTCTGTCTAACCAAAGAGCATTTCAAACAAGCACATTAAAAAAAAAAAAACTTCTACAAACCAAACAATCAAAGAACAAGGGTGTAAGGGCTCCTATGCAATTTCAAGAATCCAACATGGAAATTAGTGTGTCCAGTTGTAAATGTGGTCATGGATAGAATGTGATTTTATACTTCTACACTATGTGAGAAGAACATCCAGAGAAATATGATTATACTATTGGTAAGTATTTAAATCAAAATTAGAGAACAGATTATGCTGATGTAGGAGCTATACAGCTGCAACAAAAAAAGGAAAGCAGAAAAGTGGAGCCGAACAAGAGAAATGTATTTAACTGTGTAAAAGTATATCCAGACCTTCTACGAGTTGAAGTACATATATAAACACATAATCATATAAATGCTAGACTACTGATCATCAATCCAAAATAATGATGAGGGCTGAAATCAGAATCAGGAGACCTTTCTCCTCTGAACAACGAAGTATAAAATTAGTTTGCTGCATTTGTCACAATCTCTTTTATATTTGTATTGACCGACTAACAGTATTGGATTCCAATGTTTTGGAAGTCAAGGAGGTTTAACATTGGACTGTTAATGGAGAAAGAGTTTGTGAAGCCATCTGAATCCAAACTGGTAGCAGAAAAAGCTTTAAATCAAATTTGTACAACACAAAGCAATAAGTTTACTAGCACTTTACCAGGACTAAATGGTATTTAAGTATTCTAACAGAACTTGCATGAAAAACTGATGAACTATTAGATAGGTTCTTAAAGCTGACAGGGAAATGAATAGCACTAGTTTTTAACAAGAAAAGAAACTACAGTAAAGAGGAGAACTAGCATGCACCTGATGAACACAAAAATGTCCAGCTATTTGAGGGAAAAGCAGAATGATGTGGTAAGTCTGCTCTCTTTCCCCACCTGTCCTCAAGTAATTCTTTGCTGTTCTATCCTGTTAATCCTGGTATCTGAACTGAAGCAAGACTAACTGGGCATAGAGCAGTTCATTTACCCATCTCCCAGTATGGATATGTTTCTCTTTAATGTGCATAAAAAAGCCCTTGAGGGTTTGACTATTTACATACAATTGTCTGAAACAGATATTTACAACAGCCAATTTTAATTGAGTTTCTTAGCCTCTGTACCTATCCTTCGTCATCCCATTTTTTTCATCCATAAGCTAACTTCAAGTAAAATGCAAGAATCTTCTGAATTACTTAATGTCTACTGGGCTCTTGAAAACAGGTTATCTTTTAGTGTCCAGGATATTAAGCAAGAGTGCAGTTTGACCTCAATAAGAGTAAGTTGCAGAAAACCTTGCACCTCCCAACAGTGTGGAAAATCTGGTAGCTTGCAAATTATTGGACAAGAAAACAAATTCACCCATGAAACAAATTTCCATAACTAATTTAATTTCACTATACAAAGAGCCAGCTTTTTTTCTACAACAAATCATGCTGTTTTTACAAAGAGCTACCTATTCTTATGGCACCCAAATGAAGAAGCAGTATCAGAAGTTTGATTTGCCATTGCAAAAGCTGAATACTTGGATAGCTGTAGAATATCACAACCTTCACTTTTTCCTTCTTTTCTTTCTAAAAATCAAAGAATGAGATCATGAGAACCCATGCACAAGTCTCTTGAAAATATCTATAATGAAATATTTAGTCAAACTTGTAAGAAATAAGTACTAGCACGTGGCGTCATAGTTTGAAAAGAGTTCAGGCATGCAGCCTTCATCCTCCTAGAGAGCCGCAGCTGGACTTCCCAAAGAAATAAGGCATGCAGCAGTTCATAAAAATAATGGGGAGAGGAATAAAGATGCTGAGCTCAGGGGAACAGTTAGGCTTTTAAAAATTATTCCAAATAAAGCGGAGCTCTCCTATCTCCAAGAAGAAAGGGAGAGGCTGTTTGTTTTCAAAAGAAAAATACTAAAAATATCTTCAATTACATTTATCTCAAAAAATGCTGGAGAGAACACACAACAAGTCCTCTTCAAATGAATGCACACAAATAAAAGAGCAATTAGACAAAATTATATGATGAATATTTAAGACACTGAAATATCCTCAAGAATTAGGACAGAAGAATACTTGGATTCCAACACAAGATGACACTAAGACCAGGAATGCAGAAAAAATCCATCCTGAACCATTTGAACACCATTCCACTTCCTTGTGGCATCCAAACATCAACCTTAATTATTTAAGAAACTTCTCATGTTATTTTGTTTGTTCAGCTGTTATAATTGCAGTGGGAAAGAAAAAGCTGATGATTTGCTGTATAACACTCAAGAAGTCCTTCCTTATTTTACACAAACTCCTCACTTTCCTGCATAAAATGGAATGATGACTGTAAGTCATTACAGGTGCCAAGCCTTACTCACTGTCATTGCATTCAGAACAAAAAAATGAAAGTACAAACAACATATGCTAGAGGAGTTGGTAAATACTTCCTAAGCTATATACTAAACAGACATTCATATGCAAGTTTTGTGTACTGGTTTCTTCTTTTTTTATATATGTTTATTCTATTTGATCCATCTGTTCTTGGATGCTTCAGTTCTTAGTATTAAAACCATTCAATTCAATTTCCTTTGCTGTTCTTGTCATCAGCTCTATAAAGAGTACATATTTTTGCCATCATTATGGCAAAACGTAGTTTTGGTTGCAGCTCAAAAAAAATTCCAACCTTCTCTTCCTATTCAGATTATGTTACCGTTTCTCGATTCTTACACGAGATGATCTTATGACAGGTATATCACAGCACCTCCTAGTAAGCCTAACATGGAGCAAGTTCTGTCCTCCTACTGCTCATGTCCCCCCTCTGCTCCTGAGTGTAGCTGCAAATTATGTTCAGAAACAAAAAATGAATTCTGTTCCACGTTTGGCATTAAAGGCAGGATTCAGCCTATAGATCTAAAGTGGGGGACTTTGTTCAGATGCTTCCACTTTGGGGCTGTTGCCCAAGATCCCAGGGTTGTCCACAGCTAAATATATGTCCATAGCTATACTTTCCATAGGAAATATAGCTCCACTCAAGTGACTAAAGACAGGCATCTTTACACAGACTAAAATCCCACTCCATATGTGATGACTCGTAGATAACGTAGCTAGGTCACCACTCCTTTCCATAACCTCTCTTTGATTAAGCAATTTGCAGGACAAATCTGTACTGAGCTCTTTATTTACACCACAATAACTTGCAGCACAGTTTCTTGTACATCTCCCTCATGTGCAGGTATTAACCAATAGCTCTGATCCAGCTTATCTGTTTCACATCTAGAGCATCTGCCCATTCAGATTTCTTACCATTCTACTTTTGCCTACACATTTAGACTTCACCTTTCGGTTTTAAGGAAACACCCTCTTGAAAGAAAATGAATTCATCAAATTGAGAAAAAAAAGGCAAACAGCAAAATCACAGAAATACTTGAAAATTATACATTTCATAGAAGTCTACTAAATTGCATTTTGCATTCTGTGTTTGGACCAAGTGGAATGTCATAAGCAGATATGCCATGTATGGTGGAATTTGTGTCAGTCCTCACTAGGATATGCTTGGTAGTAAAAAATAAAACAGTTAGGAAATTGGTGCCAATGCCACATGGTTAAAAAAAAAGAAATGTGAGAAAGAAAAAAAGTTCTTTGATTACTGCTGTCTTTTCTCATTACTCATGCAGAGATATCCTTATTTATCAGCAAAGGAAGGAAAAATATATAATGACATTTTCATGGGAAGGGGAAAAAATACAACCCCTATTTGATTCTTAACTGTTTGGCTAAGTTTAAAGTTACAAAATATGTTTGCATTAAGAACCTGAGGTTTGTTTGAATGTTTACTTTATAAAAGTTCTGAGCTGAGAAGCTTGCAGAGTGAATTGCATGATACTGTCAGTGTAAATTACAGGTTTTGTTTGCCACAGCCCAGTGCAATGAGCAGCTAGCCAAGAGCCAAACAAAAGGGCATAATTTAAAACACTCAATCAGTTATATTCTGAGACATTTTGTTTAGTGTTTAATAAGCCCTCTAGGGATGCAGAAATTACTAAAGCACATTGTCCTGACATGAGGTAAAACGGTCCTCTCTTGTCACCACATTTCTGGGGATTTGACATTAATGCAGTAGATGAATGTACATCCATATATAAACACACATACACGTACATATATACACACTCATATTTTTGCATATATGTATATTGGGATACATTTTATTTTACAGATTTGCACATCTGATGTTCTTTATTGCTTTCCACCTTGCAAATGAGACATCCACAGGCAGTAAAATTTCCATACCCTTTTATATATTCATTCATCTACTCTCTCTGCACAATTTCTTGTTTTATATGTTAAGAGAGGACACAATCAAATGCATCACACAAAGCATTATGAATGGAGAGTAAAGGTTGTTCAGGAACTGTTCTCTATCTTGCATTATGGAAAAAGAAAGTCTCTATTAATATGAAAACAGGGTAACTCCAAAACTACACCAAAAGAAAAAAAAAAAAAAGCTTGTTTCTTTTATTGATATGACACTTCAACCAGAAATTTCTAAGCCCAAAAGTTTAGGGAATTCTACTGAGCCTTTAGATGCAAAATAAAGGCACTGAAATGGCTGACTTTTGTTTCTGAGTATTCAGCAGCATGCATGAAACAGAAAGGAAAAATATTATTTTGAAATCAAATGTATTTCTGATTAGAAATAAAAATGAGACATTATCATAGAACAAATTATTCTGTCCATGCTTACCCTGCAGTTTGCCTCTTACACTTCTGTTAAGAATCCTATGCTAAGAGTCCTGATATTATGCTAGAAAAGCATAATAACATGCTTTACCAATCTTTTTATTCTCTGCTTCCAAGTCACTATGAAAGAGCAATGGCTTTTGTTGGTGCCCTTAATACACATAAATCAGTATGAAAAGAACTAAGATATTTTGAATTCCTGGAAGGAAGCAAAGAGAAGGGGGTTTGTAATGCCTATTCCCAGGCAGGGAGGAGTCAATCAGAAATGTAAAATTCATGTCCTGGTGACCACAATCTCAAGTGCATTTAGGTTTCAATTACTGTCATCTATTTACATTATTCAAATGTAAATATTTGTGAATAAATATATTCAAATATTTATTTCATTAGTATACAGGTAAGGTATTTTTGCACACTTTAATTTCTCCACATTAACAAGCTAACATCCTAGGAGTTTACATCTTTTAAAAACATACAAACATTCCACTTAAAAGGAAATGGTATAAAACAACATCAGAAGACATTCTAGACTTTAAAGCCTAAATATTTACATAGGATCTCTACTCTACTCATTTTGCATCCTCCTCTTCGAATATTTACAAACTTCAAATTATAATTTGCAATAAACCCCAAAGCATTAGATTTGTTGTCTCTTTAGTTTATTCAGAGAGGCCTCCAGAGTAGGCAGTTCCTAATCATCTCTAGGCAAAATTTCGTCATGGAAAACAATCTACAACGGCATCAGCACTGCAGACTGGATGGTGAAGTAAACAACAATACTGATCCCCAAGACCCATAGAAGAAACTCATCTCAGTACAGCAAACCAATATAGCTTATATTTGAGACTGAAAAAAACAACTCCAATGACACCGGCTAAAAGGATTTAAAGACTTTTGAAGACGTTCAAATCTACTCCTATTAGAAGTTGCACCTAAGAGAACATCTCATCTTCTCAGCATTAAAAAAAGCAGACTGACCCCCACCATGATATCCAAATCCAACTAAATTTGCAACTATACTCAAAACAGTTCATATCCACTGCTATGCACCAGCACAGGTCAGACACACAGTAGTCAGAGCTACACACCTGCACAAAGCTTTTTTCAAATATCCAAAGCTGTACTTTAAGAAGCTAATAGTACAGTAATAACAAGAGTGACTTTTTTACAGGGCAGCTAATTGCCAGTACTCCTGGTAAGAACAGGACCCTAAAGCTCAGATGATCTAAAGAAGGATTTATCATTTTATTAGGAAAAGACAAGATATTGGTGGATCTTATCTAAAGATAGGTGGCATAAAAGCATAGATTTCAATCTTCAGTCAGGGAGGGATGACAGCAGTGGCTGTCTCTCCTCCAGCATTTGCTATATGGTGACTGAAGTAAAATGGAGCAGTAGAACTTCTGTTCAACTCAAGAAAAAGAAAGGGAAAAAGGATGAATTCACTGCTAGCATTTCACAAGAAATAACTAGGTGTGCACATGTGTTCCATACCCAGCAAGCAGTCCACACATGTCCCTTTGAAATCTGTCCTTCTACTGGATGGCTGCCACTCATGGCACACAGACAGGCAACAATCCTGTTGCTTTAAAAAGCTGTACAAACCATTTGGAGTTTCCCACACCACAAAGATGTCACACCTTGACACTAGAGTTACGTAGTGGTGGAGTACAATGACATGAGGCCATGCACCGATTCCCTTCTGACACCTGACAGTGGGTCACAGTGTGTATGTTTTAGCCAAGGTACTGAAGCAAAAAGCTCTTTCTCAAGCATGACAAGTCCTCACAGCATTTTTGCTGGTGTGATGGCCAATCCAAGGAAAAACTCAAATCAGCTGAAGTGTTCATATTACAAAATGTAGTTCTTTCCTTAACCATTAGTTGCTCAGAAACCAAAACACAACCAGAGCAGCAGAAGGACAAACCTCTTCAAATGCACGCTTCAAACTGATGCATGATTAGGAGGCAGGGCCTCACAGAAAGGATACATGTCCTTGTCCCTTCTGACCTGCATCACTGTAGTCCACACATTTGCACGATTCTGCTTGCATGGAAGTGATTCCACCAAAGTCAATTTACTAAACTAAAAAGCCAACAATCAATCAAAATACAGGGCAATTGAACGCATTTGCAAGTAAGTAAAATAAGACATACAGAAACTATCAAGTAGAAAATACTTAATTTTCCTAAAACTTCTTTCAAAATGTCTCCTCTTTCTTCCCAAACAAGCAGTACATTAATAATTTTTGTTGCACAGGTTCCCCTCTCTAAACAGTTAGAAATTCTTGTCTTCCTTTTTAACTCCAAAGATTTCTATGAATTTCAGATGCATTTTCCTGGCTTTTTGCTAACATGGGTGACAACCAGAATAACGTAAATAGGTTTCCTTTCAAAACGTTTGTTTTAATTCATTTTGCTGACAGTATTTGTGATGTCACTTACTCTGGTAGAGATACTAGCTCAGGTTTCTCAAGTTTCCAGTGTTACTTGTTAACACAATACTAAATATGGAGACTGTTTTCATTGTTTTAGTTTTGGTTTTTGTTTTTTTTTTTTTTTTTTTTTTAAAGCTAGAGTTGGCTTTTTATCTATTTTTAGAAGTTTAGAAGCATACTTTCTGAATTTAAATAAGATTGGGAAGGCATCTGCCCTTCACTCCCCAGAATAAATTACAATTGCTAGCATAATGCAATCAACTTACCAGTATTTATAATCTCACATAAGACTTAGCATCTCAAAATTAAACCACTAGACCGTAAAATCCCAGAGCCAGAAGAGGTCAGAAAGGAGAATGAACAAAATTAAAACATCATCTAGTCAATTTTCCTTTTCCATTCCAGGACTAAGATCTGCATGGAGTAAGGGCCATAACAAGACCAAACAATTGCCAAGTTACAGTTCTCCAAGGGCCTCACCACTCTTCAGAAAGCAGGCCACATTTCTGAAGGCAAATGTGGTGGGACACATTCTCCCAGGGTTTTGATAAATCATTTTTCAATAGAAAGAAAACACTGATTTCCTCCTAAGCATTTTTGAGAATATATTATTTGGATTGTAGAGTTTTCAGCTTCAGGCCAAAAAGCATTCCTAAACACACATTTTACATGTCATCACAAGCTCCACAAGACTAGGTTTGACCTTGACCTTCCCAACAACACTCTCCCTTGAAATTAATTATTCAACTCAGGGCACAAAATTAACTGAGGAAACAGAAAGAACTACCCACATTCTCCCCCCATCAGTTTGAGATTTTGCATTTTGCTTACAGTTGTGCACAGACATAGCATGGAGAGAAACCCTTCTTAAAGTCAGCAGGTTACCTCAGCATGTATTGTACACTGGCAACACTGTTTTGGATGATGCCTGTTTCCAGGACAGCTACTCCATTCATTAAGCAGTACATCTTATGCTGCATTGAGCCATAAACATTCTAGCTAGCTCAATATGGTAAAAATAAAAAAGGCACAAAACTGAATATTAAAATAAAGGAGGTTTTCAAATCTTCCTCTTTTAAAATTAGAATATGAATGAAGGTTGGTTTGTCTATTTGCACCCAGATTTCCCCCTCTATTCCTTGGCTGAGGCTCTGAACCTCTCCTATCACCTTCCACTCCCTCAGAGAGCAGAGAAATTATGAAGGCACTGTAAGACGAAGATTACATATAGAAAACCTGAATAAATGGAGCATAAATGTTTGTCTTTAAATAAATCAGTCCCTCAGAAGTTAAGTGTACCAATTATGTGGCTAACGTTAGGGCAACAAATTTTTCCTTGCCTTCCCATTGCCATATGCCTGTCATTTTTTTTCCTACATTTTCCACTTACTGTTTCAAACATATGTTGCCACTTACATGCCGAGAAAGTAATCTCTGAATTGCCCCCTTCAAGTATGATGGAATGGCAGACTGAATGGAGCCAGAGAGAGCACCATTAGCAGTTGTTCACACTTGTTTTCTCTTAACTTCCTCTTCTCCAAAGTTTATTCTTCCAACGCAAGGGGACAAAAACTAATAAAGCCATCTATGACTCATGCTGCAAAATATATAGCTGCAGCCATGTACCGGAGAAGCAATATTTTACCTTTTTTTTTAAGGTCACTTTAAAGAAACTTTTTCTCCTTGCCGTTTGCAGATGGAAGATTCCTTTGTGAATTGCTTACCCAAGCACTCACACTGGTGATCCAACAGTCTTGTAAACTCACTGCTCAGTTTGCCAGTGGTTTGCAGTCTCTCTCCCTGCAACTCCTGCTTCCCAGGGTCAGCTTGGTCACACACTTCACAATTCCAGAATATTGCACCACAAATAACATCTATAACACTACAAATGCCCTTGTTTTTGTTGTCAAGAGAAGACCATGAAAAGCTAAAATCACACAGATAATTCTTCAGGAAGGTGGGCAGAAAAAAAGAGTAAAAGATTAATGGATAGGGGAAAAAAAATGGATGTATCCCCTAAAAGAGAAGTGAGCAGTTACCTTGGTATCATTAAACAGAAGTAATTAGTTAATCAAAAAATAAATTTTTTAAACAGGTTTAAAATAACCAACCATGTCCAAAAAGAGTCACTCAATGATAAACAGCACAAAGGTAGATATGCTGGCCAGCTTCAAGAGAAGTTGCATGGAATAAAAAGTGTTACTAAACTAAATAGAATTAAAGTAAAACTTAATTTCCTTTCATCAGTGCTCTTGCACTGGTCATCAGCATCACAATCACTATGTGACAATACTTGATCTTTTCTTTTTATGGTTTTGTTTTTCCTTTCTTTGGTTGGTCGATTTCAGGTTCTTGGGTTGTTTTTTTCTTGTTTGGTAAGGGTTTTTTGATTGTTCATTTGTTTTTAATGTGAGGAGATGCAGACAGAGGTTTCCAAACGAAAAAAAGGGAACCAATGTCAGAAAATTACCTAAACTGCATAATTAGATACTACAGAATTACCTTATACCTCCATTTAAAGTCTCAAGAGCATAATGAAACCAACAGTGATGCACAGCTTGAAACCTGGTACTTTCTTAAGTTTGCAAAGCCAGTGTTAGTTACTTAAAGACACAGGTTTATGCTAAGAATGGGAATTATCCAGCACATCTTAGTTTTATTTACAGTTTTGTTACCGAGTGACTCTTCTTGGACATGCTAGGTTATTTTACCTGTTTTTTAAGCCTAATTTTCATCCCAGAGTTTGCTGCTTGTTACTTCCAAGGTATCCTATGAAACTGACTGCAATTCATGTAGAATTATGCTTTTCCTTACATTTCTGGGTAGTATTCAGGACTAATTCAGAGAGGCCAAAAAGCAGAAAGGCCATGTGGTGAGCTCCACAGCCAAAAAGAGAAATCCTACAGGCTGATGCTTCCCTACCAAAACCTGGAGGGTGTTTGTAGTGGTATTTTCCTTAACACATCAATCACATGTAAATTTAGCTCTCCAAATTAACTAGTAATCCTTTGTCCCAATGTCTGCTCCACCACTGGTATAAATATCACTGGGAGACTGAAACAGAAAAATGCCTACGTGAGTAACTATCAGGGAGAAAATGTCACACAGGCTCATCCCCCCACCCAACACTCCCCTCTCTGCTTTTCTAAACAGAACTGCTAACAAGAAAAAGAGAAGCAAGTTGGTAGGATGTTAAACGTCACCTATTGCCCATCCAATGGATAACAGCTGAAACTTGCATTCATAAAAAAATTTGCATATTAGCTTTATTAGGTCTACTGAGTGCTCATCCACTGTCCTGGGTATGCATTTCCAAAAAAAACCATGAAGAATTACACTGTCTGCTATGACTGGACAAAAAAGGAAGTTTTAAATTCTTCTGTATATGCCTTGCTTTTCACTTGAGGATCTTCAGTACTATACACAACTCTGTCCCAGTGGTCGTTGAAGGATCTAGGAGAGTATTTGAGACCAACACTTTTAAAATCAGTATCTTGTTTCAAGATTTTTATGGGAGCACTGTCCATCTGAAACTGATGTGGTGGAGAACTGGGGGGATTCTGTGAAATGACCAAATCCAATTTTTTATTTCTAAGCACATGCTGGGACAGGCACAATAACAAAAAGAACTTGTTAACAAGTTCCCACTCTTCAAGAAATATACCTCAAAAGCAAAGTCAATATTGATGGATTACTCATACTGGAGCCTAATTTAGTCTGGGAGCAGCAAAAGAGGAAAGAGAAGAACAAAACCTTGGGTTCAGTCAGCATTTTCTTCAAAAAACACCTTCCAACCTAAAAAGTACACATACCCAGAGGCTGACTAGCAGTTTTAATTTGAAAGTTGGTACAATTTTACCCTGAAGCCACATATAAAAACTGCATTAAGACAACACAGGAAATCAGATGTAGATCATCATAACATAAAGCTCAGATTTTTTAATGCAGGGGTTTTGTTTGGTTTTTTGGTTTTTTTAATGTGGTCTCATTTACCTCAGAGTAAGGACTTACCTGTTTATTTAATTTGGTTTATGAAATCCAGGTTCATTAAAACTAGACTGAGATCACAAAAAATACCACGGCAATCAATAAGAGACCAAACTTTGGTATCACTTTCATGTAGTTTGAGAATTATAAGCTATATATTATACCTTTTACAAAAAAAAGTTCTTATTAAAAACCAGACCAGAACTGGACTAATTAAGATCACCAGACACATATTTTGTACATATGGTCCTTAACAAGTGAATAACTCTATAAAGTGCTTAAATTAGCTTAGAAAGACAAACTTAATATTTCATAACAAATGAAAAAAAAAAATCCAGTATTTTTAAGTGGATCATTTTCCAATAAATTAAAACCACAGACTGGATGGAAATTGGTCTACCTTCTTTGAATTCATTAACAGGAATTATACCACATGAAAGTTCAGCAAATCAGTCTATAAATATATCCATAAAACTCTACTGGTTCTGTCTGTTTGTTTTAATACATTTAAGTGCATTTACAGAAAGATGATGAACTCATTAAACCAATTTAAAATCTTATTTTCTTTAGCTACACCCTTCCCAAGTGAATCCTATCCCCAGGCTATTATTTCACTTCATAGCTGTTGATAGGCTGGTTAGGAAATGGTTAAGTCTGCAAGATTATGTCTTCCTTATGCAACTACCATTCAGCATCCCACCCTAAGGGTACAATCAACCAATAAAGGCTTTGTTCTGATGATGTAATGCATGCATTTGATATCCCACTTGAGAACTCTGTTGGATGTAAAGACAGCTATAGCCTAGTGACTTTGCAAATAGGATGATGTAATATTTGTTGGGAAGTAACAAAACATCTGAGCATGCTCACTGTGAACCACAGAATTCAGAAGCCCAAGCACTTTTCAGTCTGAACCACTCAGGCACTCGAGAGCTGTGTACCTCTTCATGGTTTGCTTGCTTCATGGTTTGCTGTAGCACTTACAAACTTTCTGACACCAAGAACAGAATCACAGTCTTCTTCCCACACAAAAAAAACACACAACCCAACTTCATTTGAATTTACAGGTTCTCAAAAAATGGAATAAAATTTTCTCCCAAATTGCATCTACGAACAAGAAAGAAAAAATATTTTCTTTAAGCAACTTTATAAAATGCATATGCCCAAAAGGCAGCAGCCAAAAAACCACCTAAAGTGATCTGTGCAATTCCTAAGAGAGAAATAACATGTGGAATTCCAGCTTGTACCAATACATCCATAGCTTCAGAGTTGTGAAAGTGTTTAACTTAGGATTTGCATTCAAATGTTGTGCATGAACACATTCCTGGTACATTCATTGTTCATCGAAGTGAAAACAATAATAGCCAATAAATGTCATAAAACCATGCACACAAACATACACTTTAAAAGGACTGTCACCTGTTGGGGTTTTAGATATAGCAGCTTTCATAGTTCAGGTCAATGAAGAAGTGGTTTTTAAAAGAGAAGAAAAGTTTAGTGAAAGTAAAATATTCAAATATTCACTAGAAAAACGACACAACAAAACAATAAGATTCTATTATAAAATCACTGTCACTTAAGAAATTACTATGAGAGAGAACAATGTCAGGGTCAGAAAAATGAAGACATTAAAAAAAAAATCAAACACAAAGCTCTACCAGAAAACAAAGTGAACATTTTTCTTCATTATGAAAGATGTGACCATTTCCTTTGTCCTCAATGCCATGCAATTGACAGTAACAAGTTGGCCCTATTTGAAACACACAATTTCTAAGATAATTCCATGCAGAAATGCAATATCCAGGGATTCTCCTTTCTAAACTGAGATTAATGTCAAAGTGAAAAGCATTTGCGATTCAGTGCGGATTACTTCCCAATTCTGGACCTCTTCCCTTCCCCACTGACCTCCCTCAGGGAACAAAAGTGCAATCGATGAGCCTCCCTGCATTCCACTACAAATGCTAAAAATACCTCTAGCCATTCCTTCCCAGTCACTCCATTGAACATCGGCATCTTCACACAACCCTCCCTCCACCTTCCAATAATCCACTAAGGGATTTTCTTCTTCCAACACGACAAAGACAAATTGGAACCTCACCTGACCAACATTACCCTCTTTTATTGGTTTTGGCTCCTAGATGCACATAAAAACCAGAGAGAGGAACAGAATAGCACAAGAAGATGTTAATAGCTGGTGCAGTAGTTAAAGAAAAAAAATCCCAAACAAACAACTTCACAAAGTGATTTGGTCTCTCTGTTATACAGCAGTTCTGAAAAGAAACAAATTGCACAAATTACAGTTATGAAAAGAAAAAAAAATGCAAATTTGAACTTGCAAGAAGATTCACAAACATGATTCCCCATTTCTTTCTGTATTACCTATGTTAATGCTATTCCCTGAAGTCTGTAGGAATTCACTACCAAAAAAGGGCAGCTTTGCTGCTTTTGGTAAGCACCTAAAATAGAGAAAATGCTTCCAAGAAAGCCCAGTATTGAAGCAAAAGTAATGAGTTTGATTAAATTATCCAAATTCCATGACATCAATACATGTGGAACATAGACCAGGACATCATTTAAAGCTAAGGTATCCCAAACAGCCCTCAGTCATTCATTCTAAATATTAACTAGCTGAAAGAAATCAAAATCCATTGGAACCATCATTCATTGAAGATCAGACACACCCAGAACTCCTTTGTGTAAAAGTGCATAAACTTTTCAGAGTGATTCCCAACAGATCTGGAGATGCTTCAGAACTCCCTCCAACTCAGACCCTGCTCTCCACGAGCAAAGCCATAATCAGGGTTTCCACAAACCCCTGAGCTATGTGTGTTTCTGTTCCAGGGATACCTATGCCTACCACAACTGCTCCAAGAACTGCAACCATCTGTCACACTGACTGCTGAGAAAAATATACTTAGAACATTTCTGGGCATGACTTGCTTTCATTTACATACACACAGATAGCTAAAAGTTAAGGCTCCACTTAGGTTCCCAAGCCCCAAGGTCAAAGCAATTTTATAGCTCTCAAAGTGTTTATTCTTGTCAAGCTCTGTATAACCTTATGTCACTCTGGACACATCTTGGGCTTCTACCAAAATAACTCCTCCTATTTTGGTAGTGTTGGATTCATGTATGCTGCTACTCTGCAGCAATATCAAGGACTGATTTGTTTAATGTGAGAATAGCCTCTGCCCATATACTATGGGAATTTGAAATAAAAACAATTAAAATCAGAAAAATAGAGTAAAACAGAGAAGAACTAACAAACTTCATGTGCTCCAAACTTGAATCAAAGTAAGAGGTCATGCACAACTGGATCTGGATTTAACCAGTACAAAATACATTAGGAATTCAAAAATATACTTGTTCTTTTGCAGATTTCTAGTTCTAGGCCTCTGTCTATTATAAATGGAATCGAGACATTTCTGTATCATTTTAAAAGCTAAACACAAAAAGGCTGCATAACTACTATCGTAAGTACTGCATTAAAATAACTAGAACCACTTTTCTCCTCTGTCCTTGCTACTGGCTAGAGTTATGCACAAATATTTACCTATATATATAGTTCTGTATTTACTAGAGAGGGGGCAGGAGGGTAAATAACCTGAAGATCTACAAAATTACAGTGCTTAAATTTTTGTTCTGTCGAGTCACCTAAAAGTACTAAAGTCTATGTTCTTCTGTTGAATCCATTTAAGAAATTAGCTTTTTTTTTTCTTGAGTAATAGTACAGTCTGCTTATAAGATAAATTATTAGCAATTATCAAAATACACTGTGTGATTTCATAGCAGAATATGCTACTACATATTTCACTTACAAGTAACTGTATCACTACATGAACCCAATACATTGCTCTCTTTAATTAATTCTACACAGTTCATCCTGACCACACTCTTTTTAAGTGCAATTTGTATAGACTGTAAGTTCTTTCAACTAATTAATATTAATCTTTGTATTCAAAGCTCCTGAGTTCACTGGACAGAGCAAATATAAAACAGAAATTGCACTCTGTCAAAATTCTTTCAATCAAGTTACCCAGGGGAAACAATGTTAAAAGGCTCAGAAGCTTCTTCCTTTAAACTAAAAATAGGTAGCTGAACAAAACAGGTTAAAAATAAAGCACTCAACAACTAAAAAAACTCCATAAAATAGGGCAGACTATAAACCAGTGGGAAAGGTTGCAAGGAAGACTGTTTAAAGAACATAAGATTTTAGGGACTAAAAGAAAATCTTGCCTTTCCTTCAGGTGCTGGAAGAGAATTTCCTTAAACTACTTTTTTTTTTGTGCTTTAGTTTAGTTTTCAAGCATGAAGCAAGCAGTAGGCTATTCAAGCATTTAGTTCATCTCCAAGAAAATTTTCTTAGTAATAGTCCATTCTGTTGACATAACACCCAGAGACATGAGATCAATAAAGTGTTCCCAGATAATGACACAACTTCAATATAGCTGAGTTGAAAGTAATGGTTCTAAGGCTGATACGTCTCATGCCAGCTGCTGTAAAAAAGCCAAATTAATACCCTTTTGTATTTGTTCTCCTTCCTCACTCCAGGGTTTTGTAAAATTTTTGTTGCAGACTCTGGAGCTGTGGAGTGTCTGAGTCTGCTAAATACATTTCCCCAAGCCCAAGAGACTCCTTGAACAGTACCTGCTGTGGGCAAGACTAACACAAAGAGCTACATGTGACTATACCCTAGGAGGTCAAGAAATTCTGTAAATACTTTTCCAGACCAGAGAACTGACCCGCACAACTAAGTCACATTTCTAAACTATGAATCCATCAGATAGCTCAGCAATTCTGAATCCCAAAGGGATCAAAGTTTTACGAGCTACATTACATCCCTAGGAATTCACAATCTAAAACAGCCTGTATAGGATACATTTGCCTCTGCATTATTTCAACATATATTCCTTGAACAGGTATGAAAATCACCAATAACTTGAAGCATTGTGCTTTAAACAGGAACTAAAGTATAGCTACTGAAATTACAGAGAATAAGAAAAGCCTTTTTTCTTATTCTATGTATAAATGCATTTCTATGTAAAATGTATTCCATGTAAAATGTATTTCTTACCAGGAATCCTAAGGGGGCGGGGGGGGGAGGGTATCAAGGCAGAAAACATGTCTGTTATTACACAGATTTTGTAACATAGATGCAGCATCTTAAGACCCAAAGAAGGGCCTCCAGGCCCAAGAGCATGTTTGTGCTTTACTCTGCTAATACAGGCAGCCCAACAAAAAATACTTTCTCTCCTTGCAAAATTTACCTTCCCTAGCATCCATACTCATTCTTCTACAGCCTGACTCCCTTTCAAAAAAGCTCTTTAACAGCTCTGTTTTCACTGGGTTAATTAGTAGGAAGCAAGAGAAGCCTGTTCAACAGAATTATAACAATGACATGTAGTCTTCGTGATACGTTTTAATTCTGGATTCTCTCTACTTAACCACCTAAAAAGTAAATAAAGCATCACAGCTTTGTACTCCACTTTGCATAAAATCAATGGCACCAATGAGCCTTCTTCCAGTTCCAATGCTGCATTCGAGCCCACATTCACCTAACTGTGTGCCTGACAGGTGTGTGCTTCCCAAGTAGCCCATGGCCTCAGGAGGCTCCTGTAAACCTGCAACCCCCAAGAAATGCACTGAATGCCAAATCCCTTCTACCTTTGTACTAGGCTTTGCTCCCCAAGCCACTGATGGAACGCCTCACCCTGCAACAAGTGCAGGAACAAGAGATGTGAAGGGAAAAGCATAAAGGAAGACATGGTGCATGACATGGAGGAGCTGAAAAAGCCTGCAATTACTTGATCTACTTTTTCATTTCATATCATCAAAGTTTTGAAAGAAACATCCTCCACTGGCACCATGCTCAATTCATGGCAGTGTGAAAAGCTGAGCCAACAAACCTGCACAATTTTTATTTAAACAAGAATTATACTGCTCTGAAAAGGAATTGATAACTTTGAATAAAATGACTGAACTCACAGCTTAGATTAATACATAAAAAAGAGACAGGGATTCACATGGAGTCGGGCTTGAAGCTCAAAATATTTCAGCCATACCACTTCCCTGAAGTTCTACAAAAAGAATCTTACTTTGACTGAATTCAAAGGAAATAGATGAAGTGAAGTAGTACAGTGTCATTTTTTCTGCAGTCTAATGACTAAAGACAGACATTTAAAATATGTTCTGCTTTCAAGCATGTTTACAGCCATGAAACTGAGCACATTCCAAGGTCCTAAGTCTTCACAGGATTACAACTCACTTTTGCTATTGCATTAATTCCGCAATGGCTGTCGTGCCTCCAGAAATAGCCCAACTAGACAGGCATACTTGTGGGTGGGGGTGGGCTGATAAAAAAAATCTCACTTCAGAACCCATCACAAACAAAACAAACCTCCAATCCTAAACTTCTTCTTAAAATACACTCTTGTACAGACCTTTCATTAACTAAAGAACATTGTCTCATTTTATCACAAAGATTACTTGGCTATATATGGTTTACATAGAGTAGGGGAAGGCATACAAATTAAATTCTATCTGTCCTTGTCCATGATAAACTCTGCCATGCAAAAAATTGTCTTTTTCATAAAAAATTACCTTGGTCCCATATACAAAATGAAACCACCTCACAAGCAGATATGAAGCACTTGCAAGTTCTCCTTAGAAGCCATTAATAGTTGAGAGGTCCAGTCATCAACTTCCCAATACAGCACCCAACAAAAAGGGATCTAATTATCCTTGTTATTTAGTTAGGAATTTTATTTGTACCTGCAAAAAAAAAAAAAAAAAAAAAAAAAAAAGGCAGAATAATGGAATCTGTAAACAATAGGAGAGTTTGAAAAAATATTTCTCTCTGCCAAAAAAAATTAAAACCTCAGAGTAACTGAGACATGAATCTCTTTCCACCCATGGTCCACAGTAAAATACACATGAATCTGAAGAATGTTATCTTTAGAACTTTCCCCTGCTTCTGCCCCTTGCCTTCCACATGCATTTATCAGTTGTCAGTACATTTCAGACTGTAAATAAGCCATCATAACCTCCATATTTCTCTTTGCAACATTCAGAAATTAATCTATACATTAGGATATGAAACTCTAAAGCACTTTACGGATGAAATCTAAGAGATCATCAAACGATGCTAGGAGAGATAATAAAGACAAATTAGAAAATTTTTGAAGGATGCTAATAATCTAAGAAATAATTAGAGTGAATCTTCTTCCACTGAATAATGTCCAAACTCCCACAGATTTCAGAGACAAGGCTGAGCACACAGTGGAGAAAAATCCTTGAAATCACATGAGCTATTAAAACATTAAATATCAGCTCCCATTTATGCAAGGCAATAAAATTCAACTTGTCAATTCTGCATGTTTCAGTTCTCCAGGTATCACATGCAAAACTTAAGCAGACCACCTCCAAAAAAGCAAACAGTTCTAAGAAATGTAAAATACCAATAAAAGTTTTGACAGTATTTGTACCTCAGTAAATGTTTACTTTTGGAATATGAAAGTAAATTAAAGATTTAGACCCCAGGGAGAATTTCAGAAGCCCAAGCTTCAACAATATCTACATGAAGTAAATGTGACCAAGACCCTGATTCAGCCAAACATTTCAATATATCATTAAAATCAGACTTCTGCTGAAGTCCTTTCCTTTTTCAACAAAAGTACACAGGGCTATGTTTTAAGTGCTTTGTTGAACTGAGGCCCAAGTTCTAATTTCCTTTATTTATCTTAGATACAAAATGGCCAAAGGAAGGGGTCAAATGCTGCAATAGATAGGTTATGGGTTTAAGGACAGTGGAACTGCTGCTATGAAACGCCATGGGAAGAAAAAGAGAAGTTTAATGATGGAAGTAATGGGAGGAATTCAGATAGTTTAAGATAAAGTCTAAACAACTGCCTCAAAGTCTTCTAGCTTATTTGTCCTATCTTCTCCTTGCCTCATATAATCTTCCATCTTCCCAGCTTCTATTTTTCTAAAGTAAAATCCTAAATATTTTGTGGGCACAAAGAACAATACAAAACGATAAGCAGCAACTAGAAAAAAGTCACTGCAAGCAGCTGTAGAGAGCACCCCTGCATTGACAGGAGATGCACCAAATGATTTAATTAGATTTTCTTTTGGTCTCCAATTTCTACAAATCAACAATCTACAAATCAACTTTTGCTGTCACAATACTTGCAAATGCACCAACTCTGTGCAATACTATGTGTAGTAACTAAGGAAACAGAATTAATTTTCAAGGAGCAATAGAGAATGAGACAGGCATAGCTGCCTGCCCAAAGGCTTTTTTTTTCCCCTCTTCAGTGTAGTTCACCAGTGCCAGGATTCCACCTACAGATACTGAAACTGTAAAAATGCAGTAAAGGAAGGCTCCTTTGCAACTCAATTCATTGCCTCAGATAAAAATGAACTTTTCATGTTATAGTAGTCCAGAACCTGGAATTTTTAATAAAATACCCAAGCCCTTAACAGGGCTTGGGTAGCACTGTACAATGTCCTTTAAGTCATAACAATATAAAAGAAGGAAGTCAGGTCATTATACACGCAGCTGATGCTCTTTGATAAAGCTGGTTTGCAGAAGGTCACAGATGTGCACTTTTGTATTGCAGAGAGGATTTAACTAAGAAATGAGGAGTTTGTATTTTGGCCATCCGCAGATGTAAACACAGACTTATAAACAGAAGGACTTGCATTCTCTATTCCCTGTTCCCAGACTACCAATAAACTTATCACCAGCACTATCTGAGCTGTGTTCCTTGGAACTCCAGAATAGAACTAGATTGCGAGGATGAATTTTTGATTACCAGCATTTGAGAAGTCCTCTTCTTCAAAGCTGCTTTTGGCCTAAAACAACTTGTTTCATGTGGTAGAACAAAAATGCAGGCAATTTTCATATAGACTACAGAAACAGGGTGTGTGCAGGTGACGGGAAAGTTGCAAAAAACAAAGCAATTGCAAAGGGAAGGAAAAAACAAAACAAACAAACCCAGGACAGAAACAGTAGTTGTCACCTCTAAGGATTTATGTATTTATGCTCACATACATACATGTAAAAAAGGATGCATTCACATTTAACTCCTACCTACCTTGCACTGAATAACTTCCTGGACTCCTCCTGCAAATCAGAACTGGATACAGCAGTACCTCCATGGCCTGCTCTTAGACAGCACCTTGCACCTTCAGTTGTCCTAACATTTTAAACAGAGTCCTAGCAGAAAGGCTGAGTTTGTTGCTGAAGATACTTCCCATACCAAGGTCACCTAGATGAGCTTGTATTTCAAATGATCCATACGGCATAATAATTTTGATAAAAACTAGACAAACTGTTAGCCTCCAAAAACATTAGCCAAGGAACCAAATAGGTCAATACCAGCTAAAGGACAGGTTATTTTGCTTCTGTTTGGATTTGATTATTAACTTTCCCTAGAACAGCAAATGAAATATTATCCTGGTCTGTCCATTGGTATATTCAAATAAGATGTTTTCTATCTCCAAAACCATTTGGGAAGGGTTAGCATTAAATAACTTGAAAGTTTTCTGACAAGGTACCCAAAACTGAACTTTCTCAGAAACTTACAAAGATGACACAGCAGGATCACCCATGCAAATAAGCAGCAGAGTTCTGAGAAAGTCTTTACTCAGTACCCATGCACAGGGTTGCCTGGAATTTTTCAACTAAAGAATAAGTACCTTTCTCAGGCTACACTCAGGGTAAATATATGCAAGATAGCTAGAAGATGTCTGTCCTGTCACTGAAATGCAAACATCTTAATCTTAGTCTTCATACCTACAGACAATACCCCCAAATAAGTAACTTGCCTTATTGTTAGCATTATGTTCAATATGACAAAACACACTAAAGGCAGGCAGAGAATGGCTTAAGGTGCAGAGATGAAGACTAAAATTCAAATGCTGCAAATAAATTAATTGTGGATGCACCTACTAGTTCAATAGTGAAGAATGCCTTTCAATGGTCTAATTTACCCACCAACATAAAAGAAGTTTGTTTCACTGACTCCTGTTATCCCTTAGTGGATTTTCAGTAACAAATTTTGTACCTATTTCCAGTATTTCTTCCATCTGTCATCAGTGTTTATTCAGGGTGTACACTAAAGGATGGGGAATACAAGCAATACATTTTAAGTTCTTCAATCTAAATCCTATTTTTTTGCTTTCTGCCTCTTTCCTAAATATTAAAACAAACAACTAATTTCTTCAAGACCTTCTTACTAAAAATAGTTGGTTGGACTGCTTATTGTGTTAGCTGAAACACAAACATATGAAAAAGGAAAGGGGTTTGTAGAAAAAACATTGAAGAGAAAAAAAAAATCAGATTTCATCTGGCCTTCCCATCATCACTTAAGAGAATTGTTTTGTAGTTACATCATCAGGAAATAAAATACTATCCTCCAAGGACCCCGACTCTTTACAGAAGGAAAAAAAAAAAGGAAGGCTCAAAGTTCATATTCCCCCCCAGAGGAGCTCAGCTAAAGTTGCATTTTTTGTCATAATAAAATTAAAAGAAAAAAAATTAAAAAAACACAACAGAAAAAGCTCCCTTAGAACAACTAATTAAACAAGATGACTTGGAATTTAGATTTTCCGTTTTCAAACTCTAGGCTGTGGGACTAAGTGGAAAACATTGTACCTAATCAGTAACAACTTAAAACTACTTTATTATCAGTGCTAGAGAGGAACTGCCCTAACCCAAACCTTCCGCACATTCTTCTTGGCCCTGAGCTGGAGGACAAACGCAATGTTCCACACAGCGCGGGGCTCGGCCGGAGCCAGCACCCGGGGCCGAGCTGCCAAGGGCGAGCCGGCTGCCCAGGGCCCGGCTGCCCAGAGGCGGCAGGGCCCGGCTGCCCAGAGGTGGCAGGGCCGATCTGCCCAGGCGGCGGCCGCACCGGAGCGCACCGGGCAGCGCGGCGGGGCTGCACCGCGCCTTATATGGCAAGGCGCTGACGTAATGGTGCATAGGCTCGGGCCGCCCGCGCGCCCATCCCTCATTGTTCCGCGGGAGCGCTGGAATGCTCGCAGCAGCCCCGATGCCACCGCGCAGCGCCCGCGCTCCGCAGCACCGGCTCACCCGGGATTGCTATAGCCCGCCAGCGCAAGGTAAGGCAGAGGGTGGGAAGCAAGCTTCTTCTGGCAAGCACTGGCGCTTCTGGCTTTTTCCTGTTGAGATACCTTTTTTATTTTTTTTTTTTTTAAAGTCACTTCCAAAGAAAAAAAAAAGAGGGGTGAGGAACTGAGAAACAATGAAATACCCCAAAACAGCACCAGGAGATCTAGAAGATGTCTGGTGAATCATACATAGGGTGACTATTTCAAGCGTTAAAAACTGTCTTTAAAACAATTCCTGCAGAGGCAACAGGCGAGGAATTAATTTAACATTAAAGAAGGAGAGAGTTATGAATTACACACACTTTCCAAATGGTCGGATAAAATCATGACTGCATTTAAAGCTGTGGAAGGAGTCCAACAGTATTGTAATATATTAGGTAGAGCTACTGCCTCTCTTTCTGCTGCATTTACGTGCATATGCTATATATTAGCAGGCATGTACACACACATGTCTCTAAGCATTTACTCTACTTTTGAAAAACTTCTACTGTAGTTTTCAGAGCGATGTATAAATTTCCACACATATTACTTTGCAATAAGACTATGCTATGCCTAAAAGAAAGAATTGCAACTAGTTTAATTGCTAACAAACTTTTCAACTCATACACACTGCTTCCCTCTTCTGTGTCTTGCGTGCAAGTGTCAAATCACAAGAGGGCAGAACTGTCAGATTTTTATGAAAGAAAACTTTTAATCCTCGTCAAACACATGATGAGTGTGAGGATCAGAAAGCACGCTGCTCTCTTCAAGGCTTGTTCTGCAAGATGTTCAACAGTATTGCAGCTATTAACTACAGAAAACAGGGAACGATTAACAGCTCTGACGAGGCACAAAGCACCTTGAAAGATTAGACTTCGGTGTGTTTATAATTCACACCTGCGTAGTATGCAAAATTACACTGTCCTCTCCGTTAATTAAGGGCCAAACCCTGTCAAATCTTTGTTCATAGGAACAACTGCAGTTAAGTCAATTGTACTGTCCTACCTGCAAATTAGAACTACTGAGCACTGCTCTTCAGAGTCCTACGTGTAATTTAAAATGTTAGAAAAGTTAGACATTATGACCTTGAATTTTGAACTCTTCTTACAGGTAAAACACATTTTTGGTATGTTCTCCTTTTCCTTAGTACAAAAATAAATGCAATTTTAGGAGAGAAGTAAGGGTTCTTTTTCCAATTATTTGATGTTTTAAATCCTGCAAAATCCTCGTTCAATTATATATTTAGGACAAAGCTGGTACTAACAGATGCATTGTTGTAGTATCACACATACATGGATTTAGAGGATGAGCCAAAATATCTTGTGTGAAATTTTTCATAACTTTTTTTTGGCTTTAAACATGGAGAAAATATGAAGCAGTTATTTTTAACATACTCCTAAAAATGTAAACATAAAGAGACATTTAATTTCAAATCTAATTCAGGTATTTGTGTATTATTAACCTGGCAAATGGATAAAAGTCACATCCATGTTTCCCACCTATTCTTTTTTGTAACAAGCAAAGTTTATACCTCTGTTGAGAGAATCTGGGAAGAGGGCACTGTATAGTGTACATATAGAATGAAAAGAATCCTAGCAGCCAGAACAAATGTAATTTCACAGTACAAAAACAATATCCCATATCAGTATCCTGACCTCCTTAAAAAGTCTTCTGCTCACTATTCTGTCATATGTGCAGAGTCCTTGCAGTTTAAAAATGACTACTTAGTTTTCTAAATATCCAGTGTGAAGTTATAGAGTAGAAAACTTAGCTAGGTTGTGAACAGATGTGTTAGGAACCAAAGTTAAGTGACAGTCTTCAAAAATAGTATCTGAGTAGAAAGGACGAGCTGAAGAAGTCGAAAGACTACAATATGGCAAAGAAAAAATATTAACAGGAATGCCATGCATGCAATAAATTTGACAAAAACACTAAGCAGAAAAAAGAAAAATGTCTCCCCATAGGTACGAGACAATTTAAATCCAAATCCAACAAAGAAGGGTGACTTCTATCACTGATTACTGCTTTAGCAGTATCTAAAGTACCATCTGTACTCTGAATACTGCTCTCCTAAAACAAATCATAACATCTATCAAAAGCCAGAATTCTACTTCTCATAGTCTGTCTTTCTCAGATTAAAAAGAAAACATTCCTTACTTAATACTTACAGAGCCAATTTTGCTCTCATTTATACTCGTAAAACTCCAGAATAATTAGATGGAGGTACAATGATTAAACTGTCTCACTGCTGTTTCCCCCCCCACCACCACCTCTCTATTACACTCCTTTATTAGATCAGATTTCTTAACATGTTTTGGGTATTAATGGATTGGTATTCCTAATTTTAAGCGATTAAATGCTAGTTTCTATTAAAAGTAAAAGGACAGTGAAAGAAAAGAATCATCACATAACTCAGTCTTAAATAATTGTATTTCTTCATCTAAATTTTTTATAGTAATTTTTCACAACATCCAATGTGAAAAGATTTTAAGAACAAATATATCCTCCAGAAATGAAAGTCAAGTTCCTATCAAAATGCATTGACCCTTTGTTCCTTTCCCGTCACTTCCCTTTCCTCCACTGACAAACATCTGCTGACAGCAGAATTTTTAGAGATTTGATCCAGAGGACAAAGGATAGTTTCTATTCCCCATCACTAGTAAAATCAAATTATTTCTTGATTTGTGCTGAGCAACAGAATTTTCATACTATTTACCTTATACTATGATGAATTACCAATTTTGCGCTTGTTGTGGCATTAAAAAAAAAAAAAAAGCCTGGTTTTACTCCTGGTGAGTTACCCCTCTGTGGCAGATCTTAAAAAACTGCTACTTTTCTTCAGGAGAAATTCTTTACCACATGTAAACATGGCAAGGGCAACTAAGCTACTACAGCTCCTCTGGACCTCTCGTATGAGCAGCTGTTCTCAAATCCTGGCTGCGGTACTACCTGAATAAAGTTCATTTAAAAAGCAATTAAAATATCTAAGTCAGAGAATCCTAAGGAGTTTACAATGTAGGAAGACATATCTTTAAAAACCATTGTATATAACTGTAGCTCTGTCTCATTAATTGTTTCCCTCAACACTTTCTCTTGTCACCAAGTTGATTTGAACTTAGAAACTGTGTCTTAGTAATAATTTTTAATTGCTTAGGGTTTTTGTTTCATACGTAATAGATTCTGCCATGGCACCCTTAGGGTTTAGGTTGAGCTTCTTGATATAGTTGAAAGCTTGGTTAGTTCAACCATTCACTAAACTGTATTACTCAGCTCCAAGAAGGTAAAAATCACTGCTGAAAAATTCTAAATATAGTCCCCAGTCTTGTGATTTAAGTAATGGATACTTTGACTCTTAACACCTCTCAGTACATTATGCTGATTTTGAGGTTTGCTGTGTTTTCTGTCAGCAAGACAAAAATCACTTTGACTGCATGTCCAGTGCACCATGATGTTCCTGAAGTTCAGTAGCTGCGCTCACTCCGATGCACCAGTGGTGCATTCTCAGGCAGTTACAGCTCATCCAGAGTGTTCACAACCTCTAACAGGATGTCTTTGAAGATTTTCTGAGGCAGTCTGTACCCACCAGTTAAAAACAGTACAAAAACACCTCCCAAAGCAGTTCCTCGCCAGGGCTGATGTGACTGTGAAGAGGTGAATGTTCATGCAGACAATGAATCCTGGCTGAACACCCAGCAACACCATCATAGAACCATCCTTTAGCAGCAGTAGGGAAATATTGGGGGTGAAAGTTCAACTCAGCTTTGCTACACAACATTTCTACACAACTCAAGATCGTAACCTTGGTCATTCAAGCTGATAAATGTGTGGACTTTTTGCCTGTTGCAGAAGTCACGCCTGCTGCTGCAGCTCATCATGCACATGATGATGATGATGTAACACAGCTGCTCGACTTCAGCCTCAGGCTGGGCAGGTGACCACCAGAGAGTGGCTGCTGAGGCAAAGCAGCAGAACTTGAGCCATTGTGCTTCATACTGCTTGCTCTAAGAAGCTGAGAAACCAGAGCCTGCAACCACCACTGCTCATGCCCAAACTCCCCAAAGCTTTACAGACGTACATCAGGAAGGGTACACAAAGCTCTAGTGAACATGACTGAAAACGTGGATGGGAAAAAAATCCACTCTTGACAAGAAAAACACTCATCTTGCATACATGTCAGGGATGTGAAACAACAAACATCTGACTTCATTATGCTTTATAGATTTCCAAAGGTCTGGGAAGCAACACAACAATTGCACTTAAATGATGGATAGAGTTCCTAAAATCTGCCTTAAACCTAATATTCAAAGCATTTTCTTTAAAATTCATTGCAGACAGCTGATTTAAAACTTTGTCTTTTTTTATGAGAGACATAAAGCTTATCTAGTGTTTGCATAGCAACTATCGCAATGACAGAGTGAGGGAATGAAGAAAAACTTTAAAAACTGAAATGAAGCAGCATGAAGCTACTGCCATAAAAAAACCACATAAAACTGGCTGCTTAAAAATAGAAAGTAATGCACTCATAAAACATTTTAATTACACACTGAATTTTAGCAATTGGACAAAACTATCTCAGAATTAAATTTAAGCTGACTGAATTCTGTCAGCTTTCAATGGATTTAATATTTTTTTTGGTACAATTTATACAGCTTTCAGTCAGTAAGTCTAATTATGAAGAAAATAGATTTTAAAATTTTATCACATTTAAGTTTGGCCTACCTGAAACTAACATCACCCATCACATTCCCAAACATAATTCTATTCTACTTAGCCACAAAGAGGTTTCTCAGAAGAAGCCTAGTAAATGCCACAGTTGTTTTTGTTTTCAACTTCAAAATGCTACCCCTTGGTCAAGCACATTCTACACCTCAGAAAAGCCATTCTGTTACTAAAAACATATCATACCAAAAAAAAGAGCAGCCAATCCCTAATCTAAATACCTGAAAACCAGCATTGAACACACTAACCTGGATGTAGGAAGGTGTGGGGAAAAAAATGCAGTGGTCAAGTGTTAATGCTTAAATCTGAAACATTTTTCTTAACTTGCAAAATACTACTATATACTCTTTCATGTAAAGAGAAAAGTTTTTTTTAATTAGCAGCCGAAAACGAAATTCTGAAACTAAACACTGAATTGTCTTCAATGAAAAGGCCACCAGGAACCTTGGCAGCCCTAAAACCTCTAAAATCTGTGTTTCTAAAGACACATCTGATATATAAATGAGCACGTTCATTTGTATGCATATGAGTAAGCAGAGCAGGGGGATGAAAGCCTCTACAGCGAAGTCAGCAAGTACAGCTTCACGACAGCCAATTCCAGATGACAAATAGCTGCCTCCGAGGGTGGCGCGGGGACGACACCAACCGGTGGAGAATGCTTATTAGGCTTCTGCTGGGAGATTCACACACTGGTTCTTTTTTGGCAAAGCAGCAGCCAAGAGCTGACAGGAGTAGTCAGGCTTGCATACGTTGCTAACCCATAGAAAGGAGGAGAGAGGAAAATGTACCCTGGTATACAAAGGAGCAGCCACTTCAGAAAGGATCTTCTTGCCCCTGCTTTGGTCCCACCGGCCACTTAGAGCTACACAGGATTATGTCATCTCTGTAAACAGCAACACTTCCTTATTTCCGTCAGGATTAACGCGGTGGGAGGAGTCTAAAATTGACACTGGTAACATTTTATAACTTGTAAATGAACTTCTCACTTACCTAGATTAAAGCAGTTAACTAAACAATTTGCAAGTTCTGCTAGCGAGAACTCCTTTATTTTCAGCATTTGAAAGCACATTATAAATTAATGATAAAAGCTAAAATGTATTACATCAGAAACATACTGTACCTGAAAACATGCTACAGCTCCTTCAGTGACATCTGAAACAAGAAACTATAACCTGAATACCACAGACCATCAGCCAAGAGGCAAGGAAAGAGATCAAGTAGGGCATGTAGCCAAATGTCACATAACGATACTGAGTTATAAATCAGTTTGGGCTGCACTAACAAGGCACAGAATGTTCAACTGAATGCACAGTTCCTTAAAGAACAAGGAACTCAAAGTCTTCATAAGAAGGCACAAGGGAAGCATACATACACATGACCCTGTTCTTTCCTAAAAAAGCCTTTTCCTATGACAGTTTTTGAAAGGCAAAGAACACTGGAAAACAACTAAAGATGGAAAAAGTAAGTATCTCTCTTGGCTTTAGGAAGACTGCTCAGACCAATTTTAAAAGAGTTTAAGAAATCATTGGTCACAGAAATGCTAGAACTAGTTAAATCCACTTTCTTCATCCCAATAATTTAGGGGGATTTCCCCTAGGAAATAGAGAAATATTGATTTTGTAAAGCAAGGAAGTTACTCCAGCTGCTGAACACACATGCAAGTAGCTAAAAAACCCAAAACACCACAATCACCCTAAACACTGCTGTTGGCACTCTGATTAGACATACTACTAAATGATCCAATTTCTTTTACTCTTAAGCAGGATATTTGATCTTTAACACAGTGAACAACCAAGGCTGCACAAAAATGTAAACATCTTACTTCAACACATCATAATCAACAGACCTGAGAGTAAAAAATGTTCTTCAGTTAAACAGTTCATCACAGGTGAAGAAGCTACTTAAACTACCATTTGCTATTGAGCTGTGAATTAAATGTCAAGTAAACCTTGGTTAGAACTATAACTATTAAAAGAATTCTCAAACTATCATCATCTTTAGGTCTCCAATGTAGCTTCCTGTCCTGTAATCTAAAACAATGTGTTCGTCCTCTTTGAAGAGGATCAGTTTGAAAAAGCCATGTAAACTTAAATGCTGAACCAGAGCTCCTTTGCTCAGGATTAACATGTTTTAGACAAAACATGAATTGACGTTGCACCTTTAGATAATTCACCAAGTGCTCCCAGGTCTATGTGGCCAGAGGCCTACTGGGAGAAAAGAAAATACAACTTCCAAACACTTAGCAGGTTTAGAACAGATAGCAAGAAAATGAATTATCTGCCAGGTCACTAAGTCGCCAGAGCTATAGAGGCTCAGTACCTAGAACTGTAAGCAGACGCAATTTGTAATGCATAAGGAAAAGTTCTGATACAATTTCCAAAGGTCATAGAGTGAAAACCAGGAAACTAGCAGGATTCTTGTAGCTTTGAAGTTCAGCTAGTTAACCCTGCCACAATGCACTGCTACCATCTCTTTCACCTGTGCCTCCAACATGAAGTGCTGGCCAAGCCCATCTTAGAGAAAATGGACACCCTCACATTAGCAGGTCTATGGGAAAAGATGCATATTTAGCTTCAATTTAATAATTATATAATTATAATTATTATATAATTTTATTATTCAATAATAAAATTGTTAATATCAATTCCGTTTGATATTAACACTATTGCTGTTAATATTATTACCTACAGTCTTGGCTACCAGAAAGAGTTGCAACTGTATCAGAAAATCTGATAAAAGCCTCAACTGCACTGCTTCATGCAACTTAGCATCAGGGAAAATTTAAATGCCTCAAACTAAATTTGCAGTAACAATTAAGATTTAAGTTTTCTGATAAAAAAGAAGAAATGGGGTGCCACCCAAGCTCAGTTTCAAACACTCTGAGTTTATTAAACACATACACAGAGCTTCTTCAGGCAGTAAGCGCACCAGAAAAAGGGCTTATTTTTTTACCTGAGGATGTATGTATATAATAAAGGTTTATGGGTATGAACAGAACAGAACCCTCAAGAAGTAATGGAATTTGAATCCTGCAAAGCAGTGACACCACCTGTATAATTTCTGACAAATGTTTGTCTAATTGTTTACAACCAGCCTTATTCCTCCAATTACTGGCAAACTCTCAGTCTTCCCTAACAGTGCCATTCAGTACTAAAGTATCTTTATTTAACTTACCATATTTAATCTATGTAATTTAAATCACAATTTCAGCATATAAATTCTTGTACACTGAGCATGAAGAGTCCATAATAAAGTTTCCAGACAAATTCCACCTGTCTAGAAGCAAGTGGCCACTGAGCAGCTTATCCAGGGCTGGCAGCATGAGTAGAATGCCTTCAGTTCAAAAGAATAAGTGAGCACGGCAGCATGGAAAGTTCTAAATTTTACCACTGCTGATGCCTGACAATATAAGGCCATGGTTAGCATAAGAGATAGGCACAGTGCCTACTCTGCCCATGGATGAAATGCCCCAGGCATTTATTTTATATAAAATGCATGTTAAAATTGTTTTAGAGAACATCTAGTTCCTGTAAATGTTATGGGAAAATTACACTTATGACTAACCAGTCTCCTCAGTGACATGATGTGGCTGAGTGCCATTTTCTGTCATACCAAAAATATTAACTAATTGAAGTTAAAAAAAGTTTGCATAAATTAAATCCTTGCACAATTATGCCCAATTCTGGTCAAGACAGCAGTACCAGCACTGCCTCAGGTACATGATATACCAGGACAGCACCCATTTTCCCACCTGTGCCCCCCTTAAAAACATTCCATAAAAGAGGTTCACCTTGAACCTAGGCACTATGAAGTTACATACAGAATAAGAAGAAAATTCACAGGATTTATCTATAGAAATTGCTTTAAGAAAACTCAAAATCTTCTCTTAATATAAAACAGTATCATTAAACTGAAGTGTAAAAATGTGACTTAAGGGTTACAAACTTACAGTGAGCTGAAGCAACTGACTCATTCAGAGAAACAAACTTCTGCAAACTCCTCAATCAACTGAAGGATACAGAGTAAATAGCCAAGACAAAAACTCACACCTCCAAATATTACTCTTCCAGCAACAGTAAACACAGCACAGCAGTGATGGCAAAGTAGTATTTGCCTTACACAAACCAAACACACGTGGCTGGGATCATCAGTCTAGTAGCAACCTCACCAGAAGTATCCACAACTTGGGCAAGCTGCACTCTCCTGTTTGTGCCTAATCTTTCCATGGGGAGTGGGGGTGA
This sequence comes from Pyrgilauda ruficollis, assembly GCF_017590135.1. Taxonomy (NCBI): domain Eukaryota; kingdom Metazoa; phylum Chordata; class Aves; order Passeriformes; family Passeridae; genus Pyrgilauda; species Pyrgilauda ruficollis. The sequence goes on from NW_024515875.1 coordinate 311,235, forward strand.
AGACAGGCAGGGCTCCAAAGGACAGTTTTCAGGAGCTGAATTAACTCCTGTACCAGTTTTTCACTTGGTAAAACAGCAGGAGGCTGCAACCTTATAGATTCCTAGTACTGACACTCTGAATAGAAAATGCAAACTCATTCACCTGCCCACAGGGTAAGGGGTGAATTTAAGCCCTGACCTGTTTATCTCTGCAGTATTGAGTGTTTTATTACACTGGTGATTTTAAAAACAGCTCAGTAACTGTGGTCAAGCAATAACATTCTACCAGGAATAACACTTCAAGTATACACTTAAAACTCAGGTTCATAAAGACACAAATTTTCCCATCAATTTAACTTGTTAGCATGTAACATTAAATGCAATCATTTAAATGACACTGTTGTTTAAAAATCACAAATTATAAAAAACAGTACTTCTCTTGATTTATTTTGTGTAATTACTGCACTTAAAACCTGTTTGGATTAATAATAATTCTCAAAATCTGTTACAGTAAGTTAACACTGTTTCTTCCATTTTAATAAATCTGATGATCAGGCACAAAATTTCACTTGTTAAAGATGAAGACAAGACAGAAGCAGGACCTGGATTAGTAACTGAAAAGTTCTGCCTCAGTCTTGTTGCTTTGACCCCTATACCACATCTCTTGTGGTTCATCTTTCCATTTCCTTCAGAAAGCTTTCCATCTGCAAAACTGTAATTTGCTGGCTGACGTAAATTTGAAGAGTTCCAAATTCTGGTGTTGCATCTGAAATTACTGGCTTTATTTCTGACTTTACAGGCAGTATGGTGGGAGACACTGAGAGATGGGGGAGGAAGGAGAAGGCGGTGAATACGCACTATCATAATATTAAAAAAAATTCCTGAATTACTAACTAACAAAACCTAAGTGCCGTTCCTGTGAGCTGGTTACCTTATTGAGGTATTTAGATTCAGAACAGAAGAAGATTAAGTCATACTGCATGCAGAATCATATGGCATTGAAATGCCAACAGTAATGGATACTGACTTCAAAGAATATCTGAAATAGCTGTTAAATCTAGAAAGAGGAAAGAAAAAAGCAGAGTGCATCTGAAAAGCAGTGACACATCAGAGTGCAGCTCACAATTCATTGTGCCATGTTTTCTAATAAGCTGAATGCTGGGACCCCGAGTTTTTTAAGGCTAACTTCAAGTAAAGCTCATTAATATTGCGGTTTCTCAGGTTAGCAGTCATTTAAAATGTTTTCAGGATAAGCAGTCAAGTCAAAAACCAAACCAAATAGCTGCCAACAATTTAATAGGAAGCTCTTCTTCACTCCCACCTAAAAATCTGACTCCCACCTCCCTATCATAATCTCAAACACTGTAGATGGCTGCCATTAGAAGATTAAAAATGAACAACAGAATTAATAATTTTCATGCTGACATTCAAATCCTTACTTTCACAGAAAGCATTAATGCTTTCTACACAAGACTGATATTTTGACAGGTGACTTCCAAGAACATCTAGATAAGGAAGGAATGTAATTCAAGATAGAAAATTTTTTTTCTTAAATTGAGGTTTTGTAATAAAACAAAACTGAATTTTAGTGCTGAAGTAAAATTACTTGAACTGGAAGTTAATCCAGTCTTAAATCTTAAATTAATCAATATAAGTTTGTTAAAATTTTCGCACATCATTTACTGTCACCAAATTTACCCTGGATTTTGTAACATTTATGAGTGCAAATATCCCTATATCACCAGTAAGACAGCAATTTAGTAGTTGTGAAATCATGGTCACAAACAACATCAGTGTTCCAAAATAAATAATTTTTAAAAGCATTATCTACATATGTTTACTCAGCATCACGGCTAAATACATCTGGTTATCCATGCAAAATTTTGCCCGTTAACCCAGAACTGACAATACCATTCATCTTCTATGACTTTTATTAAGACTTGTAAAGCAAGTCAGCATTTTAAGCATCAGATAAAATGATAATTACTTTGTGATAGTCTATGGAGTAATAAGAGCTCACACCTCCCTCATTAAAAGTTCTCATTTTATAAAATAAATTTCCATATTGGGAAATTTGCCTTACAGTCTCTTGCAGCTGAGACACGCTTTGTGGAGGTTTGTATCCTAGCATAAACAAATTCTTTGAAATTTACAGATGTAAATTAATGTAATGGAAAATAAATTTTAAAGTAAGTATTCACATTCTGCTGGGAAGTGCTGACTGATTCAGATGAAGCCAGCAGATTACACAACAGCTATGGTATGTTGTTGCTGCTGTAATTTCAAAGGCTTTTGACTTTCTTTATGACAGGGGAAAAAGAAGCATTAATAAAGATAATAGCCATAAAAAAAGCTGCAACATGTCTTCATAAAAACTGCACATGGATAAACAGAACTTTAGGCAAAGGAAAAGAAAAAATAAAAAAAATGCACAGCCACCCCAAGATCAGAAAGAAATACATTAACAAACACAAATTTTGTTTCAATGAACTGTGGAAGGCACAGACTGGCATTCTTACAAAAATAAATATGTAACTGCACTGGTGTAAAAAAATTACTACTTGCAAGATTTACCAAAAATGATGAAGCATGTTTCTTCTCTTATTAAAGGCCAGACTATGTCTTATTGCTAACTGGGAAGAGTGCCTCAAAGGAAGAGGCATGACTTCATCCACATTTAAAAGCTTTCAGCTTAAAGCTTTTACTTGCTTTGTACCAGGGGAAATTGAAGGATATATCCAAAAACTTTAGAAGGACCTCTCATAAACCACGTCTTTCATCTGCAGAAGGGTAAAGAGCATGACCTAGTTAAAAATGTGTATCTTTATGATTTAAAAAAAAAGAATCACAGAGATTAAAAATCACTATAATTTCTGAAGAATGGTCTGATACAGATATTGACAATATGTACATTAAAAACTCCATAATACTGGAGAGGAAAGACAAAAGCTGAGGTTTACAAACCAGTGTCTATTTCACTTGCATCCTTAGAAGACAGCCTTTTCTAAAGTTACCACTACAACATTGTTTAAACAAACAAAAAAAACTTTTTATTCTTATTATTCAAAGAATAACAACTCATTCCAGAACTAACTAAAAAAATTAAAAAACAAATGTGTTGCAATCTCAGCCTCCTGTACTTTCTTTGGTTTCTGTGAAACACAAAGGAAAAGCTGCCCCATTAGAATTCTGTAAAAACATAAATCTCCATGTAATACAGGTCACCCCAGGAAAATGGAAAGTCCCTCTTAAAGACAAATGTTATGACATGACACCAGGACAGTGAACTGTTATGGGAGTCTCCATGTCTTGTAGAGAATACAGCCATTATGTTGCCAAATATAAGGTAGTGTAGCTGAAGTTATATGCCCTTGGAAAAAATTAAGAAAAACAAGACGACACAATTGAATGCACAGTGTTAACACCAAGAAGCTCTAGCCTGCATACTGAGGGAAACAACTACAATGAACAGAGGAGAGCTGAGAAATACAATTTCTTCTAGGAAATAAAGGAGCAGTTAACTGGTATTGCAAGTAAGTACAATATTAAACCACCATAAAGCAATAATTTATAACAGAAGCTCTGAAGTAATAAGACACTGCCCTGACTGTCTTTAACTACCTATCAGTCATGTTCATAAAAACAATTTTCAATGTCTGTTTTTGCTGCCCTCAATTCAGAAAGGGTTGTTGTAGTCCTGTGAAGTCAACTGCTTAGAGCTGTGTAAAAGCTCTGTCTAAATGTCTACCTACCTTTGCCTAATACAAAATTACATGACCATGAAATTTAGCTGGCAAAGGAAATGATAAAATATTTTATTGGATAGGGGAGTGTCTCTTCTTCTTAAAAAACTGTTATTTATTTAAACCAACTTTTTTGACCTTTGCATATTTTCAGTAAAATTGCTCTCTCAGATACTCTGAATACTGTTCTTCAGGGAGACAGTATTTTGGATGAAGTCAAAGTATTTTTACCCTATCACCAAAGTCATTAAGTGTTATTATCAGTTAAAGCACTTCTTCAAGCACATGACTTTTTAATTCAGATAATATACATAACCAAGCACTAACCCACAGAACTCGAGTTCCAAAAAAAAGCCCTGACCAAAATTAAGCAGTTAATTTAAGAACACAAGCAAACAAATAAATAACACCAAAACTCCCAAACATTTTAGGGTCCTCATCCATTCTTAGGTGCGTATGTGCAGACACAATCACTGTGGCCTACTGAACCCTGAAACAGGAACCCAGCAGCCAAGGAAAATTCTTTTCAAGTATGAACAGACTCCCAGTTGACTTCTTAAAATAACAATCTTTATCCAAAAAATCACTATCTATTCAGCAGTATTAAGTGTATTTTCTATATAGGAATATATGACTAAGCATACAGTTACCAAAAGCAAGTGAAAAACCTTAATGACACAGTATCAAAAAATATACCATGCTTAATACATTCCTTTTTTCTCTCTAGAAACACATTAAAATCCTTTAACTCCTAGTTGCTGAACTGTGCTCTTAACTTCAATCAAGTGATTTTACAGAAGTATTCTTTAAAAATGAAACAGACCTGAGTTATTACCAATATTTACTTGTGAGTCTGTTTCAATGTTAAAACTGCATTTTGTCTTTTGAATGAAGGAATCATTTTTAAATACCCAAAGTCTTTTGGCATGACCAAAGAAACAGACTCTCTTGAAAATCCTTACACAACAATCCAGGTACCAGTAATAAAGGAACTTTTGTTCAAATAGCCCATGCAACACAGACTTCATCAGACTTGACTTGATTGTCAACTTATTTTATTCATTATTTATGCACAATCATCCACTTGAATCATAAAAAATTTAGAGAGCATCTCTATGAAAATTACAATTGTTTGTTACTATTTTGCGTAAGAGCTTCTTTTTTTCAAAGTAATGTAAGAGGCATGACTTCCTGGATCATTAAGACTTTCCTTTGGCCAGAGGGATATCAACTAGTTAATATGGAAGTGTTGGGTAAAACACTGATTACCTAAGGTACTAATGACCACAGCTAAATCTGCCTTAAAAAAATAAATTACAGTGAAGCAAGCTAAAATAAATTAAATGCTAGTAAGTCCAAGTAACCATATTAGTATGTCTTAACTTCATGCACACACAAAACCTGAGTTCATTCCAAATGAAATTGTTAGTTGTGCTTCTGTTATGGTTTTGTAGCTATGGCAATGGTAAATCATCAATTGAACTTCACTACTAAAGCATTCAGAGACAAGGGTGGGGAGGGAAAAAAGATTTTTACACTAAAAAGAATTAGAAATGAAAGTAGCATTGAAAAGGGGACTGAAGTTTATATACACAGTAAAAAGCTGCCTTTGAGATGGTGCAGTCCTCCCCCCATTTATTTGTTCTGTCAACCAGCAGCATTCCTTCAAACTCATTTCACAAACTTCTCCCTTTCCATTGATACATTTTCATATCTGTTCCCCCCATTATGTTAATTGACTGGTGTACAGAATTTGTGACTGCTTCAAGTCTTTGATGTTTATGGCTACTTCCCATTCTGTTAAATTTTAATACAAAGCATTTTATTACATTCAACATTGTACAACTTAGGCACTAAAACAGAAACAGTAGGGACTGTGAAGATGTTATAAGAAATTTTATCATCATGGATTTCTATACAACATCACCATTAAATCAGACAAGTCTGGTGGACTGCAGTACAATAGTGAGGACTTCCTCTCTGTGCAGGAAAATTACATTGCTTCTGAAGGGGATGCTGCTGAGGCAGCCTGTTGCCCAGGAATAGATGCCTTCAGTCAGTCAACAGCTAACTAAAAGCTGTGCAAAGCAGGCCCTTATCTAAGTTCTTCCTGAACTAAAAGGGAGGCTGCAACAGGAACTTGTCAGTGGGAAGCTGTAAAGATTCATCACTTGGACATGGACTTCACAATAGTGACCCCAGACAAATGTGGAACAGGAATCCTATGTTTCAGCAGCAACTTCTGACAGCTGTCATCATATTTCAGAGGGGGGAAGAAATAAGGATTAATGGGTGTTTAAACAGTCATTTTGTACAAGTAGTCTTCATAACCAAATAATTTCCTTCACATGATCTACACAACTGAGTCTGTGCCATTCTTATGGATGTCATACAAATTCTAATTCTTTATTACTTCAACCTAGGCTTTTCAGATTTTGTTTAATACCAGAATATATTTATATTGAAATTGAAAGGAGGCATATGTGCTGGCCAAACCTAATAATACTTTAGACAAACTCCACAAACATCTCCTTGACAAAGAAAAGTCCACAAAAGAACCTAAGAAGCTGAGGTATTTGGAGGTTTCTTAGGCTCTTACATTAACAAACACACAACTTTATCCCAAGTCTCTTGCTAATTAAGTATGTTGCATCCCAATAAAGACTGAGTATTAACATAAACTTGTAAAACTAATTTGGGAAAATCATGATGAAAACCTTCAAGAATAATGTAAAAGCAGGGATGCACTGAGGCATATCTGCAAATCCAGGCCTAACACACATTAAGACATTTGAGCTTTGTTAAGTTCAAAAGGCTCAACTGAATACCTCTTTATCTGCTGACTGCCTTTGTGTGTGCATGTGTGTGCGTATTTGACATGAAGTCACAAGGCCTGCACTTTCACTAAGGACAGACTTACCTAATTTTGCTCTTGTGTGCTGCTTAGCAATTCACATTAGGCAGTCTAACTGCCCATTGTGGCTACATTTCCTTCACATACTCAAACGTCCTTAAGTTTTGATTGTAAAATATCAGGATGGTTTATAAGTGACAAAGCTAGGAATTTTATGATGCTGTAAATCATATCTGCCCTTGAGGGCTGCACTGACCTAATTTCTCAAGCATTATAATAATCACATTTCTTTAAAAAAAAAGGCACAACACACACAAAAAGCCAGAGCTTGCATGCACATACCTAGCCTCAGCAAACAGCTAAGAGAAGTGCAGTTCCAGTGGAGTATAACAGAATAGTTTTGTTGCACTGATCCCTGTCAAAAGTTGAAAATGTAATTAAAGAGGCACAATAAGAAGTTGCTAAGTCTAAATGATCATGCTGAAGTGTTCATTACAAAAGAACTTCTGAATAGGAAGTAAGGCCAGTGGGCACTTCCAAATAATGCTGCAAGGAGAGGTCTGCTTGTAGTTACAAATGAATGTTCATGGAGATCTGGCAGAAATATTGTAGTATTTTAAGTGTGCTTTTAAATGCCCACTAAAATGGCTACAAAATACAATATTATTTCCTCCCACAGATTGAAAAAGCTTCTTGAACAAGAGACAGTATATCAGACAAAAAAAGAAAAGGAAAACAACAAGAAAATATCTAAACTGAAAGAAGAATTGACTAAACTGAAATCCTTTGCTTTAATGGTGGTGGATGAACAGCAAAGACTCACTGAGCAGTTGAATCAACAAAGTAAAAAAATTCAAGAATTAACCACTTCTACAGAACAAGCACACAAAAAGCTGGCTTTTGCTGAAGCAAAAATTCAAGAAGAGAAACAGAAATCCAGCAGGCTGGAGGCTGAAATTCACGCCCAGAGCAGTACGATTTCCCGAGACCAAGAAGCAATGATGGCCAAACTAACCAATGAAGACAGTCAGAATCGCCAGCTCCGGCTAAAATTAACGACTCTCAGCCGGCAAATTGATGAGCTGGAAGAGACCAACAAATCTTTACGAAAAGCAGAAGAAGAACTGCAAGATCTAAGGGATAAGATAAACAAGGGAGAGTGTGGGAACACTGCACTTATGACTGAAGTAGAAGAACTACGGAAACGACTGCTGGAGATGGAAGGAAAAGATGAAGAACTCACAAAAATGGAAGATCAGTGCAGAGAACTTAATAGAAAGTTAGAACAAGAAGCATCACAGAGCAAGAACCTTAAAGGGGAAGTGGATAAACTTAATAAAAGAATTATGGAGCTGGAGAAACTAGAAGATGCTTTCAACAAGAGTAAACAGGAATGTTACTCCCTGAAATGCAACCTAGAAAGAGAAAAAATTTTAACAAAGCAGTTGTCCCATGAGTTGGATGGTTTAAAAGCTAGAGTTGGCGAGCTTGAAGCAATTGAAAGCAAGTTAGAAAAAACTGAGTTTACACTTAAAGAAGATTTAACAAAGCTGAAGAGTTTAACAGTGATGCTTGTGGATGAAAGAAAAGCTATGGGTGAAAAAATAAAGCAAACAGAAGAAAAGCTGCAAACTGCAACTTCTCAGCTTCAGGTGGAACAAAATAAAGTGATGTCAGTTACAGAAAAGCTGATGGAGGAAAGTAAAAAGGCACTGAAATCAAAATCTGATGCAGAGGAAAAAATGTCCAGTGTTACAAAAGAAAGAGATGAATTGAAAAACAAACTCAAAGCAGAAGAGGAGAAAGGAAGTGATCTTGTTTCCAAAGTGAATATTCTAAGTAAAAGACTTCAATCTTTGGAAGATGTTGAAAAAGAGTTTCTTAAAAGTAAACGTAAGGAGAGTACTAAATCTAGCACCTCCTTGCAGCAGGAAAACAACATAATCAAAGAGCTTTCTCAAGAAGTTGAGAGGCTTAAGCAGAAGCTCAACGAAATGAAGTCAGTAGAAGATGATCTTATGAAAACTGAAGATGAATTTGAGTCTCTAGAACGAAAATATGTCAGTGAACAGGACAGAGCCAAGCTCCTCTCAGAGGAGTTGGAGGCTGTGAAAGTGGAATTGGCGAGGTATAAATTAACGGAAAAGGCAGAGTCCAATCAGGAGCGCCATTTTAAGAAACTCAAAGAAGAGGAAGCTAAATCGAGTCACCTTTCCAGAGAAGTAGATGCACTGAAAGAGAAAGTTCATGAATATGTGGCAACAGAAGACCTAATCTGTCACCTGCGAGGTGATCACACAGTTTTACAGAAGAAACTCCTCCAGCAAGAAAACAAAAACAGGGAGCTAGCAAGAGAAATGGAGAGCCTCACAAAAGAACTGGAGAGGTACAGATCCTTCAGCAAGAACATCAGGCCCGGTCTCAATGGAAAGAAAATTCCAGATGTGCAAGTTTTTTCTAAAGAAATCCAAACAGATCCAGCAGACAATGAACCACCCGATTACAAAACCCTCATGCCTTTAGAGCAAACGGTCATAAATGGGCAGCTCTATGAAGACAGTGATAATGAGGAGGAGCAAACAGCGTCTTTCAAAAGCAACTCATCGACCACAAATGCCGGAAACAAAAAATTATGGATCCCTTGGATGAGGTCCAAAGAGAGCCATCCTCAAAATGGAAAGATACACACAAAGCAAAATGGAAACTGTGCACAGACTGGAGATCTAGTGCTAAGCCATACACCTGGCCAACCCCTTCACATAAAAGTAACTCCAGACCATAGACAGAACACAGCAACCCTTGAAATAACCAGTCCTACCACTGAAAGCCCTCACTCCTACACAAGCACAGCAGTTATACCCAACTGTGGCACTCCAAAGCAAAGAATCACCATTATTCAAAATGCCTCCTTAACACCTGTAAAATCAAAAGCAGGAGAAGGTTACATGACCCCAGAGCATGTAATTTCTCCTATTACTATGACTACTACTTTTGCAAGATCTCAAACTCCTGAATCGTGTGGTTCTTTAACTCCTGAAAGAACTATGTCCCCTTTGGCTTTACCTGGCTCAAGTTCTCAGGAACAAACACTCTCCTCGGAGCCTTTGGAAATGGGAGCCAAGCATGCTGTTTTTAGAGTATCCCCAGACAGGCAGTCATCATGGCAGTTTCAGAGATCTAACAGTACAGGATCAAGTGTAATAACTACTGAGGATAACAAGATCCACATTCATTTAGGAAGTCCTTATGTCCAAGCTCTCACCGCTTCCAAGCCCATCAGCCCTTGCAATGCAGTGCAAGACAACAGAACTCCAGCACTAGCTAATGGCCTACCCACTAAGCCCACCAATAAAATCACCAGCAGTATTACTATCACACCAACAGCCACTCCTCTTCCACGGCAATCACAAATTACAGTAAGTAATGTCTATAACTGACCCCCATCCATGCTGACACCCTTACCAGCAACCCATCCTGTTTTTCATCCCAGCAAGAATTATTTGGAACAGCCTCTTTACTTTGGGAAAGTTCTGTGCATGAACTGTACAACAGCATATGGAACTAACGTTAAGTTTTGCCTGCTTAGTGTTATCAAGTGTGCACTTACTGTATATCTTCTCATTGAAATACAGTTATGTAAAATATTTAGTCTTGCACTTGTATAAATGCATCTTTATGTATTGCCATTTTCAAAATAACTCACATTACTTTTGACAGCAACTTGCCTTGGTAAAATATTTTAACATTACAAAAAAAACCCCAGTAAATAATTATTTTCATCATTGCTTGCTGAATATTTTTTGTTTGTTTTGTGTGGTTTGTATTTTTTCTGCATGTATGGTAGAATTTGAATTAAGCCATAATACTGCCTGCTAACTTCAGATAAGACTTGTTTCATTATCTTCCCTGCTATTTCCCAATTCCTTCTAGCCCTCTCATTTCAGGTAATTATCACTGCATCACACACAAAATATTATGTATTGTACAATGTTTGGTTAAAATTCTTTTTAAACCCTCATGCAAACTTTGCTTGTAAGTGAACCAAGTTCAGAAGCTTGTATCACAAAGTAATTCTCCCCAAACAAGGGTTTTTTCCCAATACAATAGAAAAACTGCAATCATTTAGGTATGCTATAAAACAAGAAACAGCAACATTTATATTTCTAAATAATAATTCAGAAGAATAGATTTATATACAATATTCAGATTTCATCTAAACTCCTAGCCACAAATGTGACAAACAGTATACATTTCACAAGTACTCTGAAGAAGAAACAGGATTACCAAACTATGGCATACCTTCATGTTTTTTACTTCAGACAGAGAAAGCTTGGGAGAAGCATTAAGAAGCAATACTAGATCAAGTCTCCAAAGATGCGGGCCTCTGGGTCTGGTATAAATAGGAGTGCCATACAGAATTGACAAAGCAGGTTAAGGTATTTCAGTGAGAATTACAGTATTTGTGCCTAGGAAAAGCACAGAAATGTAATGTGCCAAACAGTCAATTTCCCGTGAAATATTGCTAGCGGTGGAAGAGCTTCGCATACAACGTAAATCAGTCCAGAAGATCTGGAATGCACATTCAAAATCTTTTTCTGTACACTCCAAATCTAAATTGTAACAATTGTTCTTATTCTAAAAAGTTCTATTGTATTTTTTTAGAATAATATTCTAAAATATTCTATTCTATTCTTTTATTCTAAAAAAGTTATATTCTAAATGCCCATAAATTTGATGCTTTCGGGGGGTGGTGGTAGTATGTATTATTTTTAAAAAATTAAAAATTGCAACCTTCTTATCAACAAGGAAGTTTGCAAGTAGGCAGAAAGTCCCTATTCACTAAATCCTTATCTTTATTGTGCCTATATTCCCCAGAGGAAAAAATATTTCTGCAGTATAACTTAGCAACGGATTCAGCAAAGAACCTTGGCCTATGATATCACATAACAAGGGAACTTCTATCATTTTAAGTCCTTTTGATTGACAGGAAATTAAATGTTTATAACTGTAGATAATAACTACTTTTAGAACAGTTTCTATTGAAAAGCGAAGTCCACTGCCCATATACACTTTTTTCAGTAAACAGTGGGAAGAAAAAAAAATTAAATTATATATGTGATAGAAATGGATAACAACATATGTATTGGAGTTGAATAATGGCAATTTCAAAAAGAGAAATTGTGTGTGGAACTGCACAACCCCAGCTTACATAATCTGAAGTTACTAGGCTTCATAAAAGGTCCTTCTTCCTTGTTTTGTCTCACTCTATCTCCATGGCTGCACAAGTGAGCTCTGACCAAGACCTGGGTCAGAAAGAGTATATAGTCTTATTCTGCAAAGCAAACTTTGACTCACACCTACTTCAGGGAAAGTTGCTGTTGAAGACAGCAGCCAGAACTGCTGTTGTTCTGCAGCCAGAACTCAGGCAAAGCAAAATCATAAAATTTTTAGAGCATATTAATTATACGAGCAAGTTACCTAATTACATTCAGGCTGCGCATTCTTAACTGCAGGGCTCAGTTAAGAGCCCAAAAATCAGTACCTTCAAAATACATTCTCTGCACTTCTGTTCTTTAGGATACTGCATACCCGGCTGATCTATACCTAAGATCTCTGCAGGAACACATTACAAGCATGGTACTGAATAACTGTGTCTGAAGTAGTCACATGCCAGCATAATAACAGACACCAAATTCTCCAAAAATTAAAAGACTAATGCTTGTCCTCCAGAGACCCTAAATTTTTCTTCAGCTAGAACTAAAAAGCGTGTAGGAAAAAAAATTCAGATCTCCCTTCAAAAATACACAGAAGTGTGTTGATCATTAACCACCTGGCCATCTATTAGAATATCTTATAAAAGAAAAGTACAAATAAGGGCATAGCAATAAGCACACACAGTCCTTTGGACAGTTACCAAGCTATTATGAATAAGGAAGTCCAGTCTTTAAAGGTAAGATTTGAATACAAAACCTAGATGAAAGTTCACACCATTTATAAGTATAATCATTTGACAGGAAAGTACTTCATTCCCTGTCTTACACTCATAATGATTTATCAATAACTGTCTAATTAACAAAAGACAAAGGAAGCAGCCACTCATGGCCATTAACTCCTAAGTAAGAAGCATCAGCACTGACTGGAAATGAAATTGCTACATTTCCTGAAAACGCACCTTCATTAAGGGATGCTTACATTCCCTTGCTGATGAAACAAACTCTGTGTAGATTTAACTGACTCCACAGCAAAATTTTTGTCAGTCAATCAAACAGATAAAAAAAAAATTGAATAATTATTTTTGCCTGAAAATAAGGTTTGCACAATGAAACAGGTTTGTTCGGTTTGAATTGCCAAGATCAATTTAAAAGCAGAGAAAATAAGCACCTGGATGTATTTGCTGAGAGCTGAAACTTAATTGTTTAAACAGAAAGAAGTTAGCTGTAATTTTATTTATTTAATTTTAATAATTAAAAAATGTATTAATTTTTTATTATTAAAATAGCACATAGAAAGCATAGCTTAAGGAAGCAAATTATTGAATTACAAATTAACCTCGACTTGTTCAGATCACTACTCCATATTTCAGAGTATTTCCATTTTGCTGAGTGGGAATAGCCACCTGCTTCCTTGGCAGACAATAAGAAAACAGCAGAGCAAGGAGAAATTTGACTAAGTTATCTGCACATTGATTCAAGCACTCTGAACAAAAAACATCAACCATAATCATATTAAAGTACGACAAGTAAGGCAACTTTTCTAGGATTTCAACTACTCTGTAAGTGGTAAGTACTGCTATTAATTTGGAGGCTGAGACACTTTTGCTTTCAGCAGTTGCTCAAAAGCCTAAAGTCTGACAGGTGTGTAATGGTTCATTTAAATCTTATGGGGAAATAAGGTCACATAAAAAGAAGCATTTATCAGAGGGATTAAGCTGTGAAAGAGAGCATAAAAACGGTTTTCAGCAGATCATAACATCAATTCTTTTCCAAAACTCTTGGCAAGCATCTCTAAGGTCTAAAAATCTACCCTTTCTCCTTTGTGTTTAGCTCCCAGCAAAAGGGAGAATTAACTGATTAAAAAATGACAGCAATTACTAGCCTACTTTCCTTCACCATTTTGGATTTGTTTCAGTGAATGATCAAATGGACACGAGAAGGCAGCACCAACACTGGTGTTTAGCATTTTTATGCCATTCTTTATATGTGATTAAATTTCTCAGAAGAAATACTTGCAATTTTTGTCCTTACAGGGAGGATGGATGAGGGGAGGGAGGGAAAAGGAGGAAAAGCAAAAAGAAGAGAATACCAAGTGGTAATCTGAGACCAAAGCGCCCATCCATCAACTATGAGGTAGTATTTCAAGTTATTTAAAGATCTTCTTCAAGACACTAATTAAGAAAAAGAATTGACAAAAATTACAGGAGCAGACTGCTAATCTTCCTGATACAAAGCCCCATAGCCAATACGGTGTCTGGGGACAGTATGTAAGGCTGTAATAAGAAAAAGATCTGTATGTAAGCATTTCATGCAAGGATTAGGAAGGCGTGCTCCCCACACTAGGGAAAAAATAATCAGAAACAGAATTGTACAGCACTATTTTCTGAATAAGATTCAATGGACGCTGCAGGGTTAGATGATGGAAATGGAGCAACCATCTGCAGGATGACTTTGTCCCTAGGAGACAGATACTGAGACAGGCAAAACAAAAACTGACAACTGCCTAATCTCCAGGCTTAAGGAAAGACTACCGAAACATTATGTTACCAAGAAACAGAAGAGAAAATTATCTTATGGTTTAAATACAGCACAAGTGGGTGTATAAAAATGTTTTAAAATTAACACCAAGTACTTTAAGTGGGAAATTGCTCAAAAAAAAAAGGCAAACCATAAAAATTTAAGCACCATGAAGTGTTTTCACAGATCTGCAGCCAGTGGCCCCAAGATGAAGCTGAATTCTCTCTGTGCTGCAGCTAGCACATTATCCAATGACCCACCATACTGCAGGCACTCAGAAAGCCTCAAATAGCAGAGCTGCCAACTGAATATGAGTCTCTTCTGACCAAAAAGCAAAGTATTCTTGAGAAATGTTTTTTGAGTTCAAGTGAAAAGACCTCTTTTAATCAATGTCTCTTCATTTCCCATGCAGTGATCTGACATCACAGGGTATTCAAACAGGGATGGGCCAAAGAATCTCTCTCCCCTTTTTCACCCCTACCACAACCCAAATTACAAAATATGGCCCTTTCAGTTGTGCTGTCACCACTTCCAGAAGGCAGCACTGTGAACCAGGTCAAGAAACTAACCTGGATTTAAAAACACAAAAGCAAAACCACAAACAAAAAGCCATATGCCACAAATCCTCATTAAACAAAACAAACCAAACCCCAAACAACCTCAACAAAACAGGATCTATTTCACAGCACAGCTTTATAAAAGAGCTACATCAGCATAATTGAATCGACAAGCAAAAAGGAAAAAGGAGCATTTTGTAGTGCAGTCACTGCCAAAGTCCTGGACCCATCACCATTGTCTGCAGAGATATAATCTAGCACACAATACATCACAAAGCACTTCAAATATACAACAAACATTCAGCAGTCCCACTAAAATAATTTTGTATCTCTCTTGGGAAAGAAGTTTATTGACTTGTGCAAAATCCAAGCAAGGCAGCTTCAAGTGTGATTAGTACCTACATTTTTTAATCCTTGATTGTCTCATACTCAAGCCACTACAGGTCATGTTTTGTCCTGAAAAAAACTGGACAAAAAGTAGAGTCTTTTGTTGTAATTAGCATTTTATATATATTAGGAAAAAAATATATATACTGAAAATAGGACTCTGATTAACACACCTTTTAATGTGGCCTTCCAAGAGAAAAACAGCCTACTCACAGACAGAAAAAAGCCATGATGGTAAAAGCAAGAGGGTCTTTTTCCTTCTCCATGCAGAACCTCTCACCTTTTCACCATAAAAATTTGCTAACACGGGGAAAACATACTCAAAGCTTTTGAACTGACAATATTGATAATGAAGACATTTTCACATTAAAAGGCATGTATGTGTATAAGTGCAGTTTCAAACACCTTTTCAAACTGCCTCAATACCCAAACACAAATATCCCTATGTGCATCCAGTCTGCACTGAATAATCCTCCACTGCCAAGAATCTTTCTCAACAAATGGCAGAGCAGATTTAAACCAAGTGGACTGCTGGTCTCACCCAGGCTGTATTCTCTCCAACAGCACTGACACCTGAGCACCTGCAGGAACACATCCGTGCCAGCACACCCCTGTGCAGGACACAACTGCAATTGCAGCGGTCCCCCAGGTGCCCTGTCAAGGTGCCTGAGACCCCTTGGGCTTTCAAGGGGCAAAGGGAAGGTTAACAATGAACAGCTGTTCATTCCAGCTGCGTGCTGATGCTGATCACCCAGCCCCAGGTCACCTTGTCCTACTGGAGTTAACCCACAACATAACCTTACCCATCCCTGCATCTTGTCGGTTATCTGCTAGAAATGAGTCTTTAAGTTATCCAAAGTTTAAAATAATATCATCACACTTGCCAGTGAAGACATGTCCCAAGAAAAGCAAGGCACATAACAGAATTTCAGGAACTGTAAATACAGCTTCTGCCTCCAACCATTCTTCTTTTCCCCACCACCAGAAAGTAGATCTAAACTCTGCATTCAGGAAGTAAGATCACAGCAGCACATTCAAGTGCATTACTGTAAATTGTGCCATATGTATGGAAATAATTTCTAATATTAATACTGATTTTTCTGTCAAATATGCTATATTATTGAAATCAAGAGGGCTGTAATAAAGCAAGTATCAACAGAAGAGTAGAAGACACATAAAATAGAGCTTTAAAAGGATGTCAGGATATTTTTGAGCCTATTTCCTCACTATGACAACTTAAAACCTTCCAAATAAAAACCTAGTTCATATAGTTCTAAAAAACATCTGCAATGCCAGTTTTACAGTTACCCAGGAATCTGGAACAGGGTTGAAAATACCCTTGTCATTAAGAATCTTGCTAATTTCTAAACGAAATTTATGTTGCTGAAATTGTACTCCAGTACTCTCTTTCCTGTCTCCCCACTGGACTTTGAAAATTATTTTCTCTGCAACACATATTAGAAGACAATTATCACATTGCTTCTCAGTTTTGTTTTCTCCAGATTAAACAAACCAAATTGCTCTTCCACTTAATAGCTCAAGTACTACGACTCTAGATTATTGAGGAGTCATTTCCCCTCTGCTGAGCTGTTTATGGTGGTGTCACAATGCAGTGAGCCATGCCAGACACCAGCCTGGCATAGGTCTCACCCTAAGTGAGATAGTGAGAGTAAGGATGACACGGCTCCTGCTCACACATCTCAGTATAGTCACACACACAGGTGTGCTGCATGAAAGGGAATTCAGAGCAACTGAGACTTCTCACTTTGGATTCCTAGAAAACAAATGCCAGGATCTGGCGAAAGAAAAGTACAGAAAAGGAAGTATCTAAATGCTCTGTGCAGTTGAGGATGCCTAAGCAGAAATTTCAGCCAAAGCTTTCTGGCTTGGAGACCAAAGGGAATATTCAAGTTTATCACTTAATCTTAACTCATTCTCACTTGCAGACCTGGCTTTCATTCTGACTGCATTCAATTATTCACGAACAAACTTAAGTCTGGCAAGAGGCACGCTTGTGCACATACGGACATGGACTTCTGAGTAAAGGATCTTCAGCACCATCCCCTGGACACTTTCACTAATGCTGCAAATAATACTCACTCAAATTCCTTAAACTAAAAATTTAAGCAGTGAGAAAGAAACTTATCTAAAGTTATTTCTCCTAGATCAAGTGCTACAATGACATCAAAAAAAAAAAAAAAAAAGAAAACTTACAGCATAAATACTACACGCTCTACCCATTTAAATGAATAAAGTTCAAACAGGAAGCAAAGCACACATCGTACTTTCAGAAGGAAAAGGAAGGGATTAGGACCAAAAGCAGAACTACTTCAACAGCATGGAAACATAAATATTTTCTCTCCTTGACACTCCCACACACACTTGCCTTAGCCCACTCCCTAAAGCAAGCATTGCATTGTGTTAAAAGCTGGCCCATATAAATAAGCTGCCTCTGTTCCCAATGGAGGAGAAAAAAAGGTGGGTATGGACCCTGATATTTCAGAGCATGATTTCTCCATTGTCTTCTTGGAATTAGAAGGGCCATTTTCACATTAATGTGAAAATTTCTCAATTGTCACCTGTGCTAGTGTTTGTCACCATCCCTGAAGTACCCACTGTCATTTCCCAAGACAACAAACATAGTCCCTGTGTAGAGTTCTCACTCTAGCATGCTTTCTCCTGCCAATTCCTATTACAGGCAACTGATGTCTACTTCAGGAGTTAATTTAAAAATGAAATTAAAATGCAGCCTTCTTGATTCTTAGATCATTGCTTGCCTTGCAAATTAGCTTTAACCGTTCATTTCTCCAACTAAGCACTGTTATTTTCCAAGCCTAATGCCTTGAACCAATATGGTGCTATTATACTTACAGACATACCACATAATCTAATTTAAAAGTGGTCAGTTTAATGCTTTTGGGGTTGTCATTGTTGTTGCAGTAATTATTTGCTGATGTTTACTTAGACACATTAAGTAAAGAAAAACTGCGTAACTACTCAGGTCACTCCTGGGCAACATTTTGTTTCTGGAGGTGTTTCAAGAGCGTTAATGGGAACTCACAAGGGATCTCCAGACCATGAGAGGCAGGTCAGCTTGTTTTTTGAAGAACAAACACATCTTTTTTTCCTCTTCTCTTCTCTGAGTTAGAAAGATAGCAGATATAAAAAGTGGCCTACAGATGGGAACTCAAGAGACATAGCTAAACAGCAATGATGAACACAAAGCCAGCAAATTCAGAATACAAATGAGAGTTGAAAAAAGGATGAGAAAGACTAAAAACATTCATCTTGAAGGAGAAAATGAGCAGTAGAAAGGATGCATACATTTGAAGAGAACTGAAGTAATTAATGGTGTGCACACAGATTTCCCATACATAGTTAAAAATCCAATTGAAAAGGCCCACCAAAATCTATATATAAGGGGTTTTCAGTCATTCAGGTCTGTCTAAAAACCAAACCAGACATCTGGAGATAGAAGCCTGCTATGGCCAATGTATCTGCTCACATGCCTCTACACTAAGCAGCAGAGAAGGATCTAGGAGTATTGTACAAGTATTTTCAGTGCACATACAAGTAAACCATGGCAGAATTTTATATATGGTTACTTCCAAGTGCTTTCCAGACAACTCCCACATAGTACCATTCCCTCCTTATGCATACATCTTACAGCAGGTTAAGCACTGATCTAGTCAACCGACCCAAAATGTTCTGTTTAAAACTCTTATCCGAGATTCGTAATTTATCAAGTACAAGTTTTAGAGAATAAATAAAGTTTAGGCGTTGATCTAGGTACAGGCATAATTGAATTCAAAAAGCTAAGTGTCAGTAAGTGTTTTCTTTAAATCTATTCATTCCTTCCTCTCTAGAATTTATATCACAAATGATGAAAAATAAACCAATTTTTAAGTGCAGTATGAGGAGGAAGAGAACTAGATGGGCAGTTTGTCAAATCCTTGCCTTCATCAGAAGTTAGATTGGTACAATCACTGAAGTGCAAGTTCAGTTGTTTATTTGCATAGGAAAAAACAGCCCCATAATACAACTGTTATCCTCAAGTTTGAGCCTATGCCAGGAGTTAGAGCAAGTCAGTTATTGTGGCTACAATCAAACGCGACACAAGCAAAAGAGAGCAGTACAAACTGTAAGCAGATCAAACCTTGACAAGTCTCCATCACGTATAATGCAGCTCTAGGCACTAAATGATAATGATGTAGATGTATTCAATACTGTCAATTCAGAACTGCAAAATACATAGTTTTGAATCACAAAGAAAAAATGTGTTTGAAATGAAATCTGATGGCTCAGAACACCATATTGTCAATGGTGGTTTTAATGAGCTAGACAGTGGTGCAAACTGTAGGCCAGAGCACAGGGATATTTCAACACCTAACTTTTCATTGATTCAATAAAAGCTTACTGAATACCAGAGTCAGATGCACCAAACCGGTAAAAATCTGGGCCTATGAATACCTTCCTGAAGTACTAACATGGCTGATCAATCAACTCCAGACAATACTCCAACCACTTTCTAACCTAAGGAATCTCTGAACTGGAACACTTCTCAAAAAGACCCTGAACCAAAAAAAACAAACACAACTCTTAGAGATACAATCTCACTTTAATATGCAAGACTTCACATAAATATTTTTATCTATTCACCTCAATATACTTAGCAAATGATGGCTAACGTAATTCTTTCTATAGTTGGGAAACAGACACGTTTTCTATCATTGTTATAATTACATCCGGCAGTAGCACTGCCAGTAATAGCCCACCCAAGCATTTTATTCTCAGTACCATGCCTCATCTACCAGGCCATACCACATGGTCAGAGGCAAACTCTTCCAACTCAGTACTCATGGAAAGCCACATAGCAGTAATGCAATTATTGCCTCCAACAGTTCCTTTCTTAACACATCACCTTTAGTAATTGAAGCAAAATGCTCTTTGGTTTGGGGGCAAAGAGATAATTCTTTTTTTTTTGCTTCCTTTCCGACTGACAATATGAAGGCTAAAATTCCAATCTACTATGAAAATGCATGTTGATTTTGTTTATTCAGCCTTTAACAAAGAGTTTCAGTCGAGTTTAAGTGAAACACTGGGATGCAATACAAAAGGAAATCTTCGCTGCCACCTAGAGGTAAAATCTTGAAGGAACAGAGGGAAAGAAAAATGCATCTCCTTTTTCCTTCCTCACTTTCAAAGTCAAACTCTTTCCTTTCTCAATGCATTAAAAAAAAAAAAAATTAAGTGCTACAAACTGAAACATCCTGATTTTAAAAATAAAAGCATGAAAGAGGTTTTAGACACTCAGACTACGTATCTCCTCTTTGGGAGTGACCAGTGTTAAATGCCTGTGAACGTTAAGTACAGGCACACAAGAGTAGAAAATCCAGCCTTTGGCAGCCTGCACCTTACGGCTGGAATCTTCACACATCTTTGTGTTTACCAGTCCTTGATCGATGCCCCGAATCAGTACAAATTCTCTCCAAACCTATTTATATCGTCACCTCAAAAACTGTCTGTCCCAATGAGTTTCATAGTTCATTGACAAGGGAAAACGCTTTTCACATACCTTTAATCCACCCTCAGTGGACGCCCCCTCAAGCATACTAGAAAATTGCCCTATTCACCATAATGTTACATTTCTGCTGTTTATTTTTCTCACCACCATCTATTTTCCAATCTTTAAGAGGCTTAACATATGTTATTAATCTTCACTTGGAAGTAATTTCATAATTGATAGTCTTTGCCACTTTTTTGCATTTTGGCATACCCTTTCTTGAGCTGTTCGGACAAAACCCAGCAAAACATTCACAATGTAGGATGGTTTGGATTCACACACTAAAAAATGATGGGTTTTGTTTTCTTCTATTCTTTTCCTAATAACTCCTAACTTGTCTGTTACCTTTTTATCAACTGTCAGTTCCTGAGCAATGAGGACAATTTACAGGGATTCCAAGACCTGTGTTCTGACTGACAATAAATGTCACTACTGTACATGACATTACATGTACTGTAATGTCACTCCTACATATGTTATTTTTCAATTGTTAACACTGAACTGACACACATTTTTTACTCACTAACATGAGTTACTGTCAGCTCTTGCTTCTAATATTCTCCCTGTTATACCATATGCAAATATTATAATTTCAGTACTGTCTTCCTGTGCAGTTTATGAATACGTTGAGTATCAGAGGTGTCTGTGAGATTCAGATGCTATCTCCACTATACTATTAAAAACTAGGTCACTGCTCTGCTACCTATCCATTTGCCACTTATTAACCTTGAAAATTTTCCTTGTTTTTCCACAGTTTGCACACAAAATCTGTTTTCACAAGATTCTTTTGTTAGAGACCACTATCAAGGGTTGTTTTTAAAACTTACCTAGGTCTTTCCCTCCCACATGGGTCTCATCATTAAACAATCCAATAGCATGTACCTATATAACAATATCTGACTAACAGACCTGAATATTATCCCTGACAAGAAATGTGGATGTCTTCACAAAATCAGCAACCACGTGAGCAAGCTTATTACTTAACTGACGTTTCTACACTTTTATCAGTTCAGCAGTTACATTCATGAATCTTCTGTGAAGCTTTACTCTAAAGCGGCATTGCGCCCCTCTAGCATCACCAACAATTTCAGTGGTGGATTGCACATCACTAACAAAGATTCTGCAATTTCAAAAATCATCTCCTTCAGAACTCCTAGAAACATACCACACTGTTCTGGGAGATTGTTACTATTTTATCTCTTTGTTATCAAACTCCAATTAAGCCCAGGCTGATTTTTGTCCTTCCTCATGATCCATTAAGCACATCTGTGATGTACAAACTTCCCCCAAATTCCTCCACATTGAACACATGCAATGATCTGATGTTGGTTCAGCTTTATACTGTTGAAAACCCCTGTCATACATAATTATCTACAGGTAAATGGCAAGCTTTTGATTTGTGATTGTTTTTATTTTTTTAAACTTGCCCAGCCAGATCATTACAGCCACTAGAGTTTTGATCTAGCTCATTCTTACTCATAATTAAGTCACCAGAATTCCAATTTTCTATTGTCCTCATTTGAACACAATTTCCATTTTGTTGTCTTTAAAAAAACCAAAAAACCATTAAGTGAAGTTCTTTTACCCTTAGCGTGACTGAAAAAGTTATATAAAAATGCTTGTGATGCAAAAAGTTTTTCTCATGAGTACAGTATGTTTAATAATCCTGATTTCAGATAATGGTACTTTTCAAACAAATTTCTTGCCTTTATAGTTCTTCACCCCTTTTCCATGCACATAATAACTTTTTTGGGCATATTTACATTTTTTGCAATTAAATATGACTACGATAATTCTGGAGGGGGAGCTGTCTCACAAATATATTGATTTTGTGTACACTGGTCACTGTCAAAGAATGATCTCTCACAGTAAAGTATGACTGAGGTATTGCCCTCTACTCAGGACTGAATCAAGATTTGCTTCTGCATGAGGAAGTTCTTTGATTATTCACCAGAGAACCCACACAGCTCAATACTTTCCACTGCATCACTCACCCAGCACCTAGGGCTGATAGTCAGCTGACAAACAGGAAACCCCTCTTATTTATACTCTGAGTTTCAATCCATTGAGATTCTTTGATATTCCCCAATCAAGTGGGTAAGTTAAATACAAAGTTTCTGTCTCATTACAAACAAGATAAAGAAAGTTTAAACAAACAGTTCTAAAAGCAGTGCATTCAGGTTTACAACTTGAAAAAAGCACTACAAAGCTGAAAACACTGTTTGTTTCTCCTCCCTAATGCATGATTTATTTTCTTCATTTATTTTCAGATTACCAATACGTTCCATCGTTCAATTCCAACTCGGATCCCCAAAGCAAAGCCTGCAAGCACAACCAAAGCACCTGTCAAAATTCCTGCTGGACAGCTCAACAAACCACTCCAAGACAGTCCTTCTGGAAAGATACGCATTGTAAGGACGGTGTCTAAAGCCTGCCTTCAAAGTGGAGGGAGAAGGTAAATACTTTTCTGTGATCTATGACATTAAAATGGATTTAAGCCATCTGAATCTCAGCAGCAGTTGCTTCAACTGGAGAAAAATCAGAAATCATCCACATGGTCAGCACATCAACAGTCACCAATCACAGGACATCAAGACAGCCAAACTCTTAGGAGCCAAAGTTAACTGCATGTCTGCAGGGACCATGCTCTGCTCCATTTTTATGATGCATTTCCAGATTTTGCCACTCACAGTACAGGAACACAAGACACAAATAAGTTTCTACGATAAATTCTGTTCTGACATGTTCTACAAATAACAGTAAGGTTATCTCAGCAGATTTACAAAAACATGGTCAAATCATATGAAGAGGGCTTGCAGAAGGTGTCATGTTTTCAAACTTGGTCTAGCCAAGAAGTGTCTTAGTATGGATATCCTAAGTTCAACATTAAGGGTGGAATGAAGAAAGGCATGGAAAAATCTGCTCTTGTATAATGCATTGAATTTAGAGAAATGCAGAGCTCCTTGCTGTGCCAAGCATGATGTGAAGATAAGTAGCTCTCTCCTCACTAGTGTGATTATCTCCACTCAATTCATGCAGATGTTATATCAGGAAAACAGATGTGAGAATCAAGATGGATATTGTTTGCATCAGCTATATAAACTTTCACCACCTAGACTACAGTATTTAGATTTCAGTTCACTTAAACAGTATTTTAGAACTGATCAAAATTAGTATCAAGCTTAACAGTAAGTTGTGGCTTACACAGAAGTGCAACTTTATTCTTGCATTCCTCCACAATTTTGCCCTTCCTTACAACTCCTCACATTCACTTAAAATATGTAACCAGATTCATTGCTCCTGGTGAAGGTTTGTTTTTGTTTTTTTTTTAACTGAATTTTTGCACAAGAAATTCTAGTTCATACATGAGAGAATTTGCCTTTTTGCTTTTCTTAAAGCATACCTTCTTTAAAACACTTAAAATTCAAGGTTTTCCTTCAGCCAATACACACACACACACACAAAAGCCCTCAAACAAAAACCACAAACCAAAACATCAGAAGAGACTCCATGCTTGTTGTTTCCAATTTTCTGAAAAATAGCAATTGTTGCTCTGCAAGAAAATTTCTCACTGTTCTATAGAATGTTAAGAAAGACTAACAAAGTACTACTACAGCAAGGAACCCCCACACAAGAATCCTGTAATACCAACTAACACTAGTTACTGCTTTAAAATATAAAAATTAATTTATTTCTCTGGTATTAATGTCTCACTCATTCTTCTTCCCCTAACAGAGTGCATTCCAACAGTCTAAATGGCTCAACTGATAATACATGGAAAAACTCCTTACACATAGGTGTTTCTTTAAGAACTGCCAAATCCTAATTCCTAAATACAGCAAAAGCTGGTGGTGATCACAGTGCCACAGCCAGAACTGCAATCCTTTTGCTGAATCAAGGAGAGATTCTGATGCATTTAGTTACCCAATTTTTCCCCTTCATTTCACAGCTAAAAGTTTAACTTAACCACTGAGACAGTACAACACACAGCACTGCTGTGTGACTGTTTTTGCAAACCCACAAGAAACCTATGCCTTCCTCAACAGCTTCACAAGAAATTCTCTAGAAATACTTTTTTAAAAGTTTTAAAATATCAGTCTACTTAAAAATTATTTCAGCTGCATCCTACAAGACACACCTGTGATAATATGCAGACATTAAAGAATGACTTTGCCACAAGAAAAATGAAAGGATTCCCATTTCATTCAGCTGTCAAGTTCTGAGAGTCTGTATCGTGTGTGCTCAGATCCCAACACAGCTCACAGAAGTACACCATTGCAACCTGCAGAATGAATGCACATTGATGTGAAGAAACAGAGATTTCAAAAAGCAGCTGTCAACTTGGCATGATTATCAGAAAGATGTTCAAGTACTGACCAAGTTCTATTACAAGGAACAGCAAGTCATTGACGAGCCAAAAAAAAAAGAGTCCAGCAACAGACCTCAGCTCTGATCAAACAGTGCTCCCACTGAATGCACTACAACGAGGAGTCTGCTTCTCAACAGCTACAAATCACACATTACAAATTTATATTAACTGGCACCCTTCACTACAAAGAAAGAAAAGAGAACCCCTGGCAAAAGAATTCCTGCAATAGCATCCTTTGCTTTAGAGCCCATACAGGACCCCACAAACACTGCCAAATCATCATCTATGGTCCCATATTATATTTCTCACCTATTTTTGCTGCTGAGATACAAGAGTTTTGCTCCTCTCTTGCAATGACACAATTAATTTTTACCTATGAGAGTCAGGCCCCTCATAGGTAGATCCTACTTAAGGATCTAAAACTGACAAATGGGGATACTACACTCCTATGGATTAAGGGCAATACAGAAAGCATGGAGAATGAAAGACAAGGAGAGGTAACCAAAAAGGAGGAAACTGGAAGAATTTCTGAAAAACAGAAGTCCAGCCCTCTCCCTCAAACTGACTGGGAGATGAGGCACGCTGGCTACAGGCAAGATCTGGATATTTATAGTGCTGCGAGAATTGCTCTTTGCTGTTCACAGAGGGAAGAGGAGAAAGTTGGGGTCCTTCACAAGTACGAAATAAACTCCTCCGAATTCCTTATCCTTTCCCTTGTAATTCTGAATGCAATATAAAAATCACATGAAAGTCTGGACAAAGTTGTGACACAAACTGGAAAAAAGGAAGGTAAGGAAGTCCTGCATGACGTGAGACATATGTAACACTAAACTACGCTGCTAAGGGGAGAATAATCCCTAACAGCTCCTTCCTCAAATCTCATCTCAAAGGTTTGCTGAAGATGTTATTAGGCAAGACTCTTTAGTTTTTGTCATGTGACAAGATACAAAGATGGGTAATCCCTTTAGCATTTTTTTGCCTCAGGTTTTGTAGGCTTTTTTTACACCTATAAATCATTTGCAGTAGGGTAAATATTCACATCTTAAGGTGAGAGTAATTACCTTTAATTTTTAATATGGACTCTAAAATGATGACTTCCAATGACATGGCCAAAAGCAAATTTAGAATTACATATCCATACATAAGGATATATATTTATATCTACTTTGTGTATTCATACTCTTTAGGTGGAGTGTATGAATGATGTTCTAATTACAATTGGCTAAAATCTAAAACACTTTTGAGAGCTGAATTCTGATGAATATGCTGTAGGTCACAGCTTATTCTAAGGTTAATTTTAAAGGATCTAGCAAAAGATCATTATTTCAAAAGTACATTTGAATTCTGCTTTGTACCTGCAGTTATGGCAGAGATGTTATTTTTAAATAGGTCAGCAAATGAGGTTGGATAATATTTTTCTAACAAAACTTCATTTTTCACAGAAATGAAATTGACCAAGTCTTGCAAAGGTGCTCACTAATGTGCAATTATTTTCTTGTATTGCTGCCTACATCATACATTGTGAGCCATGATTTCCTCTTTTATGCCAACTGATTTTAAAGCATTTTACAGTATCAATAAGATGCCATACAAATTAACCCTACATTTTACCTGTTTTACCTGAAAAATAGCTACACAAAATAAAAGTAACAGATGTTTTATGTTTACTGTTAGCTTGTGTCAACTTCATCCAACAACAGGCTCCATAAAAAGAGCCTGCCAACAAATTTACAAAGGTGGGCTGCAGACAGCGGAGTACATTGTTTGCACAACACTCACCTGTAATCACTACTCATAACACACTCAAAGCATGTTCCTGGAGTAAAGTTTACAGGATTGGGTTAGACACCTCCAGAGGTTATTTTCCACCTGAATTCTTTTAGTAACTCAAAAATGCTATTGCGAAAATCCCAAGTTTTTCATAACTGGAAAAGCTGTCATTCAGAGTCACACCTCAAGTCAGATGGTTCATCTCTCCTGTCAAAAGTTCATAATCAAAGTCCTGCTCTGTATCCAGTTTCTAAAGCAAAGCTGACAACATTGTAACAGTCTGCTAATCACGCACCCCAAATGAAAGCTGTGGTGGCAGAATGGGCAGGTAGGCTCTTAAGAAAACTTCCTAATGAAGAGCATTTACCATGGGAACTGGGACTGCTTAAGGAACCCACATGAGACTAAAAATAAAAATGAAATGCTCAGAAACCTAATTAGGTCTTGTGAGCCCTCTTTATTACATACATACAACTTTTATGGCGCTTCCTCTCTAACTA
This sequence comes from Pyrgilauda ruficollis, assembly GCF_017590135.1. Classification (NCBI taxonomy): domain Eukaryota; kingdom Metazoa; phylum Chordata; class Aves; order Passeriformes; family Passeridae; genus Pyrgilauda; species Pyrgilauda ruficollis. The sequence continues at coordinate 338,687 of NW_024515875.1, forward strand.
TTCTCCAAGTACCTTTTCACAGGAAATAAGCACCAATTATCAAGACACTCAAAAAACTGGAGTCTTTGCAGAGGTGCAGATAACTCCCAGTAATGCCCAGCTCTTACCAATGTTGTATTAAAAACGAAATTTAAAAAAAAATCAATAAAAAAGGGCATGATAAAGTCTAAATTCATTCTAGTTGCCTAGATCTACCTAAATTTTCACACTAAATGTAAGCATTTAAGCAGAGAAAACGTTTTACAGCTTGAGGTTTCAAGACACATTGAAAAAAATACAAGCAGATGAGCCAGGTATCATAACCATCAGAAAAGACAAATCAGTAACAGCACCATACTCCAAGGAGCAGTGGCTGAAGAGAACTGTAACTCCTGCCCTTTTACAGTAACACATGGCCAGGGTGATGCGACACACGCCAGTGAGCACATGGGGGATGCTTTTCAAGTACCACAGACACTTTTCCCTCCAAAGGCTCTACTATGGATTTGCTGTTTCCTAGGCCTTACAGAACTGCAACTAAGGTCACGCCGCTAATGGCAAACACAATCACAGGATAGTATGAGGTGGAAGGGACCCACAAGAATCATCCATTACGAAAAGTCTTTCATCAAATAAACTCTTTGGAAGAAAATACAGTTTGGCAGGTAAATGAATGCAAGGGAGAGGTGAGCTCTGAATTCAAACCAATAGGCTTCCCCATTCCCCTCGCCCCGCTTTTAAAACTTCTCGTAAATGTATTTTTGTCAAGTGGGTTCCTGTTGTTACTTAGGTACTGGTATTTTCGTTTGCCGCTCCATCATCTATCCCAGGGCTCAGATCAGAGACTGGACATCACCTCGCTGCAGATTCTGCTTACAAGCAAACCCACCCTCGGTAGCAAGCAGGGAAAAGCAGGCACATGGAAAAAAGCGAGTGAGAGTGGAAAACCTGGAAAGTAAATTAAAAGCAGAGAAAGGAAAGGCGGAGAGGGGAAGTGGAAAAAACACCCAAAACCCAACGAAAATGAAGGAGGGTAGGAAAGGAGGGTGGGGGGGCTGGCTCTTAGGCAAAATGCTTCAATCCCAGCGTGAGGAGCGGGCTCCGGGAGAGGAGTACCTGGCGTGCCGCCCGCCCCGGGCTCGGTGTCCCACCACGGCTCCTCCAGCGTGTCGCCCATGCCGCCACCGCCGCCGCGCCTGCGCACTGCGCGCGGGGCCGGGCCGGGCGCGCCCCGCGCTGCCGGGGGACGGCGCTGCCCTGGGCACGGCTGGTGCCACAGCTGATACAGCGTCTTACACAATAGTCTTGTCAAAGATAAGGAGGCCTTTAAATGCGTGCTGGGGATTTTTAAACTTTTTTTTTTTTTTTTTTCTTTTTTTTTTTTTTTTTTAGTGGAAAATACAGAAGCGAGAGAAAGAGGAAAGGAATTAAAACTATTGCCCCAGTTCTTCACAACATTCGCTTAATTGCCTCAATCCGGTTTCATACTGTAAAATCCCAACTTTCTTGGTTGAGGTAATTCACGTAATCTTTTCTGAGGAACAGAGAGGTGCCTGCAGGGGGTGCGCGTTCCCTTGGAATGGGTGTTCCCGGCCCTTTGGCAGCGGAGCCCTCAAGGCAAGCGTGCCTATCCTGTATCTCTTCCCGCAGGAGCCGTCCCGCTCAGCCTGGGCCTTACCTGCTGGAGCACATCCCGAGTCAAGGCGTGGAAGTGAAACAGACCAGTGTAAGGACTGGAATCTCTCGTAAGGCGGCACTGTTACTCCGTGTCTAACACGCTCGAATGATTTTTGTCAACTTCCATTGAAGTATCCTATTTTTTTCCCCCTTTGAGGATGCAGGTGGATAGGGAACGTGCATAACAGAGAGCATTAGTGTTGTTCTGCCCAGGGTTGCTAATGGCCGTCACCAAGTGATTTTCAGCTCTTGGAAACTGCGTGAAACTTGTGAATTTCCGTACTCGCGGAGTACGTCTCACCTGTGGCACATTAAACACTGTGGGGGAAGTCACTTAATAATCAAACCCACATCTGGCAGAGCAGTTCAGCTTTATGAAAACCGAAAACATTCAAATCTCCGGCAGCGCGACGCCCCCTGCCCGGCTCCAGGGCCGCTCCGCGGCCACTCCCTCAGAGGCTGCCCCTGCCAGGCTTCCGCGCTTTGCGGCCCGCGCCCTCAGCCCGGCGGCGCCGGAAGGCGGGGACAGGAGCCGGGAAGGGGACGGGCTCCGGGAGGGGCGGCCTCGGGGAGGAAACACCTCCCGAGCGCGCTTTACGGCCGGGCGAGCGGGCACGTCAACAGCTATGGCGGAAGGAGAAGAGGCGCCGCCGCCGCCGGGCAGCTGGTGAGTTATGGGGGTGTGGGCGCCCTCCCCTCCGCAGCGGAGCCAGCGCAGAGAGGCCGGAGCGCCCCGCCCGCCGCCGCTCTCCCCCTGGGACGCGACGCGCTCGGGGTGTGTGCGGGGTCGCGCTGGGAGCCCGCCAGGAGCCCCCAGCAAACGCCGCCGGCCCTCGGCGGCTCCGGGTCCCCAAAGAGGAAGGGGCCCGTCAAAACACGGGCGAGACACAAAACGGGGGCCGTGCCCAGTCTGGAGCCAGGCGGTCGCTCCAGTTTAAAATGACAGCTTTAATATGCGGTAGGAGCTGCTCTGGGAGTCTGCCGGGAGTGGAGTTGCTTTGTTCAGTTCAGCTTCCCGTTTCTCTGCATTCCTGCTCTCAGGAACAGGTGACAGGAGTGGGTCCTGCCTCGTTTTCTGAATGATTTTGCTCACTGCCTTCCTTTAGCACAGCTATTACTTATAATGGATTTTACATTGAACCCCTAGGACAAGAATAGAGACTATTTCTGGAGCGTGTATAGGATCATTTTGATGGTAACAGTGATGTGATTTTAGTATTTGTTGCATGCGTATTCACTCAAGATTGCTGAGGCTTAAATAAACATTGTGTTTAAACACTGAAGCTATTCTTGCTGCACCCAACATCTCCATTTGCGTCTTCACTTTGTTTTTGTCTTTGCGCTTCTGCATTGCATGTGATTTCTTTCTGTGGCTCTGTGCCACACCATTGCTCTTTGTCCCTTCCACGTATACGCTTTTCAAGCAATTGCTTTGCAGACCTGCTTTTTATGATCATTTCCAGTCTGAGTTCCGATCATTTCCAAGCTGGTTTTGCTTTTAGGCTCTATTTGATGTGGCAGATTCAAAGTTAGCTGCAGACTGAGCCTAGCCTTCTTTGTGCTTAGTTAGGTCACTGCAAAGAAGCCAGAACACACACACAGGTGTATGTGTAAACTCTTCTTTGTCTAGTTTGGTTTTACAAATACAGCTCTTGGTTAAAACAACTTTGTATCATTAGCTAGAAAGTTAGTTGGTGTCATTTTTTATTCTTGTGTTTTTTCTTTTATTTACAGCCTCAAAATTTATGAAGCTCTTTCTGTAAGCACAGTGTTGCATAAGCATTATTTCTAAATAAAGGCCTGACTATTGGGCCATTTAATTACAAAGCGAGGGATGGACTCCCTGACAGTGCACTCTCGACACTTTGAATATAACCCTGGACATTAAATAAGAACCATACCTCAAATACCTCTGAAAAAAATATTTCAGATGGCTTCCATTACTAATATTGGAATAATATTGCTGTCTCCCAGATCACAATCAACTTCTCTAGAATTTTTGTTAAGGATGAGAATGAGTGTGTGTTTCCGGACACATTTCAAGGCACAGCCTGCATTGTTGATATTCTGATTGGCAGCTTCAAAACTATAGTCAATTTTATATGCTGATGGTACTAGAAAATGCAAACTTGAAGACATTTGTTAAAACAGATTTAAGTCTTTATGGGAACAATCAAAGAGTTGTGCTTAAACGCTATATTAATATGTGACACTGCATCCTGTTACTAGAGGTATACACTGTGAATGACAGAATTGCATTCCTTATTGCTTGCTTAGAAACTTCACGTGGCTTTTGGGTTTTCCTGTTTTGGTTTTTGTTTAAAAACCAGTTTCAGTGAAGTATTTGCTTTTTCATTTATGGATTTAAAGCGTTGTCTTGTATTCATATTTCAATGCTGTGAGCACTTGTTGAAAGAGCTTTTTGATGTAAATTACTACACTATCACATTTTGAAGTATATAAGATTTCAAATTTTAAAAATACCCAAACATATAATACATATGTATGCCTGAGCTTTATTGGGAGCAAAACTGGCAGTGCTGATCCTGTGTCCTCTCTTAACTTCCTTAGGAGGATTAAAAGGCAGATGGAGTTTTGCAACAGCTCAGAGGCTGTTGCTGCACCTTGAGTGTGTAGAATCCAGATGTCCTCACTAACATAAAATTCCCTCTTTGTTTTCCTTGTGTTAAGTTGTCATGTGGTGCTAGTACAAATGATGTGGGTGAGGGGGAAGTGTCACAAACTAATTACGAATTAAACCCCTCAACATTTGTACTGACTGCTTGGTGTTTTGCTCAACAAAAAACAGAGAACTTTGCCACTGCACAACAAAAATTAAAAAGAAAACCCAGCATCACCAAAGTTGTGTATAGAGAAAGATGAGAGTAGGGTTTTTTCTTCAGTAGATATAAGAAGTTGTTATCAACACTTTTGATTTAAAAATGAGCAAAATCAGGTAGACCTTGTTTGCTAAATGTTTCTTTTGAGCTATTTGGCATATACTCAAAAGCTAATTTGAGAAATTGCCAGCACTTTTGTTCTGGAAGACATATCTGTCCAAAGCTAAGAATGCTGTGAAGCACAAAGGAGGCAGGCTGCTTTCAAACTGCTGTAAAATCTTTTCTTTTTTCTTTTTTTTTTTTTTCTTATTTGTTTATTTTAATTGTAATTTCTGTCAGTGCAATACAATGTAGTCAGTAGACTGTATAGACACAAATAAGATGGCTTGTTATTAGTTAAAATGCTTGTAATTGGAAGTTACAGATTTTTCTTGTCTCATTTATCAAGGAAATCGATGATTTGGACTTTATTTTTCTTGTGCAGGTTTTCAAACAGATTAATGGTTATGAATTAATTTCTAAAACCTTTTTGCAGATGTTTGTTTAATACTCAAGCTTCAGGAAACTTGCTCAATTAGTAATTTTTAAGATCTGTACTTGGGAAATCAGGACCTGAAGTAACTAAATATAACTGTAACCACAGATGGAATTGTTCGTGTACATTTAACTTTGCATTGGAATAACTCAGTCTGTGAGTCCCAAAATGCACTGCAAATGCCTAAGACAACTGGGTAACAAACCTGGTTTCCATATATCTTTCCCATTCTCACAATCTGCCTAATTAGTACTTGGAGCCATAGTATTTCTTCTGAAAGCCCATGAACAGAAAAGTCCCTTCCAGTTAAGCATGAAATTGAAGAAAAAATGTCAGGGAATTGTTTTTCTCCAAAATTTTATTGGAGAATAAATGGTGGTTCAGTGCTGGATACAATGGATATTTTCAAGCAAATATGAGGGATTGATTTTTGTTTGTTTTCAGTAGAGAACAAACACTCATTAATTTAAATTCAATATAGCTCTTGTTGAGGCTTTTTCCTAGGAGTCAGGAAAATCCTGACTTAAAAGTAGGAACGATAGTAATACCTTCTATAAAAGTATGAAATTGATTGTAGTATTCTTAAGACTTCATGTAGTTTATTGATCACTTACTATTATCTTTTTTCTGCTTTTCACATTCCCACACTTTTAATCCCTTCTCTAGTATTTATGAGTGATTTTTACTAAGTATCTCAGTCATATATAAAAAATACTTAGAAAAAGTGGCTTAAGCTGAATTCCCAACAGTTGATCAATTTTTCTTGCCACCAGCTTACACATCTTAAGTTAAAAAGGTCCTGTTTAATATCTGTGAAGACAGCTACTTATTGATCATAATATGTCACCAGACTGGCATGAATATAAGACATCCTTCTGTAAGTATGGAAATTTACTGCAGATGCACTAATTGGAGCATTTTGTATTATGACATTTTGAACAGTGTATCATGTGGGAATTTACCTTTCAGGCCATGGCTTGGGTGTAGGCTGGAATTCCACACATCTAACCAAAATTTTGATTAGCACCTAGAGACAGGCAGTGAAGCCGTGGCAGAGCAGAAAGTACAGATGTTCAGGTCTGGAGGAGAGCTCGCATAGGGAGAAGTGCTGCTTTCTGTTCAAAATAAGTGTAATAATTACCCATATGAACAGAAGACTTCCTAGCAGCTCCTCACTCATGAAAGACAAGGATCCAGATTGCTAGCAGTTCAGTGGAACAACTGACAGAAATAAGGTAAAGCACAGCGAGTGGACATGTGTTAAAGTATTGAAATCACTTTCACGTTTTGTATTTTGAAAGTTAGCCTGAATAGAAAGTTTATTAGAAAAGAGTTTACTTAATCTTTGAGAAGTCCTTACTTACAGTCTATGAGCAATCTTGCAGTTGATGGAGGAAATGAGCACCTAATTGAATCACAGCAGAACAAAGCATTTTTCCCCCCTGCTGTTATTTCACTTAACTCCTTGTTGGTAATGCATCACATCTCATCATGTGGCAGATGGGCACTGTGAGGTGAAGTGGTAAAACTGGCTTTGTGAGGTGAAGTAGTAAAACTGGCATTTGCCGCTCATCTTTACAGTGTAGAAAGTGGGGGTGACAGCACTTGGAGGAAGTTTTTGCAAATGGTAATATGTTGTCAAGCAGCAGAAGCACACACTTGCAGATAACACATTGAAGTTGGTGTTACATGCACAGCTTCTTGAATGCTGGAGGCTAGTAACTGGTAGAATTTGTACTTGTGGATTTGGGAAACGTTCTTTGCCAGGTAATTAGTATAGATGTAGTTTTAAGTGTTGTTTCAAGTAAAAATTACTTTTTCTCAAAAGAGTTTCTTTGAGTGACATAGAAACAAATTATAACAATTTAAGACCTTTCTACTTGAAATGGAACATGTGCACAGCTGTTGCATTCATTTCCACGTAACTGTTTAATACTTGGCTATAGTTTAGCAATTAGTTGTAGTTCAAGACCTGGCTGTTGCTCTCTTGACTGTTTTTCATACACAGCGTTCACAGAAATGTGCAATGTGTCTAAGAGCACCTCATTTTCTCCAGCTGATGCTTGATGTTGGCTTCTGTTGAAGCTAGATCGTCCTAGAGTTCATGCAGTTCTGCTGAGAGCTAGGACGTCTCTTTGTGTAAATGTTCTGGAAATACTTGATTTTTATTCAAGGCTAACTGATCCATTCATTTAACTTTTCAGACATTGAACATTATGTACGCAACTGGGCAACAGGATAGGTGATTGAAGTACAAGTGTGCTTCCATATTCTGCTTCCCCTCCGTTTCTGTCTCAGGAAAGGGATTGGCAAATAATGCAACCTGTAGCCCTATACAAAACTGGGTATTATTAAAAATTTTTTTATAATACTGAAAATGTGCAAAAATAAGGCAAGTCATTCAGATATTTTTGAAATTTTTTGTAATACTAAAAATATGAGAAAATAAGGCAAGTTATTCTCTTTGTAATCTATGGTTTCTTTCATCCAGATTTGCAAAATTACTTGAAAAAAGTAGAGTTGTGCTCCAGTGTATATTTGAAATATGATTTAAAATGCAGACCAAAAAGTAGTGACAAAGAAACTACCTGATACAATGCAAGGAAAATGCTTACTCTTCAGACCTTTAAATATTTTGAGAACTCTTGAGTAAAGCTAGCTAAATATTTACATACCTTTTTCCAGGCCTGAGATTTTAATGTTTTTGACCCAGGAAATCAGAAATGTGTGTTTGAAGTTTTCAGGAGACCAAACTTGTGAACTTTTATATCAAGGATTTAGTTGTGGATCTATGGAAGTTAAAGTAGACAAGAGTTTAACAGCTGACATTTTTTTCCTGTGGCTGTTTGAATTCACTACATAGTAGTCATGGATTAACTGAGAATTATACTGATAACACTTCAACATCTGTTGCTGCATGTGTATAAATTGATGTGTTATTCACCAGGAATCCATCTTCCCATGTGAATATCTGTCCCAGAGAAACAATCCGGTTCTTTGTTTTGCTCTGGCTATAAACCCCTTGGATGTGTGCTTAACTCACTGGGTAACTGAAGAAAGCCTTTCTGAAGGCACATGTCAGAGCAAATAGAGAAGAATGAAGAGGTTATAGCAAGGAAGTTTTGCCGACGGGACCTATGTGTCACTGCCATTGCTATTTTTCCAGTGAACCTGTTTTGCCACTGCTCTGCTACATGATATTGAAATCCTGAAATCATCAGATGTGCTTCTCCCATTATTGACAGCATGGAAACATTGAACCACTCTGCAGAAGCTATCAGAGAGATTGTAAAGTAATCATTCCTGAATGCTGAATTTCTTCTTAACTGTAATTCTTGTGAACTTTTGTTGTCTTACTACAGCAATCGTCATCGGTGTTTGTCTTGTCAATTTGTGTATTTTGCTACTTTCTATATTATTAACATTTTTGTATATGTTAATTCAGTTCTGTGCATATGTCCACACTTGAAATACTACAACTGTATAGTTAAATAAATTTGAGTTTGACTAAAAGGTCTTTTCCTGTTTCAGGGAAGGTGAGGTTAAAAGCTGACTGTTCTAAACCTTTTAAAAAAGTGTTCTGTTTTCTAGGCCATCTAATATTTTATTTAAAATAACTCCACCATCTAATTTAGGTGTAATATTTGCTTTGTGTGTGTGAAAACTTGCTGAAAGTTGCTGAAGGTTGTAAACTGCAACTGAATTTGTATTTTTTTTAATACATTTTGCAACCTTGTGACTGACATAATGAAAACAAAAAAGCAAACTTTTTTCTTGTATGTAAGTTGAATGGAATTACAAGTTGAACGAGCAGCTTTAAAGTAGAGGAATAAATAACATTTTGCAAGTATTTCTTTTTAGTAATTTCCAAGTTGTCTTATACCTTTGCATAGGTGTGGGATTTGCCTGACAGTAGCCTTCAGTCTACATAAACATTGAAAAATAGTATAATTGATTTTTTTAAATTACATTTCATTATTTTAGGATAAAAGATCTTGCAGACGCTCTAGAAGAAGGCGGTTGTGATCTTGAAACTGTGAGAAACATCATTCAAGGAAGGCAGTTGCCTGCTGATCTAAGGGCCAAAGTCTGGAAGGTAAATATGAGCTTAAATCAAGAAGCAGGAAGTACCTGAAGTTGTGTTTCATTTGAGGTAAAAGATTTAATTGCCAGAGATCTCTACAGAAGAGATCTAGTACTGGAATTTTAATATGCATCTATGTTGATTCAGTTTAAGAATAGTTATCTTCTTTTTTTTTTTTTTTTTTTTTAATTACTGAGTTCAGTTATTGAACAACTGCAAAAATACACTAAAATATTTAGAGTGCTTTCTATTTTTATTTTCAGATTGCACTTAATGTTGTGGGAAAGGGGGACAGCCTAGCATCCTGGGATGGCTCCTTAGACCTACCTGAGCAGAGTATAATTCATAAGGATTGCCAAGAACTAATTGGTAAGTTCTGTTACATTTAGATCATCAGTTTGAAAACTTCTTTATTTTCAGTTGTCTTAAGACTTTATTTCAGTTAAATGATCCGAATGATGTTTAAGTTTCGGAGAAAGATGAAAGAGCAGATAAACGTCAGTAAGAAACTGTCAGTAAACAATAGTATCTTCTGACCTGTACACAGACTCTGGGAGGGTGACATCATGGGAGCTCAAAGTATTAGCTTGTAAATGATAGTTTGCATAGTCAGAAAGCTTTGTGAGATGAAAAGATGGTAATTGTTTTCCAAGCTCCATCTTTTAAAGCAGACATTCTTTATTTAGTGTCCTTCAGGTTTTTAATTGTGGAAGGTGTGGTTCTTAATCTGAAAACCTGTTGTAGCACAAAAATGCATATAGCATTTGAGAGAAGAAATATATTAAACATTTTGGGCTTCAAAAACTGTTTTAAAGAAACATACTTTTAAATAGCATTTTCAGCAATAAATGAAAAGCTGTGTTTGTGCAAGCAAGGTGCTGCCAGGACAAAGGAAATAATAATCTGGTATGTTTGCAAAGAGCTTGCCAAAGAACTGACGTGATGCAGCAGCATTGGTATCAGTGATCACTTGATGGAGTCAATGCTGACTCATAAATCAGGATACATCTCACAACTTCAATAGGAGAATCTTTATTACCTATCATTTTATTTATTCTTGTGCAGTTTAAAGTTAGGACAGAGGATGGAGTTGGTGCATGCATACATATCTACCACTTCTGAAATGCAGTTTTACACTTTCTAGCCCTAAAATCTGGTCGGAGTTATTTTCCTTCTCTCTGTCCTGTAAAGGAAAGAGATGGGGGTGGAATTTCCACTCTCTTTTAATCACAGTCTCTCTTCAGGAAGATGCAAAATGTTCTGATTATATTCATAACATACAAAATTAAGCACTTCCGTGTTTGATAATTCTCTTTTTGTATTTATTGGCAAATATTTTGTGATATGTAAGGATTTAAACTGATAAAGGGACCAAATGTAAAGTTCAGAAAGAAGGTTATATGACAGAAAGGAGGTTATATAGAGACTTCAATTTTTCATTGGATTAAATGTGTCTATTTGAAAGTTTTAGCAAAGCAAGTAGTCTCCAAAATTTAAGTATATCCTCAGTTAGCATGTGAGTTTTATATACTGTTTCATTTTTCTGAGAGATAGAGAAAAGGAATGCCAAACATTGACTGGGTTGTCAATATTGTTGATGGGAAAGTTTTAAAGACTTTTGTAATAAAAAAATTTACTAACAGTCATGAGACTTATAGTCTTCCTGTAACTGAGGGGGAAAGATGTTTCCTAGAAATTTAATGCCACTGTGTTAATGTAGTGTGTACAGGTCTCTTTCCTCCATCCTGGACATAAAAAAATGTGATTTATAAATTAATGCTAAAATTTAAGTCTGTAAGCCTAAGTGATCTCAAACTTCTGATTTAGATAAATTTACATGTCAGTCAGCTTTTGAGGAATTGAAGGTATGCATTGTGGGTTGATCTGTGTTGAAATTCAAATGAATTGTTGTAGAGCTGAGCCTAAGTTGTGTGCTGAGCACATCAAATAGGAGTAGAAGAGGAGCATTGAAAGAATCTACCTCTTTCTTGTGTATAGATCCTGGAAACCCCAAACTTCTTTCATCCTGTTGTTATGTTATTTAAATGTCTTATCCTACTGGGTTTATAAAATCAGTTGTATTCTCATACCTTTTTTAATGCCTTTCTGTAAGAATTTAATCCAAATAGCCAGCTTTTTGTCTGTCTGGTTTTGTTGGGTTTTTTCTCCAGTCAGTCCTTATTGGTGCAATTGTGCTATGAAATAATCTCATCCAATTTCTTTGAAAAGCCTTTAACCCAGTTTGTATTACTGTGCCTGTTTCAGACCAGTTGTCGGTGCCAGAAGAAGAGAAGTCAGTATTAACTTTGGATATTGAGTCTGTTATTACTTTTTACTGTAAATCACGCAATGTTAAATACAGTTCTTGCCTTGGCTGGATACATCTGCTCAGACCTCTGGTGCACCTTCATTTGCCCCGCAGTGATTTGTACAACTGCTTCTATGCTATCATGAATAAATTCATTCCAAGGTAAAACTCTTTCTTTTCCATATGTACTATTTTTATTGGCAGTAGAAGTATTCTCTGAAAGATATGCATGTTGGTTTTGGTTAGAGTAGCATTGTTCCTAGCCATGTTGTCAGATTCTTTCATATGATGATAAATTTCAGTACCTGTTGGTTTAAAATCCAGGAGGTGATTGGCTTGGTTTAAGATACAAAGAGTTAGCTGACTGATGTGACTGATCTAGATTCAATATGCCTTTTAAAGAGCTATCCTTTCATGCAATATCAAAATCAATTTTTTATGAACTAATTCACATAGGTTATGTGAAAGTGGTTTTTTGTTCCCTTTCCTAGCATTTTTGATATCTAATATACTTCTATTCCTTCAGAAGCAATAATTCATAAACACTAATGAAGTCTCAAAATCTTTTTAGAAGTTAATATTTTCCTTAAGATCTTTTAAGTTGGGACTGCATTTTTTTTTTAAGTTGCTAGGTATTTTTAATGACAAATACTAAATTTGAGATTTTCATGCTGTTAGGTAGGTGCTCTCACTAAAGTAAGTTTTTATGTATGTTGGAGCACCGTGACACTTCAGTAAGGGGGGATAGTCTGTGATTAAAGGTCTTAGTCTGATTGCCTGGAGAGGAGATTCCAGCCTGGCTGGTGGATATGTGCCCAAACAATGTAAAATGCATTTTTGCTGTAGTGGCAGGAAGCAAGCATTTATCAGTCCTGTCACTTGACTCAGCTCGTGTCCCTTTCTGCTCTGAAACACTCTTGGGCTCTGTGAGCTGTTTGGGTATAGTGGCAATATGGCCACATAACCCCTGTGCTTTCAGCTGTAGAAGGCTTGCAGAGTATCTGGTATTTGAGCTTCTCTGTAGGAATCTAGGTGGTGTTTCAATGAGGTGTAGGCTGTTTCCTGGTTTTTCTCCTCAGTGGGAGAATGAAAGACATAGATAATTTACAGTAGATCAGCGAATCTCTGCTCCATTGGTACCATGATAGACTTGTTTTGAGATTTAGATCTGTTTTAAATACTTCTGTATTATATAATCTGTCAGGCAGAATTTCATTCTGCTGCCTTGATAATTTAGTGGGGGTTTCAGTGTTTTTGGGGTTTTTGTTGGTTTGATTTGGATGGTTGGTTTTTTGACTCTTGAGGCAAGTTGACTTCATGATCAGTCCCTGTGAATTAAAAGAGCAATGTACAGGATATTACATGATCACAGATACTAAAGAATTGCTGCTGTAAGTCTGAAAACTGCAATATTATGGGGGAATTTATTGTTTTCATTGCTACTTTTTAGGGATTGTTTTATGAAGGGAAGACCCTTTCATCTATTTAGACTGTTGCTTCAGTACCATGAGCCTGAACTCTGCTCCTATCTTGATACCAAGAAGATGACTCCGGATTCATATGCACTCAACTGGGTAATAAAGTGAAAGTAGGGAAACATCATAAAAAATAAATTTTCTGTTAAAATTTAAGTACATGTTGTGAGTTTATGGAAGAGTAGTACAAGAAATTAGAATTGCATATATATTAAAATAAATTGCATGTTTTAATATAGTGTGGGCTTTTTTTAGTGTTTAGCATGAGATATGAGGTCTTGTTAATGTCACATTTTTATTGTACTGGGTGAGTTCTTATTGAGTCACTGATACTGGGAACTTCTTGGAGTAAGGAAAAATGAGAGCAGCTGGCATACTCAAAAAGCAAAAAGTTAGTTTTGATTGTGGGCAGCTGTATGTTGTAGGTATGGGTAACATAAGTCTAACAGATCTTTTAAAGCTGAAGAATTAATTGTTTTAGAAGCCTCCCTGCTAAGGCATATATGTATGTCTTTTAGAATTTAGGCACATATATTTTACAACTTTTGAAGCATTAGTCATTTCCTCTTCAAAACTGCCTCAGATTATGGGTAGCTACAAAGATTCTCACCTCATAATGTTTTGTAAATTTTGTGTGGCGGGACTACAACAAAATTTTTGTATCAACTCTATTTAGTATATGCAATACAAAATCATGATACTGTGCTTGCACAGGCAAAGTCCGTAATTTAATAGAGAAGGCTTTGACCCATGAACTTTTCTAGGTTCTTCTTTCATATTCATTGGCTATGTAAAATTTTTTTCAACCTTGTGAATTTTCAGTCAAAGAAGTGAAAATTAATGAATTATTAAACTGTGAGGTCTGTCTTTGGGGTTTTTTTTTTGTTTGTTATTTTTAAAGTCCACTGCCAATTTTAGTATAAAAATGTGTCTAGGAAAAATTTTCACATTCTCCAAATCTGCCTTTTGCCAGTCTCATGAGCCTTCAAAAGAGAAATCAGGTCCTTTTTTGTCACTCAATTTCCCTTTTTTAATATAATTTTCCTTAGTACATACAAAATTCTTTGAAGTTGTTTCTTCAAATTTTGAAACCTAATTAGAAGAAGAATCTCCTCTCTGTAAGGTGGTAGTGAAGTAAGCTGGTGTAGCTGCCAGTTCTCAACACCATGCTTCCTGGTGTACCGTTTTAGGAAAAAATCATAAGTTTCATTTTATATAATGAGATTACAGTAAAATTCTCTGTTTCGTCTGTGAAAAATCTGTCTATATAAGTGTATCACTAATACTTAGAAGTATATAAGCAACATACCAAGACTGTCATCTTGTTCATGGATGTTTTATCTTCAGTTGCATTTGAGCCAGAATTGAATAGATCTATCTTTTGCTATAAAACTATACTAGGAAGTGTTGAAATATTCCATGACAGTGTTTTAAAACAGATACCAAGCTTTTGAAAGCTATAGCTGTGTTGATACATTTGTGAATGTATGTGGAATTTGTGTGCATCAGCAAATAGAGTAAGACCCCAGTGAAGTCAGGTGGCATGCATTTGAGTTAGGCGTGATTGTAAATCTGGCATGTATAGTAAGAAGTTCCTACCTTTTATCTCCTTTGACTTTATATATGAGAGAGGATGTATTTTCAAGTGGGAGCATGGGAACAGGCAAAGAGTTTCTTAAATGGTAATGAAAATTTTCTGATGCTTGCAAATGTTTAATTACTCAGTCATAAAGCATCATAATGTAATGCTAAGTAAGTGATGTTGTCAAAATAATGTTCAACCATGTTCAATTAGCCCAATTCTACTGTGGAAAATAAAAATAATTATGTTTGCAGGATCCTTTCAAAGCCCTAATTGCTATGCTATTTGAGTAAATATATTCTCTTATGATTGTCTTGTTGGTATAATTGGTCTTTAGCAGTGGCTGTGAGCTAAACAGTACTCCATCTTGACTGTGTTATCTGTGGTTGAATTTGCAAGGCTGGCAGTGTACAGCCAACTTTGCCTTCACAATAATCATATTTATTCAAAGATAATCTGTAGTGTTGTGCACTGTTTCCATGAAAGTTGGTTTAGAGGTTAGAACCATCCTTCAGTACATTGTGCAGATGTAGGGTTTATCGTAATTTTGTTAGGTTTATTTTCTTTTCGATACTTTGTGTCTCTCTTAAAAATGTATTCCTGATAAGATTGTTCCTGGTAATTGCTTTTTCTCACATTATTTTCCAAATTTTTAGCTTGGAAGCCTCTTCTCATACTACTGTTCAGCTGAAGTCACTCAGGCAATATGGGATGGATATCTACAACAAGCAGATCCATTCTTTATTTATTTCTTAATGTTGATCATCCTTGTCAATGCAAAGTAAGTGTATAGTTAATTCTTTGGGGCATTCTTTGCTGACACTGTTTTAATCCAGGTTTGTTTCATTTTGGTTTTACTGACTTAATCTATGCCTGTGACTTTACTGTTTTCAGAGACGTTATCTTAGCACAAGAATCAGATAAAGAAGAAATGATAAGTAAGTACTTCTCTTACATAGCTGCTAGTTAAATATTTACTATATACTGTAATCCCCATTTATTACTATTTTTTCTTGCTAAAGAGCTAGATTGTTAATTTCCGTGTGATTTTTCTCATTTTTTAATCCCTTCACACTCTAATTCTTTCTTATTTTTGCTGCTCTGTCCTTGACCTTCTTTCCTTATTCCTTTTAGTGCTCTCACACCTAGTTGTATTCTTCAGTTTGAAGTACTGGAAACAATCACCAGAAACTGGTGTTTCTAAGCCCAAAGCAACAGCTTTCAAATCCTTCTTTAAATCTACTGCACTTGTTGCATTTGCTGGAATGTCTTAATGAACACTTGATTTGAGCCTAATTAAATGTTTTTATAGAAAATGCATTCAATTTCAGTGGAAAATTTAAATAACTCTTGCCTTTGTATTTTTTTTACACACACAATACAACGTAGTTAATAATCTCTAGTAGTTCAAAATGACAGCGCTTGGAATTTTGTGTCTTTTCCATAAACTGCTGAACTACACCCTTGGGTTATTCTGGACAGAGACCAGTGCTGCTGATTAAGTACTCATTTTAAAGGATTCTCACAGTCAGAGCTCTTTAGAAAAGTAGCTGGCTTAGAATAGAAAGCTAAAACTATACAGGAGTAAGAATGTGGTGAAAAATAACTTGCATAGAAGGTTTGAACATCTAACAAAAAGTGAAAGTTTTCTATGGATAAGGAATATTTCCTGTATCTTCACTTTTCATCTGGAGAGTGGATCAATATTCATGTTTAGTCAATACACTAGATTGTTATGCCTTATTAAAAATAAGCTATTTTGTGGTCTGTGTTCTTTCATTTCTGTGTCTGAAATAGTGTTGCATTTATGTTGTTTGTTTGTCTCAGAATTCTTAGAAACATCACCAGCCAATCTTGATTTAGAGGATATAGAAGATCTCTTCTCTTTGGCACAATATTACTGTAGCAAAACTCCGGCTTCTTTCAGGAAGGTAATAACAGTAATTTTGAAATTCTCTTCATTTTGGCGAGTGTTCAAGCTCTTGCTGACAGTAACTTTGAATGTTTCGTTGCAATATACTTTTTTTAAACATTTTTTCATGTTGTTCTCTGGTGATATTTATTGTTAGGCTCTTTGAAAGATAAGGTTAACTGATACATGAGAGAAGCTTCCTTGCCATATTCTCGCTTCATGACTGATAGCCTCATTTTCCAAAAGAGGCTGTTATAGGAAGTGATGAGGCTAAACTTCATATTGACACAATTGCACGGTAGTACCCTGCACAGTAGTGCTTTGCACTTTGTGTTTTGCAATAACAAAGAGTCTCTTACTATAGATAGATCTATTATCATCTGCACTGTTTTTGCAGCTCTTCCTTAGTCATGATATCTGATGTAGTGAATGAATGAAATAAAAATATTTGATAGCCATTGCCCTCAGCTTGTGTGTACTTCCTCTGATGTCTGTAGACAGATATAGGAGGTTTTCTTGTGGGGAAAAAACAAAACAAACAACTGAAAAACAAATACCAGAGGCACTGCATCATGTTGGTATGGTCAAAGTGGTGAACAAGCATGTTTGTAATGGAAATGCAGACCTTGCATGATTTTTCAGAAGGAATTTCAGTTGATCAGAAGTTTCATTACTGTGTGGACAGGATCCACATGTGTGGAACTTGATGTTTGCAATGGATGTAAAGTTATTTTAAACTTTCATACATAAAGACAATGGCTTCACTTAATGGTTTTTTTTCCTTGCCTTATTAGGACAACCACAGTCTTTTTGGTAGCAGCTTGCTGGGCCTCAAAGATGACGACACAGACTTGAGCCAGGCTCTCTGTCTAGCAGTTTCTGTGTCTGAGATTCTACAAGCAAATCAGCAACAAGGAGTCAGTATACTGAATTAACCTTCCCCCCCAGTTTTATAGAAAAAGGAAATAATCAATCACTAACCACTAGTTTCAAATACTAACAGCACAAATGAGTGTTTGCTATTTCAGGAAAAATATTTTTGTCTTCAAGCTTTCTCCCTTGCAAATGATCTGCTGTCTTCAATGCATTTGTGCTGTAGCAAGGAGCATAGGGGAGCTTAAGACAGATTTGAATTTGAGGAGTGTGAGCTGAAAGTAGTATCTCACTAATTTGAATTCCATCCCAAATGTAGCTGCTGTAGAGGAAAATTTAAAACTCACTACTCAGTACCTTTGAGAAGAACGCTGTTAAGGAATATCTGTCTTTTGTCAATGAAAGGTTTAAATGAAAAAAGCAAAATTGATTGAACTTGTTTGAGTAGAAGTTAATTTGAGATATAGATGCAGGGACTTCACTAGAAATATTTAAGACCCATATATGGATGATAATGTAGTTAGATTACAGTGTTTTTTATTGACTACTGTCTTCTTGTTGCAGTTGCCATGCCCCAGTTTTGTCGTGCATAGTTTGGGTTTTTTTGTCGTCCACATAAAGTTAAGCATCTGTTTATATCCTGTCCAAGTTGGTGGGACATAAACCCATCCTTATGTGCTGTGCTGGCTAGTAGTGGACTCTTGGATTGTCTCATACCCACTATGTTTCCTCTCAGTAGAAATTATATAATTGCATTTGGATGATCCTTTCCCATGCCCAAACTGATGTATTAATGGAAAGCTGATACAGGAATAGTACTGGTGGACTGGTAACTGTAGACAAAGTTTAGATTAATCAAAAGAAGTAAGATTTATTTTTTTTAATAGCTCTTAGCCCCTCTGAGCAGTTCCTGTAATATTTGAGTTAGTATTAGAATGTAATTGAATTCTGCCAATAATTATGCAATTTTGAGGTTTAAAAATTTCTCTTTCAGGAAGGAGTGAGATTCTTTGTTGTGGATTGTCGTCCTGCAGAGCAATACAATGCTGGGCATTTATCAACAGCATTTCATTTAGACTCAGATTTGGTTTGTATGCTTTTTGTTTCTTTACTGGTATTTGAATCCTAAATTAGATGGAAGGGGAGAGAAATGCCTGCCTTGAAAAATGAAGTATTCTTAATTTAAGCTTCAATCTGTGGACTGCAGGGTCTAGCTATGTGATGATAAGACTTCAAAATTTAGCTTCTCTAAAGGAGATGGTAGAACCACCATTTTACTGAGAAGTTTAGTCCTTAATGACATTAGAATTTGGGATTCCAGACTTCCAGTTCTTTGGTTAGGAATGGAAACCCATACAGATTAAAGGCTATCCATTGCTTGGAGGAGAAATCTCTTTTTAGTGTCCTAATTTCCAGTGAAAGGTGTAATTAATTTTTTTAAAGAGCACTTTTTTTCTTTGTCTCTTTTTTTTTTTTTTTGGCCACAGCCAGTCTTATTACAGTCTGCTTTTACAGGGCATATATCTTGAAAAGGATTTTGTTGCTTCTTTGAAATTTTTGCTGTACCATATGAAAGAGAAAGTGCATTGATTTTGGCACTGAGATCTCCTATGAATTAATAATTTCAATAAAGATTTTGTACTTTCTATTTGATTATGAATTCCTAATTGAACGTTCAGTCATATTTTTCTCTGTCCTTTTTTCCTCCCAAAATCAATTCCATTTCAGCAGTGTATTCATCACTTCTGGATTAGCCCTCAACTATTTTACTTTAAGCAGTCAGTGAAAGCTGTATGGAATGATTTATTTAGAAATATGTCATAAAATACTTTTATACCTTAGTTAAGTTCAATCCGGCATGTAATATCTTTACCTCTCTAATTAAAATGATGCATTATTCAGTGCTATATGCACATGTATAAATATAATATTAAATATAATTGCCCAGGAGAGAAATGGAGGCTGAAGGGCAGCCTTAGTGCTTTCTGTAACTATCTGAAGGAGGTTGTAGCAAGATGGGTGTCAGTTTCTTCTCCCACGTAATAAGCTGTAGGACAAGAGGAAGTGGCTTCTTGTTGCACCAGGGGAAGTGTAGGTTGGATATTAGGAAAAATTTTTTTCCCAAAAGGGTTGTCAAGCATTGGAATGGGCTGCCCAGGGAAGGGGTTGAGTCACCATCCCTGGAGGTATTTATTACTTTTAAACATAGCATTTGGGGATGTGGCTTAACAGTGGAGAGTTGGCATTGTGAGGTTCGTGGTTGGAGTCAATGACAAGAGTCCTTTCCAACCTAAATGGTTCTTCGGTAGTGTGGTTTTTAACCTGGATCAAAAATCATTTAGGAAAAAACTTTCTCTGTCCTATGTGGGTATTTTGCTAGTCTTAATTGAATGACATATTCAGTGTAGTAGAAATAAGCGTTTAAAATTAAGTAGTACAAATAGCTGATAGTATATGAAAAAGGTGTCCATAAAAACAAGTCTTAAATTAGATGTCATCAGTTCATATGTATTTAAATTGTATATTGGAATTAATGGTCTTTCATTAACCATGGCAGATGAATGTGACCAGGTTCATCCTTGTTTTTAAAAGCCAATGCTAGGAAAACATTATAGGGAAAAACCTTTGTGATGAGAAGTCATTCATGGAAGTGCAGTGCATTTTATAGTCCTGTATGTGCAAAGCATGCAAAAATTATTGTAGGGAGAGACAATGGGGAGAGACAGCACTTTGGAATCCATCTCATTTATAGTTAGAGGAAGTAGTGAGATTTAGGACCTGTGTAATAAAGCAGCAGCCTTTATCTCTAGGAAAACCCCAATTAAAATTCAACCTTACTTACTGATGGCTGGGTTGTGTACTTTTGACTTTGTTCTTCATCATTTGATCCACTGTACAGACAAAATGATGAGAATCCCTTCTGGCCCCTCCCTGCCCCCCCTCCATCCAGTTACAGATCAAAATTCTCTTATGAGTTAAATAAGTACCTTCCCCACAAACACAGGTTAAAATGTATTGAGAAAGTCCTTGTTTCTCCATCTCTTTCATATGGCACTCAAGTTTTTGCATGCATAGTAGCCCTTCATGTATCCCAGCCTTACCTTTTTGAGAGTACAAAGAATCACAGATACCTCCTTGTACTCTCAATTGTAATTTCTTTTCCCAAACCTTGATAAGTAAACAAGAAAAAGCTTAGTGGGGAGGCATCAAGAGGAAGACTTTAGTAGCCTCTAGAAATTCTAGGTAGTTTAAATGGTTTCAAATCTCCAAAGTTTGGATGTATTGTGGTTAAGTATGTGTAAATATGGAAACCAGTCCCACTGCTGTATTACCAAATCAGTGCAACATGAAAGTTGCAAAGATTTGTTCCACTATTACTTGATACCTTCAGAAATAAACTAACAGATGTTAGCTGTGTTTTTTTCCTGGGGAGAGCAAGTGGGGTGAGGAAGTAAAGGACCAGTCACAGCGTTTATGTAACGTGAGGTGTCGTTCAGGTTCTATGTGTGTGACTTGCACAGTGCTGAGGTTGCCTTGCTTGTGCTCAAGGAATTGTAACCATTCTCAAAGTTTGTCTCCTTTCACAACTCATTTTACAGTATCTTGGTGTCAGGCAGCATTTTTTGTTTGTTCATTTCACAGATGCTTCAAAACCCATCAGAATTTGCACAGTCTGTAAAATCCCTGTTAGAAGCACAAAAACAATCTATTGAGTCTGGCTCCATAGCTGGTGGGGAACATCTCTGCTTCATGGGAAGTGGCAGGGAAGAAGAAGATATGTACATGAACATGGTGTTAGCACATTTCTTACAGGTACTATTAAATTGCCACTGGTTTAACAGCTGGAGTAAAGGGTGTTTGCATGTGTCATTGATGGTGAATGGCAAAACATTTTCTCCTTAAAAGCTGAACTGATTTTTACATTACTCAAGTTTACAGTTTTTAGCAAACAAACTAACTGCTATTTCATTACCTTACTTGCCGAACTCATTCCACAGGTTTTTGCTCTGATCAGAACTATCTTTTCTGTTGCAGAAAAACAAGGAGTACGTAAGCATTGCCAAAGGAGGCTTTATGGGTAAGCTTACTAATAATGAAATTTGACTTGAAAAATTCTGATTTCTTAACACTGTTGGTATTTTTGAGGCTTTTGCTAAAAAACATCTAAATGAATAGCAACTAGGTCTCATTTGTCAGATTTTTGTTTTGTGTAAGTAAACACTGTGTGCTTACACATTTGTAGTTAACTCTTAGGGCTTTCCCAAATTTCTGAGTGGTGAAAAATTAATGCCGAAATTGGAGAAATTCCTTCTTCCAGCTTGTCATTCTTGATGTTTTAGCCACTGTAGATTGCAGATTCATATGAAGATGCAACTTCATAATTACAATTAACTGCTGTTATGATTTATTAAATCAGAAGTTCATAATTGATTAGTTGATGTTGCTGGAAATAATCAGGGTCTACAGCAGTGGAGAGATCTGTGCTACAATATGACATTATTAACAATACAATAGAGGCATTATTAATCAATATGTGTGGTGTTATAAGAACTCTTCAAGATCAAAGCAGTGATTTATTTTTAATTGCTGCTGTATTCTAAATGTTTACCAAAATAATTAGTTTATTAGGTACATAAGTAGGCATTAGATAGATTTTCTTAACGCCTTTGTACTGCTGAAGGAAAAGCCAAGGATTGTTATAGTGACCACTGAATTTATCTATTTTATTGAATTGTGGGGAAAAAATTGTTACTGATTAATCTCAGGTATATACAATATTTTCATCAACAGACTAAGTCCAGTGTAATTCTGAATGTTTTTAATGGCCTTTTAACAGCCCTCCAACAGCACTTAGCAGATATCAATGTGGAAGGACCAGAAAATGGATATGGCCACTGGATTGCTAGTACCTCAGGCTCAAGAAATAGCATAAGCTCTGTTGATGTAAGTGAAATTTTAGTGCAAGTGTTACAGTGGGATGGGAGCCCTAGGTGTCATGTGTCTTTTCTTCACATTCCTCATTCACATTCCTCATTCCTCTATTCCATAAAATGCATTATTGCAAGTCACGACTGTTTTTACTTGTGTGTTTACTTTCAAACTATGATCACAGTCTAGTCATAGGTGACCTAAACATTTTTATCCTCTTGAGGGGAAGAGTTTTTAGGTAGGAACTTGCTGTAGTCATTCTCCAGCAGAATACGTGTAATAGATAACTCTTTCCCTGGCTCTTACTCACTCTGGGAACAAGTTACTATAAAGTGGCATACAATTTCATGGCACAGCTCAAAATTGTATCTTTTCTACAGCTGATATATTATGTGTAGAATTTAGCTTTTAATTTAGATGCAGTGTATCACTAATAGGATTCCTTTGTCTAAATGTCCATAGCAGAGTGCTCAGTAATATAGTTTGTCAAGCTTGCCTTATGGGATGATATTTTCCACAGTCACATATCATTGCTGTTATTTAATAGAATTCTAAAGAAATACTCAGTTGTGTAATTGAGGTTCTACTGAGTACCAAAAAGTACATTGTTGTTTTGTAGTCTGTTTCCTTTTTAATAAATTCATTGAGATGAAATAACATACTTTTATATGATTAATCCTGAGAGGAGTTACTTTTACAGGGTGATTCTCCTAACGGTTCAGGTGATGGAAAAGGAGTGAAATCCCTAGTGAATAAAATGACTGTTGCTTTGAAGACAAAATCTGTGAATGTGAAAGAGAAAGTTATCAGTTTTATTGAAAATACATCTACTCCAGTGGACAGGTGCGTCATTTATATCTCGCTGTGCATTAGCTGGGAGAAGTGACTACCTATTTCATGTGGCTGTTTGTAAGCGAAAACTGGGCTAATTAGGAAAAAGTTGTCTCCCATATTCGGTTTTTTAATTTTCTACCCCTACCCTCCTCACAATTTTATCATAACCCAGGGAGCCTACTGTGCTCCTTAGTATTGGAAGGCCAGTGTGGGTCCTGTTGCCTTGAATGCTTATCTAGAATTTGTCACTTAATTTCACTTCTTATAGTGTGTCAATTTTGTGTTCAGTCTGAAAGTGAACAATTATTTCAGTTTTATTTCAGTTCCTCCCCATCCTGACACTAATGAAATAGATGAATGACAGTGGGATTCTGGATAGGTTCTTTTGGTTGGTTGGTTTTGTTCTGTTTTGGTTTTTTTCACTGCTGTATCTTGGCAAATTGAGTTTGCCTCTTTTAAACATCTCAGTTTTTTTCAAGTCCTTATGTAAAGGTGCTTTTCAAACTCAGAATCAACCCGTGTTTGGTTTTTGTGTCTTCAGGTACAGCAAGGAATGAGAATGTGCAAGTAGACTGAAGAACACTCTCAAATTTGGAAGTGATGATTCCAAATAATTATCTTAACTAAATACAAGAATAATAGCACTCATCTGTCAGAGCTTTAAATGAAACGCTTGTTGTAGTTCTTTAAAATCCAGCCTTTGAAGGTGTATGTTGAATATCAAGACACTGGTATTCAGGAATCTCAGAAACCTAGCATTTGTTTGATAGCAGGATTTAAAATATATGCCAAATGAAGAGTAATTTTTAATAGTCTGGTACCTCAGATCATTCCTTTATTCTGTGTTGGAAAATGTTTTTCTAAAATGCTGTTATTACTTTTATTGCACCATTAGAGGCAAAACATTCTTAAATAATGTTTGGTAGCTTTTGCTTTGTGAGGAATTAAACTGAATGAATGTGAAGATTTAAACTGAAAGAGGGTGGATTTAGATTAGATATTAGGAAGAAGTTATTTACAGGGATGGTGGTGAGGCGCTGGCACAGATTGCCCAGGGAAGCTGTGGCTGCTCCATCCCTGGCAATGCTCAAGGCCAGGCTGGATGGAGTTTTAAGCAATGTGGTCGGGTGTAAGGTACCCCTGTCTGTGAAATCAAGTAATGCTTACACATACACCATAGGTAGCATATGAAATGCATCTTTTAGTAGTTTTTTTTGCAAATATTTCTTTACCTTGTGTCCAGCTTTCATGAAGCCTTGTTTTTATTTACAAGCATCCTCCTTAAGAAGATACATTGCCAATATAGAGAATTTCAGCTATTTATCTAGATTTTTCCTTTACATTTTTTTAATTCTTTTGTTCTGTCCTCTGCCCCAATGTACTGTAGAATACCTTTCAATATTTCCTGGCCAGACAGAGCAAGCCTGGAGCGGTAAGCTTGATAATTAAACAGTCTGACTAAAACCACCTTTCTTGTATTTAGCATGGCATCGCAATGTTTGTAAGCATTGGTTACACTGACAAGATTGCTTGCATATTTTGATATTAATTTCTTGAAATATATTAAAGCTATTGTTTTTTACAAGCACTGGTCAAGAGACTAAAGGAAGGAAAAAGAATGTATTGGCAGTGCTTTCTTCTCTTAGTTTCTGCTTTATTATTTCTGTTCTCTTCCTTACTATTGCTTTTTATGGATTTTTTTTTTAACCTGTCATTTCCTATATACATTTTATTAGCAACCTGTACTAGTAGAAGACACCAGAAACAATTACTGAACAAATTATGTCTTAATGTTTTAACAAGAGAGACTATAATTATGAAAAGTAAACTTTTCATAAAATTTCATCAGAATTTAGATGTGACAGGGAACCCATGTGGAAATTCTGTCTGGAAGTCTCAAATTTTTATGCATCTTATCACCTGGTGATAGAACATGCTGAAAGAAACAGACATGCTCATTACTTGGAAAAGAAAACTGATAAGTAAATATGCTTTGCAATTCTACCTCATCTTGTTCACATAACTGCTACATTTCATGCAAATGCAGAGGCCCTTCACATTTGACTCAAATACAATGTCTTATAATTATTTCAGAAATAAAAATTGTGACTTGAGTTTTTATAAAATTACTTGTGATAATTGAAGAGCAGCTCATGCATAATCACTTTCGAACTTTGGTTATACTTTAGGATTTCTGTAGCTTTTGACCCACTTACACTGAAATGCATGAAAGTTAGTGCTTGATTAATTATTGACAATATTAAAAATGGGCTTTCAAGTAGTTTGTACATAATTTGAGCTGGGAGTCACCCAGAAGCATCACAGAAAGGTGTTGTTCGTGTGAGAGAAATCAGTAGTAATGTTCTGTAGAAGAAGAACAGTGGGAATGGCCCAATAGCACATAGTATGTTTTGTTAATCTAGAAATACTTAAGATCATGGGGATTGTACCCCACATTTTGTTAATCTGTTTCTAGAATATGGTAAGCAAGTGTTCAAATACCAAATTAAATATGGTGACTCTTTGATAACTCAGAGATGCATGAATCTGTATTTGTAATCAGGAAGTTTTGATATATTGAGATTTTACTTTGGTGATTTTGTTTATTCCTTTCACTCCTATTGCACATTTTCTTTCATTGGGTAGATGCAAGAATAAATTAGCTCTCACTTTATATCCCTAAAGTATTTTCTTAAAATTACAGTTCTTAAAAACCTATAATGGCATTTTTTCTGTATCAATTGAATTAGATCTACTTTGTGTTTATCACCAGGATGTTTCATTTGGCAGGTTTGCCGCCAAAGGACATTGCATTCAATTTGTAATCCTGTGATGATGGCCTTCCATGTAATGTAAAGGGAATAAATTTCTAGTTTAAGATGTTGCCAGGCTTTTATAAAGTAGCTTTTTACTCTCTTGTTTACTCTCTTGTCCTGACTAACTTCATTCGATAAACACCAGTGAGATCTGCTCTTAGATCCTCTCTGCTTAATTCAATTTGACATTATTTAAATGTGCTGCTTCTTACTCAATACACATTTGTGTATTACTAAAGCATGTTTACAAAAGCCTCCATATGGAAGCACAGCCCTCTTGAATTGTCAGTGTCATTGATGCTTATTGTCTTAAACACTAATGAGCATGTTATTGTATGTTTATTTTTGTACCATTGTAGACCACATTTCTGCTTGTTTGGTTTTTAAACTTCCCCTTATTTTGTTTATATTAGTAAATTTTACCCATAGAAAATGTTGTTTTCTTTTCTAACTTCCAAGTCTACTTTCAGGTATCCCTAAGTAATAGCATTAATTTACATGTTACTAAACCTGTTCCCTGTCCAGCTTGGTTCTACAGTAACATTTAAACTGGAGTTTGTGAATGTACTTAAAAGAGGAACCAAAGCTTAGTGTTGGTAGGAAACATAAACACACAGTATGGGGAAGGAGGTTGTTGAACTGGAGGAAAGGTTTTCTGGTTTTGTTTTGAGTTTTTAAAAACTGCTAAGTGTTGCCAGTTCTAAAGGCTAAAATTATGAACTGTTTGGTTTTTTCAGAAATTGCCTGTATTGTTGCTTTGTGAACTTTCAGGTTTTTCTCATATTTTTCAGGTATTCTCAACAGTTGAGGGCAAGAGCTTTTAATTCAACTGTGACCATGTAATCTCAGCATTCTGAGCTGGAGCTTTAAAATATCTCAGGATTTGCAATCTTACTGTCACACATAATGACTCAGTTGTGTGTGTTTGTGTCATTTGATATGATCTGTAGAAACAATTTAAATGTGATTTTTGACAACACATGAATATCACACTGGTGCTGGGATTGTGGGATTGTAGCAGTAGGAATTGTTTGAGCAAATATTTCAAGCTGGAAGTAATGAACAGGAAGTCAGGGTTTAGACTACCACAGATGGTTTCTAATAACCCCAGTGTGTAGTTCTTAAGGCATTTTGTTATCTTTTGAAGAATTAACCAGAAAAATGAACTGCCAGACATGTTAGTTAATAGTCTTTGTTTTTTGCTTTATCTGAATTTGGCATCCTTGTGAAGTTGCCCTGACTGTCCAGATATGTTTTCATTTCATGCTAGAAACTTAGCATGTTGTCAGTTTTCAGGTCTCTAATGTATGTTGACATTTGAGAAGATGAGCAGAAGATGGGATTTTTTAAAACAAAACAGCATTTCTTTCCACTTTCTTTGTTACTACAGTCAACCTCACAAAGTGACTGAACTATGTGCTTTCACTAACCAAGTTGCTTGGTCACTCACTTCTTCCTTGCAGGCAGCTTCATGAGAGTCTCTTGTCATTCTCTGTTGCACAGCTGTGTTTACATTTTGCTAATATGTTACTGTGGAACTCAGACCATCAGTTTGAAAGTTACTTTTCTTCTCCTGTCCCACGTTTTCTCCTGCCCTTTTCATTGCCAACAGACATGTCAGCAGCAGTGACAGAGTAGGAAAACCCTACCGTGGTGTGAAGCCAGTATTCAGCATTGGAGATGAAGAAGAATATGATACTGGTACAGTAGAAAATTTTTCTTTTACCTAGATTAATTTATTTAGGCAAAATTATTAAATTGGACTAAATCAAACAGTGTATCTTACATCTTTGTCTTGCAATATGATACTTGTCTATTATTGTTGTTCATGTATGTTATGGTAATGCCTAGGACTGACCCTCTTCAAATACATAGGAGCAGATTAAATATAAAGTAATTTGTGGTAAGCGCCAAACTGCCAACAGGAAGAAATTGAAATAAGCAGATTTAGGGGATCTTTTGTCTTCACTTGTTATTTCTGAAATAAAGATATTTTTCAACACTGCTCTTGTACGTATAAGCTGGCAGTTGTGCCTTTATTACTCACAATTAAGCAAAATATAAAAGATGTAGTTTGGCTGATGTATCTCAGTTTAAATGTCTAGTATTGTCTGTTAGTGTAATGATCTGAATTTCTGAAATATAGTTGGAGCTAGACTTTAAATGGCTAATGTGTGCACACCTCTCCAGTGTTTCAGACTTGTTTTTTTGGAAACGAATCTATTAGTAATTGATTCATCTCTTGATATGCATGCAGATTGCTGTAGGAAAAAAAAAACATACCATTTTTATTTAAATTTTTTATCTCATTGAAAAACTACCGGCAGAATTGGAACACTACACATTTCATAAAGGTTTGTTTGGAGGTTTCTTTGAGAGCAGTTCCAACATTAGAATGGTTCCAGCCTGCTGTTGCCCTGGTTTTGCTGTGGTAGTTTTAGCCCACTCCCAATCATCGTCTCACAAATAACTCTTCTGTGGCTAAAAGGCATGTTTGGCTTGTGTTGGAGAAACAAGTAACTAGTCTGAGAATCTTTGATACGCAAAAGAAGCAGTTCAGGAAGATTAATGAGAGTCACAGGTTTAAATAACATTAATGACAAACAGTTGGTCATCATCTGCAATAAAAATTGTGAAGGGGCAAAGTGAAATTATCAGGTAGAAGCTTTAATACTAACAAGATATTTCTCCAAATGCCATGTAATTAAGTTTGCACAGTTCTTTGAGCATCCATAATAGTGTTTTGCAAAGTCTGTGTAGCTTCAGAAAACCAAATTGTCTGGAACGTGTTTTCCGTAATATTTTTTTCCTAAGTTCTATTTAATATTTGCTTTTAAAAGCACTATTACCCTTGGTAATTAAGCAGAATCACAGAAATTGGAGTAAGCAAAGCCAACACATGTGAGTGAAATATATATGATCTTGATACAGAAGAATGCAAAAAGTTAATCTGTTTCTGAATAATTGGTTTTGTGAAGTTTTAGTGTTTGGAGTTTTTCTGTAGTAAGTAATTGCAGTCAGCTGTAATTATTGCAGCCTGCTCTAGGTGGATCTGCTTGAGCAGGGGGGTTGGACCAGGTGACCTCCAGAGATCTCTTCTGTCCTCAGCCATTCTGTGATTCTGTGACATGAGGGTGGATTATTGTTCCATTTGCTCCAATTCCGTAATGTATTTTTCAGTGAAAATGTTTCCCAAAGTGTGTTTCAAATTCTGAATTGCATTGAAGAAAATAGTTTAACAAAGTCTAGGAAACTGGCTTTGAAAAAGGCTCTTTGAAGAGCTGTCCTGAGTTATTTCTGGGAGTAATTTGTATGGAGTTAATATAGTTGATTGTGTTAGATAACTAGGTTGCTTAATTTCTTCTAATGTAGCACCAAAATTACTGTGTAAACATTATCACCATCTTTAGACATAAAAGCAGTATTTTGCAACTAAGTAATAACACGTGCAGGAGTTTTGGGTGTTTCACCGAGGTCTGTGCTGAAAATTTCAGATTGGAATATGTTCTTAAAATGTCCTTAAAAATGGATGCGAAGCCAAAGACAACAATTTTTGCCAATGATCCAAGGTTATCTGAGATAGTAAGGACAGACTGAGTCTTTTGCTAATGGGCATGACTGGGTAATAAAATGGCACATGAAATTCAGTATGATTTTAATGCAAGAAAGACATTAAAAAACCCCCAACCGCTTCTAGTTTCAGATCCAGTGGTGGCAGAATGATTTGGACGTGTCCAGCAGCAGTGGGTTTATAATAAGTAAGCAGTCATTAACAGTCAGAAAAGCAAATAAAATGCTCAGAAATCTATGATTCACCCACACATTGAATATTGTGTGTCTTCTGCCCTTGATGTCGGAAGCAATGTTTGAACAGAACAAGGTTCAGAGAGGCATAAGTAGGGTGAGGAAAGATGTGATACTACTTTCACAAAAGGCACAGCTGAATATTAGAAGTTTTGTTATGTGAAAGAGGCATTTTAAGGTAGGAAAAGTGATCCACAAAAATAATGCCTGACCTTGAAAGGGATCAACAGGTGTTCATTTCTTCTTGTTAAAGAAACTACAAGCTACAAGTAGAGACTCTCCTGGACTGTAGTTGGCTTGATTTTGATACTCCTTGCCAAAAGATACTGGTGGTTTAAATGCAAAATGTTTATACGGCTTCAAGGAAAGTCTGGATAAGTGACTTTCATTGTGAAAGAATTCCATGGCACTTTACTGCATGGACAAATCGGACCAGCCAAAGATACCCCCTGACCTAAAAATACTTGTTTGTTGAGAGAAAATTAAGAGAGAAATATCAGATATGCCATTTTCTTTCTTCCCTCTCAATAATTCTATATGGTTAGGTACACTTGCTTTGAACCAGTCTAGCTACAATGGGTTTGAGTGAATTGAAAAGTTAGCTGATGGGTGTGAATTTATTTTTTTTTA
The DNA here is from genome assembly GCF_017590135.1 of Pyrgilauda ruficollis. Classification (NCBI taxonomy): domain Eukaryota; kingdom Metazoa; phylum Chordata; class Aves; order Passeriformes; family Passeridae; genus Pyrgilauda; species Pyrgilauda ruficollis. The sequence continues at coordinate 368,965 of NW_024515875.1, forward strand.
ATGCTTTTACCCCTTCCATTCAACCCAGATGAAATTGACAGCTCCTCAATGTCGGACGATGATCGAAAAGAGGTCGTCAACATCCAAACATGGATAAATAAACCTGATGTGAAGTATAACTTTCCATGTAATGAAGTAAAAGAAAATGGACATATGTTTCCCAGGTACTGAAATTAGTGAAAACATCCGTCTTGATAGACATTCTACAGAAAAGTGTTGGTCACTTAGCCTTTGTATTAAACTAGGAAATGAAAGTGTGAAACAAACTAGAACAAAGTGTTACTGTATTTGCATTCTTGTATTTGCAGAGTTGTAGAATGGTAATTATGTATAAAAACCTGGTGTCAAGTTTTGCTTTGAAGAACAAGGTAGTAAAAAAAAATGAAGCGGGAGAGAGGGGCTGGAGGTACTTGGCATGCTCTGTGCACCAGTAATACTGGGGGCGATGCCATGTTAGTTTTCAGAAATAGCTGTGTGACAGCACTCAAGGAAATTCTGAAGTCTTTTGTAGAACTTTCTTCTTTAGGTATTATGAAAGTATTAAAACTGTTTCTTAGGTTTGGTAGCTGTATTATCTTGCTCTGTCTATGTAGTTTAGTAATAGAATTTAACTTTCTAAATAGCTGATATGTAAATCATTAACAAAATTAATTTGTATTTTTCTTTTCCTTCAAGTCATCTTCTAGTAACGGCAACTCATATGTACTGTTTGAGGGAGATTCCATCACGAAAGGGACTGGCTTACATACAGTCTCGACAGGCACTCAACTCTGTAGTCAAAATCACATCCAAGAAGAAACACCCAGAACTTATCACCTTTAAGTATGGAAATAGCAATACTTCAGGCATAGAAATTCTGGCAGTTGAAAGGTAAGCCTTCTCAGTAGCAGAGGTGTAAATGGTAATGATATCCAGGATGATGTACACTGGAAATCAGGGATATGCTGTAATTCCCATAATTGAGTTCAAAAATAATAGTTTTTATTTAGGAATACATAAATCAGATATGAACTAGGGGAAAAGATTTGCCAGTAAAATCATGGGTGTTTATGAGGCCCAGAAGAGAGGAACTGCGACTACAGTTGTTGGGGATGGGAGGTGTGCAAGTGTTTTCTTTTTGTAATAGGTCTTAAAAATGAAGTGGACAGTTCTCTGCGGCAAAAGTATGGATTTGTGAAGCATGGGATTTAAGAGTACGGTGGAGTAATTTATTTTTTTTTGACATCTGACTCATAGTCTCTTTGCATTGTGCAGGAAGTCCAGAAGCCTAAATTCAAAACTCTTGATTCCCTGAAACCTGATTCCTGGAAATTACATGTTGCCATGCTCAGTATTTGCATGTTTAAGAGGAGGAATGGGTCAGATGGAGCGAGGTATCAGGCTTTTTTCCACTGGTGTAGCCTGCCGTTCTTGGCACTGTTTTAAGAAGATTGCTGATACCAGCTGGATGTTTTTTCATCTTCCTTGGAGAGAACTGTGTGTAGGGGATGCTGTGTTTTCACAAGAGAGGGGATGAGTTTCCTACCTAACTAGGGATGTTCTGTGCCTGTTGGCGCCTTAGGTTTGTAAAGATAAATTAAAATTTTGCAGAGAACTTTACTGCTTGTTGAATTACTTAATCACCACCTTGCGAACTGAAGCAGATTGATCTAGAGCTATAGGAATTGAAAAACAAAAACCAAAATACCACAAAACAAAATCCAAGCAAGGACTTCTATGCTTCAGTGAGACAGTGTTATCTGTAGAGATCTGGAATGGTCTGACTGATCCCATTGTCAATTTTTCTTTCCAAGATGGCCTGTAAAGTACTCCTCAACAATTCTAAGTTCACAAAGAGAAAGTTTCATAGTATAATCAGGAATTAAATGTTATTTTTTAGCATTTTTTCCATTTTAATAGATTTCCTTCTTCCCTTCCTCCTAGACAGAGGAAGAATGAAAAGAATTATGGAATTTATACTGAAAAATTTTATAGTGAATTAATGATGGCTTTTTCTAATTTTTTTAAGGTATTTGATTCCAAATGCAGGTGATGCTACCAAAGCCATAAAACAACAGATCATGAAAGTATTGGATGCCTTGGAGAGTTAATAACTAAAGACTTTGTAGAGACCAGTTTATAAAGAAGAAGCAACCAAGATACTGTATGTGGACACAAGCTGACAAGCTGACTGTTTCCCAACTGAATACTAACTTAAGAGAATTTTTCTGTTTGCTGGTGGGAGTGCCTGAGTAGCAGGCTTCAGATAGGGTAAATTATTATCCATTTTTGAACAGGATTTTTGGTTTTTTTTTTTAGTGGTTTTTTTTGTTTGTTTGTTTTTGTTTTTTGGGGTTTTTTTTTTGTTTTGTTTTTGTTTTGGAGAAGTGTTTATTATAAAGGTCAGTTTGTTTCTTTTTAATGCAGCCTTAATGGGAGTGCTCTGTATCTTTGCAAGAGCAGATGCAGCTGGGTGAATGTTAAAGGAATGAAGGACTGTGAGATACAGAGGAGCAATTGAAAACAGAATGCTTTTAAAATTATTATCCCTTGTAAATAAAATGTCTCCATTACCTACAGTCTGGAATTGGATTTTGCCTACCAGGTAGTATCAAAGACTAATTAAAAATTTTGCATTTTCAACAGGGCAGATACAAATCTTAAAAACACTGTTTTCACATTAAAAGTGGTTAAGTCCAGTTTGGGCTGCAGATAAATGGAAAAAATACAAGCAATTTGTAAAATTAAGGGGTTTTTTAAAGTCTTACCAGCTACTAGGCTAAATAACTGGAATTGGTGGTAAAGATTATTTTTTAAATACTGAAATCAACTGTAGTTTTTATTACAGGGTTGTGATTTTTTTTAGATTATGCAGAATTTTACATTTCTTAGGTTGAGGCTGTTTCCCTTGCAAAGATGAGTGTGTGCATTGAAATGCATGTTTCATGACAAAATATGACAGTTGAAAACAAGTTGCCTTGCTCCTCAGAAGCAAAGTATCTAAGAACTTTAGATGTTTAAAACCCTTCAGTTCAGCACAAAAGTGAGTACACGCTGACCAAAGGTGTGTTCAGCAAGAAGATGAATGCTCTGAAAACCAGGGGAGAAATTCCAGTGCTGCATACCTGTGATAAATGTATTCTTTACCAGTTACTTTCATTGATTCAAGCATTCGTTTATATTATTTTGAGTAACAATTTCTAAATTAGTAAAGATGTGAGAGATTGCAACTATATGAATATTCATCATAAGCTTTCCATTTGTTCAAGAATGGTTCTCTTGTTCAAAGCTCAGTACAGAAATGTTCTTATGGACAAGGCAGAGCATCTTTGTAGACTGATGGGAAATCACCAAAAACTGTGAAATAAAGGGGATTAGCTTTGCTGCATAAAATCTTCTGAGTACTTGAATCAAAACCTATGATTTGGTACTACATCAGAAAGTAAAATAAGTTAAACTGACCTTTATAAAAAGCTGTTATTCTAAGTTATTTTACTAGGAATCAAGCTAGGGCACCTTAATTCTGGAACTAATTACTTTTTTTTTTTCCTTCTTAGTATCTGAGTAAACACCAATAGAACTTGAACTGTTGAAAATATTTGCATGAAATTGCACCTGGGCCAATGCTCATGTATTTATAGTTTTGCCCAGCAGCTGTTGTATTACATTTTCCTCTTCCTAGTCCCTCCTGAAAATATCCTCAAAAGTCTCTGACTCTGTGCCTACTTCAGCAACGAGATTTTTTTCATGTAAAGATGTTTGTGCTACTGTTTATAAACTACAGTTGTAAATAAACCAGTACAATTTGAACATAACTTGTTCTGTCAGAAGGCATTTAGTTGCATACTGTGTAAATTCTCTGAATCAATTAAAAGTTTTTCCTAAAGGTGTTTTGTTAATGGAAGTGAATTTGATCTTTGGAGTGGAAGACGCTGATTATGGATCATAGGGAGCTACTGCCAGTGACTTCTTAATGTAAGTATTTCAGAATTTAAGTTAATTTCATTAAGGACTTTTGGGTGAGCATTCACAGAAAGGTCAAAGTGAATTCACAGATAATCAAGTTATAGAAAAGGTTTCTGCATAAATTCCAGACTTCTCAACGTCGTATTTTTGTTATGAAAATGCTGACAGAATGATACAACATATTTCTCCTAGTCGGAAGGGGAAAAGTGAAAATGACACTCAGTTGTTAAACAGGTGTATTTGAGTATTAAATGTGGAACGTGGCTAATGCGTATGCTGCACTGTGAGGACAGGAAATACAGCAGGCCTTTGAGATCTACAGCAAGTAAAGCAACAGGAAGTCAGTTCTTAAATCCTTTCTCTGTAGAAACATATAATCCAAGCCATTTAGAGGCTAATTATTTGTAAATTTTAGGGCAATGTACAAGTTAACAACAGACCTCTTATCTTAAAAAGCTCAGCCCAAATTATGAATAGTTTCAATGGTGCTGGTGTATCTCTACCCACAGTTTAAGGGCCACTTTTGCCTTATATTGTACATACCTGTAGTTACTGTTTTTGTTACAAAACTTGTATTACTAAGCGGGAATTCTCATTATAGTACTGCAGTGATATTTTTTAAAAAGAAAAATCAAAAAAGTTGGTATGCTACTTCCTGTCTCTTTTAGCTTCAATGATTTTTTAAAAATTATATTTGCTAGAGATGTGTTGGCTCTTGTTTTATTCTGCATGCACCACGGTCTATATTGTTGACTATAAGGTGACAGTTATGATGCAGGAGTGACAGAAAGGAGGTCTGGAGTAGGAAAGAAAGTCTTGGAGTAAACTTCCCTGCCAAATGAAAGCTCTTACCTTTGTGTCATAGTGAAAGTTGGTGTTTCTGTGCTCACTGTGCTCACTTCTGTTCTTCACTTTTCTCACAAATTCTTTTGCATTGTGATTTGTATGAGAATTTTTAAAGAACTTTACATGTATTACCCACCAAAAATACCGTTGATGGCACAGTTGCAATTTTTAAAGTTGCCTTTTCCTGTTAGCCCTAATACATGGGTCTCACCTGTGATTGGATCTTTTCCTTCCTCCTACATGTCAGCTGTAGTTTCAAAACCAGGTACTGCCAAATAAGCTTTTTCAATATAGGTGTAGTCTACTGAGCGTGTGAAAAGTTTCCCTTTAGGGAAGGAAAAGGGTGGTATTATGTAACTTGTTCTACTGGGTATACTTAGTGCTTTCAGATACTTTTATATGGAAACTTGAAAAATACATTTTATCTCTCTGACCCATGGGAAACTGGATTTTTGGCCTGTGCTTTGCCTCTTCAAGAGATGATACTACTTGATTTCTTACTCTTTTTCTTATTTGGGAATAAGTTGGGGGACAGCTGTTCTTTGCACCTGGAGCCCTTCAAAGTGTGATGTTTGGGGAAGAAAAAAATTTTTTAAATCACATGTACTCATTCTACCAACATGGGCATGTATAAAAAGGAGGGAGGCCTGCTAAGGGCTGCTGCACTGTCTGTTCTGCCATCCTTTGGCTTGGTGAGATTGGGATAAGTGGTTCCCTTTACTGCTCCAAGGGGCAGGTTGAACAGTTCTCTGGTTGAAGGAAGGTTTGTAATTGTTACACGCAGTAGTGGTTGTGCATTTTACAGTGGTTATGCACTTCCCATCTTTTGTCTCTCTGCGTGTTTCCTGAAAGGGGAGGTGTTTAAGAGATTGGGTAAAAATAAAATGGGTAATCCAGGGTGATCATTCTGCCATTATGTGCTTTCAGCTTACAGAATAATCTTGTATGCTACACCAAATCTACAATTCTACAAACATGCTTCTAAAAAGCCCAGGGCTGGAAAATATGTACATGAGACAGCAATGTTTTGTGCTGAGTAAAGGGGAGCACTTGGTGTTTAAAACCAAGGAAGAGCAGCATGGTACTTAGTGTGTTGGTTTCACAGAATTGGCAGTGTTGGACAGGACCTCTGGAGCTCATCTAGTCCAAGTTCCCTGCCAAGGCAGGGTCACCTAGAGCCGGTAACACAGGAACCTGCCCAGGTGGGTTTGGAATGTCTCCAGAAAGGGACACTTCACTGGACAGCCTGTTCAGTGCTCTGCCACCCTCAATGTAAGGAAGTTCCTCCTCATGCTGAGGTGAAACTTCGTGTCTTAGTTTATGGCCATTGCTCCTTGTCCTGTCTCTGGGCACCACTGACATTAGTCTGGCACCATCTTCTTTGAGATGTTTATATGCACTGATGACATCCCCTCTCGGCCTTCCCTTCTCTGGACTAAACAGGCCCAGCTCCCACAGTCTCTCCTCATAAGAGAGGTGCTCCAGACCCCAAATCATTTTTGTAGCCTCCACTGCACCCTCTCTAGTACTCCTTGTCTTTCTGGTTCTGAGGAGCCCAGAACTGGACACTGCTCTGCATCTGGAGCACTGTGCATGTATTTGTACCTTGGGGGATGCTGTTCTTGTAAAGAAAGAGGGGGATGTCCCAGGTGAACGAGTTACCTGTAAACTCTTACAGGTCCCTTGCATGAGCCCTTAGCAGACTGCCAGGGTTTGTTGGGCAGGGCAAGCAGCTCTCTGCACAGCAGGAGCTTTGGGGGCTCCGCTGTTGCTGCCGGCGCTGAACGGGCCCGGGGGGAGCGCTGCGCGCTCGCTGCCACCCAGGCAGGGCGGGGGTGCCTCATCCCTGCTCTTGGCCGCTCAGAACGCGGTCCCGGCACCAGCCGGGCGCTGGAAGACGGCGTGAGGAGGGTTCTGGATAGGCCGCGGCCCGGGGCCAGCACTGCGAGTCCCGGCAGGCCCCGCGGGCCGCGCCCGCCCGGGCGGTGCCGGGAATGCGGGCGGCCGGCGGAGCCATGGCGTGTGAGTGGGAGCCTTTCCCGTCTCTCTCCTCCCGCGGTCCCGGCGCCCGCACCGCCGGGAAACGCTGCGCGGGCCGCTGTCCCGGGTGTCTCCCGGCCCCGGTGAGACCGAGAAAGGCCTCGGCGCTAGGCGCTGGCACACCCTGTGGAATAGTGCAGGGAGGAGAGAGCTGCGCTGGGCACAGACCGGGATACGGTGCTCGCCCTGCAGGGTCAGCTCCTCCAGAAACACGAGCGAACCGGGCGTGCTTCGCTTCCGGTGCTCTAAAACAAAAAAGCAAGCATGTTTTGTAGTGTAGTGGTACAAATGTGAACCATTATTTTACTCCGTTGCGCTTTTACCTGGTTGTGGCCTACATTACTTTGGGTTTATCCTGAGAATTGCTTTTAACGAAGGTTTTGGGTTTCTCTGCATTTCTATTGCTTCCACATCTGAATGTTTGTTAGCGAAACTGTGGCACAAATACGTGTGTTCTGTTGTGGCTGAGCTTCAGTTTTGTGCCTTATCGAACTTGAAACCTGAGACATATAATGTTATATTTATATATAGGAAAATAATATTAATTACCTTAATTACATTTCCTGGTGTTTTAACCATTATGGTGGTTTTTTTTTTTCCCTAGTGCCTTTTTTTTCGTCTTTTTTTTTTCTTTTACTCTGAAATGTAAATCTTTCAAGTGGGTGAACTAAAACACATTCCACAAATGCTGGGAAATTTTTGACAGATCCCTGGTATGATTATCTCGGTAGGTCTGGAACCTGTGGTTACATCTGTTCAGAATATCAGATGAGCTTTGTTTGCTCAATAGAGCCAACAGGCCAACAGTAAAAGTCTCTCCCCTGAGGAGTGGCAAAGGGAGCAGTTAATCGTTTGCTTAATCTCTAGAAATTAGCTGCTTAGCTACTGAAGTAGGAGCAAAGATGTATCTCAACTGCTCCGGATCTAGTCTCATCTTCACTTGAATCAGCTTTTCCAGTTTCCCTGACCACTGGGACTGTGTTGCTTCCAGCTTTGTCTTTTTCTTATTGTGATCTTTGACTGTATGATGGGGGAGTTTTCCCCCAGACAGGAGAGGTGCTATGAAACTGGGATACCTTTTTTTATAAAGCCAGTTGGTTGGTTTGTGTTTGTTTTAAAGAAAACAGTTCTACCTGATGATGATCAGAGTGTGTTTCCCTACAACCTGGGGTTCTCAGAGATTAATGGAAGGAAATACAAGGGGTTTGCACAAAACTTGGCTACTTGCAGAGCCTGCAGTTGTATATCCTGCTTAGTGGGAGTAGAAGCTGTTGATAACACTTGCAACTTGGCCAGAAACCAGTTTGCTAAGAAATGATCAGGAAAGATATTAACCTTTCTTGGTTTTCATAGCCATTTCCAAAACTAGGTGTGAATTTAGGGATAAAAGCAAACAATTCCTTTATTTGGTGCTTTGGGGATTATCCAGTCCTTTGATGTGCAACAAGAAGACTCCCACGTGCACGAAGCCTGGGAAGGAGGTGCTGGGGGGACCTGTGCTCTCCCTCTCTGCGACGTGGTTCCTTCCCCTCGAACATGGGCTGGGTGTTGCTGGCATGTGAGCTCTGTGATCTTTGCAGGGAGGTGGCCATGCATGGCTCCCATTGGCTTTCAGTGCTCTCCCTGTGGTAAGAGACTGTTTCCAGAGTCAGAGATAGGCTGCAGAATGAGTTGGTAGTGGTTTGTGCATATGTTTATATGTTAACTCATTTGTTTTCTTTGGTGCTTGTTACGGAATTCAAATTTGGAAGAGTTTCCGGTGGGAATTCTGATGAATAATTTTTTTCTTTTCTGCCATCAGCCTTCCGCCTTGCTCTTATCCAGCTCCATGTATCTGCTGTTAAATCAGATAATCTCCAACGAGCCTGTGGACTGGTGAGAGAAGCATCAGCTAAAGGAGCAAAACTTGTGGCTCTGCCTGTGAGTAAAGATCATGGCCTACTTAGCCCTTGTACTTCAAACCCTTCAAAACCTCTTTCTAGTGTTCTTAATGCAACATATATTCCTCTTCCTCCCTGGATAGCTTAGGTGCTGTATGAAGCTTTAAAATAAAACTAAAAGCTAAAAAACCCCAGGGGTTGTAGCTGGTAGCACACTAAGAGGTAGGGAGTGAAAAGGGAAACAAAAAACAGGTTGATCTTTTTTATAGTGTAAAATTCTGGTAAAGTTTTTGCTGGTTTAAATCCTAGGCAATGCCATCACTGAAATATTCTGAATTCAGGTAAGTGAGACTGTAGTTTGAATCTTTGCTGAAGAAGTGTAGAAAAAAGGCAATTTTCAGCTAAAAAATGTTGACATGAAGGTGAAAGAGGGTACACAGTAGCTCTCCTTGCTGTAAACATTCCAGACACATGAGAAACAAAATAGACTTAGAACATATTTCTAGCAGGTCATTTGTGGCTGTATAATGTTTAAGACACATTTCTCTTGAGACTTCCATGTGTGGAAACATAAATAGCCACTTAAAATGATCAATCACTTCTGATTTACTTTTTGCACTTTAGCCATAATTATTTTGCTGAATTTTCACATAGTGGGTGTGCTGACAACAGGGTGGGCTTCCCAGTGCAGCTTTGAGCTTTTCTCCTCTCTTCATGGGAGAACTTGTGTTACTCCTGTACATCTGACACAGGAGTGCAAAGTTCATCTCTGGGTGAACTTTGGGTCTCAGTTTTACACAAAAACAGAATGTTTTCTCTCCTGTTGTCATGGGGGAAGCGTTGAGCAACCTTCCCTGCTCCTCTGTGCTAATGTGGTTCTTGTGTTGCAAATGTGACCATTCAGTATTCTGCGTAGAGATTACCATTATTTACTGGTTTCATCATGTGTACAAGCATTGAATTTGCCAGACTTATTTAGCTGAGATACTCACTTTGCCAACAAAGATTTATGCTTTTAGAATACAAGTTGTGGAACATGGGCAAGGCATTTCACAGACTTTTGGGAGATACATTTTGTATAGACATTAGCATGGGCATGAAATATTGTCTTTCCATTGTTTTGTTTCTTTGGGGGTCTGTTTTTTGTTTTAATAACTTCATATAAAGGAAAGTAACTCATACTGGATATATGAAGATGGAGGCAGCTGGCTTTGCTTTCACTTCTTTGAAGTTCAGCCCAGATATCAAAAGCCTGGGAAGCTCATTTTGACAGCCTGCAGAGACTTCCCTTCCTGCTTCCTCCATCTACAGGTTGTGCTGTGGGTTAGCTGGCACCTGCTGACCTAGTGCCCTGTATAGGGGAAAAAAGCCCTTTCCAGCTTGGATTAATTTATTCCACTTCAGGAGGACCTACCTCAGTTGTTAAGAAGTTTGCTTGAGCAGATAAAGCAGAAGTGTTTATTGTGCTCGTCACAGTTTGATTTCTTTTTCCCCTTTTTCTTTGTGGCGGTTGGGAGTGTGTCACTTCTGATGAGCAGAGGGAACAATGGATATGTCTGAGCTCTCACAGAAGAGAAGTTGCTGCCACAGTTTGATAGCCTATCTGTAGCCTCCAGCTGTACTCCTTCAGGGTACAAGAAAGTGTTGGGGTGGAGTGTCTCACGTCCTCACAGAACTGGCAAGTGTAATGCAGAGTGAAAGTTCCTCATATCTTGGGCATCTCAAATACCAGTAGCCCACCTATTTTAGGCATCTAAACTACTCTACTAATCTGACTGTGTAAAGATCGCATGCCTGGTTCTAAAGGGATGGCAAATCTTTAACAAGGGCCTAAGTTGGAGGGTACTGTTCAGTTGTGAGGAAATAATGTTTGAAGGATTGTTTTAGAAAAACAGTAAGTAATTTTGAGAAATGTATGCTTTTGCAAATGTCTTTTTAAAAATGAAGAAATCATGGGCTGTGGATGAGCATTTCACAGTTTTGCGAGGATCTGTTGAGTTTGTAGCTTGTCAAATGAGAGCTGTGTAGAACTTGGCTCCTCATTCTGATGTGAACATCCCTTGTGTTCTTGCTAAGCCCAGAGCAGTGAATGTGCTATTTTTACAGCTTGCATGATAGTCTTAGCTCTTGTTCTATTTGGCATGCACTCCACAAGCACACCTGTTGTATTTTCAACAATTGTTCAAGTCTCTCTGGCCTTCCTGGCATATTCTGGTTCACTTACTGATCTCGTATAAACTAAACTACTGTAACCAAAGGTTGTTTGAGAACATGGTTAGAGAGGAGTTGGAAAAGTTAGGTACATCTCATTGTAGTGGTATTACTGGATTTTAGTTTCTTTTTTTCCCCCCCCCATCTAATATAGGAATGCTTTAATTCTCCATATGGAACCCAATACTTTAAGGAGTATGCAGAGAAGATCCCCGGGGAATCAACACAACACCTGTCAGAAGTTGCAAAGGAGTGCAGCATATATCTCGTTGGAGGTACTTTACTCTTAATGACCATCTCACTGGGGAAAAAATGGGCAGTGTCTATTACTGCCATTGGATCAAAATTACATAAATAATACAGTGGGGGAAATCTCTGTTCTTGCCTTTACAAAGGATCCATTCCAGAAGAGGATGGTGGAAAGCTCTATAATACATGTACTGTCTTTGGGCCTGATGGTGCTCTTCTGGCAAAGCATAGGAAGGTAAGATGGCAGAATATTGTTATTAAAGGTTTTCTCAGCAGTGTTGCATCTGTACTTAAAGGAGGTATAAATTAATAGAATCTTGCATTAATAATAAGTTGTGTACCATCACCCATGAAATTTCATGTAACTTTTATTTGGGATACGTAAACACCACGTCAAAAGGTGGTAATAAATTTGTTCTGGATAAGGATGACAAAATACTAGAAGGTGTAATCGGCTTTCCCCATATCCTGGGAAAACCGTGGTTAAGAGTGAAACCTGATCCAACTCATATATCTCTGTACCCAGGCCTAAGTCTAAAACACAGTGCCACTTGAGTGGGATCAGGATTTTCCCTCAGCTTCCTGATGGATTTTTTCCTTCTGTTATAATAAATACTGTTCTTTACATACTTTGTGCTATACATGTGATTAGTGCAGACATGCAGAGTCCAAGTTGTGCTGTCTCTGCTGTTTGTAGTAGATGTTTGCTTGCTGTCATCTTCCACCTCATCATTGCTTTGTGCTTTCTGGAAAACTGCCTCCCATTTGTAACTCCGGAGTCAGTTTCTCTTCATGGGACTGTTCTGTTCATTCTTATCCCCAGTTTTGTTCATGGGACTGTGCACACAGGGATCACTCCATGAGTGAACAGCAGCTTATTTCTTTTAAGGTTAAACCAAAAAGATAATGCAGGGTTGCTTGGAACAAATCAGGTGGTGCAGATATTAATTTATTCTGTTTGCTGATTCTACATTAGCATTGCTTACTTGATCACCTTATGCAGTTTTGTGTTGCCTTCCACCTGTCACAACACAGCAGTCTGCAAGCCCAGGAGTTGCTCATAGCCTGCTGGGTGCAGGCTTGTGCTAAGTATGAACAAATAATAAAATAAAACCAGCTCTGAGGTTAGGAAGCTCCAGTCAGGAACAACACCTTCCACTGCAAGGGAGGAATGAAGGCAGCTGCAGGCCCTCAGAGGCACCTGCGTAGCTGAAGTAATGGTATTTTCTTGAGAAATTTTACAGGAATGAGACTCAAATGTTAGAGACAAATCATTAGGTCAAGACATCTAGCTGTTTTGCATGTATTTTCAACTTTAGACATGTATATTTCTGTATAGAAGAAAATACTTTAAATCATCTTTGGGGCACCTAACAATCTTAAGAAATGTTTACTTTGGATCCTGACAAAGGAGTGGTCTAGATAACAGTAGAAAACACATGCCTAAAGAGGCTCAAATACCAAACAGAGAAATTGTTAGTAATTGTTATTAATCATAGTATAATTTCAGGTTCATTTGTTTGACATTAATGTTCCTGGGAAGATACAGTTCAAAGAGTCTGAAACACTGAGTCCAGGGAATAGTTTCTCCATGTTTGACACACGTGAGTATAAAATAAACTCTCTCTTTAAGGAGCTCTACTACAGTAACACTACAGTCACTCTGCAGTTCTCTTCCCCCTCCTCCTTTCCAGCAGTGGATTTTTAGACTATCAGATTGTGCATTGGATGACAAATATAGTTTAAGTTTGCTTCAAGTGTTTGGGTCACTTCTGAAACTTTTAAAAAGGTGGTATGGTTGCAAAAGGACAGAGGAGTATAGAGGGTTGAAACATATGTCACCCCACTTGCCTTAATTAAAGAATGGTCCTATTGATTTATTAGAGGGAAGTGATGGTATTTTTTATAGCAGTTACAGCTTGAAAATTGTTCTTATAAAACATGGTCTAGAAAAGAAAGTATCTAACAACTACAATGGTACATGCTTCATGTGAGGATGATACAATAATGGAGACAATTAACTAGATGAGGAATCCCATTCCAGCCTTCTTGAATCACCCACCTCAGATAAAAAAGCAAAATACCTACTCCTCCCCACCCCATATTGCTCAAAAGCTGACACAGTCTGTTAACTGAGCTCTCCAAAGAGTCTTGTCTGCCACAGTCACTTTCTCCTCCTTGCAATGTGCATGCTTTAAGAAAGTACATGGCTATTTTTACTCCATGAAAAGCAGGGAGTGTTTTCTTTTATTGAAAAAAAAAATTGAAAAAATTGCAGCTAAATGAGAGAGGAATATGTTACACAAAGACCTGATATAACATGATTTTGTGGAAATGACTTTTTTTAAAGGGTAGATAAGACTGCTTCTCACACTCTTTCTGTCCTCATGAGGCATGAATTCTCCCCCAGTATCGGCCAGTGCTTGTTGGACACGCATTTAAATATAGCTCCTCCTGCTGCTGCAAGCCATGTAAAATAACAGTTGGCTGGATGACTACAGGGAGTCTTGTGCTGGTTTTGTGTACTTGTGCTAGTGATATGACTTCTGTCTCTTGTTTTTTGAGAACAGCGTACTGCAAAGTGGGCCTGGGCATCTGCTATGATATGAGATTTGCTGAGATGGCTCAAATCTACGGCCAGAAAGGTGAGGCTGGGTCACCTAAGAGAGTGTGGGCAGCCCTAAGGCCAGGGCTGGGCAGGGTTGGTTCTGGGGGGTCCGTGCTGAGTGATCCCTGTGATCAGGCATTCTTACTCCTGCCCAGTAACACAAAATGCATCCTGTGGCCAGGACTCTTACTCAGATGAGTGACTTCTCTCAGGGAGTAAACCATCACTTCCTGCTCCACATGTAGTGATGGAGTTGGGGTATCCCCACCACAGCTCTTGGCTGAAGTAACCTGTTATGCATGGACAGGCTCTGTTTGGTTCCATTCTGGGCAGAGGCTGAGAAGTATGGAAAGAAATTTCACCTTGGGTTTCAGTGTGAAGGGCCACTCTAGGGTAAACCATCTTCCCCTTAATGATGCTTAGGTTCCAATTGTCTCTTAACAAAGGTTGCCAGCTGCTGATATATCCAGGGGCTTTTAACATGACAACAGGACCAGCTCATTGGGAACTCTTACAGAGGGGAAGGTAAGATCACAGCAAAAGTTTATTCCCCTGTTCTAGAGGAGTTTTGGTGCATGGAACTGAACTTTCTTGTGTTCCAAATGACACTTGTGTGTCAGAAGTGGTGCTGCAGGGCCACTCAGCCATTGGAGCTGTACCGTCCCTCAGGCCTTGCATGGGACACAAAAATTATTTTACTTGCAAGGAGAAAAGCAGGAAGTTCTTGGCCTTTACTCCCTCCTGGCCCTGCTATGCCCTTTCAATGACCCTTTCCCATGGCTTTATAAGCACCCTTCACACACAAATTGTAGAGAGAAGAGCCAGTAACCATTTGGGAAGTGCTCTAATTACAGGTAGAAATAGACTGAGATTCCTGAATCCAGTATTGTTTATTCATTTGGTCAGCTTCAATCAATTTTGCTACATCCTGAATGAACCTGTGAATTACATCATATTTTATGCACTAACTCTGGAGCCAGGTGCTACAAACTTCGCTTTCCAGGCTCTTCTTTCTCTGACCTTTGTATCATTCACAGTTTGGGCTAGTCATTTGGAGGATATATCGCTTGTTCTTCAGAGTGAATTCGTTCTCTTCTGCTTAATTAAATGGTATTATAAAAAACAATTCGTCTCACATTTTCCCTCCCTTCATCTTTCTGTGAACACAGAGCTGTTGATAATCAACTCTATGTAGCTACTGTATCTCCTGCTAGAGACGAAAAAGCATCCTATGTTGCCTGGGGACACAGCACTGTGGTAAATCCTTGGTGAGTTCAATAAAATAAAAAACACCACCTTTTCTTTGGTTAAAAAAAATATTTTAGTTGACAGTCACACTTCAGTCCTACTTTTCCATCTACTGTTAAAAGTGCAAATTCTTTGTAAAAAGCACATGAGACTTGAGCCTACATTCTCAAGATCATGATCTAAAACAGCCAAACTAAAAAAACAAGAAGTAAACTAGAACTAGTTTTGAGTATCTATTCATTTTGGTAGTAAAGCATTAGTTGAACTGCTGACCTTGTCACCTTGTCCCTGACGTTCAGTCCATTATATGCTATGCATAGGGTAATTCTCTTAAACAGCTCACACAGAACTATCTCATTTCCTCAAAGAACAACACTGCTTTGACATAAGAAAGAACAAGAAGAATGTCTTCAGCTAGAGAAGAGAGATTCTGACTTGAGCAGAAGTCACGCAGGTGCACAGGAGGTAAAAGTGACCAAATCTTCAGGCAGTTGTTTTTCTTTCAGATAAATCTACTTATAGCTCTGTTCCAGTTGTTTGCACAGTAAGAAAACTTTGTCTGTGTTGTGAGCTTTTAACTTTATGTGATGAAAGCAGTGACAGAACACTTGGGGGAGACACAGTCATGTTCAGAAGTTCATGCAGAGTAAAAGTACACTATTAAAAGCCAGCAGGGTCTTCAAAGGAGAAAGTGTTCATCTTTGCCAATGTGGTTGTTCCTTTCCCCTTGAGGTATGTTGCATGCTCACAGGCACTGATTCTCAGAGTGGCTTTTACCACAGTTCTTGATCTTTGAAAGACACTTATGTTAAGTATGTATATATCACATATAGAAAGTCCCATATATAAAGCCTGGAAGGCATTTCTATCATGCCAGAGTTATGGATTATGATGCTATTTTTAGGACAGCCCTGTCATTACAGCTGTAGGCATCAAGGGTAGGAACTCCTTTTTGTACAAACAGCAGCAACTGCACTGATGCCTTGAAACCAATGTGTTTATCCTGTGAACAAATGTGCTTAATTTTGCAGGGGTGAAGTCATAGCCAAAGCTGGGGCTGAGGAAACAGTTGTATACACAGATATAGGTAAGGGAAAAATTGTTTTGGTTTTTTCCCCACTTTTTTTCTTGAGTACAGGTTATGACACTAAGGAGAGACAGTGGCCTTACACATGCAACTACAGATGATGCAGCATTCCTCTGCCTTGTCTACTTTTGCTAGGTTAAAGCAAGAACCAGCAGCACTTGGCTGTACTGTTCTGTGTACAGTACTTTACAGCTGTACCCATCTAGTTCACTTCCTTAGGGAGAAGGTGCCACCTTAGGAAAGAGCAAAGCTGAGGCGTCCTTCAGCTCTGGCTGCTCACTTGCAGTGCCCTACCACCCCATTCTCCATCAAAGCTGCTATTTTTCCCTGTCTTATCTCAGGGCAAGTCAGGAGCTTTCTTCTTTGTCTGCTGTTCTCTTAACTATTTTCTTCTCTCCTGCAGATCTAAAGAAACTTGCAGAAATACGTCAGCAGATTCCTATTTTAAGCCAGAAGCGTTCTGATCTCTATGGTGTAGAGATGAAAAAGTGAAGCTGGGTGAAGAGGAAAGGTTCAGCTGTCACAATGGTTGTTGCCTTCATCTTTGGAAGGATTTCCTTAGTAGTTGCTCCACAACTTACTACCTAATGTGCCAGTAAAGAAACCACCACATAACAAAAAACTTGGTGTAATTCTACTATGATTGAAATGTAACTTTTGTATCTCCTCTCATACTTAAGTATTTCGTAGTATTTTACAGCTAGGATAAAGATGGAGATGAAATCAGTTCAACACAGCAGTGATTAACATTGATTTTTATGCATCATAATGTTTTAGTTACCTTCTGAGGGCTGTTTTGTAGAACACAGAAATGGAAATTTTGTTCTCTGAAACTCCTTCTCAAGTCAGCTTTAGTATTATGAATTCTTCAGTGAATTGTCAGAAAATCTAGAAGCATGATTCTTCTTACTCTGTCCTTTTTAGATGTACATGACTTAACCAAGGTCCTTGAATGCCCTACTTCTAACTTGGGAAGCTTAAAATTTAACACACTGAGCAAAACAGGCCAAACTCTGCTCTGTGCCACTCAGGACACCTCAAGAAGCTGCCAGACAGAGCTGCTCCTATAGAAGAATCTGTAACAGCTTTTGGTTCATGTGTTTTGTCTGGATCTGTGTATTAAATT
Source organism: Pyrgilauda ruficollis (assembly GCF_017590135.1). Taxonomy (NCBI): domain Eukaryota; kingdom Metazoa; phylum Chordata; class Aves; order Passeriformes; family Passeridae; genus Pyrgilauda; species Pyrgilauda ruficollis. The sequence goes on from NW_024515875.1 coordinate 386,205, forward strand.
TTCCTTACGACAAATCCCAATCCCGTTCATTGCTGAAGTGACAAGAGTTACTGTGTTGTTACAGTAATTCACACGTTGCCACACCTTTGCTCTCCATACTGCTCCTTATTAGAATGTCTAAGTGCCTGGAAAAGGCTGAGGGGAATCAGATTGGAAAACCTGCTGCACTAAGTCCTTCTGCCCAATGCTTGAATGCATTATTGCTACCATGGGCAGCTCCCATCCACTGCAGAGAAAACATTCCATACTGTGCTGCTTTTGCTGGAGACAAACTGCTTGTGAAAGATGGCTTTAAAATACTGCAAACCAGCCAAGCACGTTGCGCTTTTGGTTTTGGGGTTTCTTTTTTGAAGGAAGACATCTTTTAATATAAAAAGAATGTACAAATTATGCTTTTTATTCCTTGGAATGAAAAAAAGAAGCAACTTACCAGCCTTCATTGATAAACTTGCTTTTTCAGCAGCATAAAACAGCCTAAGGCTGTAAGGCTAAAAGAGATTTCAAAATACAAAAATGGGAGGGAGAGAAGGTTTTGTCGTGCTCTAGCTAACCACATTTCCCCCAAAACCATCTTACATTTTATTCATGTTCAGCAATTCTCCTCTTCCCACAGTTTTTTGGTTTTGTGGGGGTTTTGGTTTTGTTTTGGCTTTTTTCTTTAACATTTCGGCTTCTCTGCAATGAGCTTGGTGTGTGTTTTATAAACACAAACAGACACTCAGCCAAACCCCAACACATCCTTCCCCTCAAAAGCCAGATCCCACCATTCCACTCGGTGGCATTCTGTATCAGCAGGTATTTTTGGTCTGTACTTTTCACTGCATTTTGGTGTACATACTGCACTGGAACTTTTAAGAAACAAGCCACAGAGCACAAGGTGAAATGAAGGTTTATTTGTTGAAAAATAAATATTAAAAAATTAACAATTTACCATTTGAGCCAAGTCTCCTGCATTAGATTAGTGCTTCCCACATACTCAACAACCCATATTATCCATGATGGCCAGTGCTGGGCTGCAACTTCTAAGTCGTAATAACTATTTAATCTCTTTCCCTGCCCTCTCTCTACTTGTTCAACACACAGGAGTAAATAAGTACTACCTTTGGAGGATTAAAGTGGTGCAGGTCTCTCATGGGCTGACCACTTAAATCTGAGAAATGCAAAGTGCAGTCTGCAACAGGTAACAGAATCTGTGGTCTGAACTTTCCTCCCCTAGAATCCCAAATGGAGAGGATGGATGAAAACCTATTACAAGCTACTTTGGTGAACTCAGCTGAAGAGCTGACATGAGCTCAGTTCTTTTCAGCCTATCAGGACAACTCCTAAGCACCTTGTTTTAGTAGGGTCTCCCGTGTGCTGCACTCAGAAGTGATGCAAATGGGACTGTGAATTTGTGAGGCTTTCAGTGAAAAAAGTACAGTCAGTTCTTAGCCATAGTGCTTGAAGCGGCCAACACTCAACCTTTATGTTGGTAGAAAACAGGCACTTTTAGGTATCTATACGACACATATGCACCAGTATTCTGTAAGTACAGGAAACTAATCAGTAACAACCCTGAAACAGTTCCAGAATTTCAGCCTGCAAGAATTTAAATTATTTTTGAAGAAATGGCAGGGAATTGGGCAGTGTCAAGATTGCTGGGCTGGTTAAAGCTTCATCTAAGCTGCTCTTTGATAGTTTCAGAATAAGTTACAGTATACTTTTCAGAGCATGTTAGTTCCCTTTTCCCTTTCCATCTGCAGTTAGATCCTAATAATTCAAGTCACAGCTTAGAATCATGGAATATGCTGAGTTGAATATATGGCCCATCAGGATCAGTGTCCAACCCTTGGCCCTGTGCAGGACATCCCAAGAATCACACCATGTGCCTCACAGCACTGTCTCAGTGAACAGGGACCATACACGATGAGAAGTGCTAGGCAATTGCATGTAGAAGTATCCCTCTAGAGTATCCCTCTAGGATACACGGGCTTTATCCAAGTCTTCAGTACTTGCTTCCTACATAATTCCAACTTTTTTTTTTTAAATAGCAGTAATACTTGTCTTACTTCAAAGTTCACATGCACACCTGGCTTAAAATAAAACTTCAACTGTATCAGCCATTCACAAAAAGTCCCTTTCATCACAGTGATGCACCTGCATACACACAGGAAGAGGGTCACAGCTACTCAAGATTCCCAGCCCTCCTGGCTCGACTTCCTTTCCCCTGTAATCTTCAGGTCTCAAGATCATACCTCTGTAGGTGATGGAAGCAAGGAGAGATCGGATTTTTTGATTCCACATTTCCTCCTCATTGTTTCTTAAAGGTTGAAGTGAGAGAAGATGACAAGGAGGCAGTCAATTATCAGTTCTTCCTAGACTTAGAACATAAGCACAGAGCTCACCACTGCAGAGAACACCTTCATCAAAACCTGTTCTTATACATGTCAGAGAGAGATACTTGAAGGTAGTATTTATTTTTTCAGTTTACAGGTGATATGTCATTTACAAAAAAATTACAGACAATGCATCCTTTCAGTGCAGTTTCAAACTAGTTGAAGAACAGGCAAAAGTCTGTGATGATTTGGAATGCTAATAATTGACAGCACATGCTTTTTTCCCTTAATTGACTGGGTGGGGTAAAGAATGGGGTACAGATGGGGTGATGAGGAGAAAATGCCAATGTAAATAAGGCCATGCGAATAAAAACTCCTCGGAGAACAGGGCTCATCAGCCTGGCATATTTTTGTTCTCAGGTAATTGCTAAAGAGATTGGAAGTTGGAGAAGACATTTGACACTTGTTACGTTCAGTGCCCCTAGAAGCTGCCAGCACATTCCCGTATCTTCAATATCACCAGTGCTATGATTTCTGATCACCTAATGAGCTACTAAAATAATGATTAAATCTTTATCTCTACTCTCCGCCATTTGAATACTCAACTGTAGTTGCTGGGAGAAAGGAAGGTCAAGTTGAAAATGCAAGCTGCTGCTGTATGGTGGCACAACTACAGACCAAGACAGTTTGACTACAGCATCATTCATTTCTTTAAAAGGTTAAATACATTAGACAATTCACCACAAACAAATCTATGATTTCAGGATGGAAAGAAGCCCAAACTAGTGTGTCGTAAATTAAGCTACATCATTTGCATGAGATTTGTCCAGGCACATCAGTCCAGGGAAAGGCAAGATGGACTGACTGACTTCCACACCAGAAAGATCAACCCAAAGCAAGAGGGCCCTCTGTGAAGTTCCTAATGAGAGAAAAACTGTTTCATAATTTGCCCATCTGCTGTTTGCAGCACAATTGCTTCCTTTCTACGGTATTTGAAATTTTGGACAAAACAGAGTCTACAGAACAAGGAAATGAGTGCAGTTTGCAAATCCATTATTGGAAGTTTGAGCCTATGCTTTGTTCCTTATCTCACTTAATCCTGCCAAGGGGCTCTTTAAAGGAGATCATAACCCAGCAGTCTCTAGAGACTGAAGAGAATTTAGATAGTCTATCAGCTGCTACACTTATGCAAAAGCATCAGAGATTAAAAAGATTATATGCAAGCATGACCTTACCTTTTGGAGCTTGACTCCCAGCAGTGCTTTCTGTTCTTGAAAGTCTCTAAACCCTCCAGAACAATTTCCCATGACATTCAAGTAAGGACTGCTGCACAGGAATACATTCTTTCTTCCAGTAAAGTCTACACTGAAGCAGTGTTACTGACCTCCTTCCCCAGCTAACCTTTTTCCTAGCTCTCCTATGCAGTACTCTAGGGCTTTCTGGGGTGAAAATAAGGACTATCAAATTAATTCCCTAATAGCTGCCACAGGACTATTTCTAAGTAAGTTATACAGAGGATGGAAGGTGATTTAAGGGAAGATTGTGCATGCTTGCATATATTTACAGGTATCCTCTCCACATCTACTGACTTAAAAACCCCTCTATTATTAAAGTTTGAAAATTAATTTTTGCAAAATTGAAATCAACCCTCAAGGATTAATTGGATATAAAACCTATTTTACAGCACTGACTAGTATTACCTTTAAAATCAACAGGAAAAAAACCCACATGCTGTGATATTATTTGATAAAGCAAAAATCGCCCACAACATAATCACCCAAAATGAACCAGTGTGAAGTTTTTATTTGCATGGCCAAAATATGTTCCTTTGGTTCCCCTGCAACTTTATTTCCCTTAACACACTCTAAGGTTTCTGCTGCAGAAGGAACAAGATGCAGCACTGCATACTTCTTTGAACAACCACTCCCACAACACCTAAACATTTAACAGATGTAGCAAATGACAACACCACGAACGGGAAAAAACTAAGTTCCACCATTCAGCATGGTCTGCAACAGCGTCTTTAGGGCTGGCTGAAGTGGGCAACTTCACTTTGGAAGGTCATTTCCTCCTTGTTTCTTTACAGTGTTGGTGGTTTCAATCCATACTTCTTTGCAACTTCTGTCTGAGCATAGGCAGCATCACAGAGTGAGTAGAGGTGTGCCATCTCCATTTCCGATTTGGCCAGGTTGATAGCCTTGTTGAACATTTCAATGGCTTTGTCCAGATTACCTCTGAAATAAACAAAAATTTAGCCCAGTTAAGACTGCCAAAGCAATCTTGTCATCTCTAAAACATCCTTTTTCTTTCATGACTTACACTCTCCACCATTAATAATTTAAAAGGACTTTGCGAGGAACCACTACAAGAACTTGTGGTGATGCTGAGTAAACTCAGAGCTGTTACCAAGCCTAAACAGCTAGGACAGTTGTTAAACAGCCTTCCTCTTGAGAGTCCCCACAGGTGATGGTGCAGGATAAAACATTTTCCACAGGACACCAAGTTCACTACAAAGACAATGCTGGGCAACTGAATGAAGTCTCGTCTCCCCTGAAAGGACTTAGTATACAAAAGAGGAAAACTTGCACAGACAGAAGCACATTATTTAAATAGGAAATGCTCGCAAAATTTCTCATGGCAATAGTTTGTCTGTCCTTTAGAGGACTAGACATATTAAAAAGAGACCCTGTACTGTACTGTCATACTGTACTGTCAGTTACACCCAAGCCTTTGCACAGCTGCAATACAATGTTACAGAGCAGGGCATTCCTCTTTCCCCCAAGAATTGTGGAGTCCTCTTGGCTGCAGGAGAAAACAGCACAGGATTCTCAGTAGAGACAGTCCAATGTCCAAGGACGACATCAGATACACACAAAGCCAGGTAATGATTAAGGAAGTCACTTTAAATGCAGAAGGGATGTATTTAAACGTACACGGACTCCTCTACACGTTGTCCATTAAGTATGAAATTGGTGATAAGAAGTTGTCAGATCATAAATCACAATTATGCCACAGAGAACGCATGCTTTCCCTAAGAGTTACAGAACAGAAATCAGGACTTTGGGTAAGAGCTGGCCTTACAGCACACTGGGGAGAAGATCTTAGGAGCACACTGGGGAGAAGATCTTAGGATCCATGAGAAAATTTGAAGAACTACTGTAACTTCAGAAGTAACTGAGAACTCTTAACACTACAATTCAGCATTACCTTTGCACTTCAATCGTTCCCATGGTCTCATATGCAAAATCACATTTGTTATCAATTTCAATGGCCTTGCTTATGAGTTCTAATCCTTTGTCTAAATCTTGCTTCCACTGGAGCTGAAGTAAACTATAGAAGAGAGAAAATTTCAAACTGGCTTCACATACTCCTCCCCAAACCCTCATCATGGTAAGCAAAACCATCTCAAATGTATAATGTATTTTATTTCTAATGCAGGTACACAATAACTTAGTAACTTCATGACTTTTAAAAATACCTGTGTGAAAGTCACTTTCAATAAGCCACTTTACTGCTTTAATGACTCTAAAGAAAGGCAAATTTTTTCCCAAGAGGACTTGGTACATGTTGTTTTATGAAAGAAAAGACTTCAACACAAAGCTGAAACTAATAGGGGTAAAGGAAAAGTCAGATATATTTCAAGCAGATACTCAATTAGCAATGAACACTGATTAAACTTTCCTGAAACTTATCTGCGGCTTAGTCAAGACAAAATATAAAAATATATTTAAGAGCACAAATATGGTTTCAAGTCATTTTTCCTGGCTAAATTTCTAAACATTCAATTCAGGTTGGTTCATCTAAATATGCCAACTGCTCTCAACCAAAAGGACTGCAAATTCAATACATACCCTTTATGAACATATGTAGTGGCATTGTCTGGCTCAAGGTCAATGCATTTATCATACATTTCATCAGCCTTGCCAAACTGCTGTTGATCAGTTAGTGCCTGAATCAAAAGAGAAACCTGTTTGTCAATAAGCAACCAAAGCATGCACTCTGCACTCAGCTAATTCTAATTAAAACTGTATTGACAGTGTGAGATTGGATGTAGTTCATTTATGGTAGAGCAGGCCAGGCACATCAGCTACCAGAGTTAAGTTTCAAACTTGAGTCTTTTTGGAAAGCTTCTGTGCTTTAAGTGCACAAATTACTGACCACACTGCCACCTGTAATAGGAAATCCACAAGCAACATGCTGTGTGCTGTAAATAAAAACCATTCTAAAAGTCTGTACCTGCAAGCTTCAACTCTTCCTTTTTCAGATATACTTCTTTCAGAAGGAAATACATATATATTGCCAACCTACTTAAAATCAGAATGTCTCATTCTTCCTACTAAAACCAGCAGTATATTCTTAGAGAAGAAATTACAGTCTCTGTTACAAGTGTACTCCCAACAGCTGTTCTAAACCACTACATGCCAACGGCAGCAGAACAAAAATGTCACCCTAATTCCACACATCTGACTCGCAAATTACCCACAGAATCCCTGACATTAATCAACTGTGATGCCACATATATGCAAGAAGGAGGGAACCATGCAGGGATAACCTCTGCCTCCTAATAACCACCCTAAACTCTCATTACTTACACCCTGCTCCACCAGTTCCCCCTGTACTCCCTCTGCCCCAGAACACCCATAACCATAAATGCAAGTAGCTAACTCCAGGCAGCATGTCTTATCTCATAACTTAGCCTCACAAATCTTCATCTGTTACTTGAAGAAATGTTATATCCAAGATAAAAAAGTACAAGAAAACACAGCATTTTCTTTAAGAGAGAGAAAAACATACCTGAGCATAGAGTGCATAGCCCTCAGCACACTTTGGAAAATTTTTTATGACATCTTCAAAGCCTTTCATGGCTGCTTGCACAGTCAAAGCATTACTTCCTGTATAAGCTTGGCGATACTATTCCAAGGAAAAAATAAATTTAAAAAAATTAGGCCAACACCAGACTGAAAAAAAGCTGATCAGGCCTCTACCCACCTCCCCAAGAGTTGCCTGCATCATAATAATTCAGTTATTTTACATTATCTGAGCAAATTGGGATTGTTCAGCCTGGAGAAGAGAAGGCTTTGGGGTGGTCTAATTGTGGTCTTCACACACCTGAAAGGAGCCCTGAGAAAGATGGAGAGGGATTTTTTACGAGAGTATGTAAAAATGAGCTTTTACAAGAACATGTAAACAGGACAAGGGGAATGGATTCATATTGAAAGACAGTGGGTTTAGATTGGATATTAGGAAAAAATTCTCGTAATGGTGGTGAGACACTGGAACAGGACCCAGAGAAGTTGTGGATGCCTCAGCCATGGCAGTGTTCAAGGCCAGGTTGGATGGGGCTCTGAGCAACCTGGTCTAGTGCAAGGTGTCCCTGTTCGTGACAAGGGAGTTAGAACAAGATGATTTCTGAGATCCCTTCCAACCCAGGCCATTGTATGATTTCATGCTAAGCTCCAGAAGGTGACATGCCTGTACATCCTACCAAATCTGGTTTTGGGAACCCATCCAGGTGTCTGGACTTGGAGAGGAAAACAGATGAAAGAAGGAAGTTGTAAGGCCTGAAAATTGTGATAGCCTCCCTCTATTTTAAATGCTTAGAAATTCCAAACTTGGCATTCCTCCTTGTTCACACCATGCAAAGCTGCCCTGACAAGATTCTTGCACACTGAGTCATTGTACTAGCTTGAAATAGTTTGTTTCCAATTTCTTGATAATAACCATTTTCCACAATAGTAAAGCTTTATTAAAATCAATTTTATTTGCTCCAGTTAGAATCAAGATTTTAGTTCCTCTCTCACAGAAAGAACTGTGAAAAAATGTTCTTCTGTTTTAACAATGAGTGTTTCAAAAGAAAAGCAGGAAATCCCTATTCCAACTGAAGAAATTGTTGCATTATTCCTTTACCCTATTATTAAAAGACAGAGAGGTATGTTGCCCTACCTTCCTGTTAAATTTGAATAAACCAGAGAAACATAGTGTTTTACAGAGCTCTTTAAAGCAAACGGACCCAGACAAACCCCAGCACGTCACCTACCAGAGCGAAACATTTCTGTGCTTGTGCCAAGGCAGAATTGGGTCGCAATCGGATACATTCATCAAAGTCTTCCACAGCCTCCTCAATTTGGTCAAGCAGGATTTTCAGCTAGCCAGAATGAAAGAAAATCCTATTTCTCTATTTCATCTGTGCTTCAGACACTTACATGATAATTCAAATAGCATCAGTTACTCATATAATTTCCAGCTCAGTTGCAGAACTGTCTAAAAACCTACAAAACCTGTAACTAAAAATTATTGTTATTATTGTATTATCAAAGCCACCAGTGAAACTTTGGCTACCTACACAAGCAGGCAATGACCCTGTGTAGGGATTGAGACTGCTTGCATTTTAGACTGTTGTCATCATTGTATCAGCATTATGACCAGTCTTCAAAATTATACCATATCTTCTCAAGTTTTGCCTCTCTGTAGCCAGCATCTGTGGGCTATTTGGACATTGAAACATTTCAGCTTTTCCAGTTTCTATTTCAACTTATTTTGTTGGGTTGGGGTATTTTTGTTTTGTTTTGACATTCTTTTCCTCCACAGGAGATGAGTTCACTTCATCATTCTCTTACTTTACTGTGAAGGTACTTTAAAACACAAATTTTCAATCTGCAGAACACTTTCATTTCCTTCACAGCACCATCTTAATTTCTGAGCACTAAAGAGGTCTAACAAATTCATGGAGAAAAACCCTTGATCCATGGAAGTCTTCCTTACAAATATGACTTAGCCTATCTGCATATGCTAGTGTTCCTTTTTTACTTCCAGCACCATTCATCTTACAGCTCTGTGGCAGCCCAGGCTTCCCTAGGGCTAGAAATTAGTCAAGGACACAGCAGTGTCACAAGGCAGAGAGGGATGAGCTGAAGAGATCCAAGTCCAGGGCCCAGGGCTGCAGGTATTATCAGGGACACCTTACCTCTGCTGTAACAAAGCTTCCTGCTGTGCAGATGCTGCTCTGCCATCCAGGCCCCTTCACAGAACAGCTTTTATCTGCTGTACATGTACACAAGCCCCCACACTTCTAAGTCTCAGTTCATACTATAGAGAGCTTTCCTACAGCTGTAGAAATTAATTGCTTCTGCCTGACCTGAACCTCCAAAACAGACTGTGTGTTTATCCCACAAAAGCTCCCAATTTGGAGTTCATATTTTTCTGCCACCAACAGCATGAAGTGTCTCCAACGACACCGATTTTCCTTTTAGTATAACTGAAATAGCCAAGTGCTGGGACCAAATCCCTACGGTTTCTTACCTGTCCTCGATGGTGGTAAACATCAGCATTCTGAGGATCAATGTCAGCAGCCATGTTGAAGTCCTGGGTGGACAGCACAGGCTGCTGCTGCTGCATGTACATGCTGCCCCGTTTGATCAGAGCGTTGGCTCGCAGCTGCAAAACACATGGAAACATCAGCCACCCAGTGTTCCTCCACATTTCAGCCTTCATTACAATCACAGAAAATTTTTCGTTTGACTAGTTTCTCCCACTGACAGGTTTCAATTATTCTAAGCAGAAGTAAGTTTCATATTGACTCTAAATAAATTAGCTCCCTTACTTAATTTCAAAAATGTCACCTTTGCTTCCATCTCCGTGGGTTTCCAAGTCCCCGCAAAATCCTTCTTAATTCCTATGTTTCCAAACACATCAAAGTTTTTTGAAGCAGCTGAATATGCAAGTGCAATTAATTTTCACTTATCCAAAGCGGATAAGCCTCCAATTCATTCAGCTTCCCTCGTTCTTTAGTTTGTAGTACTTATCACCTTTAGTTTGTACTACTCAGTACAGCTGTCTCAAAAATCAACAAGCCCTTGAGAAAAACAGTTTGTCAGTAAAAATACAGTAAATAAACTAGAATATTCCCATTAATACATCTGAAAATTTGGACAAACAACTTCTTGAAGTATATTTCAAGTTTATCATCTAACTTCTCAATCCCAACTACAATCCAGCTGTGACAAATTCTTACCTTCACATTTGCATCTTCCATGCTGATGACCTGATCTAGGTCTGGCTTGGCAGCACTTGCATTGCCAATAAGTAAGTAGAAAGTAGCTCGCAGAAGCAAAGCTTCTGCCATGTATCTTCCCTTTGCTTCAATTTCTTTTGTGCTTTCACTGATAATTTTGTCATAGTTCTCTTCTTCCATATATTGTTTGGCTCTCAGATAGCCAGAGCTGTAAATGATGTAAGAACAGTTGTATATATACATGCATTCACTGAACACTGCAATTTCCATTCAGATGTTTCATCAAATCATTACAAATACTAACTTGTGCTATACTTTTACAACACCAGCATAGTCCCATTGGAACATCCATCCCTGGATGGAGCCATCTTAGATGGAAAACTATTTCCACAAAAACTGGCCAAATTACATTGGAAATGAAGAAGAAAAACGTTTTAAAGAATTTGAATTTGAGCTTCATTTGTCCCTTGAGGTTTTTTTTCACATGAAGAAGAGCAATAATCTCTGGTTTAAAACAAGAGGATGGAATTCATGGACAGGAAAGTGAAATGTTAAACCTAGCAATGTGCAGCTTGTATGTGGATGAAATTACTTAATAGCAAAAAATTACAGCACTGCCTTATTCTCAGCTGTATCCTGGATTCAGTGAATCTGTCTGTAGATCAGGACATTCTCTCTTAGTTAAAAAAAAAAAAAAAATCATAATGCTGCTTGCAATGGTTTCCAAACTGACAGCATTGCAGTCTTCCAAAAATGATCTGGAAAGTAACATAGTAAATTAAAGAACCATTTATGTGGTGCTCAGGCTCCACTAAGCAAAACACAAAACAAACCTACAAAACCAAGTTTTTCTATGCCAGAACAAACTTTTCATTTATGGGCAATTTGATTCCAGAAAGATAAAGCACCATTTCAGCCTCAGTTGCTGTAAATGCATGCTTTCATTCAAAATTCTGCTTTTCCTAGCTCATCTTCTCCGTGTCAGTCCAAAGGCTAACTTGCTCTCTTCCTTGGAAATGCTCCTTCAATATAAAATATTCCTTGCCCCCAAAGCATCATTCAGCCCTCTGCAGTTCTCCCACCTCCTAAGACGTACTGTGATACTGTAGTAAATATTCAGCATATTTTCCCAGTCTCATTGTCCTTCTTCTGCTTAGTGCAAGTTTGGAACTAGCCAGTCAGCTTCCACTAAGGTTTCACTTGCAATACTGGTGTAATTTATGTCAAAGGAATCTCCATGTCAAGTACTACACAAACAGCAGCCAGTTACACTGAGCAGAATGTCCAGATCACTGAAAACTTAATTCCAGTGCCAAACAATTCTCAACTGTACTGTACACTCACTTTTCTTTTACTTCAGAAGCCTCTCCCTCCTTGTCCTTATCTTCATCTGATTTCTCACCCTTAAGCAAAGGTTGGGAAATTATATCATCTGTGAAAGAACTGAAGTAGGATTTAATGAACTGTGGCGAGGGCATCAGAGGCTCCCGATTCTGAAACAGAGAAAGGTAATTCCAAGTCATTAGGTGGTGAGATCAGACGGTGAAGACGGAAATGGATAGCAAATGTGATTATTAAAAAAAAACTGATGAAAGAAACAATGTATGACTTTCATCTGATAGCCTGATATTTTGGATTTGCCATTTTGATGTTTAGGGATCCTTTAAGCTTCAGATCACAATGCAGTACCCATCACCAGTGAAAACAAAGTGATGATATTTGGGTGTAGGGAGATTGTATCTTTCCACATATGTGGCTAGAAATAAGGACTCTTAAGAAATCATAAGACATTGGGTAGGTGTAATAAAGCACTGGGTGTGCACATAAACTGGGTGAAAAATGCAAGCAGGTGATTTAAGCATAACCCTCAATTCAAGCAGATTCTGAATAGCAGTTTCGTCTTTTCTCCAGCTTGTCCAAGAGAAGCTGCTGTCATTATTACAATGGAGACTAATGAAGCAATACCCTAGTTCTGTGTGGAACTTGGCCCAGATACAACATATTTTACTTAAAGTCCCAGAAGTAACACCTCTCAGGTAATCAATCCTTTCTACAGCCAAAAAATACTTCTTGTTTAAAATAAAATGCATACAAGAATTACAATGCAGTCTCTCCTGCAGGAAACACTGAATGCACTCTTCTGAAACATACCTATCTATGTCCACCACACTCATAACACTATTTGTTGTTACCTCCACACTACACATTTAAGTGAATTTCAACAGGAAAGAAATTCAGCATCTCAAAATCAACACAGGATTTCAGCACTTCAACCACCATCAAAACACGAACAAGAATGCTTTAATAACAACCAAGAACATGTTAGTATCTGTCCCAACCTTTTTGTAAACCTACAGTCACATGAAATTATGCTCCTGGCTACCCCTATGCTTCCACAGTTCTCTCTTCTGCAGTTTCCAAACATTCATGCATAGATGTCTGTCTGGTCCAACACACCCAGTTTCCATGAAGTTGCAAGTTCAGAAAAGCCCTACACAGGGCAGCACACCAACTTAGGGTGTCTCCTGAATGTCGTAAAAAATTTCATTATTAAAGGGAAACAACTGCTCTAAGTAGATCTCTCTTCCCTGCTGAGGTTCCAAAAACTTTGGAGAGGTCCCACAGGAAAATACCACTGGTACAATGGCAGCTTTGTAGAAACCAGTTTGTGTTGCTTCTTATGCTTGAGCAGATGAAGACAGTGACTTGTTTACAACAACTGACAGAATGCCAACAACCAACTTTTCAACAACTGGTCAGGTGAAATAACAATTAGTCAGCAGTATCATAAGCCCTACCTTGTACTTCTCTTTGGCCTTTTCTTTTCCAAGGAGTTTAAGAACTTTATCAGCTAATAACATACTTTGCTGGTTTTGGAAGGCTTCTAAAATGCAGACTGCAGTGACATCTAGGAAACAACATAAAAATAAAGTGAGATTAAAGGAATTCTGATAGTCACTGAAGTACACTATAAAATGTGCCACTGAGTACAATGAGGCATTGCCAAAATAATACATGTCCTGTTCTCAGGCCAAAGCCTCTGTTTCCAGTTTGCTGTATTTACTGTATTCTTCAAGACACAAATTTGTACCCAAAATGATCTTCCTGGGATAAAAGGACTTCATGACAGTGAATGAAAAGAAATTACATTTATTTTTCTGTTCATGTTTTTATCTAGAGACAAACACACTTAAATCAAACGTGAAAATATATACCTCTATCAGGGGCTTTCATCATTTTGAAACTTTGAGGAGAGTAATTATGTTCATATGATGTTTGCATTAGAAGTACTAACACAGCTTTTCTTCTGGGACTGGTCTTTATTTTCTACTTCTAAAATTCACATTCAGTCCCATCACATCTCACTTACTCCTCAGTATAAGAAATCTGCCTAAATTCTTCTCAAATTTTTCAGCTCACCTCCGTGACTTTGGAAAGGAACAAGGAGAAATACCTTGCTGGCCTATTTGAAGTGCCAGCCCCTATCACATAGCTCTCATTCACACAGAGAAACCTCTGCAAATGTTAACCCACTGCTGCCCAAGTGAAACTTCACAGTGTGAAATGCACTCCTACCATACACAGCTTCTCAGGACCCTGCACTTAATGCAATGCTACCACGTGTTTTCCGTTTTGTTTTCATTTAAACATTAGTGAAGATGACCAGAATCTGGACTTGAAATTCAAGCAAGGTGTTTTCTCAATATGCTTGAAAAGTAAATGTCTTGCCCTGGAGTTTTACTATATTTCTCTAATTCTGCTGCTAGAGATACTATTAAGCCATCACTTATACAAAAACTCCCTGCACCTCTGGCATGGTCCAGAAGCACATCAGAGTCCCTGGGAAAATATGGTACCCCCAGAAAGAAGGTGCTACACAAACCCAGCAAACACACTCTGTCCAAAGACTGCTGCACTCCAGGCTTGGCTGCAGCAGCAACATCTTCCCAAATAATACTGCCAGGGATCAGTGGAGGAGTTTTCTGCTGGTAGTGGTTTTGAGGTTTGTTTGATTTTGCTTTCCTCCACTACAGGGGCATACCCTACTTCCAGGGATTTTACTGGCCATATGTGTTGGCAGGCAAAACCAGGGTTATAGAAAAACAGTGCTGTTTAAAAAAAATGCAAGAAAGCTTCAGATCTGAAAAAAACTGCAAACAAAAAATCTAACAGAAATAAAGGCTGAAAATAATTGTCACTAGCATTACTGCTATTAACAGTAAAAAGAAGTTATAATTAAAACTGTCCTACTGTCACAGGGACACCTGACCTTTCTTGGGGCTTTTACCACCAGGCAGCTACATAAGGGTTAGATTTTGTTACAGCACCCTAGAAGTGCAGCTGATACACAGTGGTTGCAAAGCAGTGCACTAAATGGACCAAGTTGTCCTTTTCTAGTTACTACCATCTTAAAGGGCATAAAGGCATTCTGCCAGCAGATAAACAGACAGATAAATTTTTCAAATCTAATTTACCTTCTAATTTGGCAGACCTAATTCTTGTCTGTTACACATAATGAAACTAATTTAACAGTTAAGATTTCCCAGCCAAAGCACTGCCTTATTTTCTGTCCTTCTTTGATAATGAGCACAGCTGAAAATTTCATTTGTCTTTTAGCCTAACATCAGCAGGAATTATTTCACTTGATGAAATTTATATGGGTCATTTCAAGCAGCGTACTATAGCTCAAAAAGTGCCATGAGACAACACATCTGACCTGTAGTTCTTAATTTCCATGGCTTCTCAGTGACAGTTCAAGATGTGTTCTGTTTACAAATAGCACTGGAAGGTTTGACACAGTAATTTCTTCTGAATACGAAGTATTAACAATAAAAAAAATCAATCTGTTCTAGTTTTCTTAAACTATGCACCAGGAAAAAATGCTACTGAAGCTGTTTTCCCTCTAATACCAGTTCAATGCATTTAAATTACTGCAATACTTTTATTTCTGACCATGCATCTCTACCTGCAAAAACCCACATTTCTGTAGTAGCATAATTTCTCTAAAACCGAGAAGAAAGTCTCTTTACTGCATGGAAATAGAACAACTGGTTATCCACTCATGTTAGGTTAATTCTATCTTAAAGTGAAGGAGCTTCCTGGAAAAATAATACCTTGAGTGGCTACAGTAACATCAATTTCTCAGCAGTCATTTCAGATGTGAGCAGATGACAGTTAGAAAAATGTGAACAGGTTTCTTTTGACAAAAGAATACGTATTTGCAGAAGCTTCGAATGGTTTTAAATACATAATTCTGTACTACCGTAGCTACAGAAGTGAAAACAAAACATTTCCAGAAGTTGCCATCTCCAAAGCTCTCCAAAGCAGCAGAACTAATTCCACTTTTAA
Organism: Pyrgilauda ruficollis; assembly: GCF_017590135.1. Lineage (NCBI taxonomy): Eukaryota > Metazoa > Chordata > Aves > Passeriformes > Passeridae > Pyrgilauda > Pyrgilauda ruficollis. The sequence continues at coordinate 401,880 of NW_024515875.1, forward strand.
GTATACACAGCATGAGCCACTCACCTTCTAAACATTCCTTCTTATTGTCTAGCTTCTCATGAGCCTTTGCACGTCTGAAGAGAGCTTTGACATATTTAGGGTTAAGCTCAACGGCCTTTGTACAATCTTGTGCCACTTCTGTCCATTTTTGCTGTGGGCAGAGAAGCAGCACAGTGAGAGGGGCCCCGCTCAGCTCCCTGTGCTGGCTCCCCCAGCCAGCTCCGGGGTTACGCGCACCCCGCGGTGGCTGCAGCTCCCGGGATTCCGCTCCTGCAAGTCCCACAGGGAGAAACTGCCTGCAAACCACTGCACCAGAAACGGAATTTCTACAAAATACTACACCAGACAGTGTACAAATCCCATGGGAGAGCATAATGACTTGATACAAAGATGCTTGCAGGAGGTAACATTAGGACTGAAAGACTGGTGTAAAACAATTAGAAGAAAAAACATGGAAATATAACAATGGAATGGAAGCAAACAAGCTTACCAAAGTGCTGAAACTTTTTTTTTTAATGTTATTTCAATTTATCAAAACAGTTTTTTCTAATACAGGAATCATATGCATTTGTTATTCATTATGGCATGAATTTGTGTTAGACAAGAACTAAATCTAATACCAGATTTATGTAAGCACAGCCTCTCACCTGATACTTCAGACTGTACAAGGCCAACTTTTATACTCCTTTATACAGCTCACCAACTCGACCTCATAAGCAAATCCATCATACCATAATAAGCAACACTGGCTGACTTCTAAAATAACACCCAGTATGTAATTACCCAGCTGTTGAGTAAATGTTACTTCCCCATGTGCAAAATTTAGGTCTTGGCCTTTACTAGGATTTCAATGATTTTTTTCTGTACATTTTGAAGTAGCATCCTTCCAAAATATTTGGCCTTTCACCTTTCTTTCACAGTTAATCACTCAAGTAGAGAGAAGTAAAACAAACTTATATACAAGAAAATTCTTCCAGAGAATAAGAAATTAAAACTTTGACTTGGAAGAACAAGATGCATAAGAATTACATAAGATATACTGAGTGTGGTTAACATAAAACAATTTTATTTATATTTAGAAAAGTATGATAAGTTGAAAAAAGCTGCAATAGCATCTTGTTGTGAAAGCAGCAGATGTTATCACTTGGGACCTTTCAGTGGATGAAAGTGACAAAATAGATAATGCTACTTTTTACAATAACCACATACTTATCTTTCATTTCTTACCAGTTGTTCATAGGCAGCAGCTCTGTTTTGATAGAAGGTAGAAAGATCAAGGTTTTTCTCAGGAGGACACAGGCTGATAGCCTCAGTATAACACTGAATAGCTAACTCATATTTTCCTGCTTTAAAGTATTTGTTTCCTTTGTTCTTGGCAGCTTGGGCTCTACCAAGAGGACTCTGAAAAAGAAAGTGAGACGTCAGTTCAAATTAAAAAGGCATCACAGCACATAAGCTATGCACTTTAGGGCTCATCTTCAAAGATATAAAAATGGACCTGACTTGTAAACTCTAGCCCAGACTTCTGGAAAATCTCACTGATTTCAGTTCCTGGAAACACACAAGAATTTTATTTTGCAAGTATATCAGATAGGAGATAACCTTTTCACAAGATTCACTACAATAGTAATAAACAATGCAATGATTTCTGTTTGGAAAGCTAAACAGATTGTAATCTTTTACATGGCTGGTGATCAGAAGAATCAATGAGGTAAGTTGTTTCTCCAAAGGCTAAATGTGTACAGACAACGAAGCCCTCAAAGCAATTCAAACAGAAGATCCTCCTTCTGAAATACATATAGCCTCTAAGACAAGAGGTGATTCATCAGACTATGAATTAAATACGGAAAACACTTTGTGGAAAGACCTACTGAACAGGATAAATAAAACCTGAAAGGAAAATAAAGCTGATTTGCCTCTCATGCACTAGGCAAATCAACTTTTTGATTGACTGACTCCTCCACAGCTTCACACACTCTGCTCCATGTAATGACAAGTGTTGGACCATCACCATCTTAGCAAGGGATGGGGAACTTTGCTGACTGGCCTGAGACCCTGCTAAATGCATCTTTATGTTCTGCACCACACGTTGATGATCTGTACTTCTGCAGAAACTAACATTGCTACCTACCTGAAACCCCTGGATTTACAAATCAGTTATCAAATCTTGTGGTTTGTAAGGGATTAGATGTGTAAACGTTCTATCAAAGAGCATTCAAGAAATAAGAGCTGCAAAAGATTCTCACATTGATCTTCTGGATTTCTGCTCTTCTGTCACAGCCTTACTTCATGGACAATATTTTGGGGCAGTTCTGCCAGAACAAAATGAAAAGAAGTACAGGCACACATGCTATTCTATCAACCTTTCTGAGGAGGGAAAGGCTACAGACTGGGGGCAGAAGTAACTTTAACAACAGCTGCAGGACTCACTACATGTCCCCTGCACTTCAGATCACTGAGGATTTTTTGGGAATTGTTCCTGCTGCTCTTTCACCATACTTCTGCCTCCTGTACCCACTTATCCACCGCCAGGGCCAAATTGAACAGATACAGACAACCAGACAGCTATAACACAAATTTGAAAGCAACTTTGCATTTCATTTGCCCATTCCCCATGATGTCTGCTCATTTCTTTCCAACTTGAACATTTTTTGCATCTAAGTGATTTGCTTTAAAACTGAAAACCTGACGGGAAGCCAGGACTTGCTCTATAACCTGACTTTTAAGGTCTGGATCCCTATCCTGGCAGGCGAGAATCAGAAAATGGGTGCTAGCCTCAGGTCCTACATAAAAGTAAGCATCCAAATAGAACAAAAGTATCCTAGAAGCATTCTCCTGAGGGGAGACTTACAAGTGAAACCATATAAGGGAGAGAATTTCTTAAATATCCCTACTGCCAGCAAAGCTCTTCTCTCAAGTCATTAATCACTGGGTTCACAAGAAATCAATCTGCACCATCTTTATTGTTCACAGAACAAGGCAATCTGCAAGGTTTTCAGATTTTTCTATTGTAAAGCTTCAAATTTAAGATTATTAACTTGAGTTACTGTGTGTAACTCTATGCTACTTTACGCCAAAATTAGGGTGCAACTATTTTTACTGAGACAAGTAACTGTGTATCTGATAAGTTGTTTCTTTAAAACTTAACCAAAGTCTCAAAAGGTTAAATTTATCTTGAGTAGGTCCTAAATTTATCTCCAAATACAACAATGCTTTTCTTTTAACAAAGGGAAGGGTTATGCATATGCTGCAAACTTAAATGCATGCAAGTCAGCTTGAATTTTTCCTTGTGCATGTCTGAAGCAAACCACATTAAAGATGCCCTTGTGTGAAAATCTTACAAAATTCAGTGCTGCTCCTATTAACTTGGGTCTAAAAGGAAAAACACATGATATGGGCCATGTTGTAACATTCATACATGTGTTCCCAGTGTGAAAATTATTTAAGACTGCAGAGATGAAGCCTAACTGCAGCTAGGTTACTACTTCATGATCAGTGCCAATTGCTTCATGCCGAGGATCTCCCATTCCAGTGTGTGTGCCCCGGGCTGAGCAGTGCGTGTGCTCCATCCCAGGCACTCTGAGAGTCTGCCCACAGCCCCGAGTAAGGCACCAGCTAGGGATGAGGACTGCTGGTTACACCCCAGTGCCATGGCTGCTCCGGTGCCACGTGTGGGAATTGTAACTGCAAGCAAGACACATGCAGGTCTGGGGCTCTCACTGGTGCTCTGCTGGATTCTGGGAAGCATCAAGCCTTCCCACAAGCCTGCAAGTGCACACGACAGTGATCAAAAACTTCAGAGACTACAGACACAATGCCAAAGTTATTAAAAACAGTAACTCTTGTTATGAGAGTAAACTTTCAGTAACCCTTGCAGGATCAGAGACCACACACCCTATCATACAGAAATGAATCATGGAACATTTGCTGACTCCTTGGTTACCCCCTGCTGCACCCATTGCATGAGGCAGGAAATGTGGGGGTAAGGAGTTAGAAGTTGGAGCACAACATGCTCTCATGCAATAAAGTCAGCAGTATCGCCCGAGGCAAGGAAGAAATCAACTTGTTTTGTTTGTTTATGTTGTCTTAAACTAGATGCTTGCTCTGAGATGTTTTATTTCTGCACTCTTACTCAAACTACTCTGCTGTAGTCCTCAGTATGGACCCAAAACACCACCAAATCCAATGCATGTTTTTGTTTGGTTTGGTGGGGTTTTGTGTTGTTGATGGTTTGGAAGTTTTCTGGTAGCTGTTTATTTTTTGATTAAAAGATATTAAAGAACTCACATCACATTCTATGCTGCAATACGTTTTCACGACAGCACAAATAAGAAAATTAAAATTAATTCCTCACATAACATCAGTTTCTAAAGGTTTGTCAAGCCTTAAATTTAACCCTTACATAATTTTTAAGCATATTTTTAAAAATTCTTTCTCAATTGCTACACTGGACATACACAAGATAGTACTTAAGAAACTGATTATGCAAACAAACTTCATGCACAAGTAATCAAAAACCTCATTCTTCTGTTTTCTTGCCAAAGTAATAATACTAGACATTATTTTCCAATTTCACTGCTTCTCCCCACCTGACCCATGAGCCTGACCTGACCCATGCTACGTGGCACACTGGACACTTTTTATCCCCAAGATGAAGGTTGATATAGAGCAAGAAAAACTCTCCAATTTGTCATCTTCTGGTCAAAGAATCTGTACAACAACCAAATCAGCTCAATAAAATGAATGTAAGTTCATAACAGAGCAACAAAACAACTCAAGTTATTTGCAGCTACACAAAAAATAATATCTCAGTACTTAGGACTGCTTTCAGCAACTGTTCATTAACAAGTTTTAGAACAGAGCTTAAGCCAAAGGACACTTGTGAAATTGAATTATCAATTATCCAGGTACCTGAACAAGCAGATTGCTAACTGACTAAAGAATAGACAACACTGGCAAAATTTTCTGAACTTCTAATTTAACCTCAGCAAATGTGCTTTCCTCACACAATGTCCAGAAACTGTGCAAACAGCAACTTTACAGCAACAGACTGCCAGCTGCAAGAATAATAATGCTTAGTAACTCCCTGCAATGGCAATACTGTTAAACTAGCCATTCAGAACCTTTATATTTGAGGGAGATTGTTATTCAAAGCAGAACAAGAAATTTCCTGCCAGCCAATGGTGACAGTGATTCACAACAGAAGCATGAGCAGAGAGTTTCAGCATTTTCTCTTGGTGGAAAAGGATTTGCATGAGCCCTTATCTGACAGATGACATGGAGGGTGACTACTGTTTCAGCCATCTTAATTCAACCTGCAAAAAAAGAAAGCCTTGGTCTAGGCCTCTTTTTTGTCCTTTGCAAGTGAAAGAACCCTCTTAACGAGATGAGGTACCAGGAAAAAAAATCTTGCTCTTTTCTGAATACCTACCTTTCTGCTTTTTGGTTTTTTTTACTAAGGTTCATCTCAAGTCTTTTTTCAAACAAAGGCATTAATTGAATATAAATGGTTTAAAAAGTCTCTTTAGCACTAAAACCACTATGAGAAAAAATATGTTTACATGATCTTTAGAAGTAAATTCAAAGCACAAGTAAGGATGTATTACACTCAGAAAAAACATAATGAAGTTTACAGGACAAATTCACAATGTTCCCAGTCGCCTTCCTGTTAAATGAATTTGCCATCCACGCCTTCCATAAATAACCAAGAGTCTAACAGTTTTACTGCTATTGTACACACATTTAGGAGTTTTCTACACCTGTCCACTATAGCTAGCACAAAATAAAGACTTACAGGAGGTTGACAGTGAGATTTACTAAGCAACAGGTGCACAGTACAATAGAAATGTCTTTTTAGTTACTTTGCTTAGATCAATTTATAGTAAGTACCAACATGAATGTTTCTAGACTAAGGGGTTCAATTTGTTCATATCCTGATCTAATGTCAAGGCAGTGAGAGAGGCAGCATTCAGCAATTGCTACTAAAACAGACACTGGAAAGAAGCCACGCTAGCTGGCTGCTGATCCCAGGATGTGGCACCACAAAGCCCGAGGAGTTTGTCACGTTCACCCACCACTGCACTCAAGGACAGTACCCAGCTCACAGGAAAGTGTGCAGAGACAGGGAACTGCTGGGACCCCAATGGCTATTTCTGCAATACACAAGGCCACCCAGCTGACCTCCTCTCACAACAAACACAGGGTTACCCTGTCAACTTGCTGAAAGAGTTAAGGGGTCAGATCTGGACTATCACAGAACTGCAAAAGGAATTGATTCCAACTTCAGGGGAAAAAATACTGAAGCAACCAACACACTATCTCACTGACTAACCACTGATCACTCCTGTAAGACAAGGAGGGTATAAAACCTGCTAAGAATTTATCATGGAATAAGTTAAAAAAAAGAATCAATTGGATGCCAACTAAAGCAATATATGCAAAGTACTCCGTATTTTAATTACGCAATACTCCCTACAAACCAGGAGAGCATGTGAAAAGCAACTGCTACTGACTGACTAAAACACATTCCATCTAAATTATAAGAAACAGTGACAACTGTCATTAACAGATGCAATTTGGCTTTATGACCTTTGAGCCATCCATAGATGCAGTTTTATCGTCATCACTTAACTGGTCCAATAATACCAGTTTACTGTACTGTTGAGGAGCTGTGCTTACAGGAGAAGGAATCTCAAAAGCAGTTCAGCTTTTCCCTGTATATAGCACCTGTGCTAAGGGCTTCTGCCAACACAATGTCAGTCATAGATCACACACTTGGCCAGTGCATTGATGTCAGGAGAATCCTCTGGTGCAGACAAAGCTGGGAAAAAAATGTGAGGCCTGTGCAGCAGGTAAAAGAAAAGCTTGAACTGCATGCAAAATAGTGGCAAGTCAGAATAAAGAACAGGGAAGATATAGGGCCTTACATATTTTTAAAGAACAAAGGAAAAAAATTCAAGGTCGTGTCTTCAGAAAAAGCGACCAGAACATCAAATGGATACAGGGACTGATTTAATGAAAAGTACAAAACAGTATGAGTCCTGTTACATTTATGAGTAAAAGAATAGTTAGCTGACACAGCTGTTAGTAGCAGATTCATTACTGACCTATGTGTTTTCCAAAAGATTTTCCTCTTGTATTTCAATTGTGAAATGAATTACTGGCTCTTATTCACTGTGCAGACTTGTACGTGAAATCCAACTGAGTCTCAAAAAATACCTCATCACACCATAAAGGCAGACTAATACAATACAGGCAATTTTACAAGTGAAGCATCTGCAGTAGTTGTATTTTCAATCATGGGTCTTATCACTAATATCCATAACTAATAAAATATGAGAGGAAACACAAAATCTACATGGCATCATTGCTTTGGATATGACTAACAGGAAGACAATCCTCCACACACACATAAAGCAGTCCCGGGAACTTGCAGCCACATTTATTTTCCTGATGCAGCCATATTTTGACCAGCTAGACAATTATCTCATGTAATCAGTCAATTCTGATAATTTGTGCAGCTTTCCTAAGCAACATCTCTAATTTCTTTACAGTGTAATCAATGCCACTCTTCAAGAAACTTTGCATCAGCTCATACCACTCAACTTATCCTTAAATGCACACAGCCTTCCAGTAATTCAATTTGTGGAGCAACACACAATATTTTAAATCAAATGCTACGTAAGTGTTTTAAATGTTTTAAGTGCTTCCTTCCTACAACTGCAGAATGACTGCAAACTCCTGGATATTGGTGGAATTCAGAAATATAATCAAGAAACCCAGCGTGAATGCACTAACAGGGAAGTCACTGCAGGAAGACAAAGGTCAGGAGCAGCCTGCAAACCTGCAGAGCTGACACACAGAAAGCACACTCCCGTAAGTATGCCACATGCTGCTTGCAGCCACGAGCCAAAGCTACCACAGTAAACAGTCTGTACACAACTTCTTCAGTACTGTTTGGTGCCCAGGAAGGAACAAATTACTGCACTGAAGTAATTGCCTCAAGGTCCAGCATAGGTTTTACAGCCTACTGTGCTTTCAGGAATGCCTGAGAGCAGCTATGATTCACTAGCTGGGGAAGTTGCCACCTTCCTCACCACTCCCATGTGTGTCCGCCCAGGCGCATCCATCTTCATCATCAAACCATCAAGGTTAAAACGGACTTTTTCCAGCCTCCAAGAGGTGATTCTTCTCTCCTGATCATTTCAGATGGGAAGCTTAAACAGTCTGACAGTTCAAAGCATTTTGGGTGACACACAAGAACAGGAGAAGAAAATACAGTTGGGATACTCGTATCAAAGCCCATCAGTTTGTCAAATCCATCACTTTAAACATGCTTGTCAACTGCAACCTCACCTCAGTAATGCTGCATGAGTGGCAAGGTACATCTGGGACTGCAGATGTGCAGAAGGTGCATCTTAGAGGCATTTTTTTCAAACACAGATACACAAGAGAACCATAGATCTGATCTGGACTCCAATCTTACATGTTGTCCTTGAGCTTTTGCACAGACCATTTTATTTGAAAGTTCTCAGAATGGTAATTTACAACTGGATAGATGTATGCTTTGAGAGCATGCCTACTAGGCAAATTCTACACTTTGAAGTCTCTGCTGCATGAACTGTGTGGCTTCTATATTTTCATGGAACATTTTAAAACAATCTTGATTTTGTTTTCTTTCCACTCTGCTGTATCCAGCATCTCACACACAAGAGATCACAGATTTCCTTTTCAAAACACTATTCCTGGAGGAAACTTATTCACAGATACCTCTGCCTCAGAGGTCTAGAGTATGTTCCCCCCTCAGCAGCACAGATCCATGCTCAGCCACTTGATGAGAAGATGCATTTGGCAATGCCTGATCTTGGAACAAACTACTCCCGATCCCTGTGCAGCAAGGGCAGAACCGCAACCATGAATGCCTGGCTAAGAACGCCGTGGGTCACCCAGGCTGACCACAGAAAGACATGGAGGTCTGGGAGCACATCCAACCAAGGGTGACAAACGTGATTTAAGGGACTGAAGCATCTCTCATAGAAGCAAAACCTAAAGGAGAATGGCCTGGTCAGCCTTGAGAAGAGATGGCTGAGAGGGGACCTCATAATTATCTATCAGTATCTGGAGAAAATGTGTCAGGAGGATGGGTCTGGGCTCTGCTCAGTGGTGCCAAGCAATGGGACATGAAGCAATGGGCAGAAACTGATGCACAGAAGTTCCACCTGAACATAAGGAAGAATTTCTTTACCGTGCAGTGACCAAATACTGAACAGGTTGCTCGGAGAGGGCATGGAGCCTCCCTCACTGGAGGTATTCCAGACTGTTCGGACACAATTCTGTGCAATGTGCTCTGGGATGACCCTGCTCAACCCCGGAGGTTGGACCACATCACCGACCGTGGGCCCTTCCGACCTGCCCAGTTTGTGATTCTGTGACCTGCCGGGCGTGTCACGCAGAGCACGACCAGGATGTCACCCGAGCTCCATCCCATCACACGCCTGCTCCTCGGGGGGGACCAGCACCCTGACAGCCGCTTTCCGGACGGGGCCAGCGGCCTGTCGGGCCCTGCCGCCCGCAGATCGCAGGCATCCCCACGCTGCTCCGGGCCGGCGGCGGGACCCCGGCCCCGGCTGCCCGGCGGCGAGCCCGGCCCCTGCCGCCGCCACGGGCGGCGCCGCTCCCCGCTCACCATCTCCTCGTGTCCGGGCCCGTCGGGCTGCCCGGAGCCGCCTTCACCGCCGAGCCCGGGGCTCGCCCGCCCCTCCGGGGTCTTCCGCTCGCTAGCGCCCTTCCCGCGCCGCGCCGCCCGCCGCCCCCACAGATAGATCGCGCCGGCTCCTAGCAGGATGGGCGCGCCCAGCACCAACGCCAGCTGCCACCGGGACAGCCCGGTGGAGCCCCCACCGCCGCCCGGCACCTCCACGGGCTTCGAGGCGGCCATGACGCCCGGGAGGAGGAGGAGGAGAAGGAGGAGGAGGGAGGGTCAGCGGACACGCGGGGCGCGCCGGGAGGGCGCGGGCGCGCCGCCGCTTCCGCCCGCCCGCAGCGTCCCCTGCCGGCGCGGAGGGGCAGCCGCAGCCCCTGGCGGGGAGCCCGGGCGGGGCCGGGCCGGGCTCGGTCCCCGGCGAAAGACGCTGGAATGGCCTCGGGGCTGGAGCGGTCCGTGCCGAAGGAGTTCTGAGCCGCTGACACCAGAAGTGCGCTGCACATCTGGAGCGCTGCGTTCAGTTCTGGGCTCCTCAGTACGAGAGAGACGTGCAGCTCCTGGAGCGGGTCCCGGAGAGGGCAGCGAAGGTGATTAAGGGACTCTAAAGAGGAAAGGCTGAGGGAGCTGGGCCTGTTCGGCCTTGAGAAGAGACGGCTGAGAGGGGCCCTCATCAATGTCTACAAGTACCTAAAGGGGGAATACCAAGAAGATGGATAAAGGAACTTCTCGGTGGTGCCAAGCAATGGGACAAGAGGCAACGGGCAGAAGCTGAGGCACAGAAGTTCCGCCTGAACATGAGGAAGAAATTCTTTTCTGTGCTGGTGACTAAGCACTGGACCAGGTTGTCCAGAAAAGTTGTGGAGTCTCCCTCACTAGAGATATTCCAGACCTGTGTGGGTACAACCCTGTGCTCTGGGATGACCCTGCTTGAGCAGGGACGTTGGACCAGATGATCCACTGTGGCCTCTCCCAACTTTACATTGGTTCTCTAATTCTGTGAAGTTTCAGCTAATGTGGCTGATTCAGACCTTCTAGGACTTTGTACTTAAAAGTTTTGGAGCAATCCTTGTTATAAATTATATCTTCCTGTTTTCTTCCCAGTTATTAATTGAATCTGTCACAAAAATAATTTAATATGTAATACTAGAATTTTGTTCATGTATGTGTCTATGCCTAGTTAAAATCCTTACCTGTAGGCAGAGGAAGCTTATGTTCCTGTCTCCACTTATTTCCATGGAGCACTCAGCTGAAGATGAGCAGGAATAATTTTTGATACGCTTTTACAATCAGCCCCAGTCATCTCGTGCCTGAAAACTTCATTGTAGGTAGGAGGGAAATGTTAGAAGACATTGCACAGAAGAAAAAAGGGCTGCAAATAAAATCAACATTAAGATTGCGAAGCAAACATCTCAGGGTCCCAACTAAAATTTGCCCTGCTGCAATCTGAGTCAGTGTATCTGCATGCCTGCAGATACTTGAGAAACAACTTGAGAAATGTCCTTTAATTGATGGATTATTACTACTTATGTAAGAATATTTGGATAAAACTGGGACAATCTTTTCCCTATTCTCCCTGTCACCTCACAATAGAAAATATGTATCTAACAGGTCAATAGCTTCCTGCTGGGACAGCCTCAATTCCAGACACATCATGCTTCCTGCAGGCCTTCAGATGTGCCTTGCCTGTACAGATGGGTGGCCTCCAGGATGTAAGTCAAATTCAGGCTGTTTGAATATGGCCAGGAGTGTCCTCCCTTACTAGAAAATCAGCCTACACATCCTTTTCATTGCTTCAGGTGTCTTTTTACTGTACTGTTTCTTGCTCCTGTCCAGGCTGCTGCAGGCATGGTTGTGTCCCCAAGCTCTCATACAGAGACTTACACCTCACACTTACACCCCCATGAGTGAAACTGGAGTTTTGTAGCTACATCTGTAGTTCTAAACAAGTTGAGGAAAAGGTTTAATGCTGGAGCACTGATTCTCTGTAATGCCAAATTACCAGCAAGCTTTTTGGCATATTTCTGTCCAAGACCAACCAGCATCTCCCCAGCAACGCCTGGGCACCAGAAGAACACCAGCACACACCAAGGTTTGCTTCCAGTGAGAAGTTCAGTTTGGGTTCTTCCTCCCATGCAGCCTTCCAGCACCATCCCAACAGGCTCTACAGCCTCAGAGCCCTCATTGTCCTCCTGCCAGGCCCCAAACCACATAACACATCTTCCAGTTTCATACCATGCAGACAACAGTTTTTGTGTTATATCAGAGATTTTGAAATAAAGGAGACACAAAAATGACAAAAAAGCCACAGTGCAGTAATTGCAGTGCAGAGCCCTGAGGAGACCCTCAGCAGAGACACCACGTAGGGTACATGTGGTCAGTTTAGACACTTAGTCTGAGGGCCAGAAGTCATTGCCTGGTCCTGTTCTGTTGTGTGGTATAGGCAAGAGCTGTATGGTTTACACCCTGGGCTGGTGAGGAGGAAACAGCACATTCTTACCCTGAGTGCATTCAAGTGGGGCAGGGCTTCCCATACCCCTGATATAGCAGATGAAATTACTCAGGTGAAAAGCAGCAGCTGCAAGATTGCACTGTCTGTCATAACTCAAAAATGAATGAGCAGTTGCTTTAGGAAGGGTTTCTACCTAGGCAGATGACATTTCTGAAATACTAAAGGAAGCATAGGCAACAGAAGTCAGGAGAGAGGGAGCAACAGGGGAAGAGTGCTCCCTCCCACAGAGCCAGCTAGGTCTCTGCAAGCAGCTGTGCCAGTTTCTGACCAACATCAATATGTCAATTCTGCTTCTCAAAAATCACAAGCCTACTTTGGGTCTGCCCCCTGCAGGCATGTAACTGTGGGCAGTTCTGCATTGGTATTGACAGCTGGGGCACTCAGCAGCAGCACAGGGAGCAGCCACAGCCCTGCCACCCACCCCCTGCGGCAGTGTCATATTGGACATTGCTGCAATGGAAAGGTTAAAGGAAACCTCGTTGAAAAGAGATGAGAAAGGGCTGACTTTATGTTTAGACAGTGCCTGGGGCTGCAGTGGGACAGGTTTTGGGGAGGGAATGCAGAAAAGGTGGTTGAAACTCTGTGTCTGCTTCCTCTTGTTGGCAGAACAGTGAGAAGCTACTGGCTTGGTGGTGGAATTTGACCTTGCTTTGCCTTGTCTGGCTGGGAGAAACCACACGCCCCCCAGGTCTGGAGCATTTGTACATGGAATATGATGAGGATGATGATATTTTCTTTGCAAAATGGATGAGCAGCTTCTGGGGCCACAACTTGATCGATGAGGAGAAAGAGGGCAGAGGCCACAAGAAACGTCAGCCACAGCTCTGCAGTGAAAGGAGGGCATCCCTACCGGTAAGGGCTGTGTGCAGCTTTCTCTATTTGTGCAGGTAGTGTATGTATAAATATGAGGTCCATTCCCAGAGGCACAGCCCCAGGGATGTATGAGGAGTATGGGACACCTTGCCAAGTAAATTCAGTTCCTGCTGGCAGCTGCTAGTTTTTTGCTTTTTGAGCTTAGCTGTCTGACAGGGTCAAGCCTCTGGGGTCTTGGAATACAGACAACTGGCAAACTCCAAGAAAAGTTATAGGACCAGAAATGTAAGGAGAAGTTTATAATAGCTGCCTAACTATGTATTACAGTGTTGTTCTGGCTGCTCAGCATAACCTGGTAGACATCAAAACATTTTGCATCTGCATACATAAAGACTGCCATAACAAGTCTGTTCTCATGTGAAAAACTGTATAATTCCATATGTTTTAAAAATTATGCAACTAGGTTGTCTCCAGGAAGTTTTACTTTTTACCTCTTGAGACTTACCTGTGTTCAGGTAAGTGTAATTTCTATTTTAAGCTAGAGGATAGAGTCCCTCCTGTTTTAAAACATCTGACTCTGAAAACAATGATCCAACACATAACAAAGCTTATTGAACTGTGAAGTAAGATTTTAAGGTAGAAGTACATTATTTATTCTTAAAACAGTCAGGAAAGGGGCAGGTTCATGTGCAGAAGGCCGCTCACAACTGTCTAAGTGGTTATCAAAATTAGATTAAACTGAAAACTGTTCATAATCTTCTCTTTATTCAAAGATTGTTGCTTTCATTTCAGCTTTTAAAAGAACACTTAGGTGGTCCAAACTTGTCTCCTTTTTTTCCAACTACATCAGTTGTCTTAACAAAGATACTATGTTTCCTTACAAACCAGTTTTTACTTATATCCTTAGATCATTATGGCTGCAATGAAGCAAATGCTAATATACTGGGGAGGAGCAGCTAATCTTTTCCAAACTTTTTTTTTGTGCCATTTGCAAGTTCTTCTCCACTGCAGCTGTCAGGTTCTAAGCTGTGGGATTTTTCATTAAAAAAAAAAAAAAAATTGGCTAAGAAAAACTAACGAGTTCCAAAACCACTTCCTCCCTCTTTGAATTCACGGGCAGGCTGGAGACATAACCTTCATTCAGAACTTCTAGTCTGATCAGCCACATTTGTTATTTACTTTTATATTTCACGTCAGCCACAGATTGCAAGACAGAGTGAGCTAGAGCTTTGCTGCTGTATTCCATCAAAATGCTGAATACATAACATTTATTAATGGGAGGGGAAGGAAGTTAATTAATTTTACTGTATTTTACTTTTTTCACTCAGAGATCCATGCATATGTGATTTCTTTAGGCCTCAGAAGAAACTGGAGTGTAAGAATGTACTTTAAATCTCTTTCCATTCAGCAAGGTGCTGAACACATCTTGTATATTTGTGTCTGTATTAGCATGTCCTTATATTCTGTTTGTTCAAAAGTTATTTAAATAGTTAGCTAATAGCTATTCAAATTGCTATACTTGCATTCCTGAATCCATACCTATAATTTAAATTAAGTTAGCTGACAGAAAGACTGTGACTTTTTGATGTTAATTATATCTGACCTTTACATGAATGCTTCATACAAATTTGTCTTTCTCCACTAGTTTCATATAGAAGACGTAAATTTTAACTGCCTTTTTTCTCAGTGCCAGATGTTGACTGGAGGAATGAGACAGGAATATTTGTCTGGGGATTTTATAATTTGCGGATACATTTTTAAATGAACTCTCGATTTGGAAGTTGAGTAGTTGGTAGTAAAAAGCAGTAGTATGTGCTGACTAACCAAAGCCAGAAGTTAAACAAATGGGCATTACTGAAGCCTTGTAAATACCTCCAGAAAGAGCATCTCCTTGGTGAGAGCAGTAACTTGAGAGCTATTGCATCTAGATGTTCGTTTTTTGCACAGTTACTTCAAATTATAACTACTGTAAGATTCATTATTGCAAATTATAACTGTTATAAGATTCAAAACACTGGTACTGTTATTTAAATACTGTCTTAATTTTATCTGAACAGTGCTAATTGTCAGGAGGAATAATAACTGAGATTAGAGTGCATCTCTTCTGAAAGCTAATAGCTCCACAGCAGGTCACAGTGTACCCTTTCTTCTGTCTCAACATTGAGAATTGATAACTCCACTGTCTAAAATCAAGTCAGCAAGTTCGGACACAGCTGTTGGGAAAAGCTCCTTGTGCAGATACAATGGTACTGCCAAAAGAGCACTGCCAGCTCACTTGGTCTCATACCCAAGGCTGGTATTCAGGGCACAGCAGCAGAGCAGTCCTGCCCATGGGAACTGCTTCATCACCATGAGCCTTTTGATGCTGCAAAGTAAAGTGCTCTCAAGGTAGCACAAAAGGTGGTTCTGCTGAAAAATCACTTTCAGATACAAACTGCTGTATTGGTCTTTGTAGTTTTTCCTGTGCTATAGTGAGACATTCAAGCCACTGCTTCCACCTCAAAGACAAAAATAAACTCCTGTGGTACCCTATCATGGTACAGCCCCCATCCTAAGTATGGATAAAGATTTGAAGAGTAACTCCCAAACTAACAGCTGTTTTCATTATTTTTTTCCCAGTATCTTCGTATACCTCACAAACACCACTGAGATGAACTTTGCACAATGCTTTTGCTATTGTCATTCACACTTTGTAGAGGGGAACACAAAATTATATTCATCCTACACTGGGTCACTTGCAAGTCAGGCTAAAACATGTAACTCCAATCTGTCAGGCTAAAACAACATGAAACTGCACTGTCCTGGAAAGCTCAGAGTTCTGTATGTTGCTGTGGGCCAACACTGAATGTAAAAACTGCCTGGGGATAATTAAGTCAGCTGTTTCCATTTCCTTTATTTAACTTGTTCCCCTGCCAAACTTTAGACAAATTAACTGTGGTACCCTTTCTGAAGCCTCTGGCTATGACTTTCCTTGTCACATTGTAGTTACCCTACATCATTTAGGTTCAGACATTTTGTTGTAAGGAAAAGATTGGAGACAAAGGAGAACTAATAAGAAGTTTAGAGCCCTATACATGAATCCACCTTCAAATAGACATTGTTGCTCACAGGAGAAAATTGCTAGGAGTGGCAGCAGAACAAATGACTGCTGTTGAAGTTACTGATGCTTAATTTAAACTAAATTTAAACTGAACATCTACTACAATATTGTTATTATAGACCAATTGAAGGCCAGACCAAACCATTTTTAAGAAATATATGCTTGTCTGTAAGCTTCTTGGAAGGAAATGAAGCCATGGGAGAGCATCTGAATGTCAGATGTTCCAAAATATCTCTAAAATACTCGGGTCATTGTGTAAACTCCAGCAAACAATGAACACTTGTGCTGACACGCTGAAGATTAATGTTCTTACTGACAGCTGTGCAAGCTCTCAGGTCAAGCCCAAAAGATGTAAACAATTAACTTGTCTACAACAGAAACTGAGAAAGTGATAAGGCAAATTATATTTACAACAATTTTTGTTCTGTGAAGTATTTTTGTTTGTGTACCTTTTGTGTGTTTGAGATTGGCAATTAGCAGAAGATTAGCTGTTTTGTAAATAGATACACTGAACATGAGTGGCCTTTACCCAACACAGAAAAAAGGAGTACTAATGGGAATAAGAAACAATCCCTGACATCCCTTGGTGCTTCTGGATTTCCCAGCACTGGCAAAAAATCCCCATTTTGATAGTGGAGAATTTAATGTATCATGCACAGGCACTGTAAGAGGAAGCACAGTCACAGTAATATGATTAGATAGACCTGTGGGTGTATCTTTAACCCATTGAGGCAGATGGGCATTTCAGAGAAAAGCTCATCCCTTTTCTGGACCATTGCTGCCATATCAGTAGGTAAACTGCAATCTTTTTGTTAAGGGCTTGACTGTAATTCTGACTGTGAAGGGAAACTAAAAAATAATGTCTTAGTAAAAGAAAACATTTACAGTCTTTGTGAAACAAGATTCATAGAATACAATCCCCCATTTCAGCTGTCTTTCTGTGTTTGGTTTGTTTTTTTTTCCCAAACCCTCTAGGAACAGATACCAGTGATTTTTACCCTGATACAATTTTTATTTCCAGGAAAGAATATAGGTTGGTGCCATTAAAATGTCAGAGAAGACATTTGGCTTATTGAGCCTGGCATGTCACGTGTGCCCCTGTCCCTTGAGCACAATGCGATTGCTTTGATGCTTTCTAAAGTAACAATACAATATGACCTTACAGAACTTGCAGCTGTATTGACTGGTTTGAAACCAAAGTAAAAATAATATGGCAGAAATCATTAACACTACTCTCAGAGGCAGTTCTTAATACTGGACATAGTAAGCTTATGCCTGGGAAAAAAAATGGAACCAGTACCATGTATTTTGCAAACACTCTTCAAATATTAGGTACTTCTGTCAGGTGCAGGATTTATTATTTTCAGCATCTCTCATCAAGCCTGTCTAATGTGATGTAGCTGCAGCCATATGAATGCACAGCCTCTCTATGCAGAGAAAGGCTGCATTGGTCCCTGTTGTGCCAGTACATTTAGAGTAGCAGGAATAGGTCATTCAGAGTGAAGGAGGTTGTGTGCTGGGCATATTTCAGATCCCTTGCAGTCCAAGCTTTGTAGATTCATGTGAACACTATATACAGTTGTTTTAGTTTCCCCTGTTTGTTAAAATAACAAAACAACCAATACACACACCACAAACCCTGCATTGAGTGTAGGGTTTTCTACTGGATTTTCTTAGAAAGCATTACAGGACTGGTGGGATAAGCCTTCCTTTGTTATAAACAATCACAGCTCCCTTAAAGCCAGCAGAACTTCTCAGGGTTACTTAGTAGCTGAAGGCTTAGCACCAGGCTTATACAAAATGAAGTCACAGAATCAATTGGGTTGGAAAAGACCCCTGAAATCATTGACTCTAATCTTTGACCAATCCACCACCATGTCAACTAGACCATGGTACTGAGTGCCATGTCCTGTCTTTCCTTAAACACCTCCAGGGACAGTGACTCCACAACCTCCCTGGGCAGTCTATTCCAATATCTAGTCATCCCGTCTGTGAAGAAATTCCTCATAATGTCCAAAACATATATGCATTCAAAAATGTATGCCAGCAGCTGGGTGCTTGGAGTGCTTTAATCTGACACTTGCAGGGGTGTAATTTTCAGTACCTCCTATCTCTCACAACTTTCACCTTCTGCATCTTACCTGTGTTCAGCTACTCATCCTGAAAATCATCAACAGTTGGCAGGGTTTGGGGTATCTCCAACTGTGTGGTGTCCTTTTCATGCCTCTCTTCTACAAGTCTGTCCCTTTCTAAAACCACCAATTCATGACTCCACATGACAGGACACAGCAGTTCTGTATCAGTTTAATCTCCTTTGCAGGCATTCAATTAAACACAGCTGATGCAGATCAATAGCTTTTATCTGCATGCCAGGCCTCGGAAAATTGAATCACACAGAAACAAAACAACTATCTACTCATTCTGACTTCAGTCCTCCAAATGGAATTGCAGAAGTCTGTTTCCTACTACTTCTTTGGTAGGGATGTGTCCCTCAGTACCCTGAAAGTGCTTCTTCATTGGTTCGAGACAAATGTGCCCAAAAAAACAGCAGAAAATTCAAAGCTGGCAAATAAAACAGCTTGTCTGCATGTATACTGTACTGAAAACTTGACAGAACTGGATGAGAAATGGTTGCTGTCACACTCTATAAACTCAAACAGCTGATAAGACCTGGACCACTGGTGGGTCAAACCTCTTACGTGACTCATCTGGCTACAAAAGGCTGGGTAATACTTTTTGGGAGTCCTGCCTAGAAACTGCAGCCAGGTGTGAGGAGTGACTTTTTGAGGTTATGAAGAGTCCCAGTTCTTTTTCAGTGAACACTAAGAGGACCCAGCACACTTTAAATTTGAAATGTTCCATTGTGTGCCAAAACTTATATCCTTAAACCCAGAAATAATAGGAAATTCTGCCCTTGCTGCCTCCAGAAAGCAAGTTCTTGGCAGTGTGATTCTCCTACACTTAAAAAGAAAGATACAGAATTCTGGGGAGAGTCTTTCACTTTGCACCAATGTTTGGGAGAGTGTCTGTGGCAGAAAAAAAAATCTGCCTTGTGTGTTCTGCTTTGCTATTCAACAGTAAACAAAGACTTGTTTTTCAGGCCAAGCTGTCATCCCTCCATACAACACGACTTCATGCTTCTGCCAAAGGCTCATCTTCAGGCCACCTCAGGGGCTCCAAGGAATTTCAAGAAGACCAAGATGTCAAATGTCACTGCCACAGGAAAGCAAGCAGAACACCTTCAACAGACAGCTCATGTCCAGAGACAAGATCAAACTCCATTCAGGAATTTGCAGAGTCCTTTGAAAAGCAATTGCATCTCAAAAGCAAACGCTCAGTTTCTCTGGTAGGTAATAAGATCACTACAGAAGAAAAAAAGCCCAACCAACCAAGTCAGCTTCATCCTTTGTGTAATTGCTGTGACTTTGCTGGGGGAAGTGTAGAAATAAACTCCAATTGGAATTTCTCATATGTGGTCTCAAATTACTACAAGAAGCACAAACCAGGTTAAAGTTGTGTAATTAGTGTGAGGATTCTTGATGTTCTGTTACTGTCCAGGCTTATTCAGAAATGTTAATCCTCAAAATGAAACACCACACCGGCTCATGTGGCAATGTTTTCAGAGGTTTCTCTGGCTGTGACCACAAAACATGACAATAAAAACCCAGGTTTGCTTCACTTCTGCTGCAAGACCCAGCTCACTTTTTCACTGCTGCTGACCTGACTTAACCTGTGTGGAGTTGTCTGTAATACTGCCAGACACTGCAGGCTTCTCATTTACCCCTCAGGACTCCATACATCTGCTTTTTGCAGTGTCACACACAGCTGCAGCAGCAGCTATTGCTATAAGTAGCAGAACATATTTTCACTGAAAGGGCATGCAGGGGATTCTCTGCCCAATTCATCCTTCTCCTCATCATTCTGTTCCCAGCCATGAGCATTTTATCTCATGTGTGTTGATGAAATAGCCAATAACAATAAAAATCTATTAAAGTCTAGACAAAAAGTTGTTATTGGCTATTTCATCAACACACATGAGATACATCGTATCTGCTGAAGAAAGGGTAATAAATCGTAACTCACTTTTAAGTATCAGAAAACCCCATCAAATTGTCATTCCATTTAAAAAGCTGTGCTTGAATAACACCTGACATTAGCTTCAAATAACCACAGAAGGAAGTATCCTTTTTTTGTTCCAGGTTCTTGACACTGACAATTTGTATGGAAAAGTAATTTTCAACTCTCTTTGCACAGCAAAAGAGGGGGGAAAATTTCTTTTCAATAGGCAGCATAATTACATAATTACAGTCCCATAATTATAGTCATTGCATGACCAATCGTCTAAGAATATGCAGAATTATGATGATGACAGCACTGTTACACCATGGTCAAAATTTCAAGTGCATTCCCTAATCTTCTTTTTCCTCTTCAGGAACTACTCAATTGCTTTCATTTGGAAATTTACATTGCCTCATGCGCCAGCATTCACCAGTGGTTGTCTGGTTTATAATTTATAATTTCTCAGAAATGCCTGTGGCTAGAAAGTCTGTGAGTGTATAGTTGATGTATGATTCGATATAGTGATGAGCACAATGCATTAATTATGGCTTCAGTTCCACTTAAAAGCATGGATTCCAGTGCCCTTCTGTAATCAGCAGTGGGATGTGTTGAGCTGTATTTTAATGTGTTTTTCAAGAAGACCAAGTTGTTGCCATTCCCTCAGTCACAATTGTCGTTTGGGAGATGTGAAGGACTTGTGAATCTCAAAGAACTGAGCAATAGATCAGAGATCTGAAAGGAAATTTGGGCTTAAACCTGTGTCTTCAAATGGACCATTTTTTTGCATTCAGAGCTCTGTGGGTGCAATTCAAACCACCATGATCAGACAGGTGAACAATGTGGGAAAGGTAATTAATCTCCTTCCTTGTATATTGCTTTTCTCATATAAATGCCTTTGAGAACCCTTCAGCCCTTGTTTTCAGTGAGGTCTTT
This sequence comes from Pyrgilauda ruficollis, assembly GCF_017590135.1. Lineage (NCBI taxonomy): Eukaryota > Metazoa > Chordata > Aves > Passeriformes > Passeridae > Pyrgilauda > Pyrgilauda ruficollis. The sequence continues at coordinate 422,997 of NW_024515875.1, forward strand.
GCAGCTAGCACTGAGAAGTCTTCAGGGATGTAAAGATGGATCACATGAAAGGATAGAAACATGGAGTATGGGCTGAAATCTCAGAGCCCCTCTCTTTCTCCCTTCTGTCTGCTCTCCTCTTCAAGTCCACTGAGCCTGTGACCCTTCTATCATATACAGAGTAAAATCAAAGCATGTGTGTTGCTTCTTGCTGAGCTTTAGGGTGACTGGCCTGGGCCTTGAATTTGAGCCCATCATGGTAAAGCTGATCTTGGTGAGGAAGTTACTGGAAAATTTTGTTATTTAGTGAAACAAAATAATGAGCTTTTTTGTTGTTTTTCTTGTAGGAGTCTCTTTTAATTCCCTGTTATTTTTTTCCTTGCCTTTTAGCAACCTGAAGGTGCAAAAGAGAGACGAGAAAGAGAAAAATTGCATTTGAGAAAAAGCAAATCTCATAAGAAAATGGGAGAGAAATCAGAGGCAAGGAGAGAGCGGGATGAAGCTGAAAGTTCAGAAGTACCTGCAAAACACAGCAAACAGTTTCCATCACAAGCAAGCATTCAGAAAGGTTATGTATCTACAGGCAGCTAGAACACATTGAGATAATCAATCTTAACACTCTCCCTGAAGAGCAGAGGGAGCATTCCTGTTCTGTTTTGACTAGAAGCAGCCTGTTAGGTAGAATAACCCCTAAGTTGCAAAATAAAAGTAAAATTCAACTGCATTGCTGACACCATGTTACTATCTTCCTGTCTTTACTTTTGTCATTAGAAGTATGACCTTTGTCACAGGAGTGTATCAGTAGAAGATCCAAGTTAGAGATTAACCATCATGAGAGGATTTCAGGCATATTTAGCATTGCAGCAGGACAGTGGTGGATGCGTTCCTTTAAGAGGAGGCCACCACCTATGTATTACAGAGCCATGCAAAGCCTTATGTTTCTTTTTTAATTGAAAGCAGCTTTTTGGTAGGTTTGGGAAGAAAAAAGTGTATATAAACACCCAACTGCTTCCTGGCCCTAACATTCACTTAGATTTGTCTCAAAAATAGGTATCTTTTTTCTCTGACAGTCTTTCAGCTCCAAATTTATGTAAGTAAGAGAAGAGAAGCCCATGTTCTCTATTACACCTCCCTGATGTCTCACTTCTCTCTGCTTTTCCTGTCACTGTGCAGTGTGACTCGTTTCACTGGCATCTCCCAGCCCTCTGCCATGTCCTCAGTCCCATTTCCCCAGTCACAGTCATACAGCTAGTTCTTTCTCTCAACTTTACCCACAGAATTCATAGAGTGACTAGGTTGGAAGAGACCTTAAAGATCATCGAGTCCAACCCATGCCCGAACACCTCAACTAAACCATGGCATCGAGTGCCATATGCAGTCTTTTTTTAAACATCACCTCATTACCTTGCTTCTTTTGTGGCCTTTTCTCTCTCCATTTACTATTTCACTGCCTTGTAGCTACCAATCTCTTCTGCTACAGCTCTACTTTTGCTTCATCAACTGCTGAGGCGAACACCCCATGCGTGGAGACACGAGGCTTGACTCCATTTCAGAAGGTTGATTCATTATCTTATATATTATACTAAAATACTACATTAAAACTATACTAAAAGAACAGAGAGAAAAGAATGATCAGAAGGCTACAAAGAACAAGAATAGAATAGAATAACAAAATCTTGTGACTCTCAGAGTCTGATGCAGCTGCATCTGTGATTGGGTCTTAATTAGAAACAACCAACATGCACCAATCACAGATGCACCTGTTGCATTCCACAGCAGCAGATAGTTATTGTTTACATTTCTTTCCTGAGGCCCTCAGCTCCTCAGGAGGGGAAAAATATCATGGTGACAATCAACATCTGAGCCTTGCTGAAAATTCTCTAATAAAACCAGAGATGTTCTGTCTCATATTTCCATATAATATCTTCAAGGGGTTGATGGGGCATTGCAACGCTTTTTCCTTTTCCAGAATTTGGGCCAAACTGTCTGTCTATGGTGAGCAGGACCTAAGAAAATGCTGATCCTCTGGCTGAGGATCTCCTGAACACAGGTGTAAATCTCAACTCCACATGCTCACAACACATACACACTCCCACAATCCCCCTATGCTCCCCTCTCTTCAAAATGCCAGTGTTCTCTGCAGATACAACCCTTCCCTCTTTGGGGCTAATCTTCCCAGGACTAGTATGGAGAAAGCCTGATTTGGATAATATGGGGAGAAAAGAGTGAAGAGTAATGAAGTCATGAGCAAAAGTCAAGGTGTAATGGATATTCTTCCTGTGATTTTTCTGTAATTAACAAAAATCTTACTAATTTACCTTAGAGCCTTACTTTTGAATATTCAGCCCTTTAAAAGCTTAGGGCATCCTTAACACTTACATCCTTTAAGGGATTGAGTTGTTTGGTTTATTTTTTGTTTAGGGCTTTGGGGGATATTTAAGACAGCAGTTGAACCCTTACTGATGCTTGTAAATTGCTTCTTGCTGGGTAACATTTATTACAAGCTAATAAATCTAATAATGGAAAAATGTTGTTCCTATGCATTGTTCCTGTCCTTCCCAATCCAGATTGAATTTTTACGAAGTTCGTCTGTAAAAGCCAAAACTTAAATACAGATGATTTTTCCTTTACAACCTTAATCTGCATTACAAAAGGTCTGGATAGAAATGAACATGGCCAGCAGTGTCTGAGCTCCTCAGATAAAACCTCTCACATACATCCTTTCAGGTAGCAGCCTGTCCTCACATCTTGGGACAGCTGAATGCCATGGCTGCATGGATTTCAGGTCATCAGCTGCCTCCTCCTGTTTTACAGACAGGTTAACTCAACAGGCCCCAGCAGAATTTGCTTGTGTTCATCAAACCAATGTGCTGGTTGTACACCAGACCTGATGGAAAGAAAACACCAAATAGAGCTAAAATAGGAGAGCCCTGTGCAGCTGCCTCTGACTTGCTGGTTACCATCTCCCTGAAAGCACAGATAAACCTCACTGCCACCAGGGCAGCTGGGCAGCTGTGCCCACAAACAGCTCCCCCGTATTCCACCAAATCCCATTTGTCTGATGGGAGAGTCAGTAAGTGTTTATGTGCTCTTGAAGCAGCCCATCAGCCCCATGGTGTGACTCTGGAAACAGAAGCTTTCACATAATGCCCTCTATTGACTCAGAAGTGTTCTCTCTTGCTCTGTGTCATGGCTGATTAGACCAACAGCCCTTTCCAGCTCAGTCCCTTCCAGTCTGAGGCAATAGTATTACTTGGATGGACTGAATCTTGCTTGATAGAATGAAAAAATTCTCCACAGAAGTACAAGTATTCCATAACAAATTGGGCATTTGGAAAGGCTGGTAACCATCCAAAGAGGAATCTGATTGCAATGGCACGTCTGATATTTCTGTCAGAAAGACTCCAGAGGGTTTCCATTCTCACAGTAGGTCACTAGTTCTGTGGCAGCTGACATAAAAAATAGTCACTGCCTTGATTCCACCCTGAATTCCCAGAGCAACGGGGCTGGCTGCAAGCAGTTTCTGCACAAACACCCATTCCTGGGCAAACACTGTTTGCTTTTTCTGCCCTTTCCAAGAGTGGGATGGCTGCAAGTTGTATCAGAGTCCAAACCCTCGACATGAAGGAAGTCAGGCTTCAGTGGGAAGTGAAGACAAAGGGATGAAGAAATCCATATGCTCACTAATAAGAAATATTGAAAACATGAAACAGAAAGGGGAATGAGCAGGAAAACTGGTGTGATTCAAGGGACCCATGAAGGAAATATTAAACTTGCTGTGTCTCCCAAGTGGAAGACCATCGTCTGATAAAACACTCATCCCTGTGAATTCTTCCAGCATTTCAGGCTAGCTGGAAAGCGCTCCTGTGGGAAGGGAAGATGTGGGTACATACAAATCTTTCAAGAGCAAGAGAGACTTACACCCCAGTGTTTTCTGAAAGAGCTAAGAAGAGGACATCAGTTGGGGTTACCTCATCTGTCAGATGGGCATTCCCAAAGCAAAATATTTATGCTTGCTTCTCAGGTAATGTTTAATTGCAGCATGGTTTGGAGGATGAATTAAATTTTGAGTGCTGGTTAACTTATATTGGTATATGAAATGCCATATACCACACATGTAAAATGATGTAACAGCTGTATTTATGTACATGCTCACAAGAACCCTTTCTGGTGAAAAAAAAAATAGGAAATATTTAAATGCATGAATAAAATAAAAATGAAGCAACCATAATGTATAACTGAAGAAGAATATAATACCTATTAAAAAAACTCCTAAAATATAAAATACAAAAAATATTAAAATATTAATCAGCAGGGTTTTGTTCTTTAGCGCAAAAAAGGTATTTGGGTAAGCACAGCCCTGGCTCTGAAGACACTCAGTGTACATGTGGATAGTGTAAAACCATGCAGAGATATAATCAAGCTTGATAACTGAAATTATTCGCACAGTAATGAATCATAATCACAGGACTTTGAGTTTATCACAGCTTTCTGCCAAAACTGCTGTAAACAGACAGGTCTTGAAATATTTCCAGAGAGATATTACAGCCAAAATCTAGTCACTCAATGAAAGAATTGAATACTGAAATACAACAAACTTCATAAAGGATGCTTTGCCTGCAGTTGTTGTGCCAGAGCTTTAGGTAATTGTGTGCGAACAAATGTGAAAATAAACCCACTCATCAAAGAAAACATTGCTCATAGCATGTTGATTTTCATTTTCACTGTTGTTTTAGACTGGCTTGACAGATGCTATTGCTACTATTAGGAGGATCTCTCTGAATCCCAGCTCAGTATCTACAGTTCTTTGGAAAAAGATAATTTTTCTCAGCTGTGTCTTGTCCCTGAGGTCAGATAGAAAATAAGAGAAAGAAGTGATACAATGAGCATCAATATTCTGTCATACTAGATGCATTCTTGTCCTTCTTATATGCTTGTCAAAATGCTTCAGTTCATACAATTTCTAAACTGACAAAAGTTTTGGTGAATTGAGAAGACCAACCAACCTGTGACAGTTGTACGTGAATTTTCATCAAAAAGCCATCAAGGCTCCTACAGAGAGTCCTCAGACTGGAGAGAATTAGTACTGTTCCTGATAATGAAGTATCAAGACAGAACTATTTTTTTGCTCTAAAGCTTGAGCAGAAGGATTCATGGACATGGTTGCCTGCAGCTATATCCCATGGTATGAGGTGAATGCCAAGGTTTGGTCCTTTGAAAACCAGCCGTTCCTGGACCATTATGCAATGGCTCTCATTTGATATACTGCTCTTCCTGTATGCACAAAGTACATCTTCAATGGTTCTCATAAGCTTTTTAAATATAGTGGGTCTACTCCCTGAGGACTCCTATACAGAGAAATCTGTCCGTCAGAAAGCAGCTACGGTGATTTCAGATTAGCACAAGTTTATGCCTGGCAGAGAGGAATGATTAGGGCATTTCTTTGCTCTAGTGGTCCCAGCAGCAATAAAAGATCTTCAGGGAGAACCAAGTAACTTTGAGCTGCTCTTACCTGTGCAGGACTGGCAACTGCAGTTTAGCCAAGAATTTGGGATAGATATATATTCATCAATTCCTTTTCCATTGTGCCAATTTCTACATGCCCACAGCTGCAGGTGAAGCTACTTCATTTTCTTTAATGCCTTTTGCATGGAACAAAAGGACTCTCACGTTAGGATATTCCAGGTCTCATCTGGTCAATGGGCATCGACCATAATGTCCATCACTCAGGGTACTCACTGCAATGTGATGTCCTAATCCAAAGCAATTCTGAGCTGAGAATGATACAAATTTCAGTTGGAGCAAGAAGATTTGGATCCATGTGCAATTTCTCATGGTGTCTTGAGGACTGACAGGAGCACAGAACTTCACTGCATGCACAGCTTTCATAAAGAGGGCTTATGGCAAACTCTCAGGGCCTTATTTTCTGTTACTTGCAATATACAGAGTAGAGAATCTTGACTAAACCCTGAATGCTGGTGACTGAGAGGTGATACATCTGTGTTGAAGCTGTTGCAGTAATCCTGTATTACCAGATGCTACTTAGAAGGTGGGAGAACCCTCAGTGCTATCTTTAATGACTTTTAACAATGTTTTGCACTGATGGAAAGACCAAAGGTGAAGATGGTGGGCCACACTGAAGCTGCTGCAGCCAGAGTGTCTCATTCTTTAAATAGCTGTATTAGTGGAAAAGTGGAACACAGTGCTCCGAAAGAGCTGCAAGCAGCTGGGTGTTTCAATGTCTGCAGTTCAGAGCTGGCACTGCAGAGAGGGAGCAGTCAGTTCTCCTAATTTCCTGCTAGTTGATGCACTGTGTTCAGCTCTGGGGCCCCCAACACAAGAAAGACACTGACCTGCTGGAATGAGTCCAGAGGTGAGGCACTAAACTGATCACAGGCCTGGAGCACCTCTCCTGTGACAAGCTGAGAGTTTTTGGAACTGTTCAGCCCAGAGAAGAAAAGGCTTCAGGGAGACCTCAGAGCCCCTGCCAGTACCTAAAGGGGGTTTACAAGAAATCTGGATAGGAACTTTTCACAAGTGCATGGAGGTTTTGGGCTCCCCATCGCTGGAAGGCTGGATGAGGCCCTGAGTAACCAGGTCTATTGGTATGTTCCTTGCCCATGGCACAGTGCTTGGAACCAAACAATCTTTTAATCCAAACTGTTCTGTGATTCTATGATGGTAAATTATATGGTATAGTTGTTGCCTATATTGATAACGTCAGGAAAGGCACCAAGCACCACGTCCTCCTCTCTTTGGAGGTTCTTTCTGTAGGTGGCATCCGAGACACATTGGTGGGGTGAGTGGAGTGAGAGAAGCAGGCATAACTGCTGTGCTATAGTGGTACTTTAAAACACAGATCTTATCTCAATACTCTTTTGTCTCAAATAAGCAAAAATAGAAAGCACTGGATAATATATTCTTCTAGAAAAAAAGTAAAGCTGTGTATAACCTGGATCCTGCTGAAGTTATTCTGATGATAAGAGGACTTAATCTAACAATACTAACCTTCCTTTCCTTAAGATCAATGATCCAGTAAATAATTTGATTTCTTAAGGAAATATATCAGCTCCACCTCCTAAAATTCCTGAGAAATAACAGGAATTCTTGCATTAAAATCCTGTTTGCAAGTACTCTTTTCCACTTGCTTTTAACAGTGTATTCAAAAGTTGCTGCTAAAGAAACCAACCCGTCCCACACGTCATGTCCTGGTGCGTCCATAAGGTCTTGTCCTCTGTGATGAAGAGAAGATCCTCCAGGATTACAGTGGGGATCTATTCAAGGCTTGATTCTAAATACAGAAAAAAGAGAAATCAAAACTTTACTCAGTGCATTAGTGCATTATAAGGTTAGTGTAAGTGGTGTGAATTTTTACAAAGTTCAGATATAAACTTTGAAGGTAAAACCTCCTAGCTCCTTCCCAGTGATTGGGGAAGAAGTCAAAATATTTTTACAATTCCTCGGACAATGTAAGTCAAAATTGCATATTTGCCACAGAATACACTGTTTGCAAGTTCTTTCACTTACAATCATTAATCAGCTAGACAACCTTCTTAGCCGTTTTCCAGCAGAGGGAGTCTGTCTATACCAAGTGAGAACATGCACTATAATCCAGTGCAAGCATGAGTTTGAGACTAAAATAATTACACTCAGAAGGAGATAACTGTCATCAACAGCACAGGTCCAAGTGGTCAAATTTTGCCCTGTGCTGTTCAAATATGGCTTTTCTTTTTTATATAAAGGAAATCAATATAAACTGAAACCCATGGCAGAGCTTAGTCTGGTATTAGGAATTGCAGTGTTTACCCCATGGTCAGCAGAAAACCCTGATCCAGCTCTCTTCCAGTCCTTACTATAGGAAAGATAATACATTTCTTGCCCCAGGTTTATTATGACAGAAGTTTCTCAGGGAGAAAAAGCAATAACATTTTTATTCTTCCAAGCAGCACAACTACTTTTCACAGGCAGCAGAGCTGAAAATAAGCCACATTTTAAAATACATTTCAAAACATCTTTGTTCATCAAATGCAACCCTCTCCTCTACAACCGCTAAGGGATGTGGGTGGTATGTCCACCCCAATTTTGGCTGGTCTGGTTCAGAGTCTGGGATGTGGGGAGGTTTGTGCTGTTTTGCTGGGCTGAGGACTCCCACGGCAATGGGCAGGGACACGCTCCTGTTGAGTGACTTTGCTGTGAGGGTACATCTGGCAGTGGGACAGAAATAAGCACCTGGGGAGCAGCAGGAGTCTTAAACCACTCAGCTTCTTTGCACAGGTAAGGTGAGTTACAGTCCTTGGCCTCTCACTGTTATTGCAGAGGCAGTCTGGACTCATAAAGCCATATTGAACTTCATTCTCCAAGCACATACAAATATGCTAATTGCAGGGAGGTTATTCGTGGCTGTGAAGTAAAGCATAAATGGACCCATTGGCAGGATCAGTTCATATGTCCTGTCAAGTAAATGTGTGTATTTGCTCAGAAATAAAAAGCAGGTAAAACAACTGCATTTCATAAAAGAAAGAAAGTAAGTCACAGGAAAGTCAAAACAAAGCTGATAGCAATTTAAAAAGGATGATTTGGCTGGGAATTTCAGCAGGAGACACGGAATCAGAATTTACCTTCTTTCCCTTTTACATTTATCACTGGCTTACTAAATTAGTTGGCAGTTTCATTTTTATTGTGCCTGTTCACCAAGGTACAAAATATCATTTTATGTGTATTTATATAACATATGCACTATACATATATACATGCATATATATATATATATATATATATATATATGTATACACACACACACATACACACATACAGAGACATGTGCTGACAATTAGGTCTGCATCTCCCAGAACTGTCCTGTACTGTGGGTTTCTCTCCTCCTGCCTGGCCACAAACTATTACTTTTCAAGCTGCCTCTGGGTTTCTCTGCTTTCTCTCAACTTTCTTGCTCAGAAACAGCCTTCTCCCCATCAGTCCCCAGCTTCCCTACAATGGCCTTTTCCTACAGAAATGCTTAGCTGATTGCCTGTGACCCCATTTGTATCCAACATCACCTAGCAAGCTCAAACCCATGTTCAAGTATGCCTGTGCTGATATTGTGTCTGTGTTAATATATTCTAACCCATGGGCAGATGGACATTCCCATGCTGTGGGAAATCTTGTGAAAAGGCAGGAACAAGTGGGAGTCTGCACTGTGGAAGTGGCAGTGCCAGATGGACTTCTGGATTAAAGCAAAGAGGAGGAGGACCCTGGTGAATTAACGCTGAAGCACGTCTGCACCTGTGACTTGGTGCCTGGCTTGGGACCAGAGCTGGTGACGCCAGAGGTGAGGAGTTCAGGCTGAACTTTTTCCTGTGGTGGTCTGATTGTGATTCCACTGATCCTTGGGGAGAAATGTGGTGGACAGAGCCCAGAGCTGCCTTTGGGAGCAAGCTGGTTTGTAGAGGAGTTTTGGGTTCACAGGGGCTCTGTACATTCAGATATTTTGGGAGGTCGAAGTTTCCCTAAGTGACAGCCAGCTGGGAGACCAAAGGATCCATTTCCTAGTGAGATGGGGCACATGGGCATGTCTGTAAGGAGCTGGGTGGGAGGACAGTGACTGAGGGGAAAGTGTCCTCTGGGAATATTGCACCTGGTCACAGACACTTTTGTGACTTGGATGGAGTTCCTCCAAAAGAAAGATGGCTCTTCCTTTTCCCTGTAAGTGATAAATGTGTGTATTGGGGGAGCTTTTATGCACCAAAGATTTTATGGCCCTGGTGTTCCGTGGGATGAAGACTGGTACAACAACCACACGTAGCAAGCAGGAGGACATTTTCCTGCAGTGCTGCAGAAGAGCCAAGGGAGAAGGGTCACAGGAGGCAATGCCTATGCAGTGACATTAGATTTCTAACCTTCTCATCACTCCACTCTCACCTTCCACAGCTGCACTCCAGCTCTCACTTTCCCTCTCCTGCTGAAAAAGAATTTTTCCTTCTTTCTCCCTAGGCTGGGCTACAGCTGATGTTTTTCATATCATTGCTTAACTGGCCGGTTTCCCCATCCTGTTCTTTCTGCCTGGTGTCTCTGTCCAGAGGGTTGTTCACCCCGATGCCTTTTCCCAGCTAACTCTCCTGACTCACCCGAGATACGTGCAGAACGTCAGCAACTGAGCCAGAGAGACTGAGAGACCAAAAATTAACAAAACAATGAGGAAGATAAAACTGCAACTTTTAAAAATAGGGAAAGAACCTCCCTAGGTTTACAAAGTTAAACTCTTAAATGCTGGACAAATCCAGACCTAAGGCTGCCTTTGGAAGGATAGTTTGGCCTCCTTTTCCCTTCCTCCACACAACGTGTATTATGTGACATTATTTAATTGACTGCATACTATTTTTCCCACAGGACTAGCGCCTCATTCAGTGTAAACTCAGGACAGTGTCTGGGAATGAAGCTGGTCTCTGCATTTCCTGGACCAAGTGTGTGACTAGAAGCCCTGTTTATCACCACCTAACCCAGACACTGCGCTGAATTCGGAGCTGACAGCTTCTTCATGAGGTTTTTTGGGGTGGCGTCCCTGAAGCCTCTGACTATTTATCATCACAGTGTGCCTAAAGGTGAGAAGCTACTATTTCCAGGGAACTGGGAACTTTTTATTACAATTTGATGAAGTTTCTTGGAATACTCCATGAGCTCTGGCATTTGTTCAGAATACTTTATGATTTAACTAACTGATGCAGCAGACTTCATTTACTGTTCTGAGTGCTGGGTGCTTCTATAAATCTATAACCTAAATGTCTCCTACCAGCTGTCTAAAAACAAGAAACCATAAGTCAGACATGTAGATATCTCACCTAGATGTGACTAAGGAACTTGATAGAAGCAGGGAGAGTTTCTAGTTCCTTCAGCTGTCATTTCTTCTATTAGTAGATTACTCCATTTTCCCACAGCCCTCTGCCTTAGATTTCCATGTCCCGGATAAGCTAGGACTTGGCTTGATATTTGACCGTGAGTGAGCACACCAGATGAGCTCTCCATTGCCTGATGCTATTTAGAAGTTACATCTTGTAAATTTGTTTGACTATTCTATTGCTGACTGTCTTTCATCAAAAAATGCCAGGTAATTTTCATCATTATGAATAATTTCTTGTTTTCTAACACAAAACTTGCATCATGAGCTGGAGCATAGTACAAAGAAGTTCCATTCCACATTCTCAGAGATGAGTTTCAGAGCTCTGTGTTGATATTTGCAGCTTTAAAATCATATTTTCTCTCATTTAGCTGATACCCGATGAGACAAGGAAAAGTAAAGATTCTTGCTCGGCACTGTGGGAAAGGGCTCAATCTTTTTTTATGCATTTGTGTCATGGTTTAACATGTACACAAAAGCAACACAGTACTGCAGACAAGCTCACCTGCACAGGTCTCAGGGTTCAGACATATTTGCTTCAAGAACTGAAATTCTGAGAAGAAAAACATTTGGAACCTGCAAACGACTTTCTGCTTTTCCCAGATTTCTCCATTCTTCATCATCATAATAAAGGGATAGGAATATCTGGGGAGAAAGTTTATACTGTTACTACTCCTGGTGTTTCTGGCTTTATTACATTAGATTCTCCATGCCAAATTGCTCAACTAGTTCAAAGGACTCTGATTAACTTGAACCATAGCCAATTACCTGTGAATTATAGATTGTTTCAGGAAATTCTCCTGAAGTTCCTCTGTTCATGCAGATAGTGTTAAGCTGAGCTCTGCTGACTTTTTATCACCATGATTGTTTTTGCATGTTGTTCTAGATGAAAGACTTTCATAAGGGGGGGGGGGGTTACAGTTTTATATGCTAGAAATCAGCTTGAGACATTGCATTGACAGGATATAAACTCAGAAAAAGTATTCCTTTTGAAAGTTTCTTACAAAGCTCTTATAGGCTACTCATAAAAAACCAAAAAGCAGACAACATAAATATAGCTAATAACTATTAACATAAAAAAACTTAGAAATTTCATGTATGATGTAACTATGTTTCTTCCCCCCCCCCCCCCCCCCCGCCACGCCAGATGATGGGATTAAGCCTGGAAGCATTTTTAAACTTTACAGATTGAAATGTGTACCTTCAAAGTCCATGCAAGAGCAAATATCCCTAATAGAACTCCAAAGAATGGACTTTTGTAATATGGGTCTTTGTATTCAAATTCACTTTTTACTTATTTTGATGTTAGAAGTTGTATTAAAACCAGAATGTCAATGTTTGTGTTTTTTTCTGAAATCATAGCAAGTGCATGTATTTCTCTTTATTCAATTGTTGCATGAACTTTGCAAGGCCAGAATTATTTGTTTAGCTTTTTGGGCACTTTATCCAGAGAGCTATTATTTTATCAGCCTTCTACTTCTATGGTACATTTCATAAAACCATAGAATGGTTTGGGTTGGAAGGAACCTTACAAACCATCAAGTTCCAACCCCCCTGCCATGGGCAGGAACATGGACATCTTCTGCTAGACCAGGTTGCTCAGGGCCCCATCCAGCCTGGCTTTGAACACTGCCAGGGATGGGGCAACCACAGCTTCTCTGGGCAACCTGTGCCAGTGTCTCCAGCACCCTCACAGTAAAGAATTCTGAGTAAAGAATTCCTCATATCTTCCTTTCTCCCCTTTTTGAAAATGGGAGCAATGTTTCCCTTTTTTCCCGGTCACTGGGAACTTTGCCTGACCACTGTGACTTTTCAAATATGAAGGGAAGTGGCTTGGCAACAACATCAGCCAGTTCCCTCAGGACCCTGGGATGCATACCACCAGGTCCTAGACACTCATGGCTATTCACCTTCATCAGATGGTCCTGAACCTGCTTTTAACTTATATGGTGGGGGGACCTTCACTCCCTCAGCTATAAATTAGGTGCGGTGCTACAAAGATATCTACAAACAGCCAACACAACCCTTGGATTCCAAGTGTTCAGGGGAGTAGATCAACATTTCACTTCAGTTTTCACCCAGAAACATGTCTGGATTTGTAGAGTAGTGTTCCCTCAAGTGCCCAGGCTGAAACCAGCTCACCTGCCCCCAGGGGCAGTTTTGCCTTCTGGGCCAAAATGCAGATGTTACAATAATCCTAAAACATCTAGAGTTCTAATTTGTCTGTAATGTGCTCATGAATTATTTGGATCAAGACATAGCTGTGTGACTTCATGGCTGATGTTAGTGCCTGGTATTTGTGATAACTCTGATGAAGTAAAAGCACTGGGCACCACACTAAATGCAATGTAATGGACCTGTGGGTCTTGGAGCCACAGGCATTTGACCATGGGATGTTTCATTAAGCTAACCTCTGTGGAAAGTAGATCAAGCACTACTTGCAAATTCATCTAACATCATTTAGGCTTTGCTATGAAATAACATTTTAGCTCCTTGCTTCAGATGCAATGCTCAATATCATCAGGGAAAAACCAAACAAATGCTGTTTGGATGCCCCTTTCCTCCAGCAAGAGAAGAGCTCAGTTGCCTGCCTGTGTGTCAAGCATGGATCCTAAGTCTGCAAAAGGAGCATTGAATTAATTTCATAACTAACTGTGGAATAAGGCAAAAAGAGTAAGGCCAAAATGAAGGAAGGTCTGAACTTGACTGAATGTGGCAGAACTGTCATCCTTTTGCTGACCTTAGGTAAAAACACCACAAAAGATGTTTTGTTATTTCTATAGTCTCCAGCAGTTTTGTACAATATTTTATGCATGCACTTCTCTGCGGTTACTTTGACGCACACTGACTCGCAGAAGTGCAGGATCCCTGCAGGGCCCCGGGGATGCCAGCTGGAGTTTTTTACATTGGCAACATTGGTTGTCACTTAGATTGACTTTTATGTCATTTTAAGTGTGGATGAAAATGAGGAATCCCAGGAAGCAATTATTGCTCCACTGCCAAGACAAACATCAAACCAGTGGTAAATAGAAGAGGTTATTACAATTATCAGTGTTACTGACTGATTAAGCTCAGTCTATGAAAACTCTCCTGCAAGACAAGGATATCCATTAGGTAGGGATTAATGTTGTGATGTGAAATGCATTCTGCTGTCTGAAAAAAAAATGCAGAAAAAGTCACTCAGACCAGGAAGCAGCTTTCATAGAGGCTGGATTTTTGAAGCACTGTTTACAGAGAGGTGGTCCTTCTGGGAAATATTTTAGCCCTTTTCTCTGTACTCATTGCATCATCCAACCTGCAAAAGCATCTGCTTGCCAGATGCTGAGGGGTATTTGCTGGAGTACTATTTATCTAAGAGTGAAAGTGTCACTTTGTCCTAAAGAGCAGGCGTGGATGCAGCTTCCTGAGAAGATGAGTGTGAAAAAGTTTTAATCCTTATATGGAGTTGATTTCCCCCACCAATTTCCACAAAAATGTTTCTGGATCATGAAAGTAGAAATCTTAAATTAGGGGACTTGAGAGAAGTGTCTCAGAATTCAGTCCAAGTTGTGACTTACTGGTAGGGAGAGCAGCACCTTGGCTTGGTTATTCCTACAGCCACAGGGGAATCTGGTGACACAAGAACTTGATGCTGACAGGGGTGGAAAAGGGTCAAGGGAGTTTTCTGGTGTAGTTTAAACAGAGCTTCAAAACCCGGTTATCACAGCTTCCCGGCAAATACCTCAAAGGAGGATTTTTCCACAATTAAGGATTTGAGGCTTTCATTGGTGTTCTTTCTGGTGGTTGTAAGAGAGGTGATGCAGTGTGAGATGCCCTTCGTTACACTGTAAACGATTCTGTAATGTCACTTATTTACTTCTTTACTACAGGATGACATCTGCAAATAAAGCCGTGGTTTCGTTCTTTAAATTTTATTTTTAGACATTCTTCTTTTGGATTCAGCTCTGTACCATAAATTCCTGCTAAATTACAGGAATTACAGCCATGGGTGCTCATTTTCGTGGAGAAAGCCACGGCTGTCGGTGTATGTGTAAATAAAAAAAAAGGCCTCTGTTATATGCAGCGATCAAAGGAAGGTTTGTATGTCTGAAAGACTCTCTACTTCTTCTATTTTTTCTCGCCTTGCCGGGCTACTGGGAGCCGCTGTCCTCGGCCGCCAGCCCCGCGCCAGCCCTGCCCGCTCTCGGCCGCTTTTCCTGGAAAGCGGGGCAGGAGAGGGGGCGGGCAGCGCCGGATCCCGCGGAAGCCTCGCTTTCCCCGAGCCCCTTTCCTTTGGCTCTGCTCTGGGTCCTTCCCGGCCAGGCGGGGAGGAGAACGCCCGCCCCCCGCGGGGCCGCCAGGGGAACATCTGGGCGGCCGCGCCGCAAACATCTGGAGCGGCTGCGGCGCATCCCCGGGGGCCGCAGCTGCAGGGTCCTGCCCCCGGCGCTGCCCGGGCCGGCAGCGAGAGCCCCGGAGGAGGGGAAAGGAAGGAAGGGAGGAAGGCGGAGAAGGGGCTGCGAGGGAGGGCGCGGCACAGGTAAGGGCAGCCCGGCGCCCCCGATCCCCGGCGGCGGCAGGGGCCGGGGTGAAGGCAGGACGGGCGGCGGGGCAGGGCGGGGGATGTCGGATATTGCCGGGTGAAAGGACAGCTACTCCATGTTTGCCTCGACTCGCTCCACGGGGGGCACTTCTGAGGTGAAAAGCGCGGACGAGACGTTTAAATCGGCGATCGCTTTTGGGAAGGTTGCTGGTGTTGAAAGGCGAGCGTGGCCCTTGCCGGCGTCCGGAGCGTTCTGCCCCGTGTGCAAGGGGGTTGGCAGCCGAGCTTCTGGGTCGTTAAACAAAGGGGAGATTAAGTGTTCGGCTTAGTTCTAAGTTTACTACGTGATTTTTATCTCTCCCTCCCTCTTGGATGTGTCAAATGGAGATGGATATCCAAACTTGAATTTCCAGGCAAAATTAAAAGAATTTAAATGTACTTCATGGCTTCCTACTCTATGAGAGAAACCCTAAAATTATCTTAGCCTCTTTATTTTTATTTCAAAACAGAATAACCCTCAGAAAAACACTTTCCGTCCCTGGATATGTTCCATTTTGTTTCAACTTTTCCATCAATAAATCATATTTTACTCTCCTAATAACACTTAATATTTGACACGGTATAAAAGAAAATATTGTCTTTTTTGATAAAGGGCTTTCTGAAGAGTTCGGGAACTGAAGTATTTAAGACCAAAGTATTTCTGCTTTTTACTTCTTAAACCAAGTGTTTGATTATTACCATGCATTTGCATACTTAGGATTTGTGATTTCTCCACTATGTATAACTTTGTTTGCATCACCTTATATTGCTGTTTCTGTGGAACTCTTTAAATTATGGCACAAGTTGTACTCCAAGTCATTGCAAGTACTTTGTAAAAGAATGTTTTCAATATCCATTTTAGATGCAAATTCATCATTGACTCTGGAGTTACCTTTCAGAAGTTTGCTCAGATGTATTTTGCTGCTTTTCAGAGTTGCTTGTGTGGCTTTTTCTGTATTTTTCTCTTTACAAATGAAGCTGGGCAAACCAAACAGATTTCTCTCAGTTGTGGAGACTGTGGGTAGAAATAACTGCTGGAGAAAACTCAAGAGAACCTTGAGGAGTGGCTGGAATAATTATGCCTGTGTTTAGGCAAACTGCTGTTTACTCTCTTCTTGCATACAAATCTGCCTGTAAAGATCATTTGAGTAGGTACAGCAGATGGCCAGTGCAGTAGTACAAAAATGGGCTCCTTGTTCCAGTCTGAAGAGGTACATGAACCAACACTTCTCAGTGTTGAAACTCTTGTCAACTGGCTCCTTTTTCTTACATGTGACCAAACATGCTCATGCTCACTTGCAGTTGGCAGGAGTAGTAATTTTGACCGTCTCTTCCAAGATACAAGCAAGACAAGCTCCTAAACCCAGGAATTACAAATAATTTGACATTGGTTTTGAAATACCTTCATTTTCTGTAGAGTGACTCTCTGCAGGGGCAGTTCTATCCCATCATGCAGCATGAGCCCAACCTTGGGTCCTGGTGCTGCTTTTGGCTCCAGAAGGTAAAAAGGAGACTTAAGTCCCTTTTATCAATTTATGCCTAAATCAGGGCCTGCTATAACACTTTAATACTATCTGAGCAACACTCCTAAAACTCTTGCTCCAAATCACCTTGCACTTAGGCATTTCTAAGACAAATTGTGTAGCATCTGTAATGGCAGTGGCTTTGGAAGGGATCTTGCTGGGTCTGCTCCCTCTGTTAACTGTGTTGTTGGAGGGGTTGCAGCAACTGAAGCTGCTGCTGCTGTATCATGGAGGACTCTTCAGTTTCTGCTAATATTGTATTAGCACAAACTGATTCCAGTGTAATGAGTATGAGGTGGTCCTGTGAAATGGAACTACACCTCTCAAGCATTTTGTCTCTTCTAGCTGGGCAAAGCCAGCCAGCCATTTCTCCCAGCTAGCACCAGTGTTACAGACTGCCTTGCCAACACTCCCATTTATTCATTAGTGTTTCTCTTGGTTTTGATCCACACAGCTTTCTGCTGTTGATAGTGTGTTCCCCCCCCACCCCCACCCCCAGGCTATAGTTGGTAGAGGCAGTGCATTTGGCTTCCCTTGGAGAAGCAGTATTACCAGACAAGACTGCAGAGAAAACTTCAAGGTACAAAGGCAGGTTAGTCAAGGCAAAGTTCTAGGTGCAAACACCCACCTGGTCTGTTGCACAGCTTTGTGAAAATTACTGATAAGAAAATTTTTATATATTTTTTCTTATCACAGCAGAATGCTGTAAGCCCCAAGCACTCATGGAATTGGTTACAATCTTCAAATCCATAAGATTTACACGTTTATTTTTAATCACTTTGTTTGCAATGAGGGCTCACACTACCTAACTGTGCTGCAAAGACAAATGGGGTGGCTGAAGATGGAGACAGTCTTTTTAGTAGGGCTTGTTGATGGGAAAATGGGCTAATGGTTTTAAACTAAAAGAGAGTCTGTTTAGGTTAGATATAAGAAAGAATTTTTTTGTGAGGAGGATGGTGAGACACTGGCACTGGTTGCCCAGACAAGTGGAAAGGTTCCTTCCAACTCAAACTATTCTATAACTCTGTCAGAAGGTTATGAATATTTAATGGAATAACTTCATAAAGCAGAGATCCATGAACAAGTGACTGGCTCTCTATGGGATGAGACAGCAAAATGAAGCACAGTGTCACAGCAGAAGTCAATATTCTGGACACATGTCCCATGTTTCCAGCCTTCTCCCTTGCAGGGGACAGGAGAAGTTCAGCTCCTACAAGTGTCACCTGCTTATTGCCCAAGTATGACCTGTTATGAGCTTTACATTAGGAAGCTGAGTCTCTTTGTAGTTTTTCAGTAAGAAAAACAAGGCCTTCCTATCAAAACCATCAAGGATTTAATAATGACCTCACTTTTGTTGATATCAGCTCCCTTTCCTTTTTTGTCAACTTGAGACTGTCCTTAAGATGAAAGCTTACTAATGCACACAGCACAGATGACAATTCTGCTTCCCATATTTTGTTAGTGTTTGGTGATTCCTGAAAACAGGGTCTTTGTAATCCAGTTTCTCATTCAAAGGCTTCAGTCACCCCAATATCTGGTCCTGTACATAATGAAGAGAAATTCTAATGGCTTTTCTGCACAGTCACCAGTAGTTATTGTAAGGGAGAAACCCTTGCAACCAAAGAACTATAACTCATTGAGGTCAGCAAGCCCTGTGCTTCACACCTTCATGCCTTCACACTTCCTCTGCAGCTACCTGAAAGGAGGTGGCAGCCACGTGTGGGTCTGCCTCTTCTCCCAAGTAAGTAGGGACAGGATGAAAGGGCATAGTCTTAAG
Source organism: Pyrgilauda ruficollis (assembly GCF_017590135.1). NCBI lineage: Eukaryota > Metazoa > Chordata > Aves > Passeriformes > Passeridae > Pyrgilauda > Pyrgilauda ruficollis. Next base: position 441,725 of record NW_024515875.1, read on the forward strand.
CTGTGCCTGGAGAGGTTTCAGTTGGACATTAGGAAGAATTTCTTCACAGAAAGGGTGAAGACATTGGATTGGACCACCCAGGGAGATGGTGGAGTCACTGTCCCTGGAGGTGTTTAAGGACAGACTGGCTGTGCCAGTCAGCACCCCTTGGTGTAGCTGGCAGGGTGGGGATCAAAGGCTGGACTCGATGGTGTGAGAGGTGCTTTCCAAGCTAATTGATTCTGTGATTCTGCGACCTGTCCTCCTCTAAGCACAGAGCTCTCTTTCAGATATGGCTTCTTTGCTGGTGGAAAATATTAATTGAAGACCATTCAAGCATTAAGTTTTCTCAGTAGACTGCCCCCTTTTTTTGGGTTGTGTCTTCTTGTCTTCAAGGAGTGTTTGCAGACATAAATAACAATTGCAGTAACTTCTAAGAGTCTGTGTAAAGAGTTTTGTAAGTGCCAAATGCAGGATCTTTCACAGCCCAAGTGGTCATTAGTATTTATAACAAATATTTTCCATAGTCTAGTAGTCCTGTCAGCTTTGCTATTTTATGAGACCATTCCACTGAAACCCAACTATACTTCAAGATGCTGTAGGAGGAGGTCTATAAAAAGGATGCCAACAGAAACCAATCCATATTTTATTTCATTTCCTCTCCAGAGCAGGGCTCTGATCTCTAAATCATCAGTTAATACATCAAACTTTTGCTCTCCTGGCATTTTCCTAGCCTAGGAAGCCTTTTCCCTCCTAGGAAGCAAAGAACATGTAAGTGAACACAAAGAGGAGTCAGAGATTACACCCCACAGAACCGGCTTTTGTGGCAAAGCCATGGAGCAATATTCCTAGTGGCAGTGTAACCTCTGCTGGACCGTGGAACTCCAGGAATAGCTAGAGTCCTGCAGAGGTTGTTCTTTGAAGTGACTTGGATGTTTTAAAGAACAAGTAATCCCTCCCCACTAGTCTGCCCTGCCCCATCTGGGGTGCTGTGTCCAGTTCTGGTCTCCTGAGTTCAAGGAAGACAAGGAATTACTGAAGAGGGTCCAGCAGAGGAAGATTAGGAGACTAGAGCATCTCTTTTCAGAGAAACAGCTGAGGAAGCTGGGCCTGTTTAGCCTGAAGAAGAGACAGCTGAGAGGGAACCACATCAATGCATACAGGTATCTTGAGGGCTGGTGTCAAGAGCATGGTGCCAGAATCTTGTCAGTGGTGCCTGGTGACAGGACAAGGGACAATGGGCACAAACTGAAACACAGGAAGTTCCACCTGATTATGATGAAGAACTTCCTTCCTGTGCAGGTGGCCGAGCACTGGGACAAGCTGTCCAGAGAGGTTGTGGATTCTCCCTCACTGGAGATATTCAAGAAGCCTCTGGATGCAATCCTGGGCAACCTGCTCTAGATAAACCTGCTTTGGCAGGGGGGTTGGACTAGACGACCTGCAGAAGTCCCTTCCAGCAGTAACCATTCTGTAATTTCATGATTTTGTGATTCTGTGATAAAAGGAATTGACTTCAAAAGGAGAGTGACCGCATATAGAAATTTCACTAGCCAGCACAACTCGGGTTAAAATAGGGAAGCACTAAGAGCTCCAGCTAAGCCCAGCTCTGGCAGGGGAGATGGTCTCAGATGTTACCGAAGAGCTCCCACAGCACAGCAGCGGGATGTCACAGCATGTCCCTCCTTATGCCCTGTCTCTGGCAGCACTCTGCCTCTGCCACACACAGTCAAAAACTGCCAGGCTGGGAGGAGCCCTGCAGCACCTCAGCTGGAGGGCAGCAGTCTGCTGTGACCCTCTGCGGAGAAGGGAACTGCTCCTCTGCCTGGGGAACCGATGGAGGGTCACCCCACAGGAGGCACCCCACTGTGGGCACAGAAGTGGCTGTGATGGCTGGAGCCAAACCTGTCCCACCAGAGGCAGCACTGCTCTACCTGCAATATTCTACTGACATACCCATGCTATTCCACCCTTCATTTCAGCCAGTGCTAGGAAATACCAGGGTTTATGACCAGTACAGGAACTATGAATCTTTCCTAGGAAAAAATTACTCTCATGTGTCCCATGCACTTACCAGGTTTACTTTGTGTGTGTGTAAGTTTTTTGAACTTGTGGTGCTCTGAGAAAGGCTCCAATTTGGCAGTCCTGAGGACAAAAAATTCATATCCCCAGACGAGCAGCTGCTCAGATATCAAGAGCCAATGGTAAGATTGTTATGTAGTACTTGTTGTCCCTGGGTAACCCCTGGAGATAGCCTGCTCATCTGTGGGAGCAGAAACAGTCAGCAGATGTGCAGAGAACGGGGAAAGAGAGCCAGAAAATGGAGGGTTATGAGAGATACCAAACACAGTGAGGAGCACTCAGAGGCTGACAAGTATCTGGGAAGGCAGAGTCTCTGACAGATGCGAGGCACTGAAAAAGAATAGAGTGGTACAAGCTGTGGGCCCTAACTCATCACTGTGGGAGATTGTGTCCCAGAGTCCCTTTTTTTTAGGGCCAGCAGATAGATTTCTGGTCATTACCTCTAGGATTTTTGGTTTTTATCCCTGTCTTCTAGGCTTGAAGATTCTCTCAAGGCTTGAATTCTTCTCCTACAGACTTTGGACATGTGTGTTTATGACATTTCTTTTTTTTTTTTCTTTACCTGAAAATCTTTATCTCCCACACCCATAGGCCAAAACCACCAAGGCTGTCCTGTTACTTTTCAGCATTTCAAATAGTCTTTGTCCTGCTTTCATAAACACAGTGCTTAGTTCCAGTCTAATTCTAAAGCAGCTATAGGTGCCAGCTGAGTATTTCCTTAACACCAGAGCAGTGATCTCATCTGGAAACATGGAGCTGTAATCACTGAAATGCTTTCAGTCATGACATGAAACCAGGGGTGTGTTTAGTGAACACTGTACTTGGAGCAGGCAGTTTTTCAGTCAGCCTGGCTGTCTGTGGTGTTTACAGCATAATGGCTGCAGGACAAAAGGCACTTGCCTCTTGAATAGATCTTTAGCTGCAAGTAGGAAACTTTGATACTGAATTAAACTTGTCTGTGATTTTCTTTGTCTTACATGCATTTCAGCTTTGCTGGTTTCCATTTTTTGTAAAAGCTGTATGATCACAGCTTGTGCACTGATTAGAAAATGCCTACAATTGTTATTTCCTCCTCTTATCTGGGTACATCATTCTCACCAATATCACAATCCATTCCCACAGCTGTTATGGATAAATAAACATTTCCCATCAAATATTATAAACTCCACATCACTATTTTCTAATCTAGCATATGGAAGAAAAAATTGGTGATGTTTGATCATTGAGCTTAACCTTTGTTGTCATATGGTTGTGTAGCAGAAATGGAAGCATTGCAGCAGAGTTTGTGGCTTTATAACATTTCTGGAAAAGAAATCCATATTTCTGGTCGACTCTGTAGAATCCCCCAGGGCTTGACAAACACAGGAAATTGCAGGACATACTGCTGTGGCAGGAGAATGTGCAGGGAAGGGAAGCTGCCTGCTGCAGGGCAGGCTCTGGCTAAGCTACTGCTCATGTCCCTGTCCCACATAGGTTGCGCTGCCTAAACCTCTGTCTGTCCTTTAAAGGGAAAAGGGATAAAAGGCAAGCTACTCTAGCTCTTCCAGAAGCAGTTGAGAAGCCTTCTGAGTAACCAGGTGGCCTGTAGGGTTTCTCCACAGCACTTGCAAGTCTTGACTTGGACCCCACAAAAGTGGAGATCAGAAATCAAACTGGTAAATGTTAGAAAACATCTCTCCCATAATCATCAGAAGATATTTCAGTCAATCATCTGAGTCTATTTCTTTCCTGACTTTCATGCTTCTGATGGTGTGAGATAATTTTCAGGCTAAAAAGGCAGCTCTTAATAGCCACAAAAATGCACACCTTTTCTTGAGTGCTCACTTGGAAGCCTCCTTTTTCAGTGGAATCCCATGTTCCCTTCTGACCCCAACGAGTAAGATGCAGCCTGAACAGAGGGATGAACAACCCAGATACACAAAGCTTTATGGCTACATGGGGAATTTGTTGGCAACTGTGAACAGCCTATATTGGTTTGGCAAAGTGTGCATGTAAAACACTTTTGCAATACCATGCAGCTTTCTCATTACTGGAAAAACCTTAATCATGCAGTGCTTTCTGTGGTTATTGTAAGAAAAACTATGCTTGGAGCTCTCACATTAAAAAAAAGCATCTCACATTCACAGGTAGCTGTAAATTATTCTTTTTCTTTATTCCAATCAGCTGCAGAAACATTGACTGGTACTTAAAATTTATAAACAACCTCAACAATTGAGATTGTTGCCATAATTATGCCTAATTACCTTTTTCTCCAGTTCACCTGAGACCACAGGCCCCTGAGTAGGGGGTGCCATGATGGGATCCTTGGGTGAGTCTGACTGAGGCAGCTAAAACCTGTGGCTGTCCTGGAGCCCTGACAGCAGCCTCCTGTGCTGGTGTGCCCCACACTCTGATGACAGCAGCTTTTCAAGGGGCACTTGGTGTGAAAAGCCTGGATCTGGGCTGGAATGTGTGCCTTGTCCAGTTCCTAGGCATGCTCTTTGGAGCAGCAGCCCTGCTGGTTGGCAGAGGGGGACTTTCCCTCATTTTGACTCCAAAATTTGCTTTGCTAGATCTCAAAATTTGCCCTGGCTGCTGTGGCTCCAAGGCTGCTTGCTGGGGGTGGTGGAAAGGTCCTGGGTGGTGAACCTTCAGGGTGGAGACATGAGGAGTGAGTGATCCTGCAAGAATCCTAGGGGTTAGCAGATAACAGTGGCCATGTGATCTGCAATAGGCAAGGATGTACATGTGCTGGAAAGGCAGCCCTGTCACCTGAGGGGACAACTGTGGCCAAGTGAAGAAAGTGATCTGCCCAGTGAGCCTCCCAATTACTTCATCTGTCAGATCAGCACCTCTGACACTAAAAAGAAAAGCAGGGCAGTCATGGTGGGTGACTCCCTTCTGAGGGGAACAGAGCGCCCTGTATGTCAACCTGACCCATCCCACAGGGATGCTGCCTCCCTGGGCCTGGGTATGGGATATCACTGAGAGACTGTCTGGGCTGATTCAGCCTTCTGATTATTACCCACTGCTGATACTCCAGGCTGGCAGTGATGAGACTGGAAAAAGGAGTGTCAGGGCAATTAAAAAGAACTTCAGGGCACTGGGTCAAGTGGTTGATAGAGCAGGAGTACAGGTAGTGTTCTGCTCAGTCCCTTTAGTGGCAGGGATAAATGATGAACAGGAGAACTCACATTATCAACAAGTGGCTCAAGGGTTGCTGTCATCAGCAGAATTTTGGATTCTTCAATCATGGGGCAACTTTTATGGCATCTGGCCTGCTGGAACTGGATGGGCTCCATCTCTCTGTTAAGGGCAGAGGGATTTTAGCTCATGAACCAGCAGAACTGATTGAGAGGGCTTTAAAGTAGGTTTGAAGGGGGAAGGGGATGCAGCTGGGCTGTCTGGAAGCAGGCCCAAGGGTGGTAAGCCTGAGTCAGGGATGAAATCAGCAGCCCAGCTGAGGTGCACGTACACTGATGCACAGAGCTAGGTAACAAACAAGAGCTGGAGGCCATGGTGCAGCAGCAGAGCTGTGATGTAGCTGCCATCACAGAAATGTGGTGGGATGACTCACGTGGCTGGAGTGCTGCACTGGATGGCTACAAACTCTTCAGAGGAGACAAGAGAGGGAGAAGAGGTGGAGGGGTGGCCCTTTATGTTAGGGAGGCCTTGGACGCCATAGGTGTTGACACTAATGATGATGAAGTTGAGTGTCTGTGGGTAAGAATTAAGGTGAAGGCCAACAAGGCTGACATCCTACTGGGAGTCTGTTATCATCCACCCAACCAGGAAGAAGAGGTGGACAACTCATTCTAAAAGTAGCTAGGGAATATTTCAGGATCACCAGCCTTTGTTCTTGTAGGTGACTTTAACCTACCAGACAGCTGTGGGAACTTAATATAGCAGAGAAGAGGCAGTCCAGGAAATTTTTAGAGTGTGGGGAGGACAACTTTTTGCCACAGCTGTTGAGTGAGCCTGCCAGGGGAGGGACTATGTTGGATCTGTTGTTTGCAAATAGGGGTGGGCTGGTAGGAGATGTGGTGGTTGGAGACCCTCTGGGGCACAGTGATCATGAAATTATAGAGTTCTCAATATTCGGTGAAATCAGGAGGAACATCAATAAGACTTTTACATTGGACTTTTGGAGGGCAGACTTTGGCCTGTTTAGGAGAATTATTCAGAGAGTTCCTTGGGAAGCAGCCCTTAAAAACAAAGGAGTTCAGGAAAGGTGGGCGTTCATCAAAACAGAAGTCTTGAGGGCACAGGAACAGACTGTCCCTGTGTGCCAAAAGACGAGTCAATGAGGCAAATGTCCATCCTGGATGGGCAAGTAGGATTTGGAGGAACTTAGGAATAAAAAGAGGATGCATCATCTTTGGTAGAAGGATCTCTCAGGAAGTTTTTAAGGGGGTTGCCAGGGCACGTAGGAAAACATTAGGGAAGCCAAAGCTCAGTTCAAACTTAATTTGGCAACTTTTGTTATGAATAATAAAAAATATTTTTACAAATACATTAACAGCAAGAGGAAAGGTAAGACCAACCTCTGTTCTCTACTGGATGCAGGAGGGAACTTGGTAACTGCAGATGAGAAGAAGGCAGAGGTGCTTAAGGCTTTCTTCGTCTTAGTTTTTAGTGAGAAGACTTGCCTTCAGGACAACTGTCCTCCTGGGTTGCTCGATGATATCAGGGAGCCGAATGGTCCTGCCATTATTCAAGAGGAGGCAGTCAGAGAACTGCTGAGCCTCTTCGATATTCATAAATCTGTGGGCCCAGATGGGATCCATGCCAGGGTGATGAAGGAGCTGGCAGATGAGCTTGCAAAGCTGCTCTCTATCGCGGCAGTTTCCAGCTGGGCTATGCCCTGTGGGCTGCCGTGGCCAGGATAGCTCAGGTAGGCTAAACTGCGCCAAGGGTTGATAATAGGCTGGATATTAGGAACAAGCTTTTACAGAAAGAGTGATAAAGTTCTGGATATTAGGAACAAGCTTTTACAGAAAGAGTGATAAAGTTCTGGAATGGCTTCCTCATGGAGGTGGTGGAGTCACCATCCCTGGATGTGTTTGAAAAAAGTTTGGATGTGGCACTTGGTGTCATGGTTTAGTTGAGGTGTTAGGGCTGGGTGGGACTCGATGATCATGAAGGTCTCTTCCCACCTAGTGATTCGGTGATTCTGTGTGATTCTGTGATGCCAGCTGTGAGCCTTTTGATGGCTGTGTGCCTTTTGTAGGAAAAGGCAGAACCACTGCCTTTTCCTGGCAGAGTTAGGAGAAGGATTTGGACAGAATTGAAGTTGTCAAGCATGTCACCAGCTAAAGGAATGTGTGTGGCACCTGGTGGGACCGGGTGGCTTTGGGGCCAGGCCTCATGGCCCCCGTCTATGGGTCAACTCTGCTTACAGCTCTGGCAGACCACAGAATCACAGAATTGTTTAGGTAGGAAAAGACCTTTCAGATTATTCAGTCCAACCATTAACACAGCACTGCCAACGTCCCAGGAGCCACATCTCCATACCTTTTTAATATCTCCAGGAATGATGATCCCACCACTTCCCTGGGCAGTGGCTTGACAGTTCTTTCAGTGAAGAAATTTCTCCTGATATCCAATCTAAGATGATGAACTCTAGGGAGGGTTGTGGGTAGCAAGGAATGTTTGCTGCTGAGAACATGACTGTGGCTCTGACAAGAGACTTGGCCCTGAAATCACTGAGGGTAAAAGAAACAGTCTTGGATTTGCACATTCTGCGACATCAGTCTGACATTGCAGATAAAGACTGATAAGGCTCTGTAAAAAGAAGCCCTCAAATTTATCAAGTATCATCATAACATGCTGATGCCATCTTTATCCAGTAAATAGCACCTGCTGTACCAAAACTGTCTGGCTCTCAAGCTGTGCAGAAGAGCTGACAGATGTTTTGTCCCAGGCTGCACAGGGGAATGCCAAAGTGCCTCATGGAAAGGCAGCAGCCTGACATATTGCTCTCCTCTCCTTTCACCTCCCATTACACCTCTGCCTTCCACCTCCCAGATGCATCTCCTGACCCCACAGTCACTTTCCTACTGAGGAGTCTGTGCTTAGCCTCACCATATCCTCAGTTTCATACTGAGCCCCTAAACTGTGCACTATCCCCCAGTTTATTTGCAGACAAAACTTCTCAGTCACATCAAAACAGTGGGTGTTGGCAGGTGACTTCTAGACTCACCAAAAGGAGCTCTCAGGCCTGAAAAAGAAAGCTCATGAATTGGGAAGTTTAATCAGTTTAAGGCAAGCTCTGTCATGATGTTTTTAAGTTCACTAGAACTTTAAAGGGTAAGTTGTATAACTCCTTTCTGAAACCAGCTGTGTTGAGATGCAGCATTCCAAAGGTTTGCCACAACAGCTGGCCAGCAGAACTGATGTGTCTTTCTAGAGAAATCCTACAAATAATCCCTAACACCTTTGGATGAACTCAGTCTGAAGTTTACACTCTCTAAAGCTAATAATATGTGATTGTACTTCTTTTAGCAAAAAAGTAATTTTTCTGGTTCTGTTTTGTTTACGTTGGATGTGGAACATCAGCTGCTGTATCAGTCTTTTGTTCTTTTTTGCTTATTTTGAAAGGGAAAAAATAGTTCAAAACAAAGTTTCTTGATAGTTTGCCCAGATTTAGTGCAGAAAAAATCCTCCAGTGTTTAAAAAGCTAGGTAACCCAGGTGTAAATTTACAGATTGAGAATTACTTTTGAAGTTTTACTACAAATGTTGTCAACACAATTCTTCATTTCACTGCTACTGTAGCTGTATTCTCCTAAGGGAAAGTTACTCAGAGGTTTCCTTTATCTTTCTAATCCATTGTTTTGCTTTGATGTGCAGTACAGGGTAAATGGTTCCTTTTGAACTGCTTTGTACCTGTGGTGAATAATAATGATAATGAATAAAGTCTTTCCAATGAACCATGTTCAGTGAGATAAGATGTGGTGAGGAAAAGCCACTCCCCTCTCCTCCCCTCTTCTCCCCTCTTCCTTTCAGTCAAAGAAGGGAAAAGACCAATGTGACCAAAAAGACAGCAGTGCCTTCCAGGCCAGCATGTTTAAAAAACCTCAGAAATTAAGGTTTGAAAAGCAAAAGAAGTATTTTAAAGGTTAAAGCAAAGTTTAGAGGACTGTCTACAGCTGTTAGTACTGCCCCTTACTGAGGCAAACAGTGGTGCAGTGAGTACTGGTGTCCCAAAACGAAGAAAGAACTTCTTGGCTGAGATAGCAAGGGCTGGGTCCCACCTATGGGGCTGAGCTCCCCAGACCTCACCACTGAGAGCCCCACTGTGCTGTGGGCTGCTGCAGAGCAATCAGTGCTTTCCCCACCTGCAAATAAAACACACAGGCATCAACCCAGCAGAACTTTAAGGGTAGTGGGGGAGGCAGAGAATGCAGAGAAAGGCTCTTCCAGCTCTTGGACCCTCAGCTGCAGGAGGCTTTCCCACACAGCAGAAATCCCAAGTGGGAGTGCTTTAGGTTTTGTTCATAAACACGTGCCCCCTTTGGCTGCCCCATGACTGGCAGTGCTGCTTCCCTGAGCATCTCCACACGCTCTCCTTCCCAGCTTCCACATGCAGACACCAGACCCTGCAACACCTGCAGGGACACATCCAGCAATGGGCTTGCTTGGGTAACCAGCATCACTTTTCTCTGCGCTTGTGCTTCCCCAGTGCTTCCCTAGAAACTAGGTAACCAGGGTATTATCCAGGGAAAGCTTTTAAAGCTCACCTCTCCCACTCAGCAGCCCTTGCAGTGGGAGAGTTCAGCTCTGGAAGAAGAGGGGACAGGCAGGGGCTGCAGGACTGCATCCTGTTTAAATCAGACCAGACTCATGCTATGCATGAACAGTTGTATTTTCTTTTATTTTCCTTTGTGGCTATAGAGGCCACTTCTCCTCATGCAGTTGGGATAGTCTTAGGAGAACTCCAGGACCTGTGCATGTGGAAAAGTTTCTCTTCCCAAAAAAAAAAAAAAGGTAAAATTTCAGTCGAGTTTAGCCTCCAGAAATAGGAGAGGGCTGACACTACGTGACTAGACAGCCTTATATGAACCCTGCAAGTACTCCATGGCCCAGAAGCTGCAGTTTAAAACTTCTTATGCAGAGCTGGCCATAGGAAATACTCATGAAAAAGAAAAATATACTAGAGCTTCCGTGTGCCATTCATAGCCATATAGCTCCAGTGCAGTGTGGCAATTGAACTTTTAAGTCAGCAACAATAATAACAGAAAGTACAGACTGCCAATCCTTCTAAAGTGGTTATTCTTGATTGCTGCCTGTGCAGAGACTCAGTATGCCTTTGGGGCATGAGGCACAATAACTCAATTTCTATATCTTAAAGAAAAATTGCAATTTAATATTAGAACCATCATTTTAATGAAGAAGCCACTGGCTCAAAGGCAACTATCCCATATTTTGGGATGATGACCAGAATTACTAGGATTATGAATGGCACTGCTTTTAAATGACTACATAATCCTGACCAAGTAATAACCTTGTCACACAGTGCACTTGATGTACTTGATAATATATATCTAGTGGTGGATGCATAATTCACCCATAAATAATGAGAATTACTTCATGTTTGTAAATCATAACAAGACATCTGGATTGAAATTAAAAAAATACAATTTACTAGTGAATATTTACCCATTTGATGGGTATGCAATTCATTTTTCCTTCAGTCAGGTATTGTCTTGGTTTCCTCTTGTGAAGGAAAAAAAATATAACACTCTCTCTGAAGGTGAAAGAACCAAATAGTGAGTATTCAGATTCTCTCTTTCTCTAGCTCAACTTCTACAGCAAGACGTAGTGTGCCATGTCTTTTCCTGCTCCTGCCCTGCTGACTGCCAGCTCTGCATTTCAGGTCAGCTGCTCTGCTGCTTCTGCAAAGCTATGAAACTGGGGAGACTGGCTGGGGGGTAAAGTACCCAAATTTGTTTTTAAATTAACTGTGAGTACTCAATTCAATGACACCCATTTGATCTATGCAAGGAGATACTTTAAAATTATAGCCCACAGAATTCTCCCACTATTCCCATAATCGGTCTCTGTTTGTTTCTTCCTCAGGTATTGCCTAGCAGAAAACCATGGGCAATTTCAAAGGGCATGCCCTCCCTGGAAGCTTTTTCCTTCTTTTTGGCTTGTGGTGGTCAGTGAAGTATCCACTGAAGTATGCCTGTCGAAAAAACAAGAACGCTTGCTACCTTGGCTCCAGGGCAGGATTCCAGCGCCTGGAGTTTGTTGAGGGCATCATCAAAGCTGTCTTTGCCCTCATTGGTAAGTGAGGTGGACTAAGGGCAGGCTGTACCTTCCAACACTTTTTGCTTTAAATTTTGTTATCTCATAAAATGAATCTCCTTTTGTTCTGCTCTTTTGCCCTTTAACCACTGAGAAGTGGTGGGGCTACTGCTAATTACACAGCTGTGGCCATAGCATGGTTTCCATCCATAGTGCTCTTCTGGAGCTTCTGTGAGGTCTCCTGACCACTCCTGACCACTTGACTGCTCCTGACCACATCTCAGTGTTCATGTTCTGTTCACTGTGCAGGGAGGGAGACAAGATATTTAGGCAAGGGGCTCCCATGTGCATGCTGAGAGCACCAGACTGTGAAGGTGTTGCTTTTCTGTTTTGAATTCAACCACCTCAGATGTTGGAAGCCTCCACTGATTTATTGATAAAATATGTAAATAATGCAGATGATTTTTTGATTAATCTCAGTCAAAAGTGAAAATTTTCATGCAAAAAGACTGAACTCCAGATCTTATTGCTGCAGGACTGTTGTGATGGGGTGTGGGGGAGCTGTTTGTCCTTCCGTTGTGTCCAGGCCTGGTACAAACCCACTGGGATGGTTTTGGGAGCTGTGTAGCTGGCTGAAAGTGTTTAGTTCTTGTTTACATCCTGGCAGGCTGTGTGGTAGTGATTTGGCTTTAGAAGGTAAATAAACTAAACAACAGGGGGTCTGAGGAGCTCAGCATCTGTGGCTCAAGTTGAAAAATAGCTAAATTTTAAGCATTTTTGCACTTCTAGATTCTATTTGTCTACTCTTCTTTAGATGCCCAGTTGCCTCATTTCTAATCAAGGTGCAGGCTGTGACAGAGTCTTGTTCTTGCTTTTCCTTCCTTTCTGTTAAGATATATCAGCACTGAAGGCATGTTGTGTATACAGTTTTATCATTAAAAAATGATAAAAATCTAAATAATAGCATTCATTTTGAGGCTTGATTGTGGACACCTTTCCTACAAATCTCCCAGTCTGTGTCTAGAGGTAGTTTGGCAGCTAAAACATTAATGTACTGTTTCTATTTTCACTTTGAAACCACAGGTTCTTATTTTAACATATGGAAATTCCAATTCAAATCAAAAGTATGGAAAAACTGCTTGGCTAAGACAGTAAAGGCATCAGGAGTAAAACCTGCTGTTTCCATGTTAGGAAAGCTGGAAATAAGGGTGGAACAACACTGCATTTACTCTACAGCATATCTACTTTTACAGCAGATGCTGGCCTATGCTTTATAAACAATGTAATCAGCTTTTATGTTTTTAAAGCAGAACAACTTTTAAACCCTCCCCAAACTTCATTGATCATACAAAGCATTTAAAAGCAGTTTTCCCTTGCTGGAGTACCTCAGCTAGTTGGCAAAACACTGAGGGGCCAAGGTAAGGGAGAGAGTGGAGCAGTGATTCAAATACTAACTCCGTGTACATTCCCATGGGACTTTTAATGACTCTGCACGGTGGAGGGGTTTCCTTTTATGGCTTTAGAGGAAAAATCCCCTTTGAATTATGAGTCTGAACTCTGTCATCCCGCATGTGGCAGGGCACTGAAATGGTAGATCTTTCTTTTGGAGACTTTAGTGTGTGTTATGCTCATGTTTGAACCACTGGAAAAGGCAGCTGAAAAATCTGGTCAGAGGACTGCTACAATAGCAATTGTTTAAAAGAAGAAAAAGCAGCACAGAATAAGCTTTTTTCATTTTCATTGCCGGAAACTGCAAGATGCAAATAGTTCCACCAGGAGTGGAGCTGAAGCCTGATTTCCCCTGGCTCTCCACTCTGCAGATTATGTGACGCTAAAACCTCAACCTTGCTGGCATGATGCTGCATGGGGATGTATTGCTGCCTCTACTGTTTGTGTAAAGACTTGCCATCAGTTTACACCATAAGTACCAGAACAAATGGTTTTTCTTCTTGTTTCGTGCACAGGGATGGTGGCTGAGCAGTTTGTTCCTGATGGACCTCATCTGAAGCTGTACAACTACGAGAAGAAGCACTGGGATCACCTGATGAACTGGCAGCATGCCACCATGTACCTCTTCTATGGCATTTCAGGGCTGGTGGACATCGTGGCTCACGGGACCAACGCACTGCCAGCGGCCATGGACAGGATGATGCTTTCCTTAGCAGTCTTCATTGAAGGTCAGTTTCCTTCTCCCTGGAGGGATATGCATGAATCCTGTGGATGGGCATTTATCATTGGCCTGGGAATCTCCAATCAGCCTTGCAGAGTGACCTCTGGGAGCTGCCTGTTTCGCTCCCTGAAAGACTTCAAAGAGATCACAAAAAGATGAGTCTTGGCCCTCCTTACACTGCCCAGTCATGATCCTGCATTGCAAAGGTGTATCTTAGCTCTCCTACCTGCTCAGACAGCTACAGAAATGTTATGGAAATAGCAGCAAAAGCCTGTTTTAGGTAAGGGCTCAGTAGCTCAGGCATGTGTTTGATGTAGTACTGACATGGCACACAACTGGTTAGCTAAAGCCAGTGTGAGTGAAGGTGACACTGGCATAAAGAGAAATGCCATAAATGTTTCACTGTTTTCTAAAGGCAGATGCAGGGAAATTGCAAGGGAAGAAATTATCTTAAACTGATCACAATTTATTCCAGGTTTTCTCTTCTGCTACCATCTTCATGGGAGGGCCATGCTGGATGTTCATGTTCATCAGTTACTGCTATTTGCTATCTTTGGAGCTGCTGCCTGCATATTTTTGGAAGTTTTTTTCCGTGGCAGTATTGTGCTAGAGATGCTCCGTACAAGCCTCTGCATATTACAGGGCAGCTGGTTCTGGCAGGTAGGTCACTTTTCTGCCTTTGTAATTTCTTCCTCACCAAAATTAGTCACTTAACCCTTTGCAGATGTGTCACAGGTTATCTATATGCCTTTTAAACACAGACCTCAAAAGACTTACAGAAAATAAGTTCCTTTAAAGAGATACAGAAAAAAATGTTCCTTTTAAGTGATAAAAGTATTTCTTATAGTGATTTTACAGAAGAAGAAGCAGCCATTTCACTTCAAGTGCCTTTTATTTGAATCAATAAAGAAGCTAAAGTGTTTTTCTTGAGTTCTCCATGTTGCAGAGCTCTCTGATCCTTGTAACATTCTGTTCCACATTTGCCAGCCAAGTGGCAGTGATTTTAGAGCATGGAAATATATGTTGTTCTTTACAAAGAGAGTTTCTACTGTCAGCTGCTGGAGCAGTGAGTAGACACCCAGTATAGTACTGGACAGGTGAGGCAAAGGCCTCATTGACATTGCCAGGTTCAAAAGGTACTTAAGGTACAGATTCTCATTAGGAGACTGGATGATGTAAAGCCTCCTGCTTTTCTAGTGCTCTGGGAGCTGAGCAGAAAAAAGAACAGCCAGAACTTTGATATTTCAAATGTAGCTTCCATGCCCTCATTTACTTGTGAGACTATCCAATAACAGATATTTGACAGTGACTCTTTCTCTACTGTCAGAACAAGAGATATTTAAGGAGCTGCTAGGAGTTTATAACAGAAATAGGAGCACTGGTGCTGATGTGTGTTTCATCTTATAGTGGGGAATTGAGGTCACTCCAATGATTTTTCCTTCCGGCATGTCTAGACTGGCTTCCCTTTTTTTTTCTGTGCTGGCCAGACAAGATGAATAAAAATGTTTGCTGTTTCTTAGGAGAACTGGACACTCAGCACCAAATCAAATATTTAAATGCTTTCTCTGGCTTGAAGACAGACCTCAGAACTGACTGTATTTTTCTATAAGTGAACTCAAGAATGTGATGCTGCAGCACTCGCTGTTTTATTTTCTTGTTTAATTTTCTTGTTTGCAAACTTCCAGCGGGTGATTTAAGAAGCTTTACATAGGAGGAATAGATGCAACCATTTATTCATTGTTTTCTGCCTAGTCTAATTTTAGAACAGATTATTTCTTTAGCTCTAGAGACAATGTGGGTTTTGTTTCAAAGTAAAAATTGAAGTACTAAAAATAGAAGAAATTTAAGTGTGGCTTTTTTCACACCCGCATCAGACTTCAACCATCTGTGTGATTGAAAACCACACACTGGCTGCAGCACAGGAAATTTGTAAATGGTAAAGGGACTTTCTTTCTGCATCATCAACACCCTCATTCATTGAATTCTCTGCATGGAAATGCAAAATTCACTCCCCTGCTTCTTCCTCTCCTCTTCCCAGTTTCTAAATTCCCAGCTAAACTGCTGAGTGAGGACTTTGAATAGTATTAAGCAGTACACAGGGTTGGGGTTTGTCATGCAAACACTGCATAGCCACAGGATTAACTGGTTTCCCATTTTATGCACAAATATGAATCTGATCTTTCCCAGCTCTGAACAAACAAATCAGCTACGTATTTCACATGAACTCACAGTCTTGCATGAGGAAGCTCCATTTTTATGGCATTTCTGACCTTCTCCTTGGATGGCCCAGAAGAAATAGAATTGTGGCTCCCCTTTATTTGTTCATTGATTATTCATCTTCCCAGCCATGTAATGCATTCCCAGACCCTGCTGGGAAGAAGGGAGGCAGTGCAAATGGCCAGGCAGGTTTTCTGATCCATGAAGTGATTTCAGTTCAGAGCACACAGGGCTGAGCACCAGCTCCTCTCCTTACAGTGCAAAACTGTGATTGTTGCAGGGCTGGGCTGTTGGGCAGGCTCCTTAATTTTCTGGGCAAGAGCAGGGCATCTCTGGGATTGTCACTTTATCTTCAAAGGCATTTCTGCACAGAGCTGTTTAAAGTGTTCCATCACACCTGAGATTTACTACAAAATTGTTTTTAATAGTAAACATAGAAATAAGCAACACCATAAGAAAATTAAATGTCTGCCTTGTGATGGGTAGCATAAAACACGACATGGCACAGGATGCTCATCAAATGACATGTACTAAATCTCTTTTATTTTATTACAGATTGGCTTTGTGCTTTATCCTCCAAATGGAAGCCCAGAGTGGAATCAGACAGATCACACTAACATGATGTTCCTGACCATGTGCTATTGCTGGCATTATGCTTTTGCTTTTCTTATACTTGCAGTGAATTACACAATTGTCAGCTGGTAAGTTACTTGAAACACTGAAACTTTGGTGACTTGTCTATTTAGTCTAGTAGGGGGTTTATTTTAGAAAAGTGTCACTGACAAATGAAAAGGTTTCTATGAAGTAAGTAATTGTCTTGCAAGGTAAAATAAAAATGGTTATTCGTAATCAGTGAAATTACACTGATAGTAGTCATGACATTACTTCAGTAAAATGGGGACAAAAATGCACCCATAAATACAGCTCTGATAGCACAGCATAATTCTCCTCACATAAAATGAGCACCAATAGTCTTCCACACTTGTAAGTGCATATAAAGTCAGAAGTAGGAGACTTTCTTACCTGCAGACTCCAACTGCTCATCTCTGCTAATTTTAAGTGGCTTAGAGAGCCAGCTTAATGACTTTATTGTGAAGATCACTACACAGAATTCCTTGATAGAAATTTCCTGTGATCAAACTTGATTTCTTTTCTCACTAGTCATTTTCACTCCCTAATGTCTAAAGTTAGCCCTTTTACTCCCTAATTAGCACTGCCCAGTGCTAATTCTGACAAAATTCCAGCTGCAGTGTTAATTTGGCTGTAAAAATGCCTCTGCCATCAGATCATAGAATGTGATCACCTTCTATCCACAGGACCTTACCAAGCCTTTTCCTGCAGTGTCCTAAACATGCTTCCCACCCCTTGCTTTATCCCTGCCATCCTAATAGCCCTATTTAATCGTGTCAAATACATAGTTCTTCCAATCTTGATTTGCACTGTGGTGCCAGTTCTTTTTTGTGTCTCAGTCTGAAAGGCACCAGCACTCAAGGCTGGGTAACTGGTTTGCTGTATAAGGAGGGGCAGCTTTTGAGAAAGTGGCAGCAATCTCATGGCCCTTCTGGCCCTGGGACCAGTGGCTGCTGCAGCATCAGACGAGGCCTCAGAGGAGGCTGATCATGGCACACTGGCAGAGTTCCCCGCTGAGGGTAGTTTGGGCAGACTCTTTCTCACAGCTTTATGGTCCCTTCCCAAGTGTGCATAGTGCCTGCACAACACTGAACCTTCTGGAGGGTTCACTGAGGTTTGTTTGAAGTGCTCTGGGAGATGTCCATAGGAACAAGTTCTTGCAAGCTGTACAGTCAGGACGGATCAGTAAAGGCAGCACTTCCTAACCACAGAATCACAGAATGAGTCATCCTAACTTGCTGATGAGATACTAGAGTTAAACAGGATTTTACCATATAAAAAATGGTCAGATGAACCTTTGAGTTACCACTGACATATTTTTGGTTGTTGTTTCCAGGGCGGTTCGTTCGAAGGTTAAGCAGTCCCAGTCCATGGAAATGGGTTTACTGAAAACATCTGAACGAGATCATGAGTCAGAAGAAGAAATTTAGCATGTCTTGACCAGTTTGCCCACTCCAACTATTAGGCTAATTGATACCTCATTTCTACATTTTTTTGCCATCTTATTCATTTTTTGACTATGACTTGCTTTGCAAATATCAATCCCCTATGATGTCTACATCTACACAGTTGTTTTTTGGGGTTTTTTTGTGAAAGGTAAGCTTGATATTGATTCATGGTGGTTGCACTAGTACATTGCTTATCATATGCTTCACAGAAAATCAGACTAGTATTAGACAGACTTGATGTGGATGAGGTGGCACAATGAAGTCTGTATGTTTGCCTTATTAAAAGCTAAGTGAAATGTTTTTCAGCTGCTGCTGAACATGAAGTTTCCATAATCAGGGTGTCTAAATATGTGTGTTGGTTGCCTTGCAAGTACCTGTGGATAAATAACTGTGCAGATCTGGATAACAGTAGAACAAGATAAAGAAACCACAGTCTTGCAGCTGTTCTGTGTAACAGTTTTGTGTCTCTGCCTGTGGCTTTACGTTAAACAGGAAGAACTTCTCACTGTGAACCCACTGAGTGGTTCACTGAAGAGTGTGGAGTGTTCCCCCCCAGAGACACCACCGCACCTGGCAGGAGGACCAAAGATGTGTATGGTGATCAAAACCCAGTGTGGTTGTTTGTGCTTGTGCCTACACAGTCCTGTCTCCTTGCTATTCTTTGACTTTTCAAGGCAGTGGAAGTGACCCTGCCTTCCCTTGGTGCCTGGAACAATTTATTTTCCAAAAAGGCTGAGGAGTGTCCAGTCAGGCAGCACCTAACTGCAAAACCAGTTTCTTTCCCTAAGCTATTTCCTTTCCTTAGGTGGAATTTGGTGGATTTCTGCAGGATTCAGAGCAGACATGTGACCCACCACCTGAGTCAGGAGTGGGTAATTCTGCTCTGTGGGCAGGATGAAATGGTTTTACATCCTTTCCCTGTATCATCCCTTCAGTCACCAGGCAGCCTGCACAGTGCTGCACAGTGAGCTGAGGGAGGGCAGATGTTGCCTTCTTAGTAGCTCCATACCCAGCTACCAACACCAGTGAGGGAATTAAAAAATAACACCACTTTTAATTGCAATTATTTTCTCCATGCAAACTGATCTAGTGAAAAGCATAGTGTTCATGGCTAATGGCAGCAAAATGATTGCTTAAAAAAGCTAGCTAATAAAATAGTTTGTACCACAAAGGGATCCCAAGACCCAAAAAATCCTTACAGGCTTTTTCTCAAACTACTTTACCTTCAGTCCAACATAAATATTTACTTCACTTTTAAGATCTACCTTTTATCTCCTGTTTTCAAGGAGCACCTTTCCAAGCTGCACATGCTGCTAATGCTGTATTTTAGTCTGTCAGTTTTGTCAGTGCCTTTCTAAAATCAGTGGTGTTCTTTATTCTGAAGGAGATCATCAGAAACTACTTTGCTTCTCACAGGCAGGAGCAATGCAAATTTCTTCACTGCTTTTCTTGATAAATAATTTTAGTACTATGTAAATATTAAGGTGCTGTATCTCTGAAGCAAAGAGATAACCCAAGCAGGATGAAAAGCACAATAAACTTCCTGAGCTTTTGTGTGTCTTGTTAGAAGACTTCAGTTGTTAATTTTTAAAATAATTTTAGGTGTTTGCCAAGTATTGTGAAGTAACACCTGTAACCAGGTGCCAGATTCTCCAGATGAATCTTCTTTGCAAAGCAAGAGTAGTTGGCTCGCAGACATTTCTACATTTACAAACATCAAGGAGGAAATGGCACATTGCTAGCCAAAGATCACTGCTTTTCTTAGCAATTGTTGGCCTTTTTCCAATGCCTTTCTCTGAAGGCTCTTGGAGATTTTGGCAAACTTCAGTAAAGCCTGTCACAAACCTTAGTAAAGCCCAGAACATTCTTGTAAGATAGGTATTGGTATGGTATATTTGTAGCTCTGTGTCTCAGCTTTAAAGTGGTCTTACTACAAACTCTGAAATAATTTTATTTACTCCACTCTGCAAATCTAAGACTGGAGTTTGATTACTGTGGTTCCATTAAAATCAGATTTTCTGTAGAAAGAAGATCCAGGGCTTCCCTGAGGAGCTTGCCTGTTAATTGCAGCAGGGATACATTTGCCAAATGTGTCCCTGTTAGGATCTTACCTTCATTGCACCACATCACTGTTGTCTCTAAATTGTGGGGATTGTTTTTTAAAGGGCATATCCTTTTTCCTGTTAGAATGGTTGAGCTACAAAGCTTCTGTAGTCTGGGCAGAGAAGATGATGGTTGTGCATCAAAGAGAACTTGGGGATTATTACAAAATTCTGTCACAATAATAAAATAAATTGATGAAGTGAACCTCACGGGCGAGCTGTGCACAGGGAAGGTGCTTAGCAAAATCTCCTTTTGAAAACAATTCCCTGCTCTTACAGAAGCAAAAAGTGACAGTACTTGAGCTCATTGGACAGTACTGTCAATGAGTGGCTGCCTGATACTGTTCCTCCAGTGGGGAGGAGGTGGGGACTCTGGCTCTGTCCTTATCCAGCAGTGGCTGTAGAGCTGGGTCTTTTTGGGGAAAAACTGAGCAGGATTTGGCCTGCTGAGAGGAATCACCTGCACCTCCCTCTGCGTCCCTGCTGTGAATCTCCTGTAAATGACCACAGAACTGGATGAATAAGCCCAACACGTCTGCTGGTTTCAGTGCAAGCACGCTTGGCAAAGACACCTCTAAAGAAGCCCAAACTGGAGGCTGATGCAGTCTGACACAGAACTGTAGGGCAGGCTTTCTGCAAAAAGCTCTCTCCTCACATTAGAAAATGTGGCATTGCATTATCAAGCTTGGAGAAATGCAAGGAAAAACAGATCCTGAAGTCTCAAAGAAAGTAGTTTTTGGAATTTAATTTTTAATACTTACAGCACATGGAAAGTGAGTGTCATAGCAGGGGTTTGTGTCTGACAAGTGTGTGTGCCACAAAGAAAGGAACACCCTATTTCAGAGTGAGATTTTGCTACATGGAATGCCTGACCCATTCTCCCGTGTTCTAAAGAGAAGCCTAGGAACAGTAGGGCATCTATGACAACGAAAAAGGTACGGCCTTCATAATTTCATAAGCAGCAGGTATTGCCTGAGTTGAATGAGGGGAGGGAAGTCCAACATGTTTACAAACACCACTCAGAAAAGGGAAGCTGCTCTCAAGAAAATTTAAATTGTTTTTAAATATTGGTGCCTTTGAAAAACTATATGTTAGTTTTTACTAGACAAAATACACCTGTAATTTTATTTAAATAAAATTGATGTATTAATGTAAGACATCTGTCATGTTTTCAGGGAAAAAAATATAACCATTTATGGGACAGGATGGGGTGGGATAAACAGGTTACTCTCATAACACATCCAGACATTTGAACAAGGTGCACTTTAATTCAAGAAAGGTCAGTACTACCTTGTCATCAGAAACTGTGATGTGTGTTCTATTTAAATTACTTAAAGGTATTATTTAAATTATTTTTTTCCTTTGTAACTAAACATAGCATGAATGAAGAGCAAATATGACAGCAAGGAATTTGTATCCTCCAGGTTCACTCATCCTTAAAACTTAGGCACTAAAACACTTCAGTGGATCAAGTACCTTAATCAGGTACTCTTCCCCAAAATGTTTCAGTTCCTCCAAACAGCAGTTGCGGTAGGAGTTGCTGGTACAAAAGTTGGTGGAAGAAAACAGAACAGCTTTTTATCCAAAACGATCTCCAGTGTGTGCAGTAGTGGAAGGGAGCCTGACTCCCAAGAACTAAGTAACTGTTAAACGGGAGAAAAACAACTAGAAAACTGCCAGAAAATTTGTCCTTAAAATCTATTCTAGGTACAATATATGCTTGCTCAAAATAGTTGTCAAATAAGGAATAACTTGTCCTCAGATGACTTTTTTTGAACACTAATTTCTACCTCTTTGCTAGGTAACTGTTGCAGTTCATGGATCTCTATATTTGATACGTTTCTTAGAATGAAAATACATTTAGAGAAGTAGATGAAAACCATAATTATAAATACTACAGCAATACTAAGTAATTTAGCTTAGAAAGGAAGCTCTCACCTATAGACTTCTGCCATTTACTGACAAAACAGTCTGCTAGAGATGGCAGTTCAGAGGTCAATGCAAGGGTGCAATAAAGGCCTGAAATTGGAGCAGAAATGGTTTTGCCTGTATGCTGTGGTTAGGAGCCACTGCCTCCCTGAGGAGAAGGAAGAAATGGAAAACAGGCTGCAGATCCATACAGCTGAACAGCAATTAAGCAACAAGAAATCACTCCCAGCACTCTGAAGAGCATGGGAGGGGCAGCTGTGTTCATGGTACACAGCATTCCAGCCTCCTGCCTCCGGTGTAATTTACCAGGGGTAAGGTTCTCAGACACATGGTGGGATTTTTATGGCTCCTGTGCCACAGGAAACAGCAGTGCCAATCTTCCAGTAGGAGTGACAGTAGGAGGGAAAGCTTGCACTGCTTTGCTGGAATTTTACTGGTTTGTGACTGACTCAGATGCAGTTGACACATTAAAAAAAGTCAAAGATGGTGTTTACTGCTGGCACCATGCTTTGTGCACACTTGAAAACAAAAAAGAAAGGAAATAAGAAACATCTGGCTCTAATTAAGGCTTAAAAGAAATGAAGGAAAGCAGAAGAAACATATCCTGTCACTCAAGAGCGATTTTATCTCCCTGCAGCTGCATCACACATACGAATTTGCAAGTGTTAAGGTTCCCTTTCAGTTTGTTATTCTATCATATAAACATGGTTTAATATTTTCATAAATAAAAGTATACTATCTTTTAAGAGGTGTTCATTCATTTGTGTTGGTTTTGCCATCTGGTGCGTTAAGTATTTTTTTTCTCTGTATTTTATATAAAGTGTTCATATGAAGTTAGAAATTCACAGTTTTGCTCACAATCCTACTGCAATTTCCCAGTGGGCAAACTGTCTCCCATTTGCAAAGCTGGGCTTGTAACCCAAAGTTTTGGACTCTTAGTATTCCATATATCTAAACTCAACATTCTAGTCAAAGATATCCATGATGATGTTAGCCATGTAAAGGGAAGAAGCAAGGATGCTCTTTCCATTGAATAGGAAGGGCAATGTAAGTAAGCATGAGAATTAATTTCTTTCCTATTTTGTCATTTAAAAATACCTGCAATCATCTAGCAGCATTTCTATTAGCAAAGGACTCAGACCTGTGATTCAGTAGCTGGGTCTGCTTTCAATACACCAAAAACCTCAGACTGAGTTTGGCAAAGCTGGATGGAGCTTAATGTCACTGAACTGTTCTTTTTCCCATTTTCAAGAATCAAGTTGCACTTGGTTCTGTTTTGTCTGTAAGATTCCTGCTCAGGGATAAGCATCTTCCTGTGTGTCTCTTAGATCCAATTTTACATTCCTATCCCTTTAAACAGCAGAAAAACAAACATTTAACTGCTTATGGCAGGAGGCTGTAAAGTAATTAACATTTCAAGGCTGCAAAGCATTCTCTGTGAGCAGGAGATGTTTCTGTCCAGCTGAGCATTGCTGCTGTTCACAGTGTGACGGCACTGGGAGAGCTGGGCCATGCAGCTTTCATGCTCCCAGGGCTTGCCCGGCCACCCCCGCAATTCCTCCCAAGCCCAGGGGTAGGAATGTGCCCCCTGTTGACAGAGTGACAAAACTATCCTTTGTCCCCCTAAAAAGGAAAGAGGCCCAGGAGTTTCTCTCATTGATTAGGTAAAAAGCCACTTCATAGGACCTTGGAAACTTCACCCCAAACTTAAGGGTAGCTGATTGGATAGGAGCCAAAAAGTCCCGCCTGGGCAATTTACTAGAAACGGATGTGAACAAAGAAACGAATGGCTTTTGTGAGGTGTTTTACCAGGAGCAAGGTCTCTTGCCCCTGGCTCGGTTTTTTCTGTTTGTTATTTTGCCTTTTATTAAACCTTTTTGTTTCCAACACTGCAGCAGAAGCCATCCTGCTTATTTTTATGCCTCCAAAGGTAGCTGAGGTATCTTGGATGTATTATATTCCTCCGAGAGCTTATCAGACATGGCTCGAGGAGGATAATATAAGACTCAGGGGCTCCCCGGCCTTGGATGAACACTGGGGCCACTGGAGCTGTGCCACGCAGCCTCGGCTGTCCTGCCCCACAGAGCCCCGTGCCCGGCCCTCTCCCATGAAGCCTCCCATTCCCTGGCAATCCCGCTGGGAGAATCTGCACTTTGGCATCTCAGGGAGTGAAGGGCTCCGGTGGCCCCCGGGTGATGTCTGTGCCACCCTGGACCGTCACCTGTCACCGGGGTGCCACGGCCCCTGTGCTGATCCACCACTGAGGATCTTTTCCCTTTTCTGTTTCCCATGCTAATGAGAATAACACGGAGAGAGGAAAGATCTAGGACAAGAAACAGGGCTGCCACACGCAGGCAGGCAGACACCCCCCGAGTGGACAGAGCTGAGCCCAGAGGGACAGCACGCAGCCCTGTCCCTCCGAAAGGATTGTACCAGCCTGGCACTGGGGTGGTGGCACAGCCTGGGTTTAACTAAAACCTCTGTGAGTAGACTATTAAGACATTTGGCTATCTGAATAAGCACATTAACAATTTTGGTGTTCCCATTTGTAAAAGCAATCTTAATTATTCCAGCATTTCCATAGTCTTTCCTATGTCCTGAGGAGTTTTCTGCAACACAAAATGTCTAGGTCACCTGACATGAGATAATTTTTATTTTGAGTATGAATATTTTGAATATAAGTATGAGTATCATTATGAGTACCTTGCAGATTGCCACCAATTGAATTAAAATAATAAATACATATATTGCTCATTTTTATTCTTCATAAGAGGAAAAGGCATCATAACAATCTGTAAGGTGTTAAAGGAATTGTAGTCTGGATTAGTAGCAGTATCAGTAGTGTCTAATGGCTAGACAATTGTGCAACATCCCAAGAGTCCAGAACCCTTTTTTTTTGACTGCATTTCTGTACATTCTCTGCACATCACATTAGCTTGTTGAGCCCTGTTTTATAAAGTGAGATGGAATTGCTTTGGTAATTAAAAAAGCCAAACAAATCTCCTTTCCTCATTAGCAAAACACAACATGTTAAAGCAAGGTACTGTCCCTACTTACTCAGTGGGAATTAATCTACTGAATGCTGATGACAAAAAAGACGTGTTTATTCCAACTCATTCTTAAAATAACTCTATTTTCTTCTTCACTTTGACTGTGTTGACTTTCACCCTGTGCCAGCCAGCACCACTTTCCCCAGGGTACGTGCAGATCTATAATGAGGACCAGTCAGTTCCCAAGAGGTAATAAACACACATATGCCAAAACTCTTTTTTTTTTAGAACAGAAAAGGTTAAAGTTTTATCAGTAGACAAGTAGTTAATGGTTTATAACAAGAGTATCACTGTATAATAACCATTTTATAGCATTGCAGACAGCCTGCACTAAAACATGTCTTCACCCCACTGGGACAGAATTTTGGCTGGAGTCACTGCTCTGTAGTGACTGTGACCCTTTGGTTGCTGTGTATTTGGCAGCCCCTCAGGTTTAAAGCAGGTAAGAAATTATTCTACCCAATTTGAACTCTTTGGGTTCTTTTTCCTTTCCTTAAATGTTTAAGCATAGCTGCTGAAAAATATTATTAGCTCCATGTTGCATGCTTCTCAGGAGGAAATATTTTTCTTCTTAGAAGAATGTTTAAAGAAGTACCCCAACTTTATATGCTGCTGTAAAACAGAAGAGGATGACAAGCAATCTCTGGAGTGTTTTAATTGGAACATGTGTCCACTGCTCATGATTCCTTTGATATAACTTTGAGAAATGTCTTGACATTTTCTCACTCTTTTGATAGAAATTTGATTTATTTTTCAAAAGAGATAAATAAACCTCTAACTAATCTAGTAAATTGTATTTTATAAAGGAAATATTTGCTTTGCAGATGCTTGTATGTTTGCATCCATATAGCACCTGTTCATGTTTTCATTGCAACTTGCATTGCGGACATATTTATTGAAGGCATACCAGAGACTTGCATTTTCTATATCTGAAAATCAGGTCAATGTACTCTTGTAAAACATTTCTGTGGAGCAGAAAGCTCATCAGTGTTTCTTCAGCAAAATACTCACTACATTGAAGTGTCACAAAACTGTGCACGGACCTATATTTAAAATGCTTTGAAAGAATCAAGTAATCCTGGCTGCTTGTCCAGTACAGAGTCAGGCATGATTTAAGACCAAGAAGCCTGAAGAAAAGTTTATATAAGGATTCATTAGGTTACATTTACTTCAAAAGATTTATCAGATGTTTGTAGGGATTGAATATTCCCGAGCCTAAGAAAGGACGCAAAAGTAAACAGTGATTATTTAACATCACTGTTAAATTATTACTATCAGTAATAATCTACCTTTGCTAATATCAGTATATGCTCAGATCTTTGTTTGACTTGATGGAGCCAAACCCAGATGAGATGGGAGTTAAGTCTCAGTACAGCACAGGGATACCTCTGCTTGTGCCTGACACAGCTGCAGGCAAACGAGCTGCTAAGGAAGGCATTTAAACTGCAGCTACTTCAGGGATGGAAAACACCTCCATGCCCATCTGGTGCATTGCTTGCTGTGCATAGTGGTAGAGTTTCTTTATTCAGACTTCAATCACAACTATTAGCATTAACAGTTCCCACGATGCTGGATTAAAACTCCCTCAGCAGTTCACGGTGACATGGTAATATACAAGAATCTAATAATTTTAATTTAGACATATATACAGTCAACAATCAGTGGCATTCTTGACATGATTAATGTCTGCAAAACCTAAAAGACAAAGATGTTTCTTGAATCTTAAAATAAAACCAGAAGAACCCCATGATTTTAAGCCTGTTACCACATATGTAATAGATGTGACTGCATAAGTCAGCTCAGGAATTTGCATTTGTGAAAGTCAGATTTCTCTCTGTCAGAAACAAAAAAAGCCTCATGAGACCTTGAACAGTAGGCTAAGAAAAGTTACCAGGAAGCTCTAAGTAGAGGCACAGTTTTGCCTGGCATTAACAGGTTCTGTGAGTGTCACGTTGTTACAGAGGAACTCTTTCGGGGAATGCAAAGGTAAGGCTGATGCCCTTTGCTGTCACCTGCCCTTTGCTGTCACTTCCTCTTGACCGCATGGGCTTCATGGCAGCTCTGTCTGCACCTCCAGGGCTAAATGCTGAACTTTTTACCCCACAGCTGCCTGCTTTTCTCCTTCATTGCTTCCAAAGGTGTGTCAGCCCAGTCTTTCTTTTCACCTTTCTCTTTCCTTGCACTCCTTTGCAGACCGTCACCAGCCTTGCCCCAGCTGGCTGCAGAAGCAGCTCCAGCACTGCTCCCACCTGAGGCTGTCCCAGACACTGCTCCTCAGCAGGCAGCCCAGGGTCCAGGGCAGCCCTGCTCCCTCCCTGGTTTTGGGATCCTTGGTGCCAAATGAGCCAGCGGTCCTGCCTGGCCTGGCAGGGTTCATGCTCACCAAGCAAGGCAGAGGCTTGGAGCTGTGCTGCAGGTTCCCCAGCTGTGCTGGAGGTTCCCAGGCTCCCAGTCCAGAGCAGGTGGGTGGCTGAGCCCCAGGGACACTCCTGTGCCACATGAGCCACACTGAGTGCCTGGCTGGTAAGACAGTGCTGCTGGGCAGCGGAGCAACAACGGCGTGATCGGACACAGCTCCCACAGATCCAGAGGTTCTCCACAGCTGCTTAGGGCTGCACAAATCTGGGCCACACAAATCTCAATTGCTGGAGGAGATTTTCTTTCCTTCCTGTAAGATTTCCAATGGAGAGTTGATGTGTTTTGAAAAGCTGATGGCTGGGGCAGACTTTACCTAGCTACACTTAGATGTTATTCCACTATCATCAGAGAGATCTGGCTGCAGTGGAGCTGAGACAGCCTAAACACAACTGCTAAATAGCAATAACATGAGCAAAAGCTAAGCAAAGAGTGCCAAGAATAGAATTACCCCTGCCACGTGGCACAGCCCTTATAGTTTGCAATAATCTTCCAGTTATATGAATCCCATTAAAGAGTAAGAAGTTAAGCAATCTCTTTAGTTCAGTGAGAACATTAGAAATATACAATGACACGTGTTCCTGGCAGTGCTGTTTACTTTTGAATGTTCTGGCTTTCCTCTGTTTGTCAGTGTCTCAAAACACAGGCATTAAAATGTCAGATCAAATGGCAGTCCTCAAGTCCACTTTTCAGCATTATTTGAAACCATACACCCAGTGCATAGGTGTGCAATTTCCACTGTGACCCTTATTGGAAAGGATTCTAACTCCATCCTTCACTTAGGGACCTGGTGAGATTGACTGTGAGCAAATCTTGCTCTGTGGAGATCCCCCAGCTCTTGGATCCTTCTTTCCAAGACTAAGGTCTGCCCACCCCTTCCCTGTTGCAATTTCTGCAGCAGAGTACTCCTTTAGCCATTCAAGATCTGCCAGTCTCTTTTTAAAAAAACCCTAAGATTTTCAGAGCTTACTCTGAAATATCATCATACACAGGAAATACCATAATACATTCAGAAATTTCTAAGATCTGCAACTCCTCTGCTGTTGCTTAGACTGTGCCTTTTTGTTTCCTGAAGCTGTGGCAGCCAGTTCAATGATTATTTCAAAGAAAACCCACTATTTCTGCTCAAAGACAGAATAAAAATCGTCACCTGTCCTGAAGTGGGTATAGAAGCTATGTCTGAGTTTGGGGCATGTGGTTTTCCTGTTTTATCCTATAATGCCTGCCTTAAATCAAAGCATCCTTATCTGATTCTTGGATGTGTGACTATCCACGTCCTTATTATTGTGCCAGGCCCTTCAGGACTAGGAATCTGTGGCTTTGTTTTGCCTTCTTGGTCCTGTGAATTCCTGCAGAAGTAATTTGGGTGTTTCATGGACTTAACAGTTTGAGCTTTTGGTAGACTAGAGGGCCACACTCCTGCTCATTCAGCATCTGCACACAATTGTTCCCACCTATATTGTTTTGGGAATTCAATTTCATGTTTGGAAGCTTTGACCCCACATTCATGTCATTGGTTTTAGGGGCAAGTGACCGAGTTTATGGGTGAGATTATGTGTCACGTATATATTTTTAGCTGAGGCTTCAAATATATCATGCTTCTTTCTTTCCTTAATCAAATTAAATAGATACATTATTTTACATACCTGTTGATGAAGCGATATATCTATATATATATATGTGTATGTATATATATGTGTATATATATATGTATATATGTATGTGCATATATATACACACACACACATATATATACATATATATATATATATATATATATACACATATAGACATGTCTTGATTCTTTATTTGCACAGGCAAATAAGATGAACCCATGGTTCCAGAACCCATGGAACCTCCATGCTTCTGTCTCAACAGAGGCAGCTCTGGGGATGGAGCCTGTCTGTGCCCAGAGGAGTGGGTGAGATTTCTTTGTCATATAGGTCAGTACAAACCAGGCAGCATGGGCAGCTGGCACCATTTCCAGGAACACCTCCACTTTGGGAAATCCCTGACCTTTCCTGCTGCTGAGATCTGCTCAGCAGGGTCAGATCCACAAGCAGTGCCATGGCTCTTCTTGCTTGGTGAGGCCCCATTTTTCACCCACCTCAAAGGAATAATACATCTGGGGAAGACATTGCAGGTTTTGACAATCTGTGGCCTGTTTCTAGCCAATTTGGCCGTTGTTTGAATTCCCCTGTTCGAAGATCACAGTGACTTGAAAGTCTGATTCAGGTCTCAGTGACCAGTGTGGCTGTGTCTGGATTTGCCCTGTGTTTGAGGACACCATCCACCTCAGCACCCCATAGGACAATGCCTGCCTTCAGCTCCTGCTGCCACTGGCACTGGTCTTGGATGAGTCAAATTTCCTACACCTGGAATAGCACTGTCCTGGTTGACTCCCATTTCAGTCCACAGTCCACAACACGGCATCTGTGCACTGCCCTGAGCCGGGAGGCTGCCAGCTCACCAAGCTGCAGGATCTCCAGAGCTGGTAAAATCCCCAGCTCCTTTTTCCCAGGCCAACAGCCTGCAATGTGGCCAGTGTGGCACACAAATACACCGTCATGTGTCAGCTGGGCTTTTGTCAAATGATGTGACACCTTTGGTCAGAAAGATGTCAAAATATCTGCAGTGTACCCAGGAAAATATTCTTGGTGAGGACTGCTATGTAGATGGAAAGTTCAGGTCTTCCATGTTATTTCCCTTAGGATAGGATGGGCAGCACATACAACAGACGATGATAGATTGAGTGAGTTCATGACTGATTGGAACATTTGGGCAAAATGTTTTAGAGAAGTTAAATAAAGTAATCATGGCTGGGATTTCAGCACTGGAAACAAAGCATTATGATGATTCTGTAATTTCTTTTGGTCACTGCTCTAGTGTTCTACATTTGATTTGCTGAGAACTGCCTTAAAGAATAGATTTTAATAGCCATAGTTGTTAAAATACATGAGGTAAGAATCTTTGGACAGACATAATTAACTTGAAATCATAACAAACATTACTGAAATTACAAACCCTCAATTTTACTCTGTTTTCCCGAGGAAAGTTTATACTGTTCATCTGCCTGTTGTTCCACTTTCTTGGCAACTTCTTTAACTTGCTGACCTGTTTAAACTAAATTTACTAGGTGGTTACACATCTTAAAGGTCTCGAAGTCTTATGAGTTTTGCACGTATCACCAGGTGGGTACAGAATACCAACCCTATAATTATCTCAAAGAGGAAAAGGAAAGGAGACTTATGCCACCAGTGAGGAGGTTGAGGCCAGTCAATCCAGTCCAGTCAGTAAGATGCATGAACTACCCATGACATTTGTCTCCCCTCCGCCAGATAACAAAATGGAGATGTATGTTTTATGTACTGAAAATATAAATATGGATTGAAGAGGTGAGAGGGGCTGAGACATGGTGGAGCATGAAGAGCATGGGATTACAGTGCTAAAGCTGTTGAGAAGAAAGCTGGAAGAAAGGGCAGTCAGGCACTGGGAGGATGGAGGAGGTGATCCAGTTTATTGCCAGGAAAAGAGAGCATGGCATACAGCACAGACAACTTTTGTAACCCAAATACTTTTGTTCCAACAATGATGAAAAAATTTCCACTTTCTCATAGTTCACTGTTTTTCTACATTATGTCATGGTTATTTTCTTTCACAAATCATGACAAAGGGCCTGATTTTCTTTTTGTGGTTTGTCTGTTTGGGTCTTTTTTTGTTTGGTTTGGTTTTATTTTGTTTTGTTTTGTTTTAATCTGGAGCGATCCTAATGACATTAAAATATTTGGAATAATTTGAGATTTGCATCAGTGGGAAAATTTTATTTCAGATGGATTCTCCTTTCTAAGCCCAAAACCAAGTAGTATAAGCATATAAACCAGTCCTGACCACTTTCAGATCAAGGCTTGAATAACTAAGAAGAAAAAAATAAATAAAGCTTGTATGAATGCATGTGTGTTTATAGCAACTTACTCTTGGCTTTCACCCCTCAGAGGGACAGCAGGATCATCACAAAGGTATTCAAATCCATGGGTCTAGAGAGGACTCATTCAAGACAGCTGAAAGACCTGGCTGATGCCCCTGTGGGTTCCTGTCACCTGTGGTGATGAAGAGAGGCCACAGAGAACTGCAAGAAGGTTCATATTATACTCACCTTTAAGAAAGGCAAGAAGGAGATCTGGGGGAGCCATGAGCCAGTCAGGCTTACCTCTTCTAGCAGGCTTACCTGCTAGAAGCATTTTGGAACATATCCTCTTGAAGTCAATTCCTATGCATATGACAGACCAGAAGATCATCAGGAACAGCATGGACCAATCTGACTGTCTGCCATATGAAATAACTGTATGCAGACCCAGAAGAGTAACAAGATGTAATACACTTTGATTTATAGATGCCCTGGACACCATGTCCCTCAGTGCTCTTGTTTGGTAGTTGAAGACATGTGTTGCAAAACAGGGGAGCAGAGGTAGATGAGAGTCCCAAAAGCTAATATAATCCACAAGAGTGAATTACGAGCTTCTTTGTGCTGTCTCAGACGTGGGAGGTAGACACACTGGGCACCACCTGAAGGAACATGTTTCCTGGGCTGTTGGGGTCCACTCTGGCTAGCTCCAGACCCTTGCCCACATGATACTTCATAGACGAAGGTAAAAGATTAGAGAAGAGCTCTCCTCCACGTGGGAAATGTTGTCCTTTATTCCAAGACACATATCAGGTGGACAAACCCATGGGAGAAAAAGAGAGCATTCCCTGGCAGCAGGGAGCTTTTATACCCCCCAGGATGGGGACAGAGGGATAGGTCCACCAGTGTCCAATGGTACACCAGTGACAAGTGGCGAGGGGAGGGGTAACCCAGGGAGACACCACCAGGGGGTACCGGGACAGGTGAGGGAAAGACCATGTGATAGCGAAAAAGGGGTAACAAACCATGTGATATAACATAAGCTATACAGTGCAATACAAAACTATCCTGTGCAAATTCCCAATCACCCAGTGCAAGAGAACAACTAAACTGGTGCACCACAACATCATGTTGGGTGAATGAACAACTTGCTGGGCTGAAAATTAACAGGCAAGATCAAAGGGTAGCAATCAGTGGCTCGATCAGGATGTTGTAAAAGTAGAGCCACTGGTCAATAGTAGGGCAGAACCGTTCAGTGTCTTCATCCACAACCTGAGCCATGACACAGCAGGTCCCCTCAGTAAGTGTGCCCACAACACTGAACCTGGGGCAGGGCAGAGGCATTGCTGACACAGTTAAGGCAGAGCTCCAATGCAGAAGAACTTGAGAAACCTGAAGATGATTCCAACAGAAACCTCACAGTGTCCAACAGGAATAAGTGCCGGTCTCCGTGCCAAGGACATTGGTACAGAGCAGGAACTCGCTGGCCGAGGAGCAGGCCTGCTGGAAACTACCTGGGAATTACAGTAGATGCCAAGTTCAATGTGAGCCAACAGCATGTGGTTCTCTGCAAACAGGGTGGAAGAGCAGCTGTGTTATGGTGGAGGGAGACAGGCAATGGACGCTTTTACCCTGCCCTTCCTGGTCCTGGTGAGGCACCACTGGGAAATACAAGCTTAGTTTTGCCACCTGCAAGCCAGGTTAACCAGACTTAGGGAAGCTGGAGAGGGTTCAGCAGGATGCAGGGAGGTCAGTGAAGAGCTTTAGACAGGTGGCCTACAGGAAGCACGGGAAAGAGCTGAACTTGTTCACTGTGCTGAAGAGGAGACTGAGGGCAGGGCTAACAGCAGCCTTCAGCTGAGAGGGAGTTGCAAAGACCTTCAAACCCAAACCCTCTCAGTAACACCAGAGGGTAAAGCAAGACACAGCAGTCATAAACTGCAGTTTAAGACACTGAGACTGAGCATGAAGAGAAATGCTTGGATTTAGAAAGGTATCATGTCACTGCAGCACATCTCCTAGTGAGGCTGTGAAGCCTCTTATTGGCCTAGATGCCCTCCAGAGGTTCCTTCCACCAGATTTTTGAGACACCTTGTCCTGCTAACCACCTTCTGGTAAGCAAGGCTCAGGTGTGGTGCTGTAAGGAAGACCTCATCTTTGCAGCTTCTATATTTTTTTGTAATAATTTGTGTGGGAGGAAAGCATCATTGTATCGTGGGAAACTGAGACCCTGTAGAAAACAAGATCCACAGAAAGTTAAGTAACTTGACATGAAAGCCTGTGCCAGAGCACAGACAACATTCCAGGTCTCCTAAGCCCCCTCAGGACCCTGACCATAAATATGCTTTGTCAGTCCAGCTAATGGGACACAGTCAGCTGAAATGTGGTCTGAATTAGCAAAAGTTAGCAAAAACAGGATGTTGCAAGTCTTAAGATGAAGCAAAATTTCTCTGCCTGTGTGCTGCAATATTTTTTCCAAGTGTTTGCAGCTTTGTGAGGTAAATTTGTGTTAAGTTATAGCAGTAAGGTACATGAGAATGTAGTAGCTGCTGTTTTGGATCAGGCCACGGTTTACTGGGCTCACCACGCTGCCTTTAGCTGTAGCCAGTAGCAGCTGTGGGGTCTGGGGTGCTCAGCCTGTCCCAGTCCAGCAGACAGCAGGGCAGAAATGTCCTGCACCAAAAGCCAAATCCAGCCCATCATGGTTTAGAGTCACCAAAGGACTGCTCCCCATTAATTGTTCAAAAGTGTGTCTTTTTGTCCCCTGCTGTTTTCTGTGGCATTAGGTTACCAGGTTTGATTTCTGCCCAAAGATTAAGATACCAAAGATGAGGCTTCATAATATTTTACAAATTTTCTAGGAGTAAAACAGTGAAAATAGAAAATAGAAGAGATGGCAAAAAGTATGGGCTTTTAAGACTTCACTCACTTCAAAAATATCACTTGTGGCAGCTTAGAAGCTTGGGTTTAGATAAGATTTACCTAACTGCTTTTATTTCACTTAGGGCAAAAGATTGAATGAGCTTTTCTTGTCTCAGTACTATTTCATTTTTGAAAACTGATCCTTATGTTAAAAATATTTAATCTGGAAATATATTATTTTTTCTTTCTGTGTAGTTAATTTCTGTGACTGCAGTACTGAGACAGTGAACACTTTTGAAAGCAATATAAGAACCTTACTTTTGAAGATATTATAGTGGGTAAATATGGCCACTCCTAAAAGGCATGTGCACCTGATACTGTGAATGGTATGTGTTTCTTTCCTTTTGCCCCCATTTCCTAAAAGTGGATGTAAGGTTTGTCAAAGATGTCAGATTATTAGACCAGATGAGAGGTCTGTGTTTGAAGCCAGAACTCTGTAGCTCAGGCAGCAGGAGCACAAACTTTTCTGCAAAGTTTTCTACCCCAAATGCAGAGAATTCCAGGTACACATGCTGAGATGGATCTGTGCCTGTCTGGGGCTGGGAGGAGAGTCAGGGTCCTGAGCAGCCTTTTATTAGTAAAACAATCCTACTATTTAGCATTAGGATTCAGGATGCTTTCCATCAGCTGTGGTTCCATGAACTGCCTCAGCTTTCAGAGACCTTGTAGAGGAGTAAGTGCTCCACGTGTCCTTTGCATCTCTTTCATGACATATAAACTGTGTTTTTCAGGACATGGTAAAAAGTCTTTCTAACAGCTCAGAGCTGATGCCAGTTCTTCCCAATTTAATGATGTATGTCTGCAGCTCTAACATAACTAAAGCCTGTTAACTTAGGCATAAAGAATGTCAGCCCCTCTGACAGGACTGTGTACATGAATGTAAACCACATGTTCTGAAAAGAACAATAAATGGTTAAATAATTGATGGTCACTTTGAACACTGAAAGACAAAATTTTACAAGCAAACAGAAAATAACACTGGATAGGGTGTCACAGCCACACAACAGTTTTAACTCCCAGTGAGGTCATATGAATGTGTGAGAACTCCTATACTAAATGCATATCTTTCTGCTTTTAGAAAATTACAGGTCATGCTTCAATAGAAATCTGGATGTGCTCCAGAGAAAGGAAGATTCCTACTTTAAAACCTCTCCAAATTCTGAATTGTAATGAAAATCTGGACTCCTTAGCATCACAGGTAATCTTAAATTACTACTTAAACAGTTTCTGGGATTCTGCGTTGTCCTGGGGAAAAAAAATGGGGAGTGGGAATAGAAAATTGGGGCAGGAAATATATCTCATGTTCCTCAAAACTTTGCAGAAAGCAAAATAAATGACCAAAGTCTTTTTCCAGTGGCATTCTTGGCATGTGGCTGCTTTGCAGATGACCTGAATTTCCAACAGTGATCATTTTATTTTGCTTGGGTTTGCCTGAACACAGCATCCCATTTCATATTTCTTAACTGGTCTGCAATTTCCTCAATCAGGTTCCTAGTTCACAGCAAATGCCACTGAGTGGATATGATGCTGACCCAGGGTACCAAATCAGTGAAAACATGGAATGGGTCAGGAGAAGACTGGCACGAGGTGACACTGACACCAATACGTTTAGAAAGGATTAAGAGTGAAGCCCTTCCATTCTGTCAACATTGCTGTCCATCAAGAATCCAAATTCAGACTCTCTTGCATGAATGCTATATATAAAATCCATAAAATCCATAACTCCCTAAGTCTAGCTCTAAGGCTTAGCCTTGCTGTATCTGCAAAACATGGAGAGCTGAACATGACTAAGCGCATTACAGTGACTGCTTCCCTTCTGCTGCTTCTGTGTTTCACTTCCTTATCACTAGTCCCAAATGAAAAAAAAAAGAAAAAAAAAGAAAAAAAATGTACTAGGTACAGTCCTCGTTAAATAAGAGAAGTCCTTTCCTCGTGCATTTTGGCTTGACTACTGTACCTTCAACCCAATGCGTCACCTGCTTGGATCCTTTCCTGAGAAAGCCTTCAGCCCAATATTTTTCCAGTACACGACCTTCATTAAACGGTTCAAAGCAATATATAATATTATAAGTAGTTATTTCTAGTCCCAGTAAGGTGTGACACATGGTTTTTCTGCTGTCATCAGTAATGTGTGGGTTTCTTGGGAGCTGTGATGTTGGGCTGCCATCTAGTGAGCTGAGGGCCGCTTGGGGAAATGGGGAATGGGAGCAGGAGGTGGGCATGCTAGTGATCCAGAGCCTAGGTTTAAAAGGATTTGATTACTTTTAAATAGAACTACGTATTTTGAATCCAAGGTCATGCTAGAAAGTTGGAAGCAAGAACAGTGAACACAGGTGTTCATGATGTACTGTTGGTCCCTCGTGCATATGCAGATATTTTCAAGTCAAATAATATTATCTCCAGTAATTATAAATGCAAATTTCCTTCCTCCTTATGCAAGACATTAATTTTTTCTTACCTACCTACCTTCCAAGTTTTATCAATACTTCAAATCTGCATGATAGAATTAATCTTGATTTTGGTAGCTTTCCAACATAAATAATTTGAGAACAATTCAGTTATTGAAGCAATTCAGTAGAGTTCTTCATTGATGGAATTAAAAACCAGATTACTTAACTTGATGACTGGCAGATTTTCTGTGTCTTATTGTTATCTAGCTATACCTTCATAAATTATATGAAGGTACAGCTAGATGCCTCAACTTGGTTTTGTGTTTAGACTTTAAAGATGCTACAGACATACATTTAATCTCCATTCAGTGCTAACTAACTCAAACTGGATCCAACCAGTGCTTATAGCAATTCTTATTGGTACATCCAGCAGCAGCATATTTTATAGTTTGTTTGGGGGGTTTTTTGTGGTTTTTTTTGTTTGTTTTGTTTTGTTTTGTTTTGTTTTTTCTTTTTACATTTATTCCAAGCTGACACTCTGTATAATGTACTGGAGTGAGGATAATGCCCTCAGTGCAGGTTATAAGCCCTGTGTTGAGGGGCAAGATTGTTCCAGAGGACATTTGTCAAGTTCCTTTGATGGCCTTTCAAAAAATCCTGTTGTGGTTATTTAAGGAACAATGAAAGGTGCAGAGAAGTTACAGACTCAGGACTCAGTAACCTTAAGACAAAGGAGAGGTCCTGCTGCTGCTCCATGGCAAGGTGGGGAGAACAATCGGGCCTGGCTGCTCTTCAAGGTGTGCAGTTTTAGGATGAGTGCCCACAGAATTAAATGGCAATATAGGACATTTCATTTAGATAAGAGAATATTTTTCCCCTTAACACTGTTCAAACACAAGCAGTTTTCCAGGGTAGGTTGTGGATATTCAAAACGATTCCCTGAGCAGCTTGGTTTCAGCCCCTGTTGGGCATGGGGACCGCCAGGGCTCCCTTCCAACCCAAGATATGCCAAGGATTCATGAAAACAATCTCATGGGAAAATTTGCAAACACCACATACTTGACATTAACATAAACATTTTAGATGGCAAATTACTTGTATATTTTTATTTTATTTTATTACTTGTGTATTTTTATTTTGTGTGAGAATGTTATGAAGTGGTGATTATTTTGCCTTTTCTCTTTTGTTTCTGTTAAATGACATTCTCCTCACAGGCTGAAACTGTGAGCTCCAGGAAGGTTTCAGTTATTGCAAGTAACACTCAAATCCTCAGCTGTCCCCCCAGCAGAAAAGACACTGTTCTTTCTCTTAACTGTACATAACACTACAAACAAATGCATTAATTTTGTCATTTAGCAGAGTTATTTAGGCATCCTCGAGCATGTACTTGTGGAATCATCCTTGTTCTGTTCTCAGAGCTGAGTGTAAACTTGCCAGCTGCTTAGATGTACATCTGAAATTTGAATATGAGCATAATTTAATGTTTAAGTTAATAATTAAATCTTTAATAACTGAATTAATAAAAGTGTGGCTTTATGAATCCACTGGCACAAAGTTTGTGCTCACTTGAATGGCTTTCTTTATTTTTTATTCTGTTGTTCTGTTTTGTTCTGTTAACAAGCAATGCTTGTTAAGTGTTCTTACTTTGCCCATTCTGTGTGTAGCACAAGGGGTGATTTACTCAACTGCATTTGAATATTGCCTTTTTTTCTGCTTGAGTCAGGCATCTGTGGCAGTAATGGCTACAGTGAGTCAACTCTTGGATGCCAACAAATGGAATTCATCCACAATAGTCTTGTCAATGCTACAACCAGGTAACTTGAGCTTTTGCCATTTTCTTTAGGTGTAAGTCAACAGCCTTTTCCCTTCTGGTTCAGGATGAAAGCAGTTCATGAACAAGTTAAAATATGTTTGCCATTCAACTCCAATATGTAATTCCCAGTTTACACCAATATAAACATTGCTGGATTCTTCTGCTTTAGAGAAAAGATGGGGATAGGAAATGAGGAGCACTACCCACTGGAGAACCAAATAAGAGAGGAAGATCAGAAACGGAACCTATAGCTGTATAATAACAAATAATGATAACTTTTATCCCACTCATTATTTTGATACAGCCTCATGAAACAATGAAGGAATTTTCATTCACTGATAACACCTCACAGCTTGAAGTTGCAATCCAGTCTGCTCCACTGAATTAAGCTCCTCTATGATTCTGTTTTTGGCACAGAGAAGTAAGTCCTGTGTGTTGTTGGATTTAGCTAGACAGAATGAACACCAGTGTGAATCATAAATCCTAACTCATACACTGCTAATTGTTGCAGATGCAGCGCTGGGAAAGTATCAGTCAACAAAACCAGAAATACAGGAAAATGCTCCTGGGCTAATTGGTGACCTCAGTACTGAAGTTCAGATACTGTTCAACATTTTAAGTAAGTCCTTTATTCTTTTGAAAACTGCAACTGGGAAAATTTTTTAATGAATATTCACTGAAAATCTCCTTTGGGGAAAAAAAACCCCTTAGCTGGTTGGTTTTTATGCATACTGATGCCTGGTACAAGAAATGCAAACATCAAATGAGCTGGAAAAACTTATTTATAGAAGAATGCAAACATACACATAATGGCTGGAATACTTTTGGTGTCTGTGACTTTTTCAGTTGTTTTGTTTTCTAAAATTGACGGTTGAATTTTTGACCATAGCTCTACAAACACTGAGGTCAAGAATAAGTACACGCTTTGCCTGAAATCTGAAGACATGAACCATTTCAACTAAAATTCCTATTACTGTCAGGTGTCAGTCAGGACATCCACATCCTAACACCTGCAAACTGGACTACTCACTTGGGATTTCTCCAGATGTCTTACTTACATTCTGCAGTGCTTGGAGGATAAACTGGTATTGACCAAGAGAAAAAGAAAGAAAAAATATTATATTAAATGCACATATTTGAAGCTGAGCTTCAAATATGTGCATTTCTCTGACATCACAAGAGTTTCACACCAGGCACCTGAAACCAGCAGACTTGTCCTCAGTCTTCCAGTGTCCTACAGTCTTCCAATTGTACTGACACTACAAGTGTGACACTACACACCTGTAGTGTCAGTAACACTGAGACATCACAACAGCATAACAAACGTGAAGTTAGTAGAGCACTTAGACATCATGATGAACATCATTGGAATACAAGCCCACAGGGAAATTAATAATCCAGTTCTCTCACCAGGTTTAGAAAGAGATGTGAAGAGATAAACCAAGTAACCTCACACACCCAGCACTGACAACAAAAATCAATGAATAACTCATTAACTGGTCACTGCCATTTCTGTTCACTGTTTCAGAAAACAATACTGTGGAAAAACAGTATGATCATGCGATAAAAACCTTTATGATAATGCCAGTATAACACAACACTCCCCTCAAGACAGATAGATATCGAATGCACAGTTTGTCTTAAAAGAAATCCCAACAGATTTCTTCAATATTAAGTGCACATTTGTGATATTTTGTAGAAATACAGTTACATTAGTCTCACCTGATGATCAGATTAGAGAGAGATCAAATCAGTCTCTCTTGATCTTAAGTCAAAAGCACAACACCAATAACAAAGCCTATTATATAACTGGGGATTTTGCTTCCTCACTTAAGCTACAATTCAGATGAGTGATTTAAATCATGTAGATGAAATCTAATTTGGTAGAAGTGTGAAAAAAACCCCAAACCATCCAATCAAAAAGTGAGATCTGAAGGCAAAAAGCCAGGCAGTCTCTTATCTTCTGACTTTGCACTAACAGTAAATGTCCCTAGTGTGACTATTTCTTATTTAGTGTTATTAAAAGTCTGGCCATTTGGACTGTGTGCATATATTAGGATTTAGAATATTATTTTTCTCATTTACCATTATTTTCCCCCAGAAATTATATTAGGAGAAGGGTAACAATTATTTTCACACTCCACCTCAGCAAAAAATTGAAGATCTCTCTTAACATTCATAGGAATAGCAGGTGTTCTCAACTACTTATATGGATTCTGAAAAAAATCTAAACAAAAATCTGTAAATGCTGAATGTGTGCATGAGCATAGTTCAGGCTTCTTGTGTTTAGATCAAGTGGCATAGAAAATGTTCTTTAACTTCTGTGTAATAGCCAATACTGCTGACTGTGCTGCT
Organism: Pyrgilauda ruficollis; assembly: GCF_017590135.1. Classification (NCBI taxonomy): domain Eukaryota; kingdom Metazoa; phylum Chordata; class Aves; order Passeriformes; family Passeridae; genus Pyrgilauda; species Pyrgilauda ruficollis. Next base: position 482,358 of record NW_024515875.1, read on the forward strand.
AAACTAGGACATATGTGAGCAAAAGTGTATCCCATAAAATGTCATAGGAATACCAGAGTGGATTTGTCTTAGGGTGCATCAGTCGCACATCAAGAATGAAAAAACCAGGTCTGTGGAGGACAGTCTTTCTCTCCAGAAGACAACCAAAATTTTGGAAAACAAGAAAAAAGTCAACATGACTGGCACAGCCCAATACACATATTAATGTGGGGAATGTTCATTTTCCATGCTATCTTTTAGCTCTTACTTCCAGATAAAAAAATTTTGTCCTTTGACTTCCTCCACCAGGAACTGAAGCCAGATGTTACTGCTTTCTTGCAGACAATGCTCTTATGTGTCTATTTGCCAAACCCCCTGAATTTTTAGACAGTAGATATTCAAATTTGGTATGGTTTCTCCAGAAAACCGTAATTGGCTTCTTCTTACAATACTTAATAAAGTCTTTAAGCTCAGACATATACATATGACAGATCAGCAATCATCACCATAGAACCATACAGCTAAGTGATCCAGGAAATGTGTCATTTCTAAGGAAATTACTGCAACAAACTTTTTTCCTATTTTTATTCACAATTTTTAATTGAACTATTTAATACCATGAATGGTTGTGTTCACTTCTTATTTGCACTCCAAGCTGCTTGTTGCTCATTAAAAGTAGTTCTAATTGCTGTACCCTGTAGAAGCATGTTTGAAAATGTCTGCATGTCATTTGATGTGTGAGTGCATGAGCACCACTGTGCTGCAGGAGGGGAGGGAAGGGCCACTCCATTTATCATTGTTTGCTTCTTGTTCCAGTGTGGATTCAGCTCTGGTTGGCAGTAACAGTGCTACCAAAACCTGAAAGCTGTTGTTTGGCTTGCACAAAAATCAACTGGCAGTTGTTTAATGCTTAGTCAGTGGAAGCCTGAATCCTGATCATTTGGATAAATCACAGGAATTGGTAATTTCATTGGAAATCTTGACTGAGAAAGGCACATAAAGTGAGTTTAAAATGCCAAATTATGTTGTTATTGATATAATTAATAAGGTTTATGAAACCCATTCATTTTCTTTTTGCTTTCATTTTCTTTTTCTTTCATTTAAAGTGAGTTTAAAATGCCAAATTATGTTGTTATTGATATAATTCATAAGGTTTATGAAACCCATCTATTGCTTCGTAGGTGTCAGCTCCCCTTTCAAAATCAAATCACTGTCAGTTCACGCGGTTTGCTGGTGCCTATCTCTATGTCTCTGTAGCCACTTTTTCTCCTTGCAATCCAATCCCTAGTATGACACATCTGACCTGCAGCTGTGTGGTCATGCCTGTGTCTTTTGGGATGCACGTGTAATCACACCACTAATTTTGCTGTTCTGATGGTAGGGCATTGTCCTTTCTTCAGTGAGAAGAGTCTGAGGTTGTTTGGTTTTTTTGTTTGGTTGATTGTTTCTAACTCTAAGATCAGCATGGCAATACAAGGGCATAGGTGCATTCAAGCTAGAATGCACAGGAGTTTAAAGTGTCCCCACGTACTTGTTTCTGCCCTGTGGCAGATCTGGCAAATTGGGCAAGTTGTGCCCAAGCTGCTGAATAGCCAAATGTGTTGGCAAGTCCTGGCTTCCTCTGACACGACCTGCGGCTGTGCCCAGCTGCTCGCGAGCTCCTTAGCAGGTAGGCCTGATTCATTCATTCATTCATGCATTCATTCATGCCTGGCCTAATGCATTCCTGTTGCTCAGCCTTTGTAGCCTCCAGCTCAACAGCTCCGTTGTGGCAGCTGATGGTTAGATGAAGGGTTGTCTAAAGGCTGAAGTGTCCCCCGATGAACAGTAGAGCTTCCTGGAATCTGGGATAGCTGTGGCACTGCCTTGTGCTGGGTAAATAACTCAGAGGATTTAGCATTAACTACTCCCTTTGCTTATATGTTTATAAAAGCACTTGCTCTGTAAATATTAAGCTTTCAACCATAAAGTTTTATACACTGCCCTCTTTTACTAACAAGACTATTTAGGAATGACTGGCTGGTTCTGATGTTTGTTATTCTTTCAGTATTTATTTCAGCTTCTCTAAACAAAACACACCCTGGGTAAAATCACATATCTGTGGTCACTAACTTCAGTGTGCCAGCATTTCAGAGTTCATTTTTACTGTCTTCGCAGAACAGCATTTTCATATTTGTACTATTTACTTGTTTCTGTATTTTCCTTTATGTTATGCATGTCCTTTTTGCACAAACTGACTATATTCTAAATAAGATTCTCATCTGTTTATGCAAATGCAACAGCATTTTCTGTTTCACTGAACACATTTACATTTACTTGCTGCTTTATTGTCACTATAAAAACATGGACTGATTTCAATTTATAATTATTTGTAATATCTTGCCTTAGACCAAGAAGTCAAAATTCAGAATGCTCACCAGTACAAAAAGCTAAAATCTGCTTTGTAAATTCTGTGTCACCTTGCATTTTATTATGAATAATTTAACCTGATATTTTGATGAATATTTGATTGGTATTGTTAAATCTCTTGTTGGTGTTTTTCACAAGCTTTTCTAGTTTTGGGGTCTACAATAATTCTGTGGGACCTAAAAATTCTGACAGTGGCTAGCAAGAATCATAACTTTACTGAACCATTCTTGCTCCTATGTGCAACCAGAAACAGAAACTTTAAAAATAAATGTATCTCTTCTCATCTCATATAACTGATACAATTGGTTTTCTGGGCATTTCAGATAAAATATAAATATGAAAAGCTTTTGGATTATATTTCTTATATTGGTGTGATTGTCCATGGCTGGTGTGGTTATTGTCATATTGTTTCAAATACTCACTAGGTAAGAGGGAAGATGTTAAACTGCAAGTATTTTACACTAAATTACAATATTTTGTTCTGTATGTAGTTTGAGGAAAACAATTAAAAGCGGCCAGTTTAGAACACATTGCAATATTACTGACTAGCAAATACTATTTTCAAAAATAGCTAAACCACACAGCATGGCTTGGGACTCACTGACACCTCTGTTTCTACCCTGATCAGGCACTGACAACACAGACCCAGAGTACACAGGTCTGTGATACACACTGAGCTTTTCAGTTCACTATCTCAATACCAGGCTTTAAAAATGTGTCACAGTGTTCCACCACCAGTGTGACCTCCTCCCATACTCTGGTATTACAATGTGTAAACAGTTATCTCTTCTCCTAGGCAGTAGCTAGCTTGTGCTAGCTGTTTTATTGTGAATTGCTTAATACAGACACAATTGCAGCAATTTTTTTTTTTTTTTTGATGGACATGCCTGTAATTAATGGTGTCCTGTCAATCCCCTCTGAACAATGAGAGAAGTCATGCCAGCAGAACTGAAGTTATAATAGATTAATGCCTGTTTCTCATCCTGTTTGCACTAATGCAGATTTGGAGCAATTCCATCAAGGTTCATGTTTTTAAGACTGTAGGATGTTCCAGCCTCTGCATTTTAAATGTATTTATTTATGATAATATTTCATATATATATATATATAAAATAAAAATACACATTTATATACATGTATACATATATTATATATAATGCCAAGGGAGGTGGTGGAATCACTGTCCCCAGAGGCGTTTAAGGAAAGACTGGACATGGCACTCAGTGCCAGGGTCCAGTTGACATGGTGATGTTTGGTCATAGGTTGGACTTAATTATCTTGGAAGCCTTTTCCAACCAAAGCTAAAATCTGCTTTGTAAATTCTGTGTCACCTTGCATTTTATTATGAATAATTTAACCTGATATTTTGATGAATATTTGATTGGTATTGTTAAATCTCTTGTTGGTGTTTTTCACAAGCTTTTCTAGTTTTGGGGTCTACAATAATTCTGTGGGACCTAAAAATTCTGACAGTGGCTAGCAAGAATCATAACTTTACTGAACCATTCTTGCTCCTATGTGCAACCAGAAACAGAAACTTTAAAAATAAATGTATCTCTTCTCATCTCATATAACTGATACAATTGGTTTTCTGGGCATTTCAGATAAAATATAAATATGAAAAGCTTTTGGATTATATTTCTTATATTGGTGTGATTGTCCATGGCTGGTGTGGTTATTGTCATATTGTTTCAAATACTCACTAGGTAAGAGGGAAGATGTTAAACTGCAAGTATTTTACACTAAATTACAATATTTTGTTCTGTATGTAGTTTGAGGAAAACAATTAAAAGCGGCCAGTTTAGAACACATTGCAATATTACTGACTAGCAAATACTATTTTCAAAAATAGCTAAACCACACAGCATGGCTTGGGACTCACTGACACCTCTGTTTCTACCCTGATCAGGCACTGACAACACAGACCCAGAGTACACAGGTCTGTGATACACACTGAGCTTTTCAGTTCACTATCTCAATACCAGGCTTTAAAAATGTGTCACAGTGTTCCACCACCAGTGTGACCTCCTCCCATACTCTGGTATTACAATGTGTAAACAGTTATCTCTTCTCCTAGGCAGTAGCTAGCTTGTGCTAGCTGTTTTATTGTGAATTGCTTAATACAGACACAATTGCAGCAATTTTTTTTTTTGATGGACATGCCTGTAATTAATGGTGTCCTGTCAATCCCCTCTGAACAATGAGAGAAGTCATGCCAGCAGAACTGAAGTTATAATAGATTAATGCCTGTTTCTCATCCTGTTTGCACTAATGCAGATTTGGAGCAATTCCATCAAGGTTCATGTTTTTAAGACTGTAGGATGTTCCAGCCTCTGCATTTTAAATGTATTTATTTATGATAATATTTCATATATATATATATATAAAATAAAAATACACATTTATATACATGTATACATATATTATATATAATGCCAAGGGAGGTGGTGGAATCACTGTCCCCAGAGGTGTTTAAGGAAAGACTGGACATGGCACTCAGTGCCAGGGTCCAGTTGACATGGTGATGTTTGGTCATAGGTTGGACTTAATTATCTTGGAAGCCTTTTCCAACCTAATTGATTCTGTGATTCAGAGATAGGGCAAAGTTTGGAAGTGGAGGTTTATTATTCTCTTACACACTGGAGAACGGTTTTATGCTAACTCACTTCTGAACACTGATGAAAAAGATTCCAAAAAGAGTAGAAAGGGGAAAAATGCATCCCAAACTGCTGTCCGTCAAGGCCTAGTCCTAAAAGGTGCTGGATATTCCCTGTTCCAGTCAAAGTCAGACAAAACTGATGGATTTGTGAAGCTGTCTGAGAGTACTGTTGGTGTAATTCTGCAAACAAGTTATTGTTTTAGTTTCTGTCTGTATTAAAGTTTCTCCTCTCTAGCTTGCTTTTAGCATAAATGAAAATGAGGCAATATTTGAGAATTTTTCTCATTTTTCTCTTCTTTTTTTCTCCTAAACATATTTCTACCAATAGGAAAACTCAAAACTTATCTGTAAAGTGGATGTTAGTGAATCTCTGCTTTTCTATGCTCATTTTTAACATCATCCTCATCTCTGGAATTGAAAACCAAACTTCCAGAAAGTGCAGCAACGATACCACCAGATGCTACCAGCAATACCTTCCTTATGATGCCACCAGTACCACCTTACCTCTGGTGGTTTCCTTACAGTGGATACTCCCACAGATACCTGGTGCACAGTTGTGGCTGTCCTGCTGCCTTCTTGTTGGCAACATTTCTGTGGTCCCCCCTTAGTTCTGCACTGTTGTATTTATTGATGCTCAGAGCCATGAAGCCACTGCCTGGACACTTCCTCGTAACCATGTCAGTAATCAGATGGGGTAAGATTTAAAGTTGTCCATATGGCAACTTTTACAGTCCAGAGTACATTCAGGGAGAGTTGTAAAGATAGGAGATCAGCAGAGAGCGAGTAGAACCAGCGTCTCTGCCTCTGGGTTAATGCCACGTGATTTAATAATCTCCTGTTGCTGCTCACATTACTGGTATAACCTGAGCTTGTTCTCATTGACCCGATAACACACTGAAATTGATAGCCTGGTCACTGCCACAGCACCACAAGCCTGTTGGGTGCAGGAGAAATTTTCACAGTAATCAAACATTCAACAATCTGCTTCTGCCAACTAAGTAAAAAATCTTACAGTTATGGTGATCGCATATGTGGACTTAAATTCCTCATTTAGTGATTCCCAGCCAGAGCTTTGAATACATCCAAAAGCAATGAGTGCCTGATATTATTTTTTATATATTATTTATTAATAAGCAAAGAACACATTCTAAAGTCAGTACAGCAGTTAGAAGCAACACTGCAAACCAAAAGAAAACTTTCAAAGAATGTTTCACTTTCAGAGAATGTTTCATTTTGTCTTTCAGAGAACTCACCCAGACAATGGAAAAATTCAGACAGATGCTGACAAGGTAAAGTGAAAATCTCACACTGTTTCAAGAAACCCTTATAATACACTGTACAGGGGCACCAGTATTTTCCATGTTGTGTATTCAGCTTTTGTATTGCATTGTTTCTGATAGCACCCACCAAGCAGTTTTCAACCCTTATTGTTCCATTATTATGTCTTGCATTTGTAGACGCAATTACTCGGAAACTTTTAGAATTTAGACTGCATATGCAAACCAGAAAACGTTCAGCAAATGCTGCCTGGCTACATGGCACTGTGGTCCCTCCATATGTATTTGAATGACAGCACAGCATTATGTTGTTCTGTGTGGCTCAGGAAGCTCTGTTGAATCTCTTTGGTGGCAAAAATCAGCATGTCATGGATATGAGCTGTCCTCAGAAAAATATCGCTCACAACCCTCAGTCCTGCCTTTTGTCTAGGCTACAGAAAACCCCTTTAACTCAGTACAAGGCCGGTGAAACATAGATCTTAAAATCTGTGGAATTTAGGAGGCAAGAAACTATTTCTGTGGAAGGGAGGTATGCCTGTGCAACCAAACAATAAATTGCTAATGTCTCATTTATTAATTAGGAATCCCTGCCATAGTAGTTGCAATAACACTTGCAGCTACTGACAGAGAAGGAAAAGCTCTAAACTACTGATAGGAAGAATTTCAAGTCCACATATTATTACAACAGTTGCGATCCCACGCCTTTTGTGATGGCTTATTATTAATACAATTCTAGATGTATTGTTGGTATACTATTTTGTACTTCTAAGTACTCAAAAGAAATAAAACTCTTTACTCAACCTAGATATTCACTAGAAAGAAACACATTTTCTCCTTACTAAGGATCTAGGGTACTGGATCTACATCTGCCTTGAATCCTTCTGCAAGATTGTGCAGTCCTCTGTGAATTGAAATGCAAACTGCAGACACCCTCAGCCTAACTGATACTCCACCCCTTCACTTAAGTGCATAACTACATTTCAGTACCTACATTAAAAATATTAAATTAATTAAAATAATGTACTGAAATATACATACCTCACATGTATTTAAATCTGGCTATAATAATTATAGTCTTATTTGCCCTGTGTTTCTGGAATAGGTATTCATTGGAGTGCCCACATATCAAAGCAGGCTATCAGGCTTACAATGTACCTTGGCAACAGTGGATGATACGAAAGAAAGGCAGGCTTGTACAGGAGATGTAAACACAAACCCCCTTCCAGATGGTGGTCATGTTTTTGCAAATTTATTCCTCAGTCCCTTGTCATCAGCTCAGACCTTCTTGTCACAAACTCAGATTTTTGACAAAAATATTTTATTTTAAAGAAATGTATACTTTCAGCAGGCAGAAAATGAATTCCATTTGTTACAATGGGTCAGACTTTGTTTAAGTGCATATCAACACATTCAGACTTTCGTCCCTCTTTTTGGATTGCAGCATCACTCAACTTCAATGGCAGTTATTCCCAATTTAAATCTCTAAAAGTGAGAGAAGAGCAGGTCCAGCCAACTGAGAATTATGAATTTCTCAGCACAGCCAAACATCACACCAGTTCTAGAGCAGCTTGAAGCAGATTTACTTGCTCAGTTTGACATCAACACTCCATGTATTGTCACAGACTGTATGTCACAAGCCCCCAGCATACACTGTATTATTTAAAAAAGGATTGCTTTCATTTTATTAATTCCATGGGACTGATCCATTCAACAAAACTTTGTACCATTTCTTCATTTCTTTAAGTACAATTTTCATGGTTGGAGCAAACAAAATACCTTATCTCTGAGTCTGTTCAGGCTTGAGAGAAACTTCATGGGCAGCTACTTCTTTTGTTGAAAATTAAGTGCATTTGGATGAATTTATAAGCATTCTAAAAAACTTATAATAGCTAACATGCTAATTTTCAATTGCCTTGGTAAACCTCACTTTTTAAATTGAAAACAGATACATACAAGTTGCGTACTCCAAACACAGATTAGTCTGATAAATTTGGTTACATTTATTTTTCTGGATTTCTTCTGTGAATGATACATCAAACAAATGTAGGGAAGTATATCTTCTCAACTCACTTTAATACCTTTTTGCAATAAAGCCCTGAATAAATAGAAAGTTTGAAACTCAGATGTTTTCAGAAAGAATAGCAGGAAAAAATTCCTCTGCAATAGATGTTGGAAAGAGTCCCAAGGTAGTAACAAGAGCTTCATGTTTTGAGGCCTTTCACAGTGACACTGAAAAAAAGCCTTCATAAAGTTTCTACCTCTTCTTTCCCCCCACAGCCCTGCTGGATTCTTGGCCTTGTATTCCTACAAATGCATCCCTTCATACAAGGCAAATTAAGTACTCGGAGTAATGGATTCTCCATTATTATGCCCCCAGCTATTTTCCATAAAACAGCTAATGTGAAATATGTGAAAATCCACCCATCCCCAAACATTAAGTTGTTTATTGTCAGTTTGATCTACCAAAAAGCAAGTGCCTGTACACCAGTGACAATCAGATCTGCAAACTCTGTGCAAAAAGTCCTGAGGTGATCATACCACACTGACGGACAGATTATGCCCAGGATTTAAAACTGAAGTCATGAGCAGGAAATAGAGATTTATTTAAAAACATGTCAAGATTCTCCTGTTTAATCCTTGAAATGAGAATTTAGAAAACCAGTATAGAAATGTTAAAATCTTTATTCCCTTTGTCTGAATCTGACTGAAGTGCTGATATGGCACACCACATTTAATGCTTATGGCACCCTCAGCCAGGTCTTATCTTCATCCTATCCAGATAAGAGTAATAATATGATCCTGAGACAGGCTCCTGACACATGCTAACTAATCCATTACAATGTGCAAATGAGGCATCTATAGTTGGGAATCACCTGCATGAATTCGTTTTCCTCTTGAAAATACTTCATTTATTTCAAGTTATTGATGTTATTGTTAGCAGTTACCAAAAATCATTTTATGGTTGTTTTTCGAATCAAGTCACATTGACTGGTTCTTTTCTGCTTTTAACAGCAAAATAAGTCCACACTTTCATTTCCTCTACAGGAACTCCAGATTTGTATTCTGTTCACTTTCAGAACACCACTCTTCCAGAAAAAAGTTTTCAAAGTGTTCCCATTTTCCAGGTACCACTGTATCTACATTAAAAAACATAAAATGTTTCAAAATGACAGCCTGAAAAACACTCACAGGAAACTTTCAGATCAACCCAGCCTTTTTCAGACAATATTTCCTTGTCTACCTTCCCTAACTGGAACTGGAAACCTGCAAATACATGAAATACAATCCCACATTGTTCATGGTTTGTTTCATACAGCTCTCACAGGTACCTTGAAAGACGGACACACTTCTTCAGCTGAAGGTAGCTGGAAATAGATCATAAGCCGAGACCACGAGGAGAGAGGAGCAGGACCATGTGCTGGCAGGACAATGTGGCTGCAAAGCAGCCAGAGCCTCTTGGTGCTACTTGTATCCCAAGGTCTTCACAAGGACCGAGCTAATGACAGCTTTATACTCCAGTACAGACACACAGAAGTTGCTCTCTTTATGCCCTTTATGCCCTTTCCAGGCCCACTGGACATGGCCAATGCACTGCAGCTCTCCTCTCCCTTTCATAAGTAAAAATTCAATTTAATTAGAAACCAAACAGTATCTCAACAAGCAGCAATTATACATACACTGTGCATTACACATGAGACTTTCTGAGTGTCTTCACAGAAGTGTTTCATCAGTCCTGAAAAGTCCTCCGTGTCTTAGAAATTCATGCTGTCTTATGAGGCAGAAAATAAGTGTACTGGAGCATTGATACACCTCTAAAAAGAGCAGTCACACCAGAAGCAAGGCTGAAGTTCATCACTACTACTCCAGAAAAAGCAGAGAAGGTCATTAAAAGTTATTTAGGACAGGTAGTTCATACTTTTTTTTTTTTTTTTTTTTTTGGATAGGAAGCTCATGTACCTGTGGGCACCCATTTTTTATTTGTAAATCCAATGTATAATGCTTGCTTTTGTCAATTCCTCCAATAATTTCCTTCAGAAATTTTCTTTTAGAAATTTGTGTGGTTTAGGAAGGATGATACTTGATTGTGTTACAAAACATTGCTAGGCACTCTGAGGATGACTCCTTAAATGAGTAATAATATTTTCTAATAATTGATTTTTTTTCTCCACAAACAAAAGTATTCTCTAAAGAACATAGCATTTAATTTTGAACAGCTCTTTAAAAAAACTAATAAAAACATTGTTTCCATATTATCCCAAAAAATGAAGCAAAAACCTACAAAGAATTTGAAGTATGAAATTGGAAGTGTTGTCTTCTTTTACTAATTAAGCATCCTGTCATCTGTATTTCAGATGTGAATAAAATGCTGTTATTGCCAATGTGTATTTTATGATTGGCTTTTCACAAGTATTAAAATGAATATTGTATGTGTTATGTTAGAAAGTTATGCTGTATTAATTTTCTTAAGTAGTGTATTAAATATAGTTTTAGGTTATAACATAATGTTAAAATAGAAACTATGTTATGTAAGATATTTGTTTAAGAAAGGACTCGCACTGAGATAGCAGCCACAGGACACCTAAATCTTTCAGAGAAAGGGAATTTATTGCTCCCTTATCAGCAGAAAACTAACTTCTTCCCACCTCGCTCAGACAGGAAGACAGACGCCGATAGGATTAAGGGGAGGAAGTTGGCACTGACCAGACAGAATCCTGTGTTTGAACAGAATTTATGCATCATGTATGAGGTGTATGAATATGCAACAGGCGATTGTTTTTAAGGGTTAATCCTCTGTTAATGGGGATCCTTTTTCGGGCTTGTGTTGCCCAGAAAAAGGTACCCAGATGTCCGTATCTCTTTGTTTTTATTGTCTCATATTGTCCTAATCTCAATTGTTCAAATTTTATTACTCTAATTATATTACTATTTTTATAACCATTTAATTACTATTAAACTTTAAAAAAATTTAAAAACAAGTGATTGGAGTTTTTCACACCAACACTGAACATCTCTTGCTTAATATAGAACATAAAGCCCCCGCCCCTCCCAATTATACATTTCATGGCTTTTTTTTCCTTTCATCTAGGGAATTCTAATTTCAGAAATGGAACAAATTAAAATGATCTTTTTCAGGTAATATCCTAAATTATTACAGGAACAATAGTTCAGCTCTTATCTACACGTGGAATATATTTATCTTCATAGTGTAGTGAACTTTGGCATTGTTGGTCATATGTGGGCTTTAGGGATCACGAAGTTTCTTGTTAACACTTTGGAAACACTGCTTTGATAAAGAAATGGATTGGAGAAGGACTGAATCATCAGTACAAAGGTATGCAATACAAGTTGCAGAAAGTATAATGGATGGAAACATCCACTTTTCCAGATCTTTCCCGTATTTTTTAAAACAAAGATTTTTTTCATTGAAAATACCTAAATATTTTCTAAATACTTTGTAAAGTTTAGCAAAGAAGCCTCCCAAACCATGCCCCTCCTCCTCCTTGAAATGTTTAGAATTAAAATTTGTATCGTGTTCATCTTTTATCACTTCCATTCCAAATTCTCACCTCGGTTTTCAATCTCCTTACTGCTAGTTGGACCCTCCTCTAGGCCAGGACAGAGCTCTCAGCAAGGACAAATAGAAAAAAAAAAATTAAAAACTCTTACATTTTTCTTGTCCCGGCAGAAAATAGATATTAAAGGAAAAGGTATCTTTTCAGAGGCATTTTTAACGCCAGGAAATACCTAAGCACAGTTGTGCTTTCGGTAGTTCTGCACAGGCACCTCTTTCGGAAGCGCAGCCTCACTGCTGAACGAAAACGGGCAGCAGGAATCCCAATTATCCCCGAGCAACACGAGCTCCAGCTCCAGAAGCTCTGGGAGAGGCCCCCTTAAGAATCCATTCCCACACCTTCCATTGACAAAACTCAGGAAATTAGCTGCAGATTCATGGGTTTTGTCTCTTATGGGGACAAGCTCTGAATGCAAGACAGGTCAGTGTGAGAGGGTGTGAGGGCGTGTGCGGCTACGAGAGTAACGTGACCATTCAAAGATGAATGACTCCTGTATGTGGGCGTCTAGCAAGTCTAACAAGTACAGAGGAATTTTACGGCCCGTTTTTTCCCTGAGCACCGCCAGCCTACGAAGGCCAAGGCTCGTATTTCGAAAGAAATCCTCTGTCAGAGCGCAGCCTCACTGCAGCAGCGCTGAGCTGGCACAGCGGGCAGGAGGGACCCGCCATGTCGGCCGGGAGGGGCGGGGCCCCGCACCAGCAGCACGCACGCGCGCGGCTCGCGCAGGCCCGGCCTGGCTCCGGCCCCTTCTCTCTGCCCTGCCACGTACGGGCGGCGGCGGCGGCGGTGGCCGGGCTCGCGCGGGGCTGGACGGGGAGGGGCTGCACCGGCTGGACGGCGGTGAAGCCACAGTAAGAGAGCCGGGGTTGCTGCTGGGAGCTGCCGCGTGTGGAAGCGGCGGGAAGGAGGGAGAGAGGGGCAGCTTTGGGTTTGGGATGAGCCGACCGCCCCCTCCTCCCGGCCCCATCGTTCCCCGGTGCCAGCGGTGACGCGGCCCCTAGCGGAGGGGCCGGGAGACCCCTCGCGTCCCCCCGGCCGCGGCTGAGGGAGGCGGAAAGCGCCCGCGGCCTCCTGGGCCCGGGGGAGCGGGAGATCCCGGGATCCTGCCTCTGCACGGCCGGGTGTTTCCTGGGTCATCCAGCCCCTTTCCTTGGGGAGCCACAAGAGCTGCCGGCTCCTCATTGCCAGGCAGGGATTGGCTATGATTTCTGTTCCCCTTTGGGCCGGGCCTGCCGTATGGGAACTGGAGAATACCGAGAAGAGCTCTTCTCCGTTCTGCTCCCTCGGGTCACCCCCCACCTGTCTTGGGAAAACTCATGGCTCTCTCTCGGGTGGCGTTTGGGAGGCACTCCTGCTTGCTCGTGTCTCTGTCGGCGTCACTCTAATCCTTAACCCTGTTTTGATAGAAAAAAATGAAGCAGGAGTGTCTGTCCTTCCCTTGCTTGGGCAAGGCTGTTTTTCTCTGCTGCTGCGCAAAAAGGGTAGTGAAATGCAACGTGGTCATGAGATGCTCGTTTTAGATGGGATCCTGAAGTGACTGGCCTAGATTGGGCAATGCTTGTCCACATGCACCGCCTAGATTAGTGCATGATGTGAATGAAAAGTGAGCCGGGAGGGGAGGAAAAGTCTCTACCTGCAAAATGCAAGTGGTACACCAGGAAGGTTAGAAAGATGTCAGCGTGATTCTTATAGAAAACAGTCTGTAGTCTGAAAGATGGAAACATAAATGTTTCTTGGTTGGTTCCTCTCCACCCCAGAAAAGTAGACACTGATTTTGTTAAAAAGTTCATTAATGTGCGTTCTGGATGTGTTCTCTGTAGAACTCTCTTAATGGAGTCATCCATTCAGCTGTGTCACAGTGAGGGAAAAAGCTTTAGTGCTGTGTAATTCAGCAATTTGAGTATTTCACATAGTTTTTTGTAACAGTCGCAAGCAGCTGCAGTGTTTAGAATCTGTGTCTTTAAATCTGGACACCTTCAAGCAGAATGGAGAACAGCTAGACCAAGAAAAGTGCATTTATTCTCCTGCTACCTTTTCGTAGTCAGTGATTTCAGACAGCAGGTTTCTGTGGGTAAATAAGACATTACAGTAGCTCCTTTCCTTGCACGAGGAAGTGAACAATACATTCAATCTGTTGAAAGGCCACAGGAGTTCAGCTGTGACCACCAAAATGTATGTATGTTTAGGACTTAGAGGTGAGGTTCAGTTCTTACTGTTAACAGTTTCTGAGTAGCATATATTGTAATGCTGAAGAAGCAAAACCAGTGCCCAGATGTAATGTTTAAACAACATGAGGGGGGTAGCTAAATGATGTCTTTGTTTCTACCACTTTTAGTGCATTATCTGTATTTGTCCAGTGCAGTAAACTTAGCTGGAGCTGTAGCAGGTCTGGGGTGAAAGGGGCACTATCTTCATGCCTTACTTATTTCATAAAATGTGAGTGAGGCATCAGAAAAGTAGTCTCTTCTTGTTCCCCTGCTTAGTGTGTCACAGCAGTCTTTCACTGTCAGGAGCAGGCACAACCCTTTTTAAAGGGAAGCATTTCATACTCAGGATGAGGGGAGCAGCTGCCAGCCTTTGAGGACCAGAGAGTGGCTTTGTGTCTTTTCTGGGGTTTGCTTGTTCTCTGCCTTCATCCTGTATGTTCCACTTTACTTCCAGTTGAGTTGAAAGAGGAGAGCTGGGAAGCCTAGCTTTATGTGAATGAAGGGGAACCTACTTTTTTTCTCTGGTTAGCAGTGAATCATGTAAAAATCAGATTATGGATTTTTGAAATTGGCTGTGCATGTGAAACAGAGGAATTGCCAGGAGGGTACACCCATGGGGTCAAAAGGGTGGAGCCAGGGGTGTTCCCCACTGGACTGTTCTGTATGCTAAATCATCTCTTGATCTTAGTCCTGGAAAAGAATACATTACTGTTAGGAATTAATACATGCCATTAGAAAATGAAAAAAAAAAAACCCTCTTCTATTACAAAATTAGAAGTCTTGTTTGAGATCTCTTTTAGATGAATGCAATTTCTATGCAAATCTGATTGCTACATTATGGATAAAGCAAGGGCTTTTTATATTGGGTATATTCACGAAGATGTTCTAAAGTGAAAGATTGATGCGAATTGTGTCATTCTAGGGAAGTGTGACTGTAAATATGTTTACTTTCTGATGCAGCTTACTGTTCCCTGGCATTGATAGTGCATGGCGGCTTATCCTAACTCTGTCCTGAAGTGAGGAAGGAAAACTGTCCAATAACCCAGCATCACTAAACAGACAAGGTAATGATAACTGTATATTTTTGGGAGGGAGATTAAAGGAAGCCTGTGGGTTGATACTGTTTTATTTTTTAATGCTTAAATTAGAAAAAATCCCAACCACCAACGAACTTGTGCAAAACCCTCTGCTTTTAAATCTAATTTAAAGTTAATTAGGTTGGGTTGATGTGCCTGCAGTCAAGATTCCTATGTTGCAAAACCTGAATAATGCGTTAGTGAGCATTAACAATACTATAAACCTCACAGTTTCATCACAGTGCCTCAGCAGCAAGGTAGCTGTGTTAATTGCTGGTCCCTTTTCCCTGCAGTTAGGCTGTATCCACCTACCTCGTCTTACGTGTGATGAGGAGAGTGAGTTTTGTTCAATAATTGCTTGTATCTTTTTGGGCTAAACAAAGGGCTTTGCCTGAAATCTTTGCTTTGTATTAAGTTAATTACTAACACGCCCAGAAATTTAATTGCAGTCTAAAGATAGCATTATACTCCATCTCTTTAATGCAAAATATTGTCACTGAAACAGTAGAGTTAAATATATAGAGGTGCATCAAGGAATGTATTAAATGCTTTAGCTGTCTTGTTTCTGGTAGGAGAGAATTTTCAGTGCAGTACTTCAAAAATAGACTGACTATAGTAAAATTCATTTTTCTTATAAGGCACTGTGTTATAACATCCTTAAGGGTAAAAGAAAAATAGCTGCATATCTCTGAGAGTTCTTCTTGTGCAAGAGAATGAACAATGTCCTTGCCAGCATGTGGCTTCAGAAATCTTGAGTTGGATATGGGCTGTTTATGTTTTAAGATCTCCAGTAATTGTATTTCAAATGTTAAGATAACTGCTTCTTTAGTTGCTCCTCATTCCAGATCTATTGTTTTGGCCCTGTCCAAAACAGTGAAAATAGGAGGAGACATTTGACTAACTACCTGGATCTCTTTTTATGCTTTTTTCCCCCTCTTATTCATTTTTTGAGTAACTTTACTGTAGTTTCAGATTTTTAAATGTAAAGCCTTTGTGTTTTTAAATGAGAGATGCTTATGTACAAAGTGGTAATTTTAAAATTTTCTTTACTAAAATGTTAAAGATATAACAGAAGTATATGCTGTGTGCTGCTAGGACACAAGATGACTTTGTTGCACTTCCTACTCAGTTGGAGCACCTCTTAAAACGCTGAGAGTAACAGACTGTTCTGACCATGTGTTGAGCCCAACGAGTAGCTAATGTGTGGTCTATTGAGCTGCTTTTAAAAGTCTGAAATCTTGGTTAAAATATCCCAATCAAAGTTTTCAAAAATTAAAAAATTGTGCGTCTTCCTTTTTGGAGAGGTTATCTCAGTGAGTTCTCATCATCCATGTGATAAAACCAATGTTTAGCTCTGCACTTATTGTTCAGAAAATAATACATGATTCAGCTTGATCCCCTTACTAAAGCTACCTTAGAGCCTGAAATCTTTGAGACATTTGTTCTGGCAGTCTTTTCTTAAATGAAAAAAAAAGCCATTTATTCTTTTTCATAATGGACGGGGCATGTAAAAGAAATCGAATTAGGTGATAATGTAAAGCTTCAGAACTGTCATCAGATAGATTAAAATAACTAACAGTTCAGTTTTTTGAAATGTTCTTAATGTTTTGCTGCTAACAGGTCTGCAGGTGATAAGGAATCCACCATGAATGGGCAGCTGGACTTAAGTGGGAAGCTGATCATCAAAGCTCAGCTTGGGGAAGATATTAGGAGAATCCCTATTCATAATGAAGATATCACCTATGATGAATTGGTGCTAATGATGCAAAGAGTTTTTAGAGGAAAACTTCTGAGCAATGATGAAGTCACAATAAAATATAAAGATGAAGGTAAGGTTTAATTACTACTGTTGAGGTTTAATTGGCTACTGTTGCTCTGATATGGTTTATCAATGGATAGAAACTTTGACATTCACCTTTTAGAATTGTCCAATGTCATGGGCAAATGCAAGTGATTTCTTGTGAAATATTTTTGATCAGACAACAGAAGCTGTATTTCATTATCTCCTGTTATGCTCTCTTAACAGCATTTCCTCCATTTCTTTCCTGAAATATTTCCTCAATTTTTCTCCCTGAAAGTGAACATTTTGCTGTTGCAAGAAGTCGAATGCAAGTTTCTCTTGTGTTCATTCATTTCATCTTTTTTTGAGTTTTCAGTGGTTTTGAAGGTGTAAAGAGAATAAACATGTATGACCTAACACAAGTTCTTATAAGACTGAAAACTTGATCTATATGGTAGTAATTCTTCATTGTTTTCTCCATCAGTAAAGATTAGAAAGATAACTTTTAATACATTATTTCAAGTTAAAATTATCTTTGCTCTCTGGGACCCTTTGAATCTGTTGCACATTGGTTGTTCCAAAGAAAATATTGATCATTAAAGTTAAAAGACACATAACCTTAAGGACTTCCACAGAATGAGGAGTGAATGAGGAGAGCCCTATTTGAGATGCATAGAGACAGAGAGTTGTGATTGGAGTGCTTTTCCTCTTTGAATGTCAGTGGGGCATGGATAAGTTATTTGATTTGGGACAGAGGGATGGTGTTCATAAAAGGAAACTTGGAATGAAGTGATAAAATCCAAAGTCTCTTAAAGACTGATAATTATGCTGTTGCACAGTAAAAAGTGCTGAAGCATTTAGGTTCATTTCTCTTTATGGCCCTAGGAAACTTTAGTGCTGCCCAAAATGTCAACTTTTGTTCATATATCTAAGCAATAAAATTTCACTTTGAATAACCCTGAGGCATTTTTTTCTGAGGTTCATGAAGTTTTTGAGATGTTGCTTATCAAATTTCTAAGTAGTGTATGTCTTGGGTCTTGACCAATATTTTGGGTCTTGATCTCTAGTGAGAGGGTGCTCAGTGGATTTATGGTTTTGTACCACATTTTGTTTCTTTCTGAAATGAGAAAGGTGAAAGGAGATGGGATGCTTTTTCATTAGATTAAATCAAGTCAGTTACTTTGTTTTTTTGGCATTCTTATCTGTGCTTTAAGTATGGTCATTTGTGGGTTTTGGTGTACACTACTCTGTTTTATTCAAAATAAGATAATGATGTATGATGGAGACAGTAATTACAATTTAATTCTTTGGTTGTCTTTTACAGTCTAGAGACTTCCTGCTTTCACTTTTAGATTTCTTTGTCTCAGAATTGTATTTGTTTTGCATGGCCAGGTTTTGGTAGTGGGGGGGCCTACAGGGGAGGCCAAAGCCAGGCAGTTCCAGGACAGACATGCCGCTGGCCAAGGCTAAATCAGTCAGACATAGTGGTAATGCCTCTGTGGTAACATATTTAAAAGGGGAAAAAAAAAAGTTATGGCACAGATGTAGCTTTGGCCAGAGAAGAGAGGAGCAAGAATATGTGAGAGGAATAGCTCTGCAGACACCAAGGTCAGAAGAGGAGGAGGGGCAGGAAGTGCTCCAGGCAGCAGAGCAGAGATTCCCCTGCAGCCCATGGTGCTGACGGTAGTGAGGCAGAATGTGCTCATGGAGGTCCATGGAAGTGCAGCCTGTGGAGGAGCCTTACACCAGAGCAGCTGGATGCCTGAGAAGAGGCTGTGACCCCGTGGGAGGCCTGTGCTGAAACAGGTTCCTGGCAGGACCCATGGAGAGAGGAGCCCATGCTCAAGCAGGTTTCCGGGTAGGACTTGTGACCCTGTGGGGGGCCCCATGCTGGAGCAGGTTGTTCATGAAGGCCTGCACCCAATAGAAGAGTGACCCACACTGGAGCAGTTCCTGGAGAACTGTTGCCAATAGGATGCACTCACACTGGAGAAGTTTGTGGAGGACTCTCCCATGGGAAGGACCCCAGGCTGGAGCTGAGGAAGGACTCCTCTGCCTGAGCAGTGGCAGAAACCATAACCTTCACTCCTTGTGCCTCTGCACCACTAGGGGAGGAAGAGATAGAGCTGGAAAGGAAGGAGGGGTTGAAAGGTGAATTATCCTGCTCTGATTTTTACTGGTAATAAATTCCGTTAATCTCCCCAAGCTGAGTCTGTTTGCCCATGAGGGTAATTGATTTGTGATCTCTCCATTTTCTGATCTCATATCTTGTCCTTTGTTCTCTGTCCTGGTCAGTTGTGGAGGGGAGTGATGGAGTGGCTTTGGTGGGTACCTGGCATCCAGCCAGGGTTAACCCACCACACAGAATGTACTACTATTCCACTATTCAGTGTGTGCTATGCTAGCTGATCATCACTGCTGTAAACTGTATGGTAGCTCATCATCACTACTGTAAACAAATAAATGTTCTTGCTATCAGAATTAGTTGTGAGTGATCAAGGAAAAGGTTAACAAGGCTTCAGTTTGCTTGTCGTATGAGAGCTGTTATATCCTTAACTTCATTTCAGCTAAGCTTAGATTCTTTAAATCTATTTCAGTCATTAGATGCATTGGAATATATACATTTTAGCTATTTCTGTTTTGTTATTTATCTCTGCAGACCTGCAGGAATGCTTGTCTGGATCTGTTATGAAGGGATACCTTAAACTGGTCTAAGGATGTCCACTACTTCCATAGCCTCCATCTGTGTCTTCTCAGAATTCATATGCACAGTCTTTCAGTGTTCAAAGAATGTTTCATCTACCCCTCCATATTCCTACATTGCATTTAGGTTATGTGGTGCTTTTATTAATTACCAGAGAGAAGAAGCCTCAGGTTGAATGCTGC
The DNA here is from genome assembly GCF_017590135.1 of Pyrgilauda ruficollis. NCBI lineage: Eukaryota > Metazoa > Chordata > Aves > Passeriformes > Passeridae > Pyrgilauda > Pyrgilauda ruficollis. Next base: position 502,204 of record NW_024515875.1, read on the forward strand.
TTTGTGAAGTCAAGTTTTATATTCAAGCTTTCAAACTCCTGAGCTAAGGAAATTGCTCTGCTAGATGTGGAACAATTTTCAGGTGCTATTTAAAGTTTTTGAACACAAAAACCCAATGTCAGCTAAAAAACCTCAACTCCAAACAAACTAATGAGGACTGTCAGCAGTGAATTTGTATGAATCAAAGAGTAAAATTGCATCTTAAACACACCACGTCACTGAGTTACACATGCTAAAAGGCCCTATAGAGCCAATAACAGGAACTTTTAAGTTATGCTTGAATTTAAAACAGGGTGTAATGTGAGATTGGCCATTTTGCTCTTGTTCTTCATTACCTTGTAATAGAAGATTGTTACCCATGCTGCATGTATTCAAGCTGCTGTGCTAGTCAGTAATCTCTCAGCCTTTGGTAAATTTACTAGAGTGAGGGAAAACTACATTTTCATGTAGTGTGGTTTTTTGATTGTGTAAGGTTTTGTGGTTTGTTTTTGTTTTTTCAAAAATGGACTAAATGAGAAATAAAAGGGCGGATAAGTCTAATAGATAATGAAGCTTAGTAAATGTGGAAACAGCTGGCAGGGCAAAGGAATGAGTCAGATTTCTAATGTCATGAAGGTTGAAATACATCATGGTGATGCAGCATTAATGCTGAAATAGCTTGCAGCCCAGTGGTTAGTTTAAGGGAGTCGCTAGTTTATAGAAAGAAAAAAGTTATAATTGGCATAGCAGAGAATGTGGTACATGGGAAATTGTAGAGAGAGAAAGCAGTGTCCGTTGTGAAAATGAGGAAGATCAACTCCTAAAATAACAAGATTAGAAGGGAAAATAAAGGAAAGTATGTCTTATTTTTCAACAGAAAATAATTAACACTGTGTAATTCTATCCGTGTCATGGTAACAGGAATTAAGCTTCATTGGCATTCCTTAAGATGAAGAGGTTTTTTTGCTATATCTAATATACTTAAATTGTCAGGCTTGACATATACCTTATGAATCCTAGCTTATACTCTACTTCAATAATAATTTGATAGCTGTCAATAGGAATCATGGAACTGACTTCATGCATCTAACAAGATTCTGTACTTGCTACTTCTCAGCCTTTTTTTTTCTGCTAACAATTTAAAACAGAAAATTTGTTCATTATTCTTAATGTCTTCAACCTAAAGGTTAAAATAGGTGAGGGAGGATTAGGATGGAGTGATCCCAGTTCTTTTGGGTGGCATTAATCCATATAAGCCATGTGTATTGATGTGCATTTTCATTTCACTGTGCAGGATAGACTGTTTAGAACATGCATCTTGGTTCAGACAGTGAATCTGACTGTTGACTGGTATGACAGAAGAGCATCAAAGGATGGTTTGCCAATGTTGTGGATTACTAAGAGAAGTAATTGTAATTTATTGTGTTACCATGATAGTAAGGAATGGAAGGGCTTTGTTTTAAGACACCGGTGGATTTTATTATCAGTGTTCAGGAAAGGTTTCTGAAAAGCTGGAGAAAGTGTTGAGTTGGAGGGAGCACACGCCTCATCACACCCGTCTTTACCGCCAAAGCAAAAAAAAGACGTGTTTAAGTCTGATAAAGTCTGATTGTCCAAGTCCCGTTATGGATCATAATGGCAAACAGGGACACTGAGCCTCCTCTTTCTTGCACTGGCAAGGTGGCACCAGGGAGGCTGCATGTCTGTGCTCACTTTTAATGTGTGCTATCCAGGACAAAAAGATCTTGGAAAAGCTGCAGAGGGGTCTAGCAGGGTGTGGTGAGGACAGGGAGGGGCTTTGTGCAGGTTGCCTTCAGGGAGCATTGCAGGGAGCTGGGCTTATTCAGTGTGCTACAGAGGGGGCTAAGGGCTGAACCAGTGGAAAGGGAGTTGCCGCGTGAGCATTGTGACCATTGAGTGCAGTGTGACCACTGAATGTGAGCAATTTGCAGTAGCACCAGATGGCGGCAGCCAGAAATTGCAGTTTGAGAGGTTGAGCATGAGTTTTGGCCAGGAGGACAATGTGTCACTGGAGCAGGCTGCCTGGTGGGGTTTGGAGCCCTTGCTTCTGGAGACTTTCCAGTCTGTACTCAGAGAATCCATGGCTGATACTGCTATCAACAGATGTCTTTTCAGATTCTGAAAGTGAAAACAGGACATAAAAAATCTTGGGAGGCAACACTATTTCTTTCAGGAAAACTTGAAAATTATTTTATATGCCATCACTTTATTAGTGTTTGTAACTTCATTTTGTTAGAAAGCACCTTCTTTGAAGACTGACAGGCACTGTGAGGTGTTTATTAATAGTACTTAAGAAAACCTTGCTTTGCAGAGGTGTTACTTGTAGTCAGGGATGACAAAATTAGAATATGTAGTTCTTCAAATTCTGAGCTGTTTTCTACTTGATATCATGTGTTTTGTTACTATTCATACTGAAGCATTAATTTATTTGAAAAATTTAACCATAACTTAGATATAGTTTGCCGTTGTCACCAATGTGTAAGGAATTTATATACACTCAGAATTTTTAGGCAGTAATCTGTAATGGAAAACATGTTCCTGTGTCTGTCCACAGAACCCCGTTGCTACAGTGTTTTGTGGAGGAGCCTGGGCAGCCTGGAGTTGGCTTTATTCCAAGCTGTGTGGCATTTATCTAAACACTGTTGCTTTTCAAGGTGAAACTTCACTAGATGGTGTTTCACCTCAGTTATGAAACTGCTCAGGCAGGAAGTGTTCCTGCTATTCCTTGTGCCAGTACACGTTTTCCTGATAATGTGCTCTCATTCATTCCTTTGCACTGCTTAGCTTGGGCTCATTTAAGCTGTGAATAACCTGTTGAACATGTTAAACACCAGAAAATCTGTCCTGCCAAAGACAATAGTCTTGTTTTAGTTGTGATTTTGTTGAGTAAGCAAAGATGCCAACATAGCTTTCCTTGACTCAAAAATCATGAGAGACCAGACTTAATGGGAACTTGGTATGACTTTTGAGGATTAATATGATTAAAGGTGATCAGTACTTTGTGCATAGCCCTTTGTATCTTAAGAGTAAATGATCCCATCCAGTTCTAATATAGTTCCTGGGACAGATGGCAATGTGTAAATTCATTAGGATCCTCTGACATGTGACATGGAAGAAATCCATGCCTAAGAGTTGTGACTTTGTGTAAAATTCCTGTTTGAGAGAAGTTTTCTTCTAACTATTTTGGCGTCTTCATGTCTTCATACTTACTTGTGTGTTAAAGCTGAGAGAGATCTTTACTATTCACTTCTACACATGAACTTTGTTTTTCAGCAAGGGAATGATAATAGTCTTGCGACTCATGTTCTGAATAAATACCTGAGGAAGGGTTCTAGACATTTGAAATTTTATTTTGGTTTTTAAAAATTGAATTGGGTTTGGCTTGTGCCATTTATCTGACTCTTGTCTGTTCATGAACAGTATGGTTCTGGAGCTGCTTGGCATAGCCATTTCACTTTTAACTGGTAGCATCATTTTTCCTAGTGTTGGACTTCATGAACTCTTAGCTCTAATATTTCATCCTGTATGTAAACATAAAAGAAAGATGGACTATATGAAACATCAAAGGGCTAATGTCAGAAGACTCCCTTTTGGAGCCATTCATGTTTCTTACCTTTTGTGCACAATTTCTCTGCACACTGATTCTTGCACTAAAATAATAAACATTTTTTCTAGTGAATTCAAAATCAAATAGGAAGGTTATTTTTGAGTAATGGAGGAACACTTCTGTCCTAGTCATAGGCTGTGATTTTAATGTAACTTTTTCTTGTTCTTTTCAGATGGAGATCTTATAACAATTTTTGATAGCTCAGATCTCTCCTTTGCAATTCAATGCAGTAGGATACTTAAGCTGACATTGTTTGGTAAGTATAGAAGACTATATTTTTCTTTTTCTTTTAAACAATATTTATTAAAAGTCAGGCAGTGGACTTCACTGAGAGGTACAAAATACCTTAAACTGTCACCCCAGAAGGTGAAGAAAATGCAATCAGTAAGTTGGTTCTGCTGAGTTAATACATAATACCTGTTTTCTCTTGATGTTTTTCGTGAGACTTCCAGACTTAATGGAAATGGAACTGCTGCTTTTTTACACTTGCTCAAAGTGTAAAAAGCATTTAAGTATTTGGCATGTGTGCATATGCGTGTGATCAGTGGTTCTTTCTTAGTGCTCTTTTCCATGTTGTCTTCTGCTCTAGCATTTGTGGGATTTTCTTCACAGGTGCATGAGAATTCGAAGCTGACACTTATCTCACTTATCTCGCAGTGGTACACTGCTCCAAACTAGTGTTAGTTGCTTGGAGTTGAATAGATGTTAACGTTTATCCTTTAGCCTTTGTGTAAAAGTTCTTTATTTTCAAACTAGCATGGGTAACTTAGCGTGCAGTTCCAAGCCGTTAACTTGGACACTGAATTGCAACAGGGTTGTGTGGACTGTGTTAGTTCTAAAGGGACACTTTCCAGAACCACTGTATCATTCAGGGTATATTCAGGGAAATGAGTAAACAATGCAGACACTTACTGTGGACTTTGATACTTTTTAGCTTTTGCTGAACTGAGGTTATATGAAAGGAACAGTAAGCTCTAGAATGAGTTCAGTCTGCGTGGACTAAATTTTGTCACTTAAAACTCGGCAAAGGATGGTGATGCTACAAGCAAGTAAAAGTTGGAATTTTTTTGGTCATCTTAAGCTGGATGTTACTACAGTCTTAAGTTTATCTAATTGCTGTTTTGCAGTGAATGGACAACCAAGACCCCTAGAATCTAACCAGGTGAAGTACCTGCGCCGAGAGCTGATAGAACTTCGCAATAAAGTCAATCGCTTATTGGACTGTTTAGAACCGCCAGCGGAACCAGGACTTTCCACTAATCTGCCTGAGAGTGGTAGGCAGCATGGCAAAGAGTTTGATTTCCAGAGTGGTGTGCTGTTTAACAAAGTGAAAGATGGATCATTTTTAATTGTTGCTTGATGGCCCAGAACTTAATTTTTAATGCTTTAGTTATTTCAGAGGCAGAATTTTTGTTTGATGTATCTGGAGTAAAGCCCTGAACTAACTTAGGAATTGAAACTTCAGAGTCCGAGGTTTTGTTGCAATGTACAAAAACACTGTAACTAACACCCGTGAACTCCAGCAATGTTTGAGAGGGCTTTTAGCCAAATTAATAGTTTGTTGTTGCTGAAGAGTTCTTGCTCGCAGTTGAGTAGTCCCTCTGCTTACTTTGGGCTAGCTCTGGTGCTTATCTTGTGTTGCTAAGCAAGTTTGATTCACTAAAACAGTAAGAAGTGAATTCAGCAAAAATTATATCCACTTTTTTTGCCAGGTTAGGAAATTGAATCCACGCATTTTGCACTCAGACCAGCATCAGAGCTGTCTCAGGGTAAGCAGCACGAGGGTGCAGGTAGGGGTGGGAAAGGATTTTTGCGGGAGGGCAAAAATGGGAAAGAAGGTCTTATTCTCACAGTTTTGAGGTATTGGTCTCCTAGCTTAGGGCAGTTGTACTGCAAATATTGTATCTCCGTGTGCTTAACTACAGAGTTTAGGTAAGCTGGACACAGAAAATAATGACACAAAGTCATGAAGTACAGTGCTCTGAGTAAAGAGGTGAACCGAGAACATCAGCCTGCCTTTTAGGAAATGTTGCTTTTGTATTTGCACTTTGAAATTTTACTGCTTTTGTTGCTTAAAAAAATCCCAGCCCTGCTCCTACGATACATGCAATTAGTAATTTCAGTGGAATACCATGGATTCTGGTTACAAACTATTTGGAAAGAGGTTAGAGTGATGATCTAAAAATGTAAACAAAACTAGCCAGTCTGTATCTATCTGTAGTTGTTTGTTTTTAACACAAAATGTATCACTATTAGGTAAGGCATTTCTGAGCAATTCAGCTACGTGTATAGTTGCAAAGATCTCAACTTCACCTGTCAGCTTAGGAAAGATTAGTGGAGAAGGGTAGAGTACAAACCAGAAACTGCAGATGATAAAAAAACATAAGTTGGAACTATGCTGTGTGTTTTCCTAATTTTGGATTCTTTGTGGCCAATTCATTTGTTTGAAGCAGGAGCTTTGTGCCTTTGAATTTCAGAACTGATGATACATGATATTGATAGTCCACAGTGTTAGTGTATCTTTAAGTAACTGTGAAAGAAACCTAAGCTTTGTGATCCATCCCAGGTTCAGATACATCAGTGATTCTTCACTGCTATCCTAACATGCACATTTCAACCGTTCAATTTATGAAGCGCCCCAGCTGTGCGATGTTGCGATTGCTGCAGTGCAATGTGTGTGTGTGTGCTGGTGTTTCAGTTCTGGAGAGCTGGTAACCGGGCGTTTTGCTTTGTAGATGCTGTAGATGGTAGGGACGAAAAGCCTGCTGCTGCTGACGCTAATGTTAAACCATCCACTCAAGTTATAGCAGCGAGCATGTCTGCATTCGATCCGCTAAAGAACCAGGATGAAATCAGCAAGAATGTCATGTCAGCCTTTGGCTTGACAGATGATCAGGTGTCAGGTAAGGATGTGGCTGGTGAAAAGGAAAGCTAAACCTGTTCATAATCAATTGCTCCAGTTTTGATTTGTAACAAAGCATTTGTTTGTTGGATGTATTAAGCTGTGTTCTGTGTTCACTATGTCTTTTAAGAATTCTAAAACTTGCTATGTTAAGGTGTTGTATCTGTGTGCTAATGTTTGTGTAAAAAATATTGAAATTCTGCTGTTGATTTTAGCATTGTGTTTTAGGGTGGAGTACAAAATGGCTTCATTTTTTAAAAATTTGAATTACTTAAAGCTATTGTGTGGACTAACTTAATTGGTATCTGCCAGTGGTAGTAGAACTCACTGCTCTGCTTTAAGGTTTGATCTTGCAGTTCATGTTCTTGGCTTGTGCTTCTGCAGTTTGGGTCATTCAGAATAGGTTGTATGATCCCAGCTTTTCTCTCTTTCATTTTAGAAGTAAATAGAATCAACGTTTTCACAGTTAACAGAAAGGAATAACATACTGGTCTGAATTATATTTATTTTTGAAGAGCTGAAGGACTGCTGGCCCTAGTAATAGAATGCTAAGCATATGAAAACTGACTATACTAAACTGAATGCTGTCAACTTGAAACAGGATAACTGAAGCTAGAAAAGCAATGTAGAATGTGATAAGGAGTGTGATGCAGAACTTAGGGAAGTGATTTTGCACAGAACCTGTGCGGGCCTGGCAAGGTTTAATGGCTCATTGAAACATGAGAATGAAACTGCTGTTAGCTAACAGGTTTTGCTGTGTACTCTCATCTCCAGAGCAAGTGAGTATATATGGTGTGTGAAGTAATGATAGAGATGAGCAAACCAGTAGGAACTTGAGGTCGTTCCTCCAGTATGCCTGCCATGGCAGAAGTGTGGAGTAAAAGTAATAGATCTGCACTGTGTCATTGTGACTGTACAGTATCTAAAGTTGTACCCACTGACAGTGGTTGACTTTAGTATGAAGTACAGGTCTGTGGACCAGGCCTATTGTGTGATCTCTTCCTCCATGCCACATTTTGGGTATTGTCACAGCATGGTTCTTTCACAAACCAGGTGGTACTTAAAAACTTGCAGTGGGCTATCTGAACAAGTAAGCAATAGCAAGTGAAGCGCAACTGGCAGAAAATTTGAGTTAATTTTTGAATGAGTGGTTTTGATCAGTGATATTTCAATATTTGTGTCTCCATAATTCTTCTGAGAGTGTGAAATTACTTGACCGTTCTTTGAATGTGCAAAGAACTCCACAGAGAACATTCAAACAGGGTATAAGAAATCCCATTTCTAAAGCTGTAATCCTGCAGTTAGGTATATAAATGCGAGTCAAGTAGTAGGCAGATTTAGTTAACTTTCCCCTAATAAGGTTAACATGAAAACACAATCAGGGACTTGTTGGATGCATATTTATATTGTGTAAATATAACTAAAAATTGCAGATGTATTGGCAGCAGTTCTAGTACTTGTGCTTAACTTAAAGTGTGTATTTGAAAGTAGTGTCTCCTAGCATTCATACAGTTGCAAAGATCCAGGTTTAAGCTCCCTTGTTTCTAACAAAATATTTTGCATTAAATTGTAGTATATTATATTTGTTCACATGTGTGTTTCAGAACTTCTTACTAATGTAGAGAAAATCTGAATTCCCAGTTTCCATGCTGTCTTTGGGTGTCAACTGGAATATTTTCAGAATTAGCAGAGCAGACAATTGCTTTTAGACTAAAGCCTGCCATATCCTGTCTTGGAGTGTGATTTTAACACCTCTTTGGAGGTTTTCTGTTCACGTGCTATTTGTGGCCTGGTCCATGTGTTTCACAGTAAGACGCTAATCCATTTGGATAGTTCCATGCAACCTTTTACCTTTCCTCCAGATAAGAAAAAATAGGTAAGTGCATGTTGTGTCCAAACATGGCAACTCCTCAGTGTATTTACGTGCAAGGTTAACACTTGAAGCTGTTGAAAAAATATGCTGTCATGAAGGGTTTTATCTCACAAATGAGTCAGGTTCCTCAGAAGAATGAAATCTGAGTGACCTAGACATAGATGGAAAATTCTGCCCCCTCTGCCTGCCCCTACCCAGTATTTTCAAATAAAAGTTTAGGTGTGCAAATACACACTTAGTTTTAGCTTAGGTATGACACATATGTAAATCTGAAGTGGAAAAAATGTTAAAAAACATTGCAAGGGAGGGTCTTGTATTAGAATTTTTTAATTCCAACTTGGTGTTCATTTCATATACTGTATTTTGGTTTTGCTCCTCTAGGACCACCCAGTGCCCCTGCCGAGGAGCGATCAGGAACGCCGGACAGCATCGCTTCCTCCTCTTCTGCAGCTCATCCCCCTGGGGTTCAGGCACAGCAGCCACCCTACCCCAGCACGCAGCCACAGACGGGGCAGGTGGAAGGTAAGCAGGGACTGTCCAGGATGTGAAGGATGTTGTCTGATTGTGCCTTGAATTAGCAGACCCAAAGTGGGTACCAAATGCAAATCGATGTGTGCCCCCAGGCAGAGCAGCTTTTGTCCTTGCTGCTCGCGCTGGTCCGTACAGAAACAGCAGGTGGAGCAGTGGCTCTGTTTGAAAGGGCGGGTGGTGTAACACTAGAGAATTTTCAGGGTTCTGTTTTCTGCTTGCATCTGTGCTCGTCACTGTGTGTTGTGTCAAGCTTTCACTCAACTAACAGTTTGTGGACTTGTCTACTATGTATTACAACTGTTGTTTACTCACCATTTCTAACAGGCTGGAGCGAGTATTTCATTGCTTCCTTTTTGTATATGGCTCTGTGCTAGTCAAGTGAAACCCTGTAACCATCTTAAATGCATGGTGGTTCCTTATAACTTCCGAGAGCTCAGCTGGCTCTCCTTTAAAGTTGACCTTAACTCTGGTACTCAGATTTGTTTGCACTATGCCCTTAAAAATGTTATTTAACTCCTCAAAATTTACATGTTCTGAGGTTTCCTACATTTGGGCATCATTTCTTCTTGTGCTATTTTGTAAGTGCGTTGAGCCTTCAGACCTTCAACTTCTGGGTTAAACTGTCTGTGAAATACCCTGCTTTGTTACTTCTTCCTCCATGTGAAGAATAATATAAAATTGTTTCTGTGCTGGTGTAGGCACAAGTGAGAGCCCCCTGATGCTTGCTTTACTGATGCTCAGACAAGTGTGAGATAGTGATCACAGTATCCATAGTCATTTGGATTGTCTTGCCTGAAGGGAAGAAGTAATATTTTGATCAAGCACAGCATTTGAACAGCTGGTACTTTATATATAATATTTAAAGAGGTGTGAATACTGCTGGTTGAAGTGGAGCTTATGGAACACTTCTTTTGCTGCTTTCAGCCTTTTCTTGCTTATTAGTCTTGCTTATTGTTATTAGTTATAACATAGCAAGAGACAAATTTGTAGCTTAAAAATAGAGCAATTTGGTGTTTATGTATAAAAGTTACTTTTGCAAAAAAGGGCTCCAGATTCCTCTCTTGGCAGCCAGAAAACTTAATGTTCAGAAACCATATTCTCAGCTACTGAACTTGCATTTTATGAGTTTAATTTTTTTACTTTAGTTTAATACAGTAAGGTAAGAAGTTTTAAGTGTTGCTGTTAAACTGGAACTGAAGCAAAGAAGTGAAGCACTTTAAAAGCACTAGCAACACTAGCTTGGAATCCTCTATGGCTGCTAACACTAGGCAAGGGGAAAAGTATTTCTTTCAGTAAAATTCATCTTACTTGGGAAGAAGATGTTATCTAGGCTCATGTATCAGAGTAGATGTAGTGATTTTCCTAAACTTAGGTCAAGGAAAATACAGTGCAACAGTACTAATTATAAAGGGTTTGATCTGTAGTTTAATGTAGTTTTTATTATTGCTACTGCAATTATTTAAGTATTGATTATATTTTCTTCATGCTGTGGTTCAGTCTTTGGGAAGAGATCAGAAGTAACTTTTGTCCTTGTTCATTAGAAGTTAGAAATACATTGCTTATGCTGTGCGTGGTATGTATGTGGTAAACAGCAGTCTCTCCCCAAAGCTGGGTAATGTAAGTGAAATTATCAATTTTGTTCCAAAGTGTTCCAAGACTTTTCTTTGAAACATGGAGTAGTTTTCTGTACTTCACTGAGGTTTGATAGGACCTCAGTCCAGTGGTAATTTGGGGGCTTGTGCTGTCCCCACAGAGCCATAACCCAGCCAGAACTTTGGATAGGTTTTGATTGTTAGGTGTTCAACAGGATGGACTCACATAAATCGTACTGCTGGTGAACAGCAGGTTTGGTTAGAAACTAGTTTTGAGACTTCGAAATTATTAGCTCACTTCATAAAAAACCCAAAACTCCCCAAGCTCTGCTTCCCCCACATGCTTTCTCAGTATTTTGAAGATATAAATAAACTGGTGATGCCAATCATGTGTCAGTCATTCTGGTGTATCAGGGCTTATTAATGGCTTTCTCTGTCAGTAAATGCTGTGATGATTATGATTGGTTATTAGGTTCTTACGTGTGAATATCAAGTCACCTCACTTCTGTGTGCTGGTACTACTGAAGGGCTGCCTCCCTTGAGAAGTTTTCAGCATTCCCTAATTTGAATTAAATCAGTCTAGCAAAGATGTTCTGGTACAGTGCTGTGTCTTGTGGCCTCTGCTTTTCTATCACTAAATTCAGTCCTGAGCACACACAAGAAGCAATTATATACAGATGTGGATGCTTTTTTAGTCTTTGCTGAAATACATGTGAAATCTCAGTCCCATAAGCACTTCATGATCTTCTAGGGAAAAGACTGTTGTGTGGATATATTTAAATGGTCTGCATTCTGAATCAGACTAAAAGTCTTTTTCAGTGCATGGGAACAATGGTAAATGCTGGCAGACCTTTCACTGCAATAAGCACTGCTAAGTACAAAACCAGACATCAATGCTGTAGCTCATCTAGTTTTCAGAATAAAAATCCAGGGAAAGAAAAGACTCTGTGTCTGAGGACTCAGAGTATCCCTGCCTGTATTCATGGCTGTAAATTAAGAATGTTTTCTTAAATGGCATTGGAACACCTCTCTGTTCCTTACTAACACCTCAGCCCTGGAGAAGACAGCAAGCCTTCTCAGAAACCTTTAGTAAAACTCCATGCTGTTTCTTTGCTATCCCTTTAAGTGGGATTTCCAGCAGGGGCCAGTGTGGTCTCTCTGTTAGCCTGTAGGGAACTATCCCAAGATAGGCAGCCTGCTGGTTATTCTCCCAGAACTTCCCCATGTCAAATGAGCTTCAGAAAGACAACTTTCTGAGTTTCTAATTCTTAATTATCAAGCTAACAGGCTTAAGTTCTCTTCAAGCCTTGTGTTTTGCACTCTCATCATCCCACAATAATTGCACACCAAATAATATTTTCAAGTGACTGCATCAGTATAAAGTATTCTAAATGCCTTAGTTTGAATATAAAATACTGTTACTTTCAGATGCAAGTAATACAGATAAAAGAAGAAATAAGGAGTTACTTTAAATCAGTGTGGACAGAGATGTGTCTGGGAGAACTTGGAGCAGAGTTGAGTTGCTTTTGTCTCTGTGCAGCTCCGAACATAGAGTTTACAGTCTATTTATACAGTCTGCTGATCTTTGCAGAATGAATAATAGTACAGTAACACTTCATAATAGTAAAGTTTCCATGTCTGCTTCAGTTCAGCTAAGCTTTAGTTTTGGCAGATAATTGATTTTGTTCTTTGACTGTGACTTTCTAGACTGAAAAACAGCAGAAGCATAAAGCCTCAACAGCACCCATAGGTTGTGTAAACAAATATTCTGCCTCTTCTGGCCAAGAAATTGAAAACAGTGAATGTAGGAAAAATAAGCATTGACTTGGACTACCAAGCTTAAGAATATATGGTTTTATTTTTGCTTTGGGTGTATACTGCTGGGTCTCTTAAGAAAACTTAGCAGTGTAGGAGATGGATGTCTTATCTGGAAATTGTGGTCAGGATAAATAATGTACCACTTGCTTACAGTACAATGGTCTTAAAAAGCTAATCTAAACAGACAATCTGAGGACATGTTTAACTTTAGAAGTACTTTAATTTACAGTGTAAGTTCTCGAGCAGTTATGAAGATGTTTAAAGATTCCTGGTCTGTTACCCACCAGAGTAGTGCTAACTAAGGTGCATAGATTCTGGCAGCCTCTGAAGATGTGCAATAGTAAGCCTCACATAACTCTAGATAAACTTTATTTAGTCAGAACAGCGTGTTTCAGAAACTAAAATCTGTACTTTGATGTCACTGGGTTTGTTTCTGTGATGTTGAACTGTCAGGGTATCGTTCACTGTAATGCACCAGGGTACTGGGCTTCAATGAAATGCGTTTTTAATCCCTAGGTCAGATGTATCAGCAGTACCAGCAGCCTGGTTACCCTGCTCAGCAGCCGCAGGCTCAGCCCCAGCAGCAGTACGGCGTGCAGTACCCAGGTAAGCAGCTCTGCAACAGCAGCTCAGCTGCGGGACCTCTCCTGCAGTGCCCGACCCTCAAGCTTCAGTTCCTGACCCTGTGAGGCAGGTCAGGGTGCGAGCTGCCCAGATGCCTGTGTTACTTATGGGAACTGGCACAATTCAGAAATTGCCAGGAAGGGAGTGCTGTAGCTGTTTTTGTTGTTAATATGTAGTCAAAGTTCAGGCCTACTTGATCATGAGCAAAGGCAGAGCTCGTTACTAATCAGCAGAATGCCTTGTTAAAAAGGCAGGCAAAATGAATCACCTGAAGGGTGAGCAGCCTTCAGGATTATATTCTGAAGTCATAGAATTCTAGCAAGTAAGTGACTAAACATCCCAATTTGGCTTCCTTAAATATCAAAGGTGTCTAAAGATGGCCCCTATTTCTTGCGTCTAGAATGATCTCTGTGTCCAGAATTTACTGGTGCAAACACTGTAGTTGTCATTCAGTAAATCCTTGGCTAACAGACATACTGTAAATCCCAGAGAAACTTTTAAGTGATAGTTTTTCTTTTTTAGTTTTTGATTTTGCTGATATCTTAAGTAAAGGTGCCAATAGACTTTCAGCAGTAGAATATTTTAGTGCACTAGAGGTTTATGTGCAGTGAAATACAAAAAGCTGGCTTTGGTGTATACCCAAAATAAACTTGACATCAGAGCTTTCAGTTCCTTTAGGAGCAGTTGGCATCTAGGAATGCATAGTATATGCTAGGAATTATAGTCCAGATGAGGTTTAGGGGTGAACCTGCAAAAATTCAATTGCAACAAATTGCATTTTGCTTAATTTAGAAAATTATACAAAGCATTTATCATTCCTTGTTTTAAAAAATCCTCAAACTAAACAAAAGACTCCCATTAAGTGACTCAGAGCCAGTGTGACCTTTTCTGGGTGCACAGTGGGAGTGCATCACTTTTTATGTAGATGAGAAGATTTGCAGAGCTCACGAAGAAATTCCATGCTTAGATTGGATAAGAACCTTAGAATACTTGGACGAAACATTTTGTGTCTCAGACTTTGTTCCTGTGCACTGTGTGAGAGCTCGTTAGTTTGAGTGTCTAATGGTATCTTGTTCTCTGCAGATTTCTCTCCCCCACATTTGTAATTAGAATACAGAGACAGATGTATTGAGGTGTAATTTCAGAAGTAGCAATCCTGTTGGAAGTAGAAGGGTCTGTCTGACACTCTAGGATTAAAAACTGAGTGGGGAAACAAAGGAATTCCAGTCTGCTTTCTAGACATATCCTACCATGGTCTAATCCATTATTTTACTGATGTTCCTGTGAAAACTGTAGTGCAATGTGAGTTTTGCTTTCCAACATCATTGTCAAGTATGAATGAAATGCCACCAGAAACTTACTGGGCACCTCTGTTTGTTATAACTTAGTTGACAATTAATCTTCAGAAACAGAGTTTGCTTTGAGGACCTCTTGACAACAGCCTTTGGAGATGTTGAGTCATAGGATCTTTTTGTTTGTGTTGCTTTAGTTCTCATGAGTATTGTCTCCTTTCAAACCCATGTCTCCCCAAGAGCAGGATACCTTCCCACTCTTGTAGATCTACTAGGCAACAGTGGCTATTTATACATGGGTGTAAAAATGGACCCTTCAGAGGTTTGCCTCATGAGTAAATTTTGATCCCAGTTTCAAGGTGAGTTTACTGCAGTGCATTCTTACCCTTACTCTTTCCATTTAGGGCTGTGCACTTTTAATAATTTGTGTGTCTGGTGTTTAATGCTGACAGGATTCCAGTCACTGGAGAGGTTTCATTGCAAGTAGCTGCAGGTGTGTTTCATGATGGATAAAAGTAGCTATTTCTTCATGAAAGGACTTTGTTCCATTTTAAAATTTGTAAGAAGAGAAATTTCCTTTGGAAGCTAGTGTTATACAGGAAAATCAAATTTGGAACATGTGTAAATGGAAGTTTTGTGCTAAAGTGTTCTGTTATACATAACCTTTTCGTTTTTAACGCTAAAGAACTGAAAACACCTATGATTTCACCAACGATTTTTTTTTAAATATAAAACCCTGAGAGTATTGTCAAGGCAGTTTAATTTGGAGGTTTTATTTGGGAAAAGGATTGAATTTTGCCTCATTTGCCAACGAAGACTTTATTTTTTTGTGTGATATAAAGGAAAAGACGACCTGCCTTTTTTTTTTCTTTATTTCTTGTCAGTCACAGGAAAACTGTTTTATAGTAACTGTTGTCAGTGTGCTGTGCTGCCACAGTGTGCACCAAAACCCCGGTCGTGCGCTTATGTGAAAGGCAGGAAAACTCGCAGTTCACGCTTGGTTTGCCTTTTCTGTGCTTCCTGCATCGTTTTGCATTTGTCACTGTGAACATTAGGAACAAAAGGTCTTTCTGCAGGCACCCAGGGCTCCTTAGTGTCTCTCACCCCACCTTGCTCTCTGCCTTTCCAGCAGGCTACAGCCAGCAGCAGCCCCCGTCGCAGCAAGCCCAGCAGTTCCCGGCCTACAGCCAGGCAGCTGCCCCTGCCCCGGCCGCCGCCTTCCCGGGGCAGGCGCAGCAGCTGCCGGCGCAGCAGCCGCCGCAGTACCCGGCGGGCAGCTTCCCCCCGCAGCCCTACACCACGCAGGCCTCCCAGCCCGCGGCCTACAGCGGTTCCCAGGCGGCCCCGGGCACCTTCCAGCCGCGGCCCGGCTTCACCCCTCCGCCCGGCAGCACCATGACCCCCCCGCCCAGCGGGCCCAACCCTTACGCCCGCAGCCGTCCCCCTTTCGGGCCGCAGGGTTACACCCAGCCCGGGCCCGGCTACCGCTAAGGAGGTGCCCCGAAGACAGCTACTGACACGTGCGATTCCATCCCGACAAACTCCAGAATTTTTAATTGAGATTCCAAAATCGTAATGAGGCAAAACTATAGCTGTTAATTAAATTCTGCTGGGGGGAGGGAAATTACCAAATCTTTCCTGCTTTAAATTGTATTCGCTTCCTAGTTTAATTTGGGGCTGGGTGGTTTTTGGAAAACACTACTTAAATGTCTGTAAAGTGATTGACATTCTAGCTTGCCTTGACTGAAGGATATGAAGATACTAGTTGGAAGTTTAGCCCACTTATCAGGCTTTTTTTTACTAATACCATGATGTACTAAATTAGATTCATTCTGGAGGTCAAACTAGATATGATGTATTATAAATTGTAATGTTGACATGGAAAAACTAATAAAAACCCTGAATCTATTCAATGCCTGATCTTGATTTTAGAAGTTAAGTAATACTGAACAAGACAACTGTGCTAAGACCAGTGTACATGCTGGGTGCAAAGACTTTGTGGTGAAGAGCAGCAGTGCTGGGGTCTGTAGGGGGTGAGGCAGATTTCTGGGTGTGTAAATGGAGAGGTGCTGGGACTGCAGATGGCTTTCACAGAGGTTTCACAGCAGCGAGTGGTTTTGTGCTGTCTGCTGTCATTAATTATCAAGTGACTCTTTTACCAAATGGTTAGAAACCAATCCCTAAGATTTTAAAGCCTCTTATCAATTTTGCTTTAACAAGTTGTGGGAGAGAATTAATTTATTACTTGAAAATTTAAACCAACTGGGTAACTTTAAAAAGGGCTCTTAAAAAAACCCCAACTTTCCACAGGTTCTTTGCTGCCCAGAAGAACTTGGGAGTGCAGTCCTAGTAACTCAATTTTGAGCCAAGAAAAAGCAGAGCAAGAGCTGTAATGAAGTCAATAGACCACATTACAGCAGAGGGCAAAACATTCTCCCAGTTAATATTTTCCATTTTGCAGATTCTAGGAATATGTAAAACTAAGCGGGGAATAAAAAAAAATGAGCTGGAGCAAGCTGCTTGAGCTCTCCTAAAGACAAATTAGGAAGTTGAGTGAAAATATTCCTACCTTCAGCATCCTTAAATAGTGCTGGGCCCACAGCTATACTCAGTAAGCTGTGGCTGTACCTCCTCCCATTTCTGCTCTTGGACCTAACACATCCCATGTTCATCAGACCATTTAACAGGGGCTTGGTTCCAGCAAGCAGTTTGTTCTGAATAACAACATTTACTGCAGCATTTAAGCCTTGTTTCCATGTAAAACACTTGAAAAAAACCACTTGATTAAAAAATATTTTATTAGGAGTACAGTGTACCTGCAATGTACTTTATAAGGTATTTTCTATAAATGACTACTATGTAGATCTGGTAGTTCCTGTTCATATTTCTTCAATACATTAGTAAGGTAATGAATAACACCTTTAAAAAAACCTACATCTCTTTATTTAGTTAATAAATGTTCAAGCAGTACAACAAGTAGCTTTGGGAGAGGTTTTAATCAAAATAACTATAAAGCAGTTTTAAAGTTCAGTTATCAGTATTTCCCCTTTGTCCCCAATGAAAACTGTTTTAAACCAGAATTTTTCTTTTTAAATAAAATAAACCTGATCATGCTGTTATAACTAGTTTATTCTTTTTCCTCTTCCATTTGTCTTTCCAAGTCCCCTTGCACGGTACATACATTTGGCTTTTGAACCAGTAAGTGTCAGGCTCAAAACTACATTTTCCTGAAAAACCCCAGCTGTGGAGGCCAGCTTTGTTTTTTCATTCCATGTACATATGTACCTGTCCACTTCAATTAGAGAACACCAACCCTCCCTGCCAGCCACTGCCAGGTTCTGACTCCATAGTGACAGGCTGAACATGGCTTTGGCTGGGGCTGAAACATTTGAAAACAAACATGGAAGAAAACTCCACTGAACTTGATCATTTAAAGCTGCACATACAGCAACCTACCTCAGCATTTTGGCAGGAGCATAAACTGTTTGTACGTGTAAGGAGAAAGTGCTTCAAGTTTACTGGCTGCAGGATATTAAAAATTATAGGATCTTTTCTATAATTTATGACTGAGAGATGTTACAGATGGATTAGGATGGGTAGCTTATGGCACTTGCATTACAGAACCAGTGAATATTTAACACACATTGCATTCCATGACCATCTCTGGCATATTTGTGCCTTAAACATTTATTACAACATCGTGATAAATAATATACACACTGTATCTTTTAAAATACCATATAAACCATACCTCAAGAATAGGGAGCCAGCTTCCCTATGCATTATCCTACAACATGTCCCTAGCCTGTGTTATTTTAAAAACAAATTTTTAACACTGGATAACTACAGTAAGCAGCCTACACTATTACACAATTAATGCAGTATTGGCATTAGACTGGTGTAAGCCTCGCACGTCGGCCAACACCGCAGTGCCGGGCACACCGTAAGTGTTGCCTTCCTGCAGCCTGCGCTGGGCAGCTGGGCCTCTGCACCCTCTTCCTGTGGCATCTACCACTTGCCAGGTATCGATGTGCCACACTCGTACCAGCGCACGTAGTTAATCTGAGTCTCCCCGCCTATTTTCCCAAATTTGACAGGTTCCTGACGAACTGCCCTGAAAAACCCTGGAACAGAGAAGAGAGTTTTGTTTGCACGAAGCTCTCAGGACTACCATGCTTTGGTTCCTTGAGAAGTCTGTAACTAACAATTCAGTGAGTGGCTGAAATGGTCACCAAGCTGTTAACCCACCTGCCAGAAGCAGAGCTGTTTGCTGCCCCTACGTCCACTAGCACTCTGCAATTTGCCCACCCAACTCAAAGCAAAAGTACTTGGGATGGCAGTACAGAGGTGAAGCGTGCCTCCCCTGGAGATGCCAGCACCCTGCCGTGGGTGGGGCTGGCTGGGCACAGCCTGTGCCCCCTCTGTCCCCCCTCTGGCTGTGCTGGGCTCTCGGAACAGGAGGGTGCTCTGCGTTGCAAAGTGACAGTGGCAAATAGTCCCCACTGTGCAGCCTTGACACTGCAGTGAACTTCAATAAAACCCAGCCACTGGGAAAAGTTCACAGCATCCCCCCATCCAAGTCATCCTCCTGCTTTTACTCTGTTGCTTTTGACAACACACTTGCTTCCCATTCAAACAATTAACATTAGGTAAAAAATTAAAGTGGGGAATTGGGGCTCCATCCAACCTGACCATAAGGAATATATGTGTGGCTGGAGCCACACACACAAAAAAAATACTGTTCTGCAGCTGAAAGACAGCATCAGCCATGATTGTCTCACAGCACTTCAGGTCAAATATACACACTGTATCTTTTAAAATACCATGCCTCAGGAATAGGGAGCCAGCTTCCCTATGCATTATCCTACAACATGTCCCGAGCCTGTGGTTTTTTTCACTCTGATTCTCTCACAGCACTTCATGTCAAATACGTGAAGTTAATTCAGAAATCAATCTGCTGCAACTAGAACAATTGGTCTCTTGGTCTGTTCAGTTCATTTGCTAGAAATACAAGCTACTGAAAAGGTGAAGTCTTTTGTTTGCTTGTTTTGTTGTTTATTTTGGCCTAAAAATGATCGTAGCTTATGAATTCACTCAAATCCAGTTGCCGAAATCAAATTGGTTATAAGTGTCTTTTAAACTGAGGTAGCAAGGTTGTTAGGTAAAAGTTTTTTTAAATATTAAAATATTTTTAAAAGTGTGAATCTGGTACAACTGAGAAGTTTGCTGTCCTGGCAATGGAAATTGGATTCTGACCATCTCTTATACAAAATATCTTTTCAGATGGGCAGCACTGACTGGGAAGGGAAAAGCAAAAACCTCTTTAGAAGAAACCCATAAAACACATAAACAAACACCCTTCAGACCATTCAATTACTTTGTTTCTTGGAAAAACTTGTGAAAGACTTAGGAGCTTCACATTCATCTCCCACAACTACCTCAATGCGTATCTGGACTCATGTGGGGTGTTTTGTAAATTAAGCAGAGGAAGGTTTGGTAAACACGCTGATATTGTACTGAAAACTGTTTTGCTGTTTTCCTCAGTAAAATGTTCCATGACATGCTCAGCACTTGTGCACGTACCAGTACAGCCTGAATTCTTACCCCACAAGGAACAGAACACCACACCCTGGCACTGCTGCCAACAGCAAGGCAGGAGTTCAGCTGACAGAAATACAAATTTCTTATACCTCAGCCTCAGCAATGGAAGAAAAATAGCCAGGCAGGTCATGGCTGTGTTTAGCACATCCAGTCCCATGTCCACTTAGACCAGACTGGAATTTTGGGCACCCTTTTGCAGTCAGTACACACAGAATTACTGCAGCATGAATTATATTTTCCGGCCATAAATTTTCAGTTTCTCATTAGTACCAAACAAGGTATTTAATACCCAACTGATTATGTACTGTGCTTTAAATCAACCTTGCTAGTTTGAACACACCACTTAATGCCTCTCTGCAAACTCACATTTGTGGTTGGGTTTAAATATGTAATACCAACTGTGAATAATTTGTTGGGCTGTTTTAAACAGGAGAGAGGCTGTTCGCTACCTAACAGAACCCAACTCATAACTGTCTTAATAAGTCATCATTCACTGTCAAAGAACTCCTTGACCCTCTTCTGCCTGCAAAGCTGGCAGCTCCTTTCATCGCCCACCCCAGCAGTGGGCATTCAATCCACTGGTAGGAAATAGAAACAAACAAAGGAGTTGCCCAGGTTTGCTACTGATAAGGTGTTGGGAATTACCATCTTTTACTGGCAGATCTTCTTGCTGTCCTGTCCTTCCATCTAAGAATGAGTCTACAAATTGGCAGTGATCTTCTCCATGGCCCCTCTGGTCTCCTATGTTATAAAATTTTCCTGAAAGCAAAGAAGCAGCAGAGTTAGTGAAGGCTATTTCCAAAAACCACCGGAGGCAAGGGCTGTGCTCTTTCCTCTGTGGGGAAGCTAAGGTGAATGCTATGATTGTTTTCCTCTCAGGACCTGTAGGTGTAATTTGAACATGACATGCAGGCTCCAAGTGCTCAAGGCTAAGGCCCCACTCCTGGCCAAAATCTATGCCTGGATATAATTTTTCCCTCTCCTTACATTTCATACAGTAAGAGAAATTCTGTTACTACCAAGAACGTCATCAAAAAGCAAGTTTTGGTAGTGATTTGAATGGAAGGCAGGTCTGGTTCCCTGTCAGGAAGCCCCCAGTACCTTCAGAGATGTTTTTACAGACCACCTCCTAACATAGCCAAGGCCTGTTTTATAAATCATCATATTTTTACAACATGTATGTGCAAGTGATAGCCCTTAACATATAGATGACCTCGGATACTAAGTACTTATCCAGAGCATGGAGTGTGCCCATGTGTTTGCTTGCAGGATTGCTTAACAGGACACTTGACTGTAACTGAGTAGAAATCAAGGTCTCAAGTGTCCCATGTAGCATGTGCTGATGTTACAGACTGTGCTTATCCTGTTAACAGACACAGTGAAGGAGCTTAAAAAACCAGATTTTTTTACTTGCTGATTTGATTTGCAAGACATTAGTAAAATTCAATTCAGAAGATGAGGAGAGCATGCTATGTTCTCTTCCCAAACCTGGGATGGAAACCTTTGTAGATAAACTTAGCATTCTTTCTAATCTCCTTTCACAGCACGTAGTTCTCAATATGTTCAACCTTTGGTTGAGATGTTGAAAGGAAAGGCGAGAGTATTTAGAGAAATGCTCAGGACGGAGGTATAAGCTAGGCAGAAAGTCCAGTTACTCATTAGATACTGGGTGTCCCGGAGCCTTGAATCCATGCCAGTCTGGCCATTTGAGAGGTGGTGGGGTGGGTTATACTGCTCCCAAAGAACAATTAATAAAAAAAACAGCCTACCAATAAACTCCACGTTTTTGTGATCTGAGCAGTACTTTGCCAAAATTTCTCACCTCCTGTTGATGGCCTTTGTGCATGTGGTTCTTCTCTAGCTTTACAAAATTATTTATTGCTATCTAACTTTGGCTGCAAACATGTTTTTTTCCATAGGAGAACTGGTCAGAGGGAGTTCCTCTCAGCAAATTTTTGCTCTGAAATTAAGAACATTCAGGCTGCCCAAAAAAACCTTTTTTTTTTTTTTTTTTCCACAGCTGTTGAAGGTCACACATAGAATTTATTTTTTTCCTTCCCTCAATAAATACTTATTTTTAGGTGGCCTGCTTTTCTGGAATGCCTACAGTGACTGCTCTGGAGGACTGTTAAATGAGGTCAGCAGTAGATGCTGGTTTATGGAACAGTCCTGGCATGTGTAACGGAGATCAGTTTTTCTCCATAAGAGAGAGAATAAGCCAGATATTTTAATGGCTAACACCAGAACAGTAACTTGCAGATCCACACATATTCTTCTGGCCCACAGCTTAACCTATGCATAACTCAAATAATTGGTCTTCATAATTTAGCAGCATTCTCAGTGAATATTTTACTTACTTGGGCATTCTTACTGCCCAATTATTTCTATAATAAAAGAACACACTTAAAACCATTCAGCTAACTGATTTTCTGCTTTGAGGATAGCAATTCTAGCACAAAGTTAATTTTTTTCCCCAGTGTTTCCTTGTGGGTGGCCTTACAATCTTACATACCAACTTTGTTTTATACATTATAAATTCCACAGCATTAGAAGAATAAATTCATGCTGAAAAACAGCATGCAAAGGTACAGTTGCTGCCTGCCTTATACAATGGCATTTGGACAGAGCACCCAAGTTTCCAGGCAATTGCACTGCTTCAGCAGCAAAGCTTTGGAAGATTTTTCAGTGTCCAGTGGAGTTCAGAGCTCAGTGCAGCCCTGCACAGCCGGCACACGCGCTCCAGCTGGCTGGTGCTTGCAGGGACACTTCCGCTGGCCTCGGGGGCACGGCGAGGCGAGGTGACCGTGAGACACATCAGAACAGAGCTTGGCTTCAGACGGGCAAACTTCTCACTCACACACAGAGGCCTCACTTAGCAAACGGGGCAAAAGCAGCTTTCCTTCTACATAAATATTTCACTTCTTCTAAATATTGTGGCAACTGGTCAGCGCTGGTTGTAACAATTCAAGTGCAAGAAGCAGGCTTAGCAAGTATAATGAATACAGTGTGTCTACCTCATTTTTTTCCAGCGAGGTTAAACCACCACCCTTCCAGCAAGAACAAAAACAATCTAATGAAAATAGGAAAATGGGCTCCTGATATTAAACTTTTCAGATTGGAGTTGCTTTCACTGCAGTGTTAATTCACTTGATTTAGGGCTGAAGTCTAGTCCTGCTAGATTAGCACTGCTATTTCCTCTGCTGGCTGGTTTTGGGACACATCATGTCTCATTGCCAGTGCTTGTCATTTGATCACAGCTGGTTAGTACAGCAACAGTTGAATGAATGATACATCTGTTCAAAACATTCTCCTTTATTCACATAATATCTAAGATATTTTTTACATACAGAATATTGTACTTGACTATTAATGACAAGGCTTTCCTTCCTATTCTGCTCATCAGAGAACAGTGCCGGATGCAAGGCAGGGAAGCTTAAAATTATGGCAACGTGGGCTGCCCTACAGTCCCTTGCTCTTTTCCTTCCATATTCTTTCCATGAAGCCCAGAGCCCTGCTCCTGTGAGGTGCCCAGCTTAGAGATGGGGCAACTTCAGGTCATGAAAGTGGATTCTTCCAGACACAGTCTCGCCCTAGCTAATTCAATGCAATGTGTTGAACAAACTTGCCAAACTTGCACTCAAAAGGCATTTCCCACACATCTTTGTGCTCAGATGCCATGCTATTGTCACAGAGCTGTCTGATAAAAGGCTTCACACAGAAGAGAGCCAGCAGCTTGGGGTGCATTATAAGAAGTTAACATATTTCTTAGTGTAGCAGATACAGCTTGGACAAGCTGCATGAGACACAAAGATCTCCTATCAACTAACTGAAAAACACTTCTCACAGGCTGATTCCTCAGCATGTCTCACCTCATTCAGGTCTTAAACACATCACACTCAGCTGGCCTTAAAAGATGAAAAAAGCCTTGAGAATGTAAGGCCAAGAAGTTTCCCTTAGTAATAAAATATAACATGAGGAATACAAAAAGGTGGAGAAAAAAGATCATAAGCAAAAATGGAGAATGTGAAAACAAAACAAAAATTTCAAAGCAGGTGAGTAAAACCTATTGACTAAATTCATGTCTTTATAAGCCTCCCAGTAAAGAAGTAAGCAGATGTTTACTGAAAGGAGTGGGAATGACAGGTGTAATCCTGGTATAAAATGAGGTCCTGATCCTCTAATTAATAATTCTAATTAATAATTATTCTCTAATTAATAATTAAACACCAGTTTGACTGTTTTACAATATATGCTATTCACTCTGATCTTTGTTTTCTGTATGATCCCCAGTATATGAACAGATACTTAAAATCAGATGATCACCACAGAGAGGTACCTCTGGAGTCTGAAAACTCAGTATCAAACATATTAATGGTTAATGAGCACAAGCAGATTACTGATAATGACTAATCTGTGGACTAAATTAAACAAATCTGATCACACTTCAGCAGAGCTCATCTTGTTAAACCTCTTATTTCGGAATAATATCTTTCAGGAATGTATAATATGGACAGCACTGATTTGAATGTTTCTTACCTGTAAGTGAATCACTGAGGTATATCTTGTATCTCAAAGAATTGCACAGCTGCACACCTACAAACTTCTTATACCAAGTCCTCTTTACATATTGTTTGCCTTTGCATTCTGAGTATGTGTCTGAATTGAATGGGATTTCAGTCCAGATAGCATCTTTCCCCACTGCAGGAGAGGAAAAAAGAGGCTGAAGTATGGTGCTGCATACAAAATTACACACAACAAATGGGTTTGAATAACTAGAATTAGAAACCTTGATGAAGCAGAATGTACCATGACACCTGCATTTTGAACATGAGAAATATTTCAGGGAAGCACCAAAATACGCAGATACAATTGGTGCTGTGAACTCCTGCTGTCCTCTGGTGCAGGTTTGGAACAGGTTCATTCTAGGACCTTGTTAGGGGGCAATGTTTGTATTGGAAATACTCTCATTTACGAAGTGTGTTATACAGTGACCATTCTTCAGTGTGTTCAAGCCAAGGCAATCAACTTGCAGCAAACTGTGATCTAACAAAAACACATATAAAAATGAAGTGCCATTAATTATGTGGAGAAAAATGGTGCCAAGGTTTTTGCCAAAGTGAAAGTGATGACTATTACAAATACAAAAAGCAGCCCAATTTGCTCGAATGATCTCAGCTCTTCTTCAAAAGCTCAGTCCACCTTCCATCAAGGACAGGAAGAGTCTTGTAAGTGGCCTAAAGCAGAGCTAGATCAAACCTTCTGAAGGAGAACATTTTCCTAAAGCACAAAGACAGATAAATAGAATCCTCCAAGTTGCGCTCTGTTAACTCACTTAAAAAGTGTGGAGTAGCTTATTCATTTTGCAGAGCTTTCTTTGCTTTAATGACAAGGTTGAGAAAATATGAGGCTGTCCTTGGCTCATTTGTGTACATTGGTTTGAAGCCATCCCAGCTGCCATGGGAGCTCCACATCACATTGATTGCCTGAAGCTCAGGTAAACAAACAGCCTCGCATGAATTGCTTAGCAGGGGCATGGGTGGAAGGAGTGAAATTGTGTGTGACTGCTGTTTGATTCTGTAACTCAGCCAACTGGTGCAGCAGAGCTACCCTCCTTGTAAAATTCTGCTATCTCATTTCTGAAAAAACCGCTGATGAGATTTATATATAAAACACTTACTTGAAATTGGCTCACTCACTCTTGGGTCCGCTGGGGGAAGAAAACAAACATTCAATCAGACACTGTAAAATGAATGTTTCCAATAATTCTATGGAAAAGCATTGGTAAGTGATTTTTTACAGCTGACGTAAGCTGTAATTTGTGAAACAGAAAGAGTTTTGGAAGCAAAGTTAACTTTTGTATTAAATTAAATTAGAAGAAATATATTTCTTGTGTGAAACTCCAGTATCAATGAGCTTTTAATAATTTTACTTATGGGACAACACAGCCAAGCAGAGCTCTAGTAAAAACAAGAGTTTAAACCTGTAAACAGCAGAACCCAATTGTACTGTGTTTTATTAAAATTTCAATTTCAAAACCTAAATAATAAAAAGGGCACATCTGTAATACTTGCCACAAAAATCTTGGCTTTGAAAGCCCAAATGTGAGAAATGGATGTGTGCAATTAAGAAAAAACAAAACTGCATGCTTAATTTGTCCAAACTAAATAGGAGACAGAACACAAGCCTTGTCATTCATGAAAATTGCACTTGGCACAAACTTTTTTTTCTTTTAACAATCTAGAATTACAAAGAGTGTATTCAGAGGTTTTAAATATGTGTGGCATAGTCTGCACTCCTCCCTGAGTAATCCTTTGCTCAGCCAAAACTCTCATCCATCAGTGACAGCACTAGTTGAGCACTATTAAATTATTAGACCTGGCTCAAAACACAGATTGAGAAAGTCCTTTTAAAAAGGCTAAATCAATTTTGTGTTTTATGTGGTCTTTCAGTACTACCAAGCAATAAACACTTCTGCACAAAAGATGGTATCTTGCTTGCCTAAAGTCAACAAGTCAGCAAGAATAGGCAAAGCAAAAGCTCTCTGATTCTCACCTCTGAGTCAGAGAGTACTTGACTTGGGAACCAACCAGTGGCCAAAACAGGCTTGCACACACCTCTTTAGGAGTTTCACTGGAGAGTAAACACCATGGAAGGGGACCTACTGGGACACTGACTTTTCACAACAGCTCTTTCTCAATCTTTATTTCAGCCAAACAACATCACTGTTTACAGCAGCCTTATTGAACAGGTAGCAAAAACACCTATGAACACACCAGCCCAAAAATATCCCTAATGTTCCCCATCCAGAAGCTGTTAATGAGTTGGATAGATGCAAAAAGGTCAGGAATATAAATCTTAAATTACTGAGCCCTCTCTAAGGATGAAGTAATTTTCTTTGCAATGAATACCAGACAATGTTCCTCTGGTTTTTTTCTCTTGCAGTCTGTCCATCTTATATCCTCAGACAATACAGTTCTGATCCCAGGCTGACTTTGCAGGCATGGTAGTAAAAAGCCAATCAGGAGACATTAAAGAGCAAGACTGACTGCACAAAATGAAGTGAGAGAGCCCTTCATGTGTCCCACAGACATGGGTGCTAAAGGCCCTGTAAATGATGGTCTGATCTTTGGAAGTTCTCACCTGATTCAGTACTGAATGTCACAACATTGCTACTTGGACCTTCACCAAGGGGGTTCCTGGGTTTCACATGGAATTCATAACTGGGGAATAAAAGAGAAGAGATGAAAATTTTGCAAACTAAGCATTCTTGAATGGTCTGGAGCAAGCAAGAAACACACACATTGGGACTACTCCCCTTCTGGAGAACAAAAAAGCCTAATTTCTTGCCACAAAACCACTGAGACGTTTTTTGTCCTAACTGTGTAAGATCTGAACTGAACACAAAATTAACCAGTCCTTTTGATAATTTTTTGCACACATACTATTAATATTTTATTTAATTCAGCACTGACTTGTCTGTCTCTTCTCACACAGCAGCTTCATTCTGGCAAAGGGAGCAAGTTCAGATGAGGTCTGAGGCAACCTGATAAGCAGAGACTGAGTAAAGGACATTGCTATTTATTTGTACTTTCTGCTTTTTTAGGAACACAAACCTCCAATTCAATGCCTGTCAGGCCCACCCACAGTGACAGACAGGACCAGTAGCAAAACACAGGGCAAGTCTTCCAGGACAGGGGCTCATCCAAGGCAAAGACCCAATTGCTTGAATGTATGTTAATAATAAGTATATGAAGCAATGACAAGACACTGTGCAGTCTCTTTTGCATGTGTTTTTACTGATGTGGCACAATGCTGGCCTGTGCTGTAGTTGTCTCGTGATCCCTTTTCATCACTGTGTTGGGAATCAAATACAGTGCTGTGAAAACAACACGACTGAAGAAAAAAATCCAAACCAGCCTCCTCTTCTTAAGCCTCCCCCACCTCTCAGTGCTTGTTTGCCAGTGGTAGTGCCATGTACAGAGGGACATCTCCCAAGCTCTCAGCACTCGTATGGTGAATCTCTCATAACAGAGAGGGTCTCTTCATCAGTGACAGGGAGCCATAGGGCATGAGTCAAATGGACTGTAGGCCTGGAAAACAGGCCCCATATTGGAGGCACTTTTGCTGTAAACACATAAAAAAATGTGAGTCCCAGAAGTGGGCAACTAAACTTTCAGCTCTTGACTCGAGAAGGATCATTTACCCATGACGATTTTGGTAGCTTGTGACTGTAACGTAGCATTGTAATGTATTGCTGGAATAATTTCCAAACAGCAGTTTTCTAAAGAAAGAAAACCCCCATATCATGCTCTGCACAGTTGGAAATTTGTAAACTCCATTTGCAATTCCCCAGAAGAATAATTCAATCCAAACTTTGGATTACCTTTCATTCTTCCTTGGCTCCTGCAAAACCTGAGCTAATTAACCTCAGTGGAGTATTCATGCAGTGCCCAGCAACTGTTTTCCATCCGCCGTACTTCTAAGACAATATTTAACTTTAAAATTGCTTACTTAAGCATTTGCCTTTATTTCTAGGGTTTTCTTTTCTTTTTGAGGGAAATACTTATATAGACTGGTATGCTGAACAGATGCATTGTGGAAATTCATGGATATTACTAAGAGAAACATGGGCTTGTTTTGAGCTGAAAAAGTCTATTTGGAGAAATCTTGACATTTATTTAAATATGCTGAAAAAGAATTTGGAACTACCCATATTACCCCATGGTAGGAGGGAGACATTAACTAAATAATCAGTTTAAGAAATTTATAAATCTTCATTCCCAACTTCAAATTGCTTAAACAAAGACATGCTTTTAAAAATATGACCTGAGCAGTTAGTATTCACATTGGCCACGTGGTACAGTAACTTTTTTGGTCAAGAAGTATTCTTATCTGGTAGGAAATGTCATAATATAGAGAACTGTAGCAAAGGAGTCAGAGATTTTTTCTGAAGAACCACTGAAGCATAAACAAAGATTTCCTAATATGTTGGGGGTCTTAAAGTAATACCTAGATGATACATTTTTAAAAATGTAGATATTAATCCACACCTAGACATAAAAGACTGCAAAGAAGTTTTCCTGCTTCCTTCACAGGAGGAACACCTGATCTAAAGCTATTATTGTAATAATGATCATTAAGATGGAATGTTCTATTGCTTTATGGGCAGTTTATGGTTTGATCTCATGGGTGATAATCTGGTTGTGTCCCTTTGTATGTGTTTTGCTGATTTTTGAGCAAATATATTGCTCTCAATAGTTGATATGCTCTACTTTGGGATGCATTAGGCAACATTCTTCATAGGAATCAGTCCTGTTCCCAAAAATCTTTAGTCTATCAACTTGGACTCATCAATTCCCTAATTCCAAAGAGACAAAAACAAGAACTGAAGGCTATTTTCCAAGCACTGTTTTTCAAATTGTGGTTTAGAGATCACTAGGTTCTCTGCAAAAGACCAAACCACAGCTTGGGAAATTAGGGCAAAATTTAAATAAAGAACTAAAATCTACAGATAGAGACTTCAGCTTACGTAAACACATAAAGAAAATTGGAGAAAAGAAAAATAATAAGGAAATGTCCAAAGTTTAGCTCAGTCAATTAGGGAAGCCTCTTATTAATAATGTTAAAAAGAAATTTTAGAAACTAAAATACATGCAGTTCTACAGTTCTGTGGTATGTGTTTTTACAAGCATCACAGGTTCCTTTCCTCTGCCAATTTCAATCTTAAAACAATACCAGTGGCTTCCACAGTACAAAAAGAACAAACAACCACTTTTGGAGATGAAGAGAATTAGCTAGTTGACAGAACATTGAAAAGGAGAGGAAGGAGATGTCGGACAGAGATCACAATATGACATGGTTTACAGTATTTTTAAAGATATACTGTGGCTGTTTTTATAGAAGACAATCTAAAATCTTCCCTTTTTTGTGTAAGGTGAAAGATCTGAAAAATAAAATTAAAATTGTAGAAAAGTGTACCATCTGCTCTGTTATGCACTCCTACAGAAACCACAAAGAAGGGGGAAAATGCTCAGAGTTTCAAGAAGAATGTACATCAAAATTAATAGAATCCATGTCTGCTGCTTAGTTAGACTTACCTAACGAGAAACTAGAGTCTACATTTCATCTGTATATCTGCCTGCCTAATATACCAAAAACTCTGCTGTCCTATGTAAGCAGCAATCTAATGCCTCACACCTTTAGCATCTATAAGATTGATATCCTACAAACTTTTGGAGACCAGGCTTTCCAGATCCTCCCAAACTGTGTAAGACAGTAAAAGTCCTTGTGCAGATCGAATGGACTTGACTTACAGTAATTACTACTTGGAGCGTATTTTTCCACCACAGGAAATTGCTATACCACATGGAACTCTGGCAAATGCAGCATTTTTCAAATCATGCAAAAGGAGAAGATTGCAGAACTGAAAATAGGTGAAAAGAGATTTTTCACCATAATAGAACTGGAGCAGCTGAGTACAGACCTGGGACTTTAGGTCTATTTCTGGGGAGATGCTGGTGTTGGATGGCAGTTGTGCAGGGCTCTGTGCACAGAGCTCCTCTGTGTCTGCAGAGTGTGCTTGGATGGCAGTGTCACCAGGAAAGAGAGGAAGAAAGAGAAAGAGAGAGAGAGAGAGAGAGAGAAAGAAAGAGAGAACACACTGCTATGCTTGTTTGAGGAATCTTTCTCCTAACAAATGTGGAAGAAGGGCTAAGAGAAATGGGAAATGCTTATCCATGAACCCTGATATCAACAGCAATATAGTACAATACCTGTTAGTTTTTTAATAAAACAAATAGAAACCTGCAGCATTTTTCTGCCACTTTCTGAATTTTGCTGCATTGAAGCTTTCTTTACAGTTTTTATCTCTTGACCCTTGCTGTTAACAAAAGCTAAACTCTCTTCATTGATAGAGGTTTTCTTGGGTTTTTCCTTGTATATGATTAGAACGTTTGGGTGCTAACTACAATAAAAACCAATATTAGATAAAGGTGATAACAGCCTTAGGACACAATCAAACCCAAAAATCCAAAAGAAACCACTCAAAACATTTTTAAAAAGGAGAAAAGTATATTTGAAATCACCAAAATAATTAATGGAGAAGCAGATCAGTACCTAATGGGAAGCTATACAAAACTGTGGAATGCAAGCTTCACAGGCTTTTTGTTTCTTATTCATACTCTTTTTCTACAGTAGGCTGGTGGGACACATCCACCAATGGCTACTCAAACTTCCCCAGAGCTATTTGTGACAAATCTTAATATCTTTACTACCTTCCTATTACTGCCATCACAAACATGAATGAGAACAGTTTTCAACAGTCTTCTGGCTCTTTTTTGAAGTCTTGTATAGAAATTTGGGCTGTAGAACTTTCTGGACACTATGGTCTGTGCTATGGGCTACACTGCCCTTAAACAAACCACCAGAATGAAATAGAAAATGTACACTGACTGAAAAAAAAGGGTTTCAAGATAGGGCAGGGATACAGAAATAAGAACTACATATTTTGGCAGAGAAACCAGCAGAAATAGCAAAAAAAATCTCATTGGAAAAAAAAAAGACCCAAACAACATCTGCATTTAATATATTAGGCTAGGAAAGTCCATGAAAAAACTACAGATCAGTGAAACCAATTTTTTTTCCAAGGAGAATATGCAGAGGAACACCATTATTACTACAGAATAGATGGAATTAAGACAACAAAAACCACAGTAAGCCCATTTCTCTCTCAGGCCTCTCAATGTTTATTGCATACAAGCAGCTCAAGATGGAAAATACTGAAAATTGTGGATAGTAACCTTATCTTGCTTCACATATGGAAGATGTTGCTTGACTATTAACATAAGAGAAATTACTGCATTGCTTTCTTATGAAATTTTAATGTAAAACAAGGAAAGAGCAGAGTCCTGGGTATGCTAGTGCTACTACCACTGGGAGTTCCAATGTGAGCAGCCTTTTAAGGAAACTCAGAAACAGGAGACCTGTATGACAACTTAGGTGGAATATTGCAGGTCTCATTCCTCAAATGGCTGCTTGGAAGTTAGACTGTAACTACTTTAACCAAAATGATCAGTCTTGCAGTTTGACTCTTTTCCAAGTGGAGTAAACAGTGCATTTCTCATTATAAGAATCACAGAATTTCCATGTGGAGGATGAAAAATTGTTAGTTCATACTAGTGCATTTGTTTTGCTCTCTTTTTTTTTTTTTTTGCTAAGATAGAAATGACATTTGCATTAACACACTAAGCCACCTTAGCCATTAGTATTAAAGAAACTAGAGGAAAATGAGATTTACAAGACCAGAAGCTGCCCCTAAGGTCCAATCTTACAATAATATGTGTTGTAAGACACCTGTGAAGGTGACCTGGTCCAGGCCCCTTTTCAGCTGCTTTGAGCTCAGGGTTCATCAAGTACAGTAGTGGCAGACACTCACTGTTTGAACAACAGAGTAAAGACTGAGCAGCTCACTGCTGTGTTCAGACCAATCAGGAGAAAGAAGAATAAATATTTTCATTAAAAGAATAAAGATAACAAAGACTGTAGAAATTTTGATGTGTGCTTCTGTGGGATAATGAACAGGGTGCTGAATGAAATGTGACCTGAACCTACTCTAAAGTCCTTGGAAATAATATAAAGGGTAACAAAAGCTAACTACAATACAAATTCATAATCAACACTGTGTATATGTGAATATTAGATCATAGAAGCACATCTATAAGAGAAATGTTTAAGCAGAAGACATTAATAAAATAAAAGGAAGTTTTCTTCAGGCACCAGTTATATCCAATTAACTATCTATGTAAGGAAGATGTATATTTTTACCTAGCTCACATAGCACAACAACACTACATGCTTTGAGATATTTCAGGTAAAGGTTACAGGAGTAAATCTCCTGTAACAGAATTCTAGACTGAAGCCAATCAATAGCTTACTTACAGCAAGAGTACCAATTTCAAGAACTCTGACCAACCAAATAATGAATATCAAGATTTTAACTTTCTGGGTTATTTAAACTATCAGAAATCTTCTAAAATTTGAAATCCTGCAATCACCACATTTGAGAACTCTCTAGGGGGAAAAGAGGATGAAATGTTTGTCCTACAAGGAAAAATCCTTTAAATTAATGTGTGGTTGTCAGCTGTGAGGCATGCCTTACTGTGGGAAAATGTCATGGATATGATATGTCTTTCCTTGGGCAAAAAACATATGGATGTCAGCATTCCAATAAAATCACACTGTACAGGCACCTCTAAAACATTTTTTTTTTAAAGAAAAAAACCCCAAACAACCTGTTGCATTAGAAAGCAGCTGACTGTTCCCCATATTTATTTAAAGGGTCTACGTCTTCACAATCAGAAGTTTTTCAAATCTCTATTTTACTTTCATCTCAGAGCATCAGACTTGCCATCAAGTCACCAGGAACACATAAAGCTGACATATATAAGACAGAAAGGCAACAAACTTCCATAATATATTTGACAACAAATCAACAACTTGATTTGTTTAAAATTAACCTTCACAAGTTGTTGTATATACCTATGAAAGTCCATTTTCATTTCCATCTCCATATTATCATGGCATGAGTCTGCTAAAACCAAGTACTTGATAACTGTACTCAAAGTCAAAACTCTTTTTTCAGCAGTGCATTTTTTTCTGGATCTAGTCACTTTTCAGACAGCTAAATGGACACACAGAATACTACACCATAATCCTCATCCCATTTAACTTCTGTGTTTGTACTTACTGACAGCTGCAGTCTCACATGCAATTTTTGATGAGTGGCTGTAAAAGTCTCTTTGTTGCCTCCCTAACACTGTCCAAATTCCTGAAATATTTCTAGTCTGGCCATTAGCTCTTAATCTTTAAAAGCTACCTTGTGTAAAGGCCAGCTGAAAGGGAGAAGGGTGTCTGCCTTGCTGCAGAGCTTTCCAGAGGTGCAGCAGTATCACCTATTTGAAGAATGTAAAAGAGTGAAGCAAGTAAAAAGCATGATCTGGCTTTCCCTGCTGCTTGTCCTCCCCCTTCACACCAAAAAGTTGTTTGTCTTGCCCTCCTGTTGGTTGTGGGCAATTAACTCTTTAGCTTCTGGGCCAGGTGCTACCATATCCTACCTGAAGTGCCTCAACAGGATGCTAGACTTTGGCCAGCATGACTGCAGACCCTCTGCCAGGTACAGCTCCCCAAGAGCCTACACCTACACAACTACAGCCTTGAACTGGCTTGCTGCTACAGGATCTTTCTGGTTTAGACTTACCCATGAAGGCTGAGATAACAGATTCACAAACATTTTTATGCCTTTTTGGGAAGTCTTTGTTTAGGTCTGTCTGCTTTAGATCTGTCCTGAACTGCCTTTAGTTCTGAATGCACTGGACCTTCAGACCAGCATAGGGGGTTCACACAAACCTCACTGAGGGCTTCAGGAAAGCTGGAAAAAATAGGGTCTCTAATTCAGCCTGCCAGTTTCTCCAAAGTGTTCCCAGGCTAAGAGGTTCTTCCCAGTTAATCCATCTTCTGCTACTGAGCATCTCTCTGTCCATATCTTGCTGGTACTTTTGCAAATACTGATCATTTGTGGGAGGGATTTCTATTTCTCTGTCAAGTTTCTTTTTCAGCTCTACCTCTTTTACAGCTCTTCCCTTTGAGGCTAGTTATTGAAAAGTTTCCTTCCCAGTCTAATGTATTCCTTGATGAATTTTTAAACATATCAGGGACTCTGTTAATGAATATTGAGCTGTGTTTAATTTTTGCTCTTCCTTCCATTTGCAGTCAGTTGTATCCACAAGCATATTTCCTTCATCTAGTGAGCAGCTCCTGACAGACAGGAGACTTTTATTATGGACATGTGATGTTTCTTGGCAGAACAGATTCCGTCTACATTATGCCACCTGTCTTAACCACTTTCTTGTTTTCCCTGAATTCAGTGTGCCAGCAAGCCTGGATTTAAGTGGTAACAGTAACTTCTTGTGCTTCTGCCAAAGCTCTCAAGGTGTCCTCACAATTAGGAAACACACATTGCACTTGGAATGGGAGTTTTATTGAACAGAGCCACTCTGAGGACTTTACATCCTTAAATCTGATGAGACTTGGGGGACATGCACCACTGCAATTTATATCGAAGGTTTTCAATTTTGGGCAGCGGTCCTCTGGATCCAGAAAGGCTTTCACTCCCTTTCCTTTTTGAGGCTGGGATGAGTGAAAAGTGAATGGTAGCTGCTCCCTTCTCAGGAAAAGCTATATCTTTATATCTTAGTTTATCTAAAACAGAAACACACATTCACCAAAGCCAAATGGTCTTGCAGGAAAAACCCCAAGTGTTGCTCATAAAATTTCTGGTGCAATTAGTAAACAATGTAACAAACGATGAGTGGTTCTCTTTTCTGCTCTGAATTTTACCATAAAAAGAAGAATACTTTTCTATGAGATTTGATATTTAAAGATAGATCATACTTATTTGAACTAGTTGCATGAGAGGCACACCATGAACCGGAATGCACTTACTCATTTTTAATTTGCCAGCTCTTTTAAGACACTGAAAGAAAATTATATATACAGGAAAAATGTGTTTTTCCTCTCACAGTAATTTTCTTACTTTTGACAAGTAGTCTTTCTGATACAATAGGTCACTTCTGCAGCTTGTCCAGACCACAAATACTCTTGTAAATTTCCTAAAGATTCTTCAAATGTGTTTTATCTGTTAACTTACATGAAAGCTAAACCAAACCATACACTTTTTTTCTATCAAAACAGGAGTAAAACCGATCAGGTCTTCTTTCCACAGGTATTTCCATTTGATGTCGCAGACAGCTGACAGTCTAAATTAGTTGGATTAACTTTAAAAATTATATTATTTATCTACCTTGTGTCAGGTTTTAGGTTTTCCACAGTAGAATGGGTTTGATTTGTAGTGATAATTGATTTCTCCTTTTCACCATCACTTCCTCCATTTTCAGTTGACACAACCTCATACTCTGGAAAATTACAGCAAAGAAAAATTAGATCAAGTAACATCTCTTACTTGAGCTTCTAAAATACAGACAGATAGTGAATGAGTATGCAATTTTACAGGAATTCAGCCTTTCTGCCTCTTGCCAGCCTGAAGTCAATACATGATATGGACTTTTTAATTCATCCAAGTTGGAAAAGAAAATGCAGGAAATGAATGAGCATGCAAATATGTGCATGCACACACAGAAACACACCAAGAACTACCGAGTCCATCCAGTGCCTGCTTGTTACTCTGTGCACAAGGCAACAAACTGCCCTTCATTTCTGTGGCAACACATATGAGCAAAGCATGAGCAGAATGGTCTTGATTCCTGACACTTGAAGTTTTTATGAAAACAAGGAGGTGAGTGTGATCACTGTTTTGGTTGTTATATGTCAGACCTTTCCATTATGCTTTGGTTTCGGGCATACCCAATGAAAACCCTTGTAGTCAACCCTTAAAGTCAAGAAAAGTAAGCATTCAAAAAGCAAAATGATGCAACAAATTATGTTTTCTGTTTCCACCTTTCTATCTGAAACAGCACATTTATTTAAAAAAAAAAAAAAGAGATGTGATGCCTAAATAAGATGATTG
This sequence comes from Pyrgilauda ruficollis, assembly GCF_017590135.1. NCBI lineage: Eukaryota > Metazoa > Chordata > Aves > Passeriformes > Passeridae > Pyrgilauda > Pyrgilauda ruficollis. The sequence goes on from NW_024515875.1 coordinate 538,623, forward strand.
GAAAAACATGCATAAACTACAAAAATAGAAAGAGATGACAGCAAAACTGGTTTAAGCCTGTCTAAACAAGTAATGTCGTACTGATGCCAATATGAAGCAATCACTGTTTTCAGAAAACAGGATTCAATGCCTTCTCTTGAATTCATAATTGATTTTGATGAGTCATTTACTGAGCTGTTAGTTAACTTCAATGTTCAACTTTTGTCAGCTAATGTTGAAATACAGAAGACGATGGAAGAATGGCCATCTTGCATGTTTACCTGTCTGTGCGCTGAGCCCTGCATGACTCACAGGCATTTATTCTTAATATAAACCACTTCCTTTACTAATGAAAGAAAAACCAGATTCTTTTAACAGAGTGGGTATGTTTACCCTCTTGCAGTGAGTCATAATACTGCAAGTATTATGCTGGCAAAGTTCTACTGACTTAGTAGATGGATGTAAGCTTTGATTGTGTCTGGCCCACTGTGAAACAACAGCCTCAAGTCAAGAAAGACACCTACATTATGTGTGTGCATCTAGATATACTGCTGTGTTGTTGGAACTTCTTGACTAGGTCTTACCAGATCCTGTACAGAGAAGAGCCAGAAAATTGGAGGAGATACGGAGTCACATTTCTTAAGCATCTTTTTGTGTCATCACTGACACCAATGATCCTTGTGTAAATCTTGTTATAATCTAGCAGCATTTTCTTATCCACACTGGAGCTGACAGTAGCACAAAAATACCCCAAACCACTAGGCTCCTTTAATCCCTGGGGATTAAAGTCCTTTTAAATGACAAAAAAACTACTGTGAAAGTAAATTAAGCTGGAAATACCATATTACCACACAATGGAGGAAAGAAATCAAACCAACCAGTAACAGTGTCATTATCTGGTTTTTCCCAGTCCAATATGACAAAGGATGGACAGCCCTCTACAGTCACCACCGTGAGGTTGGTTGGAGGATTTTGCGGAGGACGAGTGGGTTCTTCCTTGCTGCCAACTTCTTCTTGAGGAAAATGTTCAAGAGAGCTTGTGATGGAGCAAGGCACATCATCATCTTTCTTCATGTACTTGACATGGGGGGCTAAGAACAATATAGGAAAGAGCTGTTATTCAATAGAGTGTTTTTACAAAATGGCAGTGCCATTTCACCTGGTGCACAATAGCTATATCAGGACACCAAGCAAAAGTCTGCACAAGTGAAACACAAGCTTTCAGAGTAAACCTCATATATTCAATATTAGCTCCTTGTTCTCATTTTTGTTTGTTTGTTTTGGATTTTACGTTTTTGTTGTTGGTTTTCGGTTTTTGGCATGTTCTTAAAATTTTACTTATTGTTGTTTGACCTGGAATCTGCACTGCTTCACCCTCTTCCCACTGGCACTACTGATGAAATGATACTCTGAAGATATTAGTAGGTGATACACACTGTTTGAAAGAATTAAAATCTGTCACAAAATAAACAAATCAACTTTATTTCTTCTGTAGTAAAATGAGACTATAATTCTACTTGCAGCTTTTGAGGGGTATGCTAATACAAAGACATGCACTTTTGTTTCACGTGAAGGAGCAATAACTTTAGTCCAGAAAATGATGGTTTGTACTGCAGCTCTTACATCTGCCACTAAAGTGACACAGAATCAAATAAAATGTTGGTTTTTGAATAAGCAAATACGATAATTTGATGCAAGATACCTCAGACTTCATATGCCCCCTGGAATACTATAGCTATGAATATCCTACCTTGGTACCTTGGTTTTCCTGAAGAATCAGTTTCTGATGTAGGACTTGAGCTGAAGACTGTTGCATCAACTGTAGAAAACACAGTTATAATTTGCAACAAATACAAAGTTTCATTGTTAGAACTGCAGCATTTCACAGTTTCTTTGGCATTTTCAATAATTATAAGAATAGATAAATGGTAGACATTTGCTGGCAGATCTGGCTCTTCATTTTAGGTATTTTTTCTGTGATGCTGTGTAAACCCTGTACTTACCTGCTAGTACAGCCAGCCACAATCAAAATTACATATTTCATGACTGCAGCTGGATTCAATTAATGCAATATATGTAAAATACTTTTTAGACCATTGTCTTGCATTTGCTTTAATTTAATTTTTGGTAAGGAAGAAAAAGGCCAGCCATGGAAAAAGGATCTTTTTGCACTGTGCTGGCTATTTAGCTTGGAGATTTTTTGATGTTCCTGGGATATATAGAACTATTACATTGGCACAGTAACTTCTCTAAAAATAACAATAAGGAAATGTAAAAAAAAAAAATCTGTCTTCAGAGTATACAACTTCCACAAAAATTGAAGGAAATTGAAAGCAAATACACTGGTGAAGAGAAATGAGCTAAAGCAATCAGGATTCATGATACAGTGTTGTATTAATTAGCCACTACACTGAACGTGATGCAAATACTACAATGGACCTCAACAGATAAAACACGATATCTTCCCAACAAGCATTTATAAATAAATCTAGCATCCAGTGTGCTTTACTGGGCACTGTGGGTCACAGTGAGTTCATGATCATTGTAAGGATACAAGAATTTAAGTGTTATTATAAGTCCAGAAAAATTAGAAGCAGCATCATTCATGACAATATACCAACAACTGCAAATTTGGGCCCAAAAATTCTAAGCACATCCTCCTCCAAACTCATTACTGTATGTCACCTTGGAAAGACTCAGCTCTGAATTTGTAATCAACACCCAGTTTTATAAAGGACAAATTAACCACTGACCACTATGATTGCACTACTACAATTTTTTCAATTAAAATGGTGGCAGTTTGATCAAATAAAGGAGGCTGTCACATCTATGATGAGGACTCTCAGTCATTGAAAAATAATATGTTGAATTTATGTCCTGGGAAAATTGAAATATCCAGGAAAATGAGTACCTTATCCAGTTTTTGCACAGCTTTAAATGACCACAGAGTAGTATTGAAAACCCGCTAAGCATGTATGGATTTCTGAAGATGGAAGCCTTGTCATGTTCTCAATTACCAAGATGAGTATGAGAAGGGAGCTAGATCTCAGTCAAATCAGAAAAGTCAAAGGCATAAAGAAATAACAATCATCTCAGACATAATACTTTTTATGTTAAATATACAATGCATCATTAAAGTTCAGGGAAGGGAAGCAAAAGAAAAATGGAAACCTTAATGTTAATTACAAAAAAAACCCAAAAAAACAAAAAAACCACCAAAACAAAAAAAAAAAAAAAACCAAAAAAAAAAAAAAAAAAAAAAAAAAAAAAAAAAACCAAAAAAAAAAAAAACCAAAAACCCAGAACTGTTTGTAACATGCTTACCATAATACTCTGGAGTTGCAAAAGCTGTTGGTGTCTTATATAATGTTCCTGTCCTCACAGGTGGTGTTGGTCCAGCAGGCTTAGCTATAGTGATAGATGGAGGGACTTGTAGCAACAAGACATTCAGCATTTGAATGAGTCAAACAGCCTTCTCATTTTCTAAGAGAACTCAGTTTGTGACAACTGCTTCATGCAACAAGTATTGTCATTCAAATCTCAGTAATCCCTCAGCTGGATTTAGGAAAGTTCTGAACTGTGCTAGTTGCAAACATAACCTAATCCTAAAACCCAGTAAGAAAATTCTTTGCTACTTTTAGGTTGTCTTGGAGGACCTTAGTTGGCTAGAATATAACCTGGTTCAGTGTACAGAACCATCCTACACAGACTGGTAAAAGGATGCAAAATGACCAGCACTAACATTGCTGTTCCTTGAAAAAGGGCACGTTTGTTCCTGAGTTGCAAGGCACAATAGCTGAAGTCAGCAAGTGAAACTTGGATCCTTCCCTCAAAGATAGGTAAGATTAATTTCTGCTCTCTATACAGCACATTTATTAGTGGTGCTGGAACATTTCCAACAATAAACGCCAAGTTCTTAACTGTGGTCTGCATTAAGAGTTTAACTACAAAGCAGTACTGAAGCTTACACTACATGAAATTAAGATGATACACTTCAAATGAAAGCAAAGAAAATGCAGCCAAGTCCAGCATTTTCAACATTTATAGCACTATATCGCTCAAGAAGAAAAGTTTTCTTGCTGAACTCATTTCTGTACTTCTGTTCTGAACCTTCTGTAGTAGGTTCCATAAGTCTGGGCAGAAACTAACTGACAGAGGCAATATTATCACCTATAATTAGACAATTATTTAAAAAAGATATTTTAGATTATGTGACATTGCTGTTATTCTTCAGCTGTTACCACCTAACAAAGAAAACAGGTTTCTAAGAGGCAAACAATCCATGGTAAAGGTCTTGATTTCTTGCATAATAGCTGTAAAAGACAAGAATTAAATTCATAAAGCATGCAGATACTCCCAGATAACCATGATATGACAGCGAAATCTCAACCCTGAAGAGTCAAGAACTACATAATGTAGTTACCTCCCCATCATATATGATACAGAGCACGGCAACTGAGGGCAGAACTCTGGTGAGCCAAGTTTGAGGCAACAAAAATCCCTACTTTCCACTAATTTTCTTAATGAAGTGGAAATCTGAAAGATTCTCGCTAGAGTTCAGTTTCACAAAGTTTCTGGAACTCTCATTTCCATTTGTTTTTACCCATTCAGGAGACTTTTAATGTCTGCATAGAAACCTTTCCATAATATCCACTGGATGAGTTAGAAAAATTCAAGTAAGGAATTAATCACAGTGTTAATGAGAAATAGGACAGAATTCTGACAGGGAAAATCCAAGAAGAACATTGAGGCAAATTTTTCCTGTTAGTACAGTGGAACTGTCTCTCTCTCCAGGGAACCAGAAGAAACAAAATTACAGTGTTTAAAACTAAGCTGGATAAAACACTAGGAAACACAGAAGAAGGAAAATCTTCTACTGTCCCCACAAGGAAGAACCAGATAATTTAACCAATTTATTCCATCTTGAAAGCCTAGGAAGGTATGGTAAATGCTGACTACCACATAACCTGGCATCCACTGTCAGGAAAAAGGTTGAAATTTCAAAACACTGGTAAATTAATTAGACACTTAGTGGAGAGAATTAGTATAGACCCCAATATAAGCAAAACAAAATATATCAGGTCTAAGACTGATGATGACTTCTGTTTTCTGGGAACTATTACTAAGGAAACACCACCCAACAACAACAAGTAGAGACACAGTATTTCAATCTTGGCTCTGCTGATGAATAGATATATAGATTGTCTCATCCATCCTGGAGATACTTGCTACTCATCTGCCACACAAAATACTAAAGCATTATTTAGGTCTTTAGTACCTTCATAGCAGATAAAGTCCCAAATTAAATAAGCAAAAAAACCCAAAAAAAACCCCCCCCAAAAAAACAAACCAAATCAAACAAACAAACAAACAAAAAAAAAAAAAACCAAAAAAACCAACAACAACAACAAAAAAACCACAACAGGAAATCCAGTATATATTCATATATAGCTGCATATTCTAATATGTAAAGACCTTTATAACTCCAAGGAACTACAGAGATCAATATGAAGAGGAAAAAAGCTGTCATGGTATTAAGCTTAAGGAGATGATAATTTCTGACTACATGGAATAATGTTAGCCTAAGGATTCTTATATAGAATCCACTGACAGAACATCCATGTGGATACTGAATACCTGCTTCAGGAGTAATTTAAAATAAAATAGGAAAGGTGGAATTTTCTATGTCCTCTTAAACCAATACTGAGAAGCCAGAATACTTTAGCACAATAATCAAACTAAACTCTTCACATGAAACAACTTAGCTTGCTCTACCTCCCAGTGCAGTTACTTGTCTAGGTGACTATTAGCTCATTTTTTGCAGTGGTTAATGGATGTAGCATATATATATGAGCAATTCCATAACAAATAACCAGTTAGGACTAGGCGCTGAAGCACAATAGTCAACACTGCACATCCAACATGCACATTAAATAGCAAAAAATGATAGTAGATATGAAATATTCTTAAGGTTGATCTAAAAGGATGACTTGGAGTGTGCTATTTTGCTTTCAGCTTCCTTACTAGGTGTGATTTTGATATAACTAGGTTAGGGAAAAAAAAGAAACAAGGTTTTTTGTAAGAAGACAAAAAACACAAGGTCTATAGGTTCCAAAAGACTAGTTTCTGTAGATATCACAGATCAAAGAAATCTATGCTGTAGAATTCTCCTATACCCTGCTAGCCAGTATTATCTCACACACAATAAAATGTTTATGCTGAAAAGGCTGAAATACCTGGACTCCCTGGTTTACCAGTCACAGAGTTAGGAGGCAGAGGTTTTCTTCTCATTTGTGTAGGTCTGGCAGGAGGGTGCTGAGGGCCAGGTGGTATAGTCACTGAATGACATTACAAGACAGCATTATTAATTATTTAACCTCAAATTCCATAAAATCAGAAACACACTACAAGTTGTATTCTGACTTCTCAAGCAATGTTTCATGTCTGATTTAATATCAAAAGTGGAGAGGTGAGATTAGGAGATGATCTGAGTTGTATTTTCAATCTTAAATCTCTGAGAACTGTGTGCCATGAAGTTTTAAAAAAAGTTTACACTGAAAAAATGTATTTCCTTTGAGATTTTGCACAAGTGTTTTAGTGATTCACTTTCTGTGTAGTTACTCATTTTTGTCAACAGTAATTTTTTGGCATTCAAATGGATACATCTTAGCACAACAAACACCATTTCAATGTGCTAGGAAACATCTTCAGTATCCTACTCACAAAATTTCTGACCTCTTGTACTTTCTGACTAATACAACTGGCCACTCTCAGCTTGAAGCAAAATATCTAAGAAAATGAAATTATCATTAGCAGCACTTTATTCTGTGTCATTCAAAACTGAAAAAAGTCACCTCATACACTGACATGGCTAAAGACAATTACTGTTACCAAAATTTCTGAAGCACCCAACTTGGTTATTTCAATGTGCAGCTCCAACCAGTACCCATTACATTTATCTAATAATTTCTTTTGACAGTGAGGTCTAAAAGGAAAACCTAAGCCCCTTAATTCATACTTACATATAATTTTACTGTAATTTCCAGATAATTATGAAGGATTTTATTATGCAAAGGAAAGGCAAAGGAAAAGATTTTTGTTCCACTATTCACCTTTGCCTTTCTTTCCTTAAGAAAATCCAGGAGATATGTGCAACACATTTATGTAACAAAAGCCTTTTTGTACCTAAAAGGAGAAAATCCTCAAGAGTAATATAATTCTCATAAGGCTGCCAATGTCAACAACTATGCAAGTTGCCTGATACTGAATTACTGGCTCCATAAGGTACTTCAGGTCCTGTGTGTCAGACCTTAGTTTACCCTATAAATAGAGAGACTGTGGGCGAGAAGGGAGCAGATCCAAAGACTCATTTAGGAGAGCTTTTTTGGAAATACTTACAATATACAACCAGGAATATCTCCATCTCTCTCTCTTCCCTTTTCCTTTTAGGACTCTTGTAGTCACTTATGAAACAGCTGATTTATTTTTTTAAAATCACTCAGATCAAGACAGAAAATAATGGTCTGTCTAATTCAGGAGGATGTAGTGGTTTTGAAAATAGCATTTCTAGGTTTCATAGTAATTTTTAATTTCCAGATGGTGATTAAAAAATATGCTTAAGGCCAGAAAAAATATAGTAAATTTTTGTATATATGTCATCATACCCTAGATATTACTATATGGTAGTAGTCATCATTACTTTTCCCCCTGCCTATAATTAGAGAAGGTAGAATTGTCCAAGGTATTTATGAAGTAAAAATGTGCAAGTATTGACTTGCTAGTGGTTTGTATCATATTTTCTGAGCAGCACAACTACAACAGTTGCAGGCAAACTGAAACATCGCATTCAGAGTGCTGGATCACAATTGAATCTACTATACTGTACTCTGGAAAAACAAGAATTCCTACTTTTCCCTTCTCCTACTTCTGACAATGATTTGAGTGCTGGTCGATGATGCTACCAAATCTAATTACCAGTGTGTGGAGACTGAACTTGTAAACTAGGATGCACAATAGAATTTAGGGATTTCGTGAGTGTAGATTCTTGTAAGGACAACAACATGGTGAAATGTTCTTATTTAATTAATCTCTAGGCTTCTTTCTGGACGGGCAGTCCTTAATCAGACACTCTCAATGAAAGAGAAGGATGAGCAGCCTCTTAGGGCAGACATCTTTATTGGGGACACAACAATAGGAATGAGTGCCCCCTCAGCAATTCTGTGGGTAATACCAAGCTGGTAGCTGGTCGTGCAGTGGACACACTGGAGGGAAGGATCCCATCCAGACAACCCTGGCAGGTGGAGCAGTGGCCAATGCAAACCTCCTGAAGTCCATCACGGCCAAGCACAAAATCCAGCTCCTGGACTGGGTGCAATCACCAGTCTCAGCGCTGGCTAGATGAGAGATTAAAAACAGCCCTGCTCTGCAGATATGGACTTGAGGATACTGGTGGATGAAACACCAGAGACAAACCAGCAGTGTGGGCTCTTAGCCCAGGAAGCCATGTGTGTCTCGGGCTGCACCAAAAGGAGTGTGGCCAGCAGAGTGAGGGAGGTGATTCTACCCCTCTGCTCTTGTGAGGCCCCACCTGCAGTGCTGCATCCCGCTCTCGGGTCTCCAGGAAAACAGTAACAGGGGCCTGTTAGAGACAGTCCATGGAAGGGCCACAAAATCTATCAGAGGGCTGGAGCTCTTCTGCTATGAAGAAACTCAGAGAGTTGGGGTTGTTTAATGAGAAGAGAAGGCTCCAGAGAGACTTTAGTGCAACCCACAGTGCTTAAAGAGGGCCTGTGAGAGAAATGGAGAAAGGGTTTCTAACAGGGCCTGCAGTGGCAGGACAAGGAGAGACAGCTTTAAACTGTTTAAAGGGTAGATTTATTTGATAATAATATATACTGGAAGAGAGTTTGTTTAGATTAGCTATTAGGAAGAAATTCTTTACTGTGAGGGTGGTGAGGCACTGGAATAGGTTGCCCAGAGAAATTGTGGAAGCCCTATCCTTGGCACTGTTCAAGGCCAGGTTGGAGGGGGCTTGGAGCAACCTGGTTTGGTGGAAGGTGTCCCTCCCAAGGCAGGTGGGGTCTTTAAACATTCTTTGGTCTTTAAACGTCCCTTTTTACCCAAAGAAAATTTCTATGATTCCATGAATTTTGATACACATGTTAAGGCCACATGAAGAGAGCTGAGATTGCAGTTATACAAGAAAATGATGAAACAGTAGTAGCTAATTTTACAGTCATACCCAACTGCCTTTTATGACTACAGTTCAAGGTACTGACCTCAAAGCTCTAAAAGCTTAACTTTAGACATCAAATGTCATAAAACAAATAAAAGTTGGTCCTAATGTTCCCTCAAATCTATGTGCATAAAAAACCTTCAAGTCTCTGCAAATCACAAGTTGGATTTACTTAAGGAAACACCACTGCCTGACATTCAGCAACAAAAAGTGCAGAGTATCATCCTTGTTTTGAGTTCATACTTTGCCTTCAGCTGCTACTAATAGTACATCACGCTAGATTTAATCTTTGCAAAGTACAGTGGTCAGACTGAATAAACTAAAAAAGGATAAAACATGGCCATCAAGATAGGCTCTTTTCATTGTAGAGGTAAATTAGGTGCAAAGGAAATCCAACAGGGACTAGGAACACACAGCAGTTTATAAAATAGTATTTTAAAATAAGATATTCTCAAAGAAGAAGCTACCTAAAATGAACATCTGCAGCTGAATAATAAATCCAAAAATAAAACAAAAGATTTAATTTTCAGTCAGTTTCTATGTCAGAAAAAAACCACAGATAAAGCAAATTTTGTGCCTGATTATGCTTATGTAACAGAGAAATTCTTTACACATCAGGGTACTTTCCCGTTGTATGTATGTTTCAGTTAAAATATTTTGATTGTTTTGAAAACATGATTGCAAGACTTGCCAGAAGAGTAAACCCTACAAGTCTTGTATTATACATGTAAAAAACTCTGTAACCTGATTTACTCCACATTGTTATTTTCCTTCAAGCCTAATGTTCTGACTTTTCCAACAATCCCAATATTCAATGAAAATTCCTCATACATGAGTTGGTTATGCTTTTACTGATTCTCCTTTGTTATGTGGAAAACATTGGCATGAAAAAAATCAGTGCTTACAGTATTGTAGCTGTTAGATCATAAGGATACAGCTCCGGTGGTGAAAATTTCTACCATATGTAGTGACTAAGCATATGTAAGTGACTAAGGAGTGGCTATAAATTATTCTTATCTCTTTTAGTAGCATCCGGAAGCCATAAGAACATGTACTGATGAGGATGATTATGAATTATTTTTTCTTCTCAGTAGAGATGCTTTGTGTGCAGAAAAGGCAGCATTTTTATTTTTAATAATAATTGTTAAAAATTGCTCTATTGTTTACTTTTATTAACCTTACCAGAAATTGGCTTTTGCCAGGTGTCAACATATTCTGGAGGTCTTTTGACATCTATGTCAATTGGTCTGGCAGTAGCCTCAGGTGTATAAAGGTCATCTGTGAAAAAAAGGAAATGAAATAAGTATCTACAGTGTGGCACCAAGTCATGGTATACTTGTATATAGAATGTGTTCAAACTCCAGCTGACATGCAGTTGATGCAAAACCAACATGTGTCTCCTCTGTGTTTTTACTTATAACTTGGTAATATCCATTATCTTCTTATTCAGCTAAGTGGAAAGTGATCTGGTTCTACAAAGTCTACAGTTTAATTTCAAACATTCCTCTAGTAAAGCATATTTGGAAAGAGAAAATTAATAAGATGAAGAGGTAACAGATGAGTTAAACCAAGACTATGTGTGGAAAAATGAGTAGAGAGAACATTCTAGTTCTTCAGTGTAAAGAGTAAAATGTCCATTGATCCTTGCAAAGGGCACAGTTCTCCTTCTCCCCATCATATGATCTCTGGTCACCCTCCATATTAAATGGTTAGAGCAATTCTGGACCAAATATATTCACCATGTTTGGAGTACAGGAGGCAAAGTATACACAACATCCAGTTTGTATATAAGAGAAAGTCCTACTTGAAAGTTATATAAACACATTTTTAAAAAAGTAAGTGGCATTAAAAGATCATCACAACTCCTGGTACAGAACAACTGTTTCACATGCTGGTATTTATAGGATGGCCAAACTGCTAAATTAATATCCTGTCTCTACATAAAGTAAGTATATTTGCTTTATAAAGACTGTATATACAGTAAAGTAAGAAGATGCATTGCAACTTCATCATGTTTGTGGGAAAACCCCCCTACACCCTTGCTTAGGATGTAAGACAAAAACTCCTAAAATCTGTTATATTTTAAAAAATAAATCTCAATATTACTTTAATTATCAAATTCCAACCCTGTTCCAACATGATCTAATCACTTCAGCTAAAGATTTCATAGATTTATAATCTGGTTCTCAATTTGTCTTGATATTTCACTAGGATTTTAATGGTATGAAGCAGATAATTTTTCAATTACTTTACTATTTGACCGTTTTTGTTGCATGTTCATTACAAATCCACAATCCATACATGATAAATAATTTACTGGAGATTAAAGCAAACTGGGAATAAGACTTGCAGGAAGCTGGGAAATGGATGCAGGTGACCTGGTCCCTATGTCTAAAATATCTGAATACATCATATGGTTTTATATAACTGCAATGTGTCTTCAGATAATTAATTAGATCTTCAGCTAAACAAAGCACCAGAGTGATAATCAATGTTTCATGTGAATGATGTTCAAGGAAGAAAAGGCATGAGAAGACCAACACCAGCCTTAAAAAATGAAAAATAATCTTGTACATCATGAGGTATAGTTTAATTTCTCAGCTCACCTTTAAGTGAACATATCAACAAAATGTGGTTGCACATTGACTAATTCACACTAAATCACCCAAGTGTATATTACAAGTCTAAATTACTTTTGCATGTTACAGTCTCTACAGAAAATCTATCTCTATTCTGCTTATTAGAATCTAATTTAGATTCATAATCTTTCCTGTGTTATGTCAGCTGAAAATGAACAAAATATTGTCCATGTTCTAGCTGGAAGAAGTAATTTTATTTTCTTTTCAGAAACATGCATTTCTGTTCTGATATTAGTAAAGTAGTAACAAAAAATAAGTCAAAGTTTCAAACCGCAATACCTTCATGCTGACAAAATCTCCTATTTTGAGTGTTTCAATATGCTTTATAGTTACACAAAAGTTTGTGTTTTCACACGTGGTACCTGCACAACCAAAGTTTTCTGTATTTGTCATAGCATTTGCCTAATGCTATGCCTAATTCTACCTAATGTAACTTGCTTATTAAAAGCACTTACCACATTCATCCAAACTTTTAATCAGAATTTAGAATAGACCTATTACTTGCATATGTCTTTGTGTCTTCTTTTAATTCTGTATTTTTTCCTGGAAACACTCATGGGGTCTGGAACATGTTAAACTAACCTCTCCGTCTTTAATTGCAGGAATACTGTTAGAAGGGTGGATCATTTAAAGGGGAAATAATAGAAAAAGTCCCCTTGATAAAATAAACTGAAATACCTTTATACTTGAGTTCCTCTGAAACTTGGCTATACACACAGTTTAAAAATAAAAAGAAAATAGAACTCAAAGTTAATGGTCATTTTAATGAAAACTATGTATGCCTCCCTTTCAAAAGGGAAAGAAAAATGTTGCTCAAAGTTTGTTTGCTGACATTTGTCAGAAAGCTCAGTAGATCAGAAGCAGTATTTATATGGTTAGGATTAAATTAAAAAACAACCCAGTAAGGTAAGTTACATACACCAACATCTGGATAAAATGGCATTCTAGAGAAAATGGCTAAAACATGACAAAAACCAAAAAGGAATGCTAGTCATGAGGAAGAAATCCCTGCCTCTTTTCCACAGTCCAGTTTACCACCTGGCACTACAGCTGGCCAGGAGGCTGAAAAGCCTGCCAGGAACCAGCCACAACCCCATGTGCTGGTGATGGAAAAAACAAATTCCACTGCTCATCATCTGGGCCCTGCAGCTGCCAAGCCCTCCCTGCATGGGGCGAAACATCTTTGCACTGAGGCTAACAAACCCAGTCAGGAAGAAGAAATGCAGTACAAACAACAGCAGTGCCAGTCCAGCAAGGAGTAAAAAGATCCAAACTGGTGTCCAAATAATGGAATATCCAAGAATATGTGATGTAATGTCTAAAGGTAAGTCTGAAAACATACTGTTGCACATATAGAGCATATTCCTAACAGCCCACTTAAAAATTCTGATCATCTTAGGTCAAAAGTTCAGGATTTTGACCACAGAAAATAGTGAAAAAGGAACTTTTTTTGTCTTTGCTCAGCTGGTAGGATTTGAAGTTCCAGGTTATAGAGTTCTTTCCCAAGTCTCTTTTGCAGACTTAGGAATTCTTTTGCAATAGGTAATTCACTGCACATTGCTTGGGAGAGATACAGAAGATTTCTTTAGTTGGCTACCTGAATTCCTTTTTGTGTGAATTTATTTTCATGGGCACGGTCAGCCTTGTGTCTCAGACACTGGAGCAATACTGTGATGTACTTGCCTTACAGAAGACTTGGGATTTCACTTACTGATCATCAAGAAAAGTACAGACTGAAAAGTTGTGACAAGCTGCAGTCCCCTCTCAAGATGACATAAATGTATGAAATTCATTGGTGATTTCTCTTACATTTCTCAGAAGAAAGGTGCAGACTCACAGAAATGTGTCAATGAGTGTTGTGGCCATGGGGTTGGAGGTACAAGAACTGGGCAGGAGATACCAAAGGCCTTTGGTATTTTGGATACTTTGACTTACAGGGCTTACTTGGCAGCACACAAAATTTAGCTGAGAGACATCTACAGCATATTTCTTTAACTTAGAGAAAAAATATGCTTATTTAACTTGGCAATGGAAACCACTACTGGAAGCATAATTTTTCAGAAGAATTCTAAAAGAAGGTACTTATTTACCAGTAAGTACACACAACATGCCCAGTAATTAGTAGTTTTGTGGTGACTTCTGACACCATCTACCACAATGAAGCTCTAGTTCTTCCTGGCAACAGGCACTACAACAAAGGCATGGAAATAATAACAAATGATGGGCACACCAAGAGGGCCACTTACAATATGATTTCTTAATACTTTGGCAACTTAAACCAGCATTAAGCACATAAAACTAGTAGTAGTAGCTAGAAGTTTATACTACTGATTTACTTAGCATGTAGTAAGTTTTGATGGTGTTTCAATAACCCACCAATACCTCTGCCAAGGTTATGATTATAAGGGAGAAGAGAAAACTCAATGTACTGTGTAATGTAACTGTGTATTTGTGCATAATTTCATAATGTGATCATTCCTGGAGACCTTTGTGCATTCTCCTATTCCAGTAATCAGACATTAGAAAGCTCACTTGTATAAGGTGATTTCCAGTGCAAGTTAACAACAAAACCTTTTGACCCACAACTACTGAAATCTGGCAATTAATGCTTTAACTGGCTCTGATGTCCTGGAATTTCATGGCCTCATTGAATTTACCAGAAGGACTATGCAAGATCAGAGAACATGTAGCTCTAGTGAAGGCTAGTGAATGTAATACAGAAATGTATGCCATACTCTAAACAGGTTAAATTTAATTCAGTTTAAATATACAACCATCTCTGCTGAATTTTTACCATTTCTAACAACATGGTGGACTTATGAAAATGTACAGGAATGAGTAGCTCAAGACGTTTTACAATCAGCAGCAGGTATAAAATTTCCGAATACAGCAGAAAGAAACATTACACAGGCAAAATTATTTAGAATAGGTGGAATATCATTGGCTACCCTAATCTAGCTAGCATAGAAATAGTAACAGGAGCCAGCAATAATATGGGACAATAGAACCTTTAGTGGGCGGTCAGACAAATGTTTGCCTTGAATATGTACATTATTATTTATTTATATTATTTATTATTTTAAACTTGAACTGTTGGTGAAGAATCCCAAAAATATATATTTAATTAACCAGTGGCTGTATAAAAAATAAATACCCAATGCTATTTGTATTGATGTAATAAATTAATGCTCTATGAAATAAAAAAAATGGATTCATTATGAATTAACACTGAAAATTTTATGTTGATTGGATGGAAAAATCAAGTACAACTGAAAAAGGATACTTTATTTTTTCCCCAAGTAGACATGTCTTTTTAATAAATCTTTGTGGTTAGGGATGTTTGTTATCTGTTGGTTAAGGACATGTAAATTGAAGCTCTCACTTTGATGTCATCTGCCATCCACCAACATGGAATTTTTTTGGTGCTGAAGCATCCAAGCCTGAATACTGCACAGTCCAAATACTGCATGGTCTGAGTGTGAGTAGGTCTGATGTGAACACACCATGGGCATAGGGTGTACCTAGAAAGATACCTGGCTTTAAGGCTACCAAGCCTCCTGACTTGGACTAAAACAAATGGGTGATCTTTTCCAATGAAGCATTTTCCAGTACTTATTGTGGATCTGACATCTAGAAAACATTAGTGAAGAGTAGCCACACAGTAATAAATCTGTAAATTTACACAGACTGAGTGCCAATATAATTTCATAATCACCCTCAGAAATTGTATAACAAGATCAGTAGAAGCAATTAGACGTGGCACTCTGAGGAATTAAATTCTAGAATAAAACACAGTGAGATATTTTGCAGGGCTCAAGATGACTTGGGAAAGTCACATTCCAGTCTCCTATTGATAAACTTAAAAAAACCACCCCAGCCCCAGAACACTACCTGATGTTGGCACAATCCACTTTGGCAGTCCAGGTGCTTTTGTTCTGACTGGTGCTAGTGTGGTTTTACTAAAAGCTGTGAGAGAGTTTCAAAAGAAAAAAAAGAAAAAGAAAAAAGAAAGAAGTTCCATGAGAAGAATACCCAACAGGCTTCTATGTGATGCCAAGAATTCCACACTAGAGAAGAAGAAATAACACCTGCTGTGACACGCATAGTTTTAGTTTTGTTTCTTTTTTCTTGGTTTTTTTTTTTTTTTTCTGATTTGAAAAGGCTTTACCATTAGATTTATTAATTGATTGAAAAATATCCCATTTTTTTCCTCCCAGCAATACTTAAAATTCCACTAAGACTAGATAAAGTTAATTAACTACTTAAACTCCTCCCCATCCCAGACTGAATAAACAGTTATTACCAGGTCTTGTCTGTGATTTATCTGAAGGCTGTGGTCTTGCAGAAGTCAGACGAGTTTTATGAGGTGCTAAAAGAAATAAGGTCCTGTTTCAATGCTGTGTGTAACAGAACACGGACAGCGCAGTGCGATTTGCCAGACAAAGAGGTCCATGCACCAATGTGATACAGCAAAATGGACACATGAGAGCTCTATGAGTTCTAATCCAAAATGCATGTGGGAAATGCTAGTTTCTTTAGTGGCCAGATGACTCCGTCATGCAGTCTGACCAGTTACATTCATACGTTGGTTTAGGAAAAAGATGTAAAATATTTACAGCCAGTTACCCAAATGTATATGGATACAGAGTTAGCTCTGCAAGGTATCCATGGCCTTAAGACATTTAATTAGGTTCTGTAAAAAACAAACAAACAAAAAACCTCAAAATAAAACACCGAACTGAACCCCTCCCAAACCAAAGACTTACATAAAAGTATGAAACATTAAAATATTGCTGAGAAAACAGCTGGGGGCATTTAATGCAGACACTGTGCAGGGCAGATGAAGAACAGTGTCATCAGCAAGGCTGAAATCAGAAGCCCTGAACCTTTTTTTATTGTTGCCTTTCACTTGAAAAATAATTTTGATAGTCTAGATGTTGGATCTGTGGAAGATGAAAGCATAAGCAGTAGTCACTGTAAATCAGTTCTTTTAAGCAGAGCTGGCTGTTTGATATTAAAGACAAATAAACGTTCGACCCATAACACTTAATCCAGCCTCTCCAAAGGATCAGAGAAAATACAGGACAGAACATACTACTCATTTTTAACATTTAGATTGGGGAAGTTATACAGATTTAGATTTTGTAAGGAAAAAGTTGGAACTCAGTTACATTGATGTTTGCAACACTACATACATATGAGTATCCAATACACAGCTGTAATACTGTTTGAGAACTTAATATAATCTTCGATATTTGAGGCAATACTGTGCAAATCCCATTTTCAGAGAAATAAACTAAAATATTTGATAATGGGAAAAATAAATTTTCATATTACTTATTTGAAACAGTTTAAAAGGTAATAATGAACAGACTATTAAACAGTAAACTGTATTGATTTTACTTAAGATCTACAGACTCTCAATATAACAACTTAAGAAGATCTTAAAAAATTACCTGTTTTGAACCAAGGAATTTCAGTTGCTTGACCAATTTTGGGCCTGGGTGAAATGTGGTATGTTTCATTGGGAACTGAAAATGGACATATTGCTGCTTAGCAAATGCAAATGATTTCCTTTTAAACATAAGACATCACAGGTGGAAAGGAAATTCAAACTGTCTGTGTAAATCATAAACAAAAGAGTCAGTGCTAGAAATCTGGCTGGAAATCATGCTTTTATACATGTAAAAGACTTTCCGTGTCTGGTAAGGTATATATCATTAGTAAGTCAGACAAAACCAGAAAAGATGATAAGGCAATGTCTTTTTACATGACACCTCAGCCTCGTACATGTAGTACTTATTTCTATAAAGAATCACATGAATAAGAAAAATGGCTGGAAAATTAAAACCAGCAACATTTTGTACATGCACTGGGCTGTAACTAACAAATTAATGTGACAAAGATATATTAAGGTATTTCTGTTGATTAAAGTGTAGGTTTAGCCATATAGCAAAAGCAGAGAAAGTAAAGATTGATGAAAAATAAACTGATGTAATATTCTCATTACCCAAAGTTATTTTGGACCCATCAACAACATGAACTGTTACAAGGTTAATTGATCCCAGGTGTGTTGCCCTTGGAGCTATAAAAAATAAACCATTGTTCTGTGAGAAGGCAAATAAAAGAAGTTGGATTTCATGAAGGATCTGTCTCCATTGTTTCCTAAAAACCTATCTGCACATCTGCTAGGACAATTTTAACAGACATGAGACAGGCACATTCTGATTAGTCTGGATGTATTTTCATGCTGACAAGCAGACAGTGTAACTATTCTGCTGGGCCCCCACTAACTTCAGAACATTTGCCCTAAACCTGGAGTTTTGACAGTCTTTGGTCTTTCTAATACTTGTTGATTAACTTACACTTCTCAAAAAAAAATTCTAGAAGTTATGAGTAATGTATTTATTTTTCAGACCTCACTCAAATTTGAATGAATTAATTGAAAGGTCTCCAAGTTACTGGATGAAAAGGAGAGACTGGCAGGCAGAGGCACATACTGCATGGCTTTTTCTTTCAGAAGTAAGGTAAAAATATGGAAGCTGGAAAATAACCTACTTACTCACATAAGGAGCAGTCTCTAAAAAGAGCCATTTATATTTCACAGTAAACATTTGATTATAATTTTTCCTACCAATACCTTGTTTTGCATGTACACCTTTATAATAACTTAAACTTTAAATATAAATTTTATAAGTATTTTAAAAAGGCAAAAAATAAGCCTCTAAATTCTGTTCTCTAAAATTCTTTCACTAAAACTAAATTTGTAGTGGTACCAAAAGATGGCACTTGTTAACTATGATATGATTGCAATTAGCTCTTATTCAACTGAGACTTAGAATCTAACTTGGTTATTGATCAGCCTTTCAAAACAAGGTATTTAGAAAAATCTTTTTCCTGGACTGTTCAGTTTGATGTTCACAGTAATATATATACACATATGGTGTATGTATAGATAGAATATAGTTCTTGAATGAATAGGGTCTCTGCTTGAAATCTCTTTGGCCATAAAAAATGGACAGGGAGAAAGAAGGTGGAGGGCAAATTACTAAACTATTCATTAAGCTTTTTTTCTAAGAATAAAATTTTATCAATTCAAAGGTTAGATCAGAGAGAAGGAAAGATATAGACATGTAGTCTCTCTTCACCTAACTATATTTTTCTCCTGTTATCTTCCTTCTTAGCAATTTCTCTTGAAATAGATCACTTCATGGTAAAGCTCAGATATCACCACCCTTCACTACAGATGTGCATCCCTGAATCTACCATGGTTACTGCAAAATCACTGGTATTGAAAGCACTTCTACTCTTAGCAGGTAAAATATCTTGGACTGAAACTCTGTAACCCAATTTTCAAAATACTCGTGAAATTGAATCAAACGTATTTAGAATAATAAAATTTCCCCAAACAAAAAACTTTTTGAATGCAAGCACAGAAATATATTTTAATTAAAATTAATTAAATTTCTCACATTTTTGATGGCTACTAAACCCATTCAACTGCTTTCCATGGAAATTGATCCAATCCTTGGATATTCACTTTGATATAATTTATGAACAAGTTCTTAGCTGAGCAATGATACAAAATTCTGTTCTACTTATTATGCATGCTCCATGACTGCAAAACTCAGTGACAGCAGAAATATAACTAAGGCAGTGCCACAGTAACACTTCTAAAGTTACAAACTGTAAATTACCAGGTTTAGTTTGTGGTACTTCTGGCCCAACAGATGTTTTGGATTTGGAAGGAATGAGCAGTGTTTCTTTTGGAGCTGAAAGAAAAGGAAAAAGATTATTATTGTATTCTTCAGGAGTCATGATCCAATGCCATACTTAGCCCACAGAAAATGCATGCCTCAAATGCCTGAAAAAAAGACAATAACAATTCCGTGGCTTTCTGGAACCTGAAAGAAAATGACTAGCCAAAACACTGAAAAGTCCCAGCAGTGTGCTGTAGGGTAAGTTGAGTTAGGGGCTAAAATTCTTGGTCTAAAAGAAAAATTAGGCCACTGACTTTGGTTGGAGGTCTGACAAATACAGATTTCTGATCAGACATAAGCTGTAGGCTATTTTTGCTTTACTTGACAAACAGAAATGAGAATCCTCTGTGCTAAGATACATGCACGTGGCAGCAGAATGAAGAATAGTGGACTGGTGTTATATAAATACCACATTGGAGCATGTTCTCTAGAAATTTCTCCACTGAAAAATTAGAAATACCTGTATCTTAATGTTAAGGAAACTTATTTACCCATTGTTGCCCTTGAATGACCAGTGGTAGTAGAAGATTTTGTAATAATTGGTTGTGGAGTTGTCGGATGTATTGCTGTTAAGGAGAAAATGTGAAAAATCTTAGAATACTTATCTGTAATCTAAACAAAGCAGCATTTGCTAAAACCTGCAAAATGTCCCAAACTAAGGAGTAGCAGAATATCTTGATAATCAACTGCTGACAGATATAATTCTCTCTCTGTTAACTTCTGCTATACATTTATACCAAAAATGGGAAGCCACACAGCCCTCCATAACTATTTTTAAAGCTATTTTCATTTCAATACAGCAGACAATGTCTGTTGCTAACTGCACAAGCACATTGTAAAGAAGTTCTGTTGCATTTCAAGAACCAATTAAAAAAAATGCTCACAGAGGAGCACCCAAGATTACCAGTAATCACAGAGAGCTCAGAGAACTGCCTAGCCACTGAAATTTGTCAATACCCACATTACTACATTTCAGTCATCATTTGCTATGTGTAATAGACAGAGGAATACCATTATATATATTATACATATCTTACTATTATTTGTAGTGCAGTTTTGGCTTACTTTGGGTTTATCATCTGAAGTGTAATGCATTTGTTTCACCACAAAACTGGCTATGAATAATCCCATTAAGAAGCACAAAACCTGAAACTTGGGGAAAGAATGATTAAACGCAAAATTAAAATAATGACTCCATTACCAGGTTTGGTGTATGGCACTCTTGGTCTTTCAGTTGTTTTTCGTTTGGTATGAATGAACTGTTTTTCAGTTGGAGCTAGAATAAAAACAAAACAGCACCCAAAACAATAATGAAAAAATGCATTGCTTTTCACAGTGCACAAGGAACACAAGTATGATCTGATCTAGAATAAGGCAAATTATATAAGAATAAGCTGAAAGTTGTGATTCCTGCAAAGAAAGGAAAACAAGTTAAATGGCCACTTATACAAAAAGACTTCTACAAAAATATATACAAACTTGTAGCTTTACATCAAGCAGACTGGAATATAGTCATTAATGTCATCATACTGTAATAGGACAAAACTAGACTGTGGTAATCTGTGTCTTCCTCATCTGCCACACATGAGTATATGAGGACAGGATTTCTTTTTCAGTGGAACATTTGTGTCAAACTTGATTTCTAAATTAAATTCTTTTGTTCTTATGTGGGAACGATTTAATATTGTTATCTTCACACTATTCAGATAAAAAAAAATCTTGTAAGTAAAAGTAGGAATCATTGTAGAAAAAGTAGGAAAAGGTTATCTTAGCACTTTTTAGTCTGTGGTCTACACCAATGCAAGAGGTCCAAAATTATCTGCCTTAGACTGTGCAGTTTTCATCCCCCTTGCTCTGAGGAATCATTTTCTGCAGTGACTGTTGCTCAGGTAGCTCAGGTGTTTACAACAGGGCACCTACTTCATAAAGCTAGATGAACAGATACTGAATGAATACTAACCTAAGTATCATTGCATACAGAGAATATAAATTGGAATAGAAACATGTTTAAAAGCAGTTTTAATTTCCTCTTCCTCAAAAAGAAAAGAAACATAGTTTGATGATTATAAAATGCCTATTAATATTTCATTCTCAGAAAATATATACCATTTCATTCTCAGAAAATCACAGTCAAGGTCTGTCTCTGAAGCTGGGGACAGAAAACTGGTTGAACAACGATTGCTCAAGCAATGTCCTACTCCTGGATAGTGCTTGGGTTCAGTGACCCTTACTTGATCCACATCTGACAATTGACTTAAGAAGGAAGAACACTCAGCTAAGGTTTCATATATTTAAGCAAGTCTTTCCAACATGGATAACTAGAAGAAAGCAGAAGATGGTTTCAAGAAGCAGAGTGGGATTTAGATGGTCACATAGCTGGTCTGGAGACTATGCCATTGTTGATATGCTAGAATTTTTTTCTGTAAAATTAAACTATGAGGAGTGAAGGAGAGTATTTTAGAATGAAATTATCCACAATTCACATGAAGAATAGGGGATTAACTCAGTTGGTTAGAGCATGGTGATAATGCAAGTGTTGTGATGGACCAGTTTACTTCAGAGTCGGACTCGATGATCCTTGTGAGTCCCTTCCAACTCAGACTATACTGTGATTCTGTGAAGCATCTCTATCTGCTCTTTAAATAAAGTCCCCTTTTACTGGAAAATAGATAACGTCTGGAGGAATTGCATCATCCTGGAAAGGCTAGAAGAGGAGGAAAAGAACCTTTGGAAGTAAATGAGCTCATGCATTCTTACCCTTATCAAGACCAAAGAGCAAGTAAGTATCTACAAGTAGAGCAAAATTTCATTATTAGCTTTTAATAAAATATAATGAGCTCTCTTTTAGAAGATATTCTCTAAAAAATGTGTAAAATAGAATAACTATTTATGAAATAACAGTTACCAAATATTGCCTTTGTTCTTTCAGGAATATGAGGAATCATAGTAGCATCTCGTTCATCAAAGGTTGGAAGAATCTCTGTTGGAAAAAATGTCAATAAATTATCTGAATAATGAAAGAAATCTCCCTTTCCTCCTTTTCTCAAAAAATCTTTCAGCACTATACTGCATACAACAGGAAAGGGATGTCTTAAAACAGCAATGGGCATTTACCCTCAGAAATTTATGGTTAGGAAACAACAGTTACAAACCTTCAGTGAAATAACTGATTATATTACATAGGTCAGTTGGATTTATGATGGGGAGTCACCTAAGCAAAATGTAATTGAAGGGAAACCTCACTCTAATCTGGGTGAAAATGCATGTATAAAGAAAAAGCACTGCAACAGTGTTAGGAGGTTTCTCTCATAAAAGCTTCAAAAACATGGTGCAAACTATTAAAGTGTGTTGCTCAGATAGAAGATGCAAATAACTTTTTATCCTTATTAAAACATAGAGGTTGATAGTATTTCTTCTGTTAATGTCTGATAAAATACAAAAACTCTTGAACTGTTGACGTTTCCATCAGATTTAATTGCATCCCTGCAGAGGTTTCTTAACCTAGAATAATACCCAGGTAACAGTGAATGCACTGATGATTATTCCCTCCATTGCCACCCCAAAAGCTATTGTTCAATTATCCACTGAAGCTTCAAAAAGAGCAGATAATTTACCAGGCTTCCTGTATGGAGCATCCGGGATGGGAGTTGCTCTAGGTTTAAAAGGAATATGTTGTGGTTCTTTAAGAGCTGAAAGAAAAGATCTGTTTTAAGGGTTTATACTTTGACAAA
Source organism: Pyrgilauda ruficollis (assembly GCF_017590135.1). Classification (NCBI taxonomy): domain Eukaryota; kingdom Metazoa; phylum Chordata; class Aves; order Passeriformes; family Passeridae; genus Pyrgilauda; species Pyrgilauda ruficollis. The sequence continues at coordinate 561,967 of NW_024515875.1, forward strand.
ATTTTGTTTGTACTTTGACAAAGGTTTGTTGCACAGGCACTGCATGTCCTATGCTTGCAAAGAAAAAACAATCCCTGCATCACAGCCTGAAAAACTGAGTGTCGGATACATATTAAGTACATGTCAGAAATTCAAGAGAAAACAAAATCCTGAATGAAAACATGAATGGAAAATTAATCAGGTAAGCAAAATCTGGAGTCAAGCAACAAAGCCAGAAAGAGCTCAGACAACTACAGGGAATATATTTCTGTCTATATTTCAGAACCCATAACTGCAATACCCATGGTGTGCTGGTCTCCTACAAGTGTCAAAGGAATTACAACGTGTGTGACAGGGAAAGAAATTTTATGTGAAGACAACAAACCAGTTCAATACCTGCAGAGTAGAATGTAGTTCAATTAGTAGAAAAGAAAACAATTCAAAACCACAGATTATGTGAAAAACAGACTAGTGATATATAAACATTGGCCCAAGGAGTAGTGAAAAAATAATAATGACCAGCCCAACGTAACAAATTTATCTGCTGCTGTCTTTTGTTGTTCAACTGTAAATGTACTGACTGCCAAAACTCCATAAAAACAAGACACACAGAGTTAGTAGTGACTATAAGTTAGTGGTAAAAATACTCCCTTTAACATGACTGGTTTGTTTTCAATTTGGAACAGATTTTTTTTTTTCTTTTCTTTGTAAAATTAGTGAATACACACTCACTCAAAATAATGTTCAATGGATACTCTCAGAACTGTTAGAAGTTAGAGATGTTTGGCTGTTCATTAGTATGTAAATCCCTATTAAGTTTATTTTTAAGGGTGATATTCCATTACCAGCTCACACAAACCTATGAGCAGTTTCAGCTAGAGATTTTTGGAGTCATACATGAAGACCCTCAAATAGATTTTTCCCTAAGCACCTTTTGACAGGCATAAAAGAGATGCAATTTCTTCCAGCTTCTTGTGATGTTTGTGTGCTGTCTACTCTGCTGTACAGGTTATTCATCCGTGATAGATGTCAGGTGGCTGAAAAGCAGAGGCAACTACTACAACTCAGAAATTAAAAATAGAAATCAGCTCTGTTTTCCTTGAAACACCTATTCAGTGATCATCAGAGAATGTATTTGTAATATGAAGAAATGTTAATCAACACTTGATTCACTGAGGAAAGACAACTCAAAAGAACCCCTGGATATTCAAGCACTACAAAACAACGTGTACCAGGTTTTGTGTGTGGCACATCTGGACTTGGTGATGCCCTGGGCTTGGAAGGGACTCGTCGACTTTCTTTGCGACCTGTGGAAATGAGCAAAGTTTTGAATTTATTATTGAGGATGATGATTCTTGGACTTATGAAGATGTGCAAAGTTTTGAACACATTGTTGAGGATGATGATTCAACATGCATCTTTCAATTTTCCTGCTGAATCAGAAGATTCATTTTCTGCTAAGAAATTTTTTAGGGATTATTTCTGTCAGTTTAAAATAATCTCAAAGAGATCTCCTGTTAGCGCAATCAATACAATGCCAGTGCAGAGACCAAAGACAAAGTGACTTTTACAGTGCAGTGTCAGATCAACTTTCCATTACTAACAGCAATAACAAACACAGCTTTCTACAGAGTAAACTGCTGTAGTTCTAACACTTCCTAGTTGTGCTTCACAAGTGTTTCATATTCCAAAAACCTACTGCTCATTTAAATGCAATTAAATCAATTGTGCATTAAAAAAAAAAAAAATCCTCAGTCAAGCAGACAAAGCAGAAGAAACATGGAAATTTAACTCTAATTCTCTAATTGACAGAGCTATATCCAAAGTTTTGGGAACAGCAAAGTACTGTAATTTTACACTTTTAAAGAAGCAACTCAAAAATATAAATATTTCTGTCACACTCTAAAGAAATCAAGATGCAGATTTTCCTGTGTGCAAGGGCTAAGGACGAGTGTTGAACCACACATCTCCATTACGTGTCACTGACATTTATAAATATCCAGCTAATTATGTTCAATGACAGTTGTATAGCAAAATTTGATTATGACAGCAAAGCACAGCCTAGACAATAAGTATCTCTGTATCTTCACAGAACTCATCAATTTTAAACATTTTCAAAATGAAGAAACTTTCATGCACAAAAGGGCAAAATATTGATAAGCTTACTTGCTCTAGTTGGAGGAACACGTGGACTGGGTGATGTTTTAGGTTTGGAAGGCCTGTGATATGTATCTTTAGAAGCTGAAAGAAAGAAACTGGGTTAAGCATTATTAAAGTAATAAGTAGCTTCAAATAAAAATACACTGCCCTGTAATGGGTGTAGTCCTGGAATGATTCACAATATCAAATTCAAGTGACAAAAATGCCTTAGTCAAATAGATCGGCCTCAAGCAATCATATGACCCAGGATTAATGAAGTGATTGTGTTCTGACAGTAAAATAGAGGTTTGAGTGGAACAGAATTATTTTTCAGTCCTCTATGAAGGACTGAATTTCATTTAATAAAACTGGAGGGGAAGGGGAAAAAAGAAAGAGGAAGAGAAAGAAAGCTTTCAGGATGCAGCTCTGCCCACCCATGGTGCTCCGCACCTGCAATGGTGCTATCTTCACAGGATGACTGAAAACATATAATTAGGATCCTGTTCTGATCTGGCTCTGCTTCTTACCATTAAATGTTGAAGGAGATTTTCCTATCTTATGTGCATAACAACTTGAAAGAAACAAGGATTCTCCTTGATTGTTTAATAGAAAATAAGAAGACACCAAGAACCTTGACTGATAAAATATTAAGGAACATGCAAAGAAAGATGACAATTTTTTCCAGGTCTGCTTTTAACAATTTGTGCTGAAGAAGAAAGACAATGTGACCATTCAAACAAGAAAGTATCATTATCTATTTTTGCCTTTGGTTTCTCAGTTCTAAACCTAATTGTTTCCAGAACTGCATTAGCATAATAAAACAAAAAAAACAAAGTATTACCAAGAACAATAATTGCCTCCACAATAATCATACCACCCCTGCTAGGGCTGATGACAGATAGTCACTCCTCCCTGAAACTCAACATTGAAGTATTATGTTCCGCAGAATTTCCTCCAGTTCAAGGTAACAGCTCTAACACAGAACAGATCCCAAATATAAATCCAAATTTTTTGTAAAAGCCACAAAGAGACTGTGGGTGGATTTTTTTTTACCTTCAGCTTTGTACACTTTCCAGACTTATTTCAAGTTTTTTTTTTTTTTTTTTTTTTCAAGAAATAGGTGCAGATTTACTGGGGAGAAAAGGAACCTGAGTTGTCTCTCTGCCCATCTCTTCACCAACACATTCTAATACTCCATGTACCTTGGATACCTGTACTGGGTCTGGCTGGAATGGAGGTTATTTTCTTCACAGCAGCCCCTGTGGTACTCTGTTTTGCATACATGAGCAAGGAAGTGTTGATAAAATACCAATGTTTTAGTTGTTGCTGAGTACGCCTTGTCACAGCATCCAAGAATTCTTTGTTTTTCACTCTGCCTCCAGGCAAGAGGCCTGGGCTAGGAGTGGGCAGGATGCTCATAGAGGACACAGTCAGGATAGCAGAACCACCCTGGCCAAAGGGATATTCCACCTCACATGAAGCCATCTTAGCAACAAAACTTTCCAAAGCACCCATTACTCCTAGACTGACACTGCTCTGCCTGTGGGATGTGGTGTGTGGTTGCTTTGTGCCACTTGCTTTCTTCCACCTCTTTTTATCCTTCCTTATTAAACTGTCTTTATTGCGAACTATGATTTTTTTTTTCCTCTCTCTTTTTTTTTTTTTTTTTTTTTTTTCCTTACTTAGCTCTTCTGCTTCTCTCCCCCAGACCACTGTGTGGTAGAATGAGCAAGAGGTTAGTGTGTGCTTAGCTTCTGGTCAGGGTCAACCCACTACGGTACCTCACATCATGCAAATGTAAGTTGTGTAATTTACTTTCTCCCTCCTTAATTCTCCTATGGTTGTATATGGGTATAACAACACATGCAGACACAATTATAGGAAGTACTACACATTCTTAAATCTCTGAACAACGCGAGGGGTCTGGAAAAGTGAATCAACAAGTATGAATAAAAGCTTGTGCCTGGAAAAGAAGAAACAGGCACAATTTAAGAAACACAGAGCAGAATCCTTCCTCTTTGCAATGACACCCCTCATTTTCACCTTCACTTTACCAGAACACAAGTTACATAGAAAATACTTATTTTCACTGAGAATTGTACAGAAAACATCTGTTTCTGCAGTGACATACAATGTAATAAATAACTGAAGATATTTTCAACTTACCAGGTTGCTTATAAATTCTACATGTCACTGGATTTTATCCCTCAAGGAATAAATACAAATCTGAAGCTCCAGTGGTCACAGTAGAATCCATGAGACACATGCCGGTATGAAAAGGTAAAAAAATAATGTACTTACCAGGTCTTGTTCGTGGCACCTCTGGGACTGGTGATGCTCTAGGTTTGGAAGGAACATACTGGGGTACTCTAGGAACTAAAAAAATAGCAAATATTAGAATTTTTTGGGAACTGATACTGACAGAAAGAATAACATTTAAGAAGAACACATGCCTTTGGGACCCTTTGGAATCACAAAAATTTGAGTAATGGAGAAATATGAACACTTGGAACATAAACCCCAGTGCTGATGGAAACCTCTGTGACAGGATAATATAAAACAAGGCCAGCATCACTGCACAGTATAAAAGTGAAGCAGCACATGATAGAAATGGAGCATAGAGACTAGCAGTCAAAGGTGGGTTGTGGTGCTTCTATCCCCTTCACAGAACACACTTGTGTGAGGGAAAAAAGAGAAAAAGATGATGATGAATTGTTAGTGAAAAATCACCAAACGCCCCCTTACAGGATGAACTTTAATAGTAAAAAAATTATGAGACTGGAGTGCAATGAAGCAGTGCTTGTGATGGTTAGTGAGAAAAAAGCTAAATGCGATGGTCCCCAGGTGATTTACCCTATAGGTGAAACTGTTACCTATTGTTGGTTTTAGTTGATCAGTTCTAAGTGTTATAGACTCCAGGACTGTATCAGAAACAAAACAGAAAATATGTTTTGAAAGTTAAAAATTTACAATTAGCGGCACTTTTTGAATCGTGTACTTTGTATACTGTTTGATACAGAAACAGTAGTATTAAAAGAAATATCTGAGAAAGCAGTGTAATCTTCAACACAGCGTGAGCTTTGTTCTCCCATAGACTTCAATGAAATATCCAAATATTATCATTCTGTTATTCAGAAAATGGCTTTTTAGGAACAAATATATCTTCCCTTGGTGATGTGTTTCAAGCTCTATATACACAACTAGAATCAGACAATACTTGCTTGTGTACTGAACACTATTATTAAAGAGCATTACATGGTGTATTGCATTGCTCAGTCATATAATTCAGCTCTAAACTGGAATGGATCTAGAGTCCATTGGTTTAGAGTCATAAGGATGTGAAACTGATGTGTCAGTTCTTATATATGGATTACAATTAAAAAAAAAAGAAGAAATGTCTTTGGATATTTTAAGACAATTACTAGATAAGTGGATGATGCTGTAGAAAGTGTTCTGTATATTACAGATTCTTGAAGAAACAATAAGTTGTAGGGGATTTTGGTTTTGTTTGTTTGTTAGTTTGTTTTAAACACAGATCAATACAAGCTCATAACATTTGTGTGACAAAACCATAAACCATTTCTGAGAAGGCCAGACTACCATAACAATGAAAAATGGCTACAAAGGTAAAAATTGAGTGTATGAGAAGTTGCATCTTAAGGTGTAACTTGGAGACAATGTTTTATAATCAGATGCCACGGTTAAAAAATTATGAGAAGACAAGGATTTTGACTGTTTGCAACATGAGGAAATCACATGCAATAGATAACATCAGAATTCAAAAATATTGGTCTACGTCTACAATTTAAAGGTCTTCAATAAAGCGTTTATCCTTAAATTTTTCACATTTACCAAAGGATAACATATGTTGGTATTTGAGACCATTGCAATTTTCTATTGCTCTTCCCAACTGGAGAGCATGGGACAGAAAGTAATTTTTTCTGCCTACCACTACATTCAACTGCTCTCACATTTAATGACATAAAAATACAGTATTTTGGAATACAATGTAAAGGATCATTAATGCCAATAAATGTTTACAAGCAAATACTAAGTATGCATGTATAACTGGGTAATTTAGTCCCTCATGCAGAAAATAATAATGACATGAAATGAATTGATTGTGGCTTAGAAGGGAAACAGATTTATTTGAACAATGCAAAGCAATGTTGGAAAGAATTTATAAACCCCCCCCCCCCAAGTAGCCTCAGAACACACTTTAATTGCTTTGTATTTGCTTTAGTTAGCAAGGTTAATCTGAGTGTAACAACACTATTCTCATCCTGTTGCCTTGAAGTAGCAGAGGTTTATTCTTTTGCTCAGTGAAAAATACCTAGCAAATGTCACTACTCATGAAAGCTGCAATTAAATTGCTGAACGGCACAGAACGGAACTCCATTCTGTTTTACCTGGATCAGGTAACTAAACAGCTGCTTATAAACACATTTCAATCAAAAAGAAACTGTACTAGAAACAATCACAAAATAGTTTACCATCTTTGGCTTGTGGAACGTGAGGTTTGGGTGAAGTTTTAGGTTTGGAAGGAACACGTTGAGTCACCTTTGGAGCTGGAAGAGAAAATGTGGGCAGTAAGTTGATTAAATTGCACAGCAGTTAGCATCTGTTACCAGCCGAACACACAAGCACAGAAACCTCACACCTGCAACTGAGAAAAAGTAGGGAAATCAGGTAATACTCTCCATGTGTTTACAACAATCTAAGCAAGAAAGTGGAATTTTAGTAATTTTTGAAGCTCAGTTTTTGTTTGTGTTTATAAAATAAAAACCGAAACAAGCGCAAATAAGCATAATTATGAGAAAGGTGATTGAGAGCTGCCAGCATAATTTCTTTTTTTATAAAGGAGACATTCCAGCTATGAAGAGAGCAATACACCCAACTGTTTTGAGTGTCAAGCAAGATAATTACCTAGAAGAAAAATGAGGTTAAATGAGACAATCCTGAGGCACAAGGTGACTAACTTCAGTGATGTTTGCTGTGATGTAAATAAAGTAAACACAACAGCTCGCCAAGGAAATATTATTACCTATGGGTGACCTTGGTGGTTCAGTTCTAAGTGTAATAGGTTCCAAGACTGCAACAGAAACAGTGTGACAAAGTGAGTGAGGAACACACACCAAAAATTTAAATACTCCAGTGGTAAGTAGAAAAGCAGGCACTAACACAACGCCACAGTAATATGGATCTTCAAGCTGACTTTTAAATCATGGACAATTACAATTCTTAATAATACAGGTAAAATAAGAAATAAGTAATTGGACAATCTTGATGGCAATAGAAGCAAAAATATGTTGATATAAATCAGTAAATCCAAGAACAAGCAAGAGAAGAAATTGCAGAGTTTAACTTAGAGACAGCAAGGGACTCTTGATGCACAGAAGGTGAAATTGAACTCTGTTATTTCAAAGTAGTGTGCTGACCGAGACAAAATAGTTGAATTTTTCCTCTAAAGTGAGTAATCAAGCAGAGGACTAAAAAGCTGCTATTTCTAGAGCTGTATTTATTAGTCATCTGAAAAAAAGTAAGTTTGATAAAGCCTCTTCATTTTTTCTCATATCCACTTAAAATTTGAATCACAAAACCAATATAGCATGCCCTTTTCCTGGCCACAAACTGTACCAAATGAGACAAAAAATTATGAGATGGCAGAATCTATAAAAATTACATGGCAATAAAGAAAACCTATTAAAAGAATTTTAATGCATTAATTCTTTCATCTCAAGGCAGTAACAAGTCAAGTAGCTTATAACACACAGATATATACACCTAAAGATAGAACATGTTCTATAACCCACATTCACTTATCTCCCAAACTCTCTTATGCATCTACCCATTTAAGAAATGGGCTTCACAGTAAATAACACTATAAAACTTTGATTGCAATTGAGGGGGCTAATACTAAAGTATTTATTACATGCCTATTAACATACACAGTACAACATTCAGTATTAATATTGCTGCAAATGAAGAAAAAACCCCCAAAAAACCAGTATTAACTTCTACTGACAGTGGCCCGATACTCCATAGAAATGTCACACCAGCCACTAATTTTTCAAATGTTCTTGCTACATATGCCTGGTTTGCAAAGACTTTGCCATTATTCAAGCTCATCAGTTACCTTTGGAATTCAAATTCAAAATCTTTCCCTAGAAAACACTAATTTCTATTTTCAGGTTGCGTTTGAAAAAGAAGTAATTTCTTACAAAGAGAAAAACAGCTTTCAATAATAGAAAGATATGTATATTATTTGTTAGATCTGCAAACTGTCTTCTGGAGCAATATGGTTTCCTTTTGTACAAGTATTATCTAAAACAATTGAATGTCTCTTCTCCCCACCTAGAGGAAAAAAAAAAAAGTTGTTCTCTTCTTTACTTTCTGTATTAATATCAAGTTGCAAAGTACATAATTTCAAAAGAAGTGCCTCGTCAGACTTAGCTTGAGGTGTTTTGATCTTAGCAGATCATTTGGGCTTCATATATGAGCAATGAGTATTTTGGATACTGGGAAAAGTTTGTTTTGTGAAAACATGCATTTAAGCTGAAAGTGAACAGTCCCATAGTAAATCACATTCAGGTTCAGCAACAAAGAAATTAAGTCTAGGAAATGAGCTTCTGTCCCTATCAATTAATAACCACAGAAAAAGGAATTGTACTATATGTTTAATGCATGAAATATTGTTGGATATGAACAAAACAAGCAATGATTATCCATTTGATGGATAATCACAGCTGGATGTTCTTGTGCAGCAAAAATTAACTACTCATAATTTAGTAAAAAGCCAAAGAAAAGACTTAACAAGCAATGCTAAGAAAAGATTGTTATGCAACATTGACCTTGAGAAATCAATGTCATTAGGGGAGTTTTGAGAGTATTTCATGGTGTAGAACTTGTTGCAGTTGAAAACTACGAGTTTAAGTGAGTTACTGCTAATTGACCAAATCAAACTGATCCTATTTTATCAAATCATTTAAGTAAGGCTTAAAGATGTCCTTGTCTTGTGAAGTATCATTTATGTAGTCAGCTTCATCCAGGTTTTAAAGACCAAAGCTAGACTGCTGAAAACACCCCGAAGCCCAATACAACCTGCAGAATACAACTTGCACAGCAAATGCAAACAGTATTTCAAATTTTCCTTGCAACTAGATAAAGTATTTTAGGGCTTACTGCAAAGGAGAGCTTTGTCTGCATAAAAAAAAATGTGTATATATTAAACACATCACTTCACATATATTCCCCTACTAAAAAAAGGCCATGCATTATTTTATAGAAACTGTGCTCCTCATTAAAAATAAAATCACTTAGTTTTTTTTTTCTCTAAATTGAGTACAAGTTTAGATGTATTAATTGAAAAAATGCAGTATTTTCCATACATTTGAGAAAATATCAAGCAATATGCCACAAAACTCCTTCTGCAGGAATTGTTTACCAATGTGTAGTTTTAAATGTCATTTCACATTATGTTATTTCTATATTCCATAAAATCTTTACTATTTCAATAATTCTTATTCTTTCTTCTTCTAATGAAAGTGAAACCTTTGAAGTGATATCCTGTCTTTTAGAAGACATCTCCATGTTAGCAACATGGAGAAATAATAAAGCACCAAGATCATACTTCCATTTGCTGGGTTTGGACCACACATGAATAAGCAAGAAGCCTCCAGGAAATGCTGTTTTCAGCTACACATAATATGAGACCAATGAAAAGAAGAATGACTAAGGATGACTCATAATCATTACCCTCTGCAGTCTTTGGACGTTCATATGTGTAGGGACTCCTAGAAGTGACTGGCACTGGAATGGTTGCTGCTGGAATAAAGAGAATTTTCTTAAGAGAAATACAGGTGTATATGTGTCTGGTTTTTAACTGTTGGTGCAGCTCAGCTGCTCTTGCTTCCCAACTAAAATCCACCTCTTCAAAACTCCTCAAACGGAAACACTGAGTGAATGATAAATTTACTGAAATTACCCTATGTGGCTTTTGCTGCTTTTGGAAAATGAAAAGTGCATTTATGCTACAGGAACACACTGGGTGAGGAACTCTCTAAAGCTTCACCTTCCTGTTTTACTGAATTTTTAAAATCTCTTTAAGGGGCTGTAGACCACTGAAAAGAAATAGCTCCAGAGAACTCCATTTTCTTTGGTAAATCATTCTATTAATTTTCCTGGGTTTCTCCCATAGTGATATAAAGGATAGATATGAACGGCTTTGGGTGTAAATAACTGTAAAGCCCCAGAAAGCAAGGCAGAAGATCCCAGAAGATTATCTAGTGCTACTGCACATTAGATAATCATGTTAACAAGCTTCCCATCTCTATCTAGAGCACTTAATTTGGTTTGAAAGGAACAAACCCCAAACACCCTGAAAAATATAAAGAACTCTGAAGTCAAAATTGGTAGAATTGTTTGATAGCAGTGTGACTTTACAAACAAAATCCATTTTCATTCCTAAACACATCTACAATCACTGAGTGATCTTTGTGCTCACCCTTTAAATTTTGCTTTGTTTACTCTGTTTTTGACTCTTAGCCCCTGTCCCTCCCAACAGATTTTAATTTGGAAAGAAAAAGTGATGGATAAATATTGTATGACGGGCCTCAAACAGTATTTTTGGACATACTAACAATTTGTCATGTTGTAATTCACAAGCATTTTAAGACTCACAAGAAAACTTACTTAAAGGAAGTTACCTTAAAATTCTGAAATACAATAAAATCTGAGACCTAACACTTCCAAAATTCTGTCAGTTCAGACAGAAAATCACATTCTTTATTTAAAAGTCTCTATTTCTCCACATGAAGGTTTATGGTGGTTTACCTCTGTGGGTGGTGTTTGATTTTAAAAGACTGAATTATTTCAGATTTCTAAATTTTCCCTCTTTTTTTTACTGACATTTTTTATAGCTTAGACAACATTTATATTTGATAATATTGCCTCTATTTTAAGAAGGCAAAATACTCCAAAATATCTTCAGGACAAATAATTTGTGCATTGAAGTAAATGCCCAGAGAAGTTGTGGAGTCTCAATCCCTGGAGATATTTAAAAACTTTTCTGTAAAGAAAGTGTGGCAGTGTATTTGTGTGCACAATAGAAAATTCATTATCATTTTCTTTCCTGAAAAATGGAGTATGTTTAGAGAGAGGTATTCATGCTAACAATAATAAAAGTGAGGACAGTGGTTTGGCATGATCACATTGGCAAGAAAACCCAACTTTTTTAATGTAGGCCACAGATTCAGTTACCCAAATGCCAAGAAAGAGAATGAAGTTGCAAACTTTCACTAGAATGTACAGTTTGTTAGTGGGAGAATCTGAAAAATTATTTAAATATTTGGGGTTTTTTAAATGAAGATTTTTTTCTCCACTGCCAAAAAAGGCAAATACTTTACCAGAAACAGCACAAAAATCATATTAATAATGACAGCCAAAATTAATTGCTTTACCCAAAGGCAGTTATTTGGCAGTAAGTAATTGATTAAATATGAATTTGGTATATTGTTCATTATTTTGACTTACTCTTAGGGAAGGCTGACAACCACTATCATGACACAAGTTTCTAATTTAAGCTGAACTTCCAGGTGATGCTGGAACACAGACAGGCTCCTGCTCTTTTACCATTTTGGCACCTACCCAAAAGCCAGCTTATCCCCATGCACTGCATATTTTACGGCTCAAATAATATTTTCTGAACAGGAATATAATTTGTCACATCAGAACACACGCCAGTTTCACTACCTACTTACAAGAGAATCATGACAAGCTTCATCAAGATTAAAAAGTGTGTCTTAGCATTCTACCTGATTGATTCATGAGACCACTACAGGGAAAGAAAAAACCAGAGGCGTGTGTACAAATATTTAAAAATGCCACTTTCTTCTTAGGCATATAGAAACGAGGCTATAGAGCCCCTTATTGTGGAAACACCAGGATAAATTCTTGATCTTGGCAGTCCCAGAATGTAAAACAAATCTATGCAACAGCTTCCAAATGAGTTGCTTTTTTTTCTCAGCCAGAGAAAAAAAAGCAACTCATGCATGAGTAGTGCATGAGTTGCTGAATATAAATCTGAGTCCTGCATGTTGTTCAAAAAACAATAGGCAGGACTCAGATTTATATTCAGACACAGACATCTACAGCAGAGACAAAAGTAATGATTCCAGTATTGTAATACAATACTGGATTTTCTACACTTAAAATTATGTAGGAGCTGTAATCCACATAAAAAACTAATTATGCTCAGTATTCTGACAATTTCAAGTCCTAAGTGCCATTCCAAGCTTTACAGGGAATAATTTGGTCTGAAGAGAGTTAATTTCTTTTTATAAGCAAAAAATAATTTGCAGGGAATCTGGAAAGAATTTAATAAAATCATCTGATCTCTGCCAGCATTGAGTAATATATTCTTACAATAAACAATTATGCAATTTCAAGCTTTCTAATTTCATTATAAACCATGTAACACTGGAAATATTTTTACAACTCTATTTATTTATTCTTCAGGTCCAGAAAATGCCAGGTGTATTTTACTCTCTGCCATACATCATAGGTGAAATTTAACATTGGTGTGAAGGTGCTATTTCATTTGGGATCATAAAATATTTCTTTACTGAATTCCAGAACAAAATTCCATTTTTACTTTCACAGTTTCAGGTAAGTCTACATATGCTCTAATAATCACTGAATCAATAAAATCCTATGGTTCTATGTAAGATGCTATAACCATCAGCAAAACAGTAGAATTTGTGTTTTCTCGACCCTATGCTGAAGTAAGTTGGAAAACTTGTTATTCCAAAATGAAAAGCAGGAAAACAATTTGCTTTGATGTCTAGCTGTGTGTGTTGGTGACTTGGGATAAAAAAGTTAAAAGGTTTTTTGCTTTGCTTCTATTTTGGGGGGATCCAATACGAAAATATTATTCCTCAAAGAGAAATTCCTCACCTTTCCGATGATTAAGTGCTGAACTTCACAACCGCACAGAAGAAATTCAAGCTAAAATGCACTACTTCAGTGGTACACTATAACAAATGTTTGCTATGGAAATTAGTTACCGGGTTTAGTTCGTGGCTTTTGGGGTCTGGCAGATGGTCTAGGTTTAGATGCAGAAGTAGTGAGTTTTGCTTCCTTAGGAGCTGAAAGAAATATACTGGATTATAAATTTATGCTTTCCACTGTATCACAAAAAAAAAAAATCAAATGAGGCAATGAATGGCTACTGGGAACAAAAGCAAATGGTAGAATCAGATATGCCAAGAAGTCTTCCCAAAAATCTTCCACAGAATTCACTAGTCCAGCAAAATCCCTGTTTGTCCTTCATTGTAAAAGTGAGTAATTGCATTTAAATATGCAGTCGAAGCTTGCAATCACATCTGAATGTTCCTCTCATTAAGTTAGCAAATTCATTTTTGCAAGATACCTAAGAGGTAAAATAATAATGTTTTTTATAATTTTGAATTCCAGCTCAATTTTAAGCCATAGGAAGACATATATAGACAAAATATACAGAAATGTCCTCATTTTTTGGCACAGTAAAGAAATTACTGGCAAACAGCTGAAAGAATATGGAATCAATTAAAAAAAATTGAACTGCTTCATAGCTGCAGTCATTGAATTCTGCTAATGGAATAGAAGTAGTTAATATAAGTTGAATAATATAAGTAGAATAGCAGTATCATGTAAATGATAAAAATGAAGAACAATGAGTTCTAGAAACCCTTTTCCCACCAAACATGCATGGGTTGAAACTGTAATTAGTTAATCTGCCTGACTTCAGATAAAGTGTAAACTCAGTTTCAGGCAGAGGTAAGTAACTCTGTACATTTTTAAAAAGCAGTGCTATGAGACTGCTTTCCAAAAAAATGTTTCATAGCAATTGACGCAGTGCAAAAATGTTTGATGTCTACAAAAAGAGCAAAGGGGAGTGAGCCATGAAGTGACTGAGAGGTGTTTTTAAGCCAAAATGACATTCAGAAGGATTCATAAAGCAGTGGAATGAACATGTTAACCTAGTACCACAAGTATCCTTCACTGGGAGTTCTGGGATTAACATCCACAATACTACCTTTACACTTGGCAGTTTCCAATGAGTTTTCTGAATAAAGAGTCTTGGCATAGAAAAGCTCTCAGCAAAATGGAAGAAAAAAATTTTTACTGTACCATGGAACTAGCAAAACTGTGTGAAAAAAATTGTTTCTTTTTCTCCTAAGTGTAGAAAAATGTTTCTGAATGCTTATCTCCTAACTTCTTCTTTCAGAGGAATGGATTAAATACAGCAAAAACTATGAGAAAAAGTACCAGAGTACAAACTGTGGCTTGGACTGCAAAGAAGAGTGACTAACAACTGCAGAAATGTGTATTACCTAGGGTTGCTTTTGGTTGTTCAACAGTCTCAGAAGTTTTAGGCTCCAAAAGTGGTGGTTTAGGGGCTAGAAAAGAAAACTTCAAGTGTAATCAAACCAATTATGACCAATTTGAGAATGAAGAGTTAGTCAGGATGTTCACGTATTGCATAGCTCCTGCCCTTTTTAGGAAGTTTTCATTAGATATTTTTAGAGAACTTATCTATCTGCATACCAACTTATGAAAATGAAGTGCACAATTACCAGGTTTCATATGTTGTACTTCTGGGGTAGCAGATGGTTTCGGTTTAGAAGGAATAAGTGGTATTTCTTTTGGAGCTGAAAGAAAGAGCTCAGTTTGCAATGAAAAATTGTTTAACAAGCATTTCCCACAACAAACAGCACATGTCACATGTTTATATTGAAGACAACTTAGTATGGAATGTCAAAGCCAGCTGATGAAATTGGATTTTGAAGTGTGGAATGGAGATGATACTGAAATGCTGTACATTGATCAGAAATAAGATTCTGTGAGCCCAGAACAAATAAAATTTCCATTTTGAAGGCTTTACATATCAGAGACAATCAGCACATGCGTGTGCATTGGGAGTAAAAGAGACAGAAGACTAATAAAAGGATGATGGTGTTGTATCATGCAAGAGACAAGTTGCATTTCTCTGAGACAGTAAATCCACCCAGAGCTTGTTCTCATACACAGGTATGTCAAGAGCAATCAGTATAACAATGGCAGAAGACCAAGACTCTAACCAGGAAGAAGAATGATTATGCATGTGAAATGATATGTGGAAGGAATGCGTTCATATGGGATGGAGTGCTCAAAACAAACACAGAGTTTTTCACTGGGTGAAAACAACATTACCTAATGTTACCCTTGGCCACTGAAAAGGATGGGAAGTTTTAGGTGTGAAAGATTCCAGAATGGATTCACTTGTTGCTGCTGGAAGAAATGATGACAGTCATAAGAGAGTAAAGAGCTAATGGAAGAAACTCTTCCTTCATGAGAAAAAATAATTTTTTTTTAACAAGAACAACAAATATTTCACTAATGTTTGGGCATTTATCAGTTTAGTATGCATTAGGGAGAAATTCAGAACCGCACAGAGCTTCAGTGACTATAAATCAGCACATCTGTGATGTGCAAAAATTCTGGATATTTATTTCCTCCTGCCTGCATTGCAACTGGTCTGGATCTCAACCACTGCCAAGTAAGATTTTAAGTAGAGCTTTTGAACATTTTGGTTTTGGTCCAATACTTAAGGGAGGTGGTACCGTGTACAATGTACATGCTGAACAATCAATTAGTCACACATTAAAACATATAAAATTTGGAATAGAAACCTGACAACAGATCCAGCTGTGGTTTCAGTCCAAAACCAGTGAACGTCTGTAACTGTTGTTACTGATGCACTGATGCACTGATGTTAACATTTTTAGCGATACTACAACAATAAAATGCAACTTACAGTTCACATCACAGTGTTTTCATCAGAACTACTCTACAAATATTGTTTTCTCAGTTTTCTTCTTCAAATATTGTTTTCTCAATTTTCTATGTGGCCGATTTTTTAACATACTGAATTATGTGACTGTGAGTTGCCATATGCATTATTACTGTGAGAAAACACTAAGTTCAACCATTAGCAGCAACATAAATTTGAAATCAGCTGTTAGGGGCTAATCCAAATGTCCACTGAAAATAACAACAGTATATTAATTTCAGTTGAGTTTTAGAGCATGGTTTGAGCTGCTGAATTAAGAACTAGGTAGAGATTATTGTACCTGGTCCAGCTTCTGCTATTTCAGGCTTACTAGGTGCCACAGGACTTGAAAGAACAGGCTGAATACCACTGAAAACTATAAAAAAAATCATGTCATGTTAGCTGTGATTATTAATTCTACACACAGCTTTTTTCATAGAAAAACAATCAAAAAATGTGATATGTTATGGCACACCTAATTTGCACTTCACCATAAGAAGACCTTACTTCAGGAATGGAGCAGTATTGGATTAGAGTGTAAGCTGAAGGTAGTGCTTAAAGTGAGAACTAAAACTAAATTGTCAGCCAACCAAAGCTAACATTGCTTTGCATCATATGGTCCACACAGCTTAAAGCGACTCAGAAAATACAAAGATAAAAACTTCTAACACCACAATTATAAAGTACTCAATCCCCCCCACCCCAAAAACTATAAAAACTAAAAAGCACTGCAGATTTATTTCCATGAAGAAAGACACCTGTCTTAGTTCTCTTCAGTGCTTTGTTTTGTGTCAATATTTTTTAGTGAATTTTTGTGTCATGTAATCTGTTATACACACATAAAAAAAGAGTAAAGCTAAAAAATTGCTAAAAAAAAAAAAAAAAAAAAATTGCAAAAAAAAAAAAAAAAAAAAAAAAAAAAAAGTTAGAAAGGAGCTTCCTATGCCGGCAAGACAATATTTGGTATAAAAACGTGCATTCTAATTGAGCATATAACAATTAAGCATATAAGAAAGCAACAAGTAATTTAAGAATTCTTATTAAGATTTAGCCAGTAGTCGTATTAAACCTAGTTTAGTAGTATTAAACCAGGTTTACTTCATGTAAGTATGTCTCAAAATAGCCCTAGAAGCTTTTTGAAAAATGAATGTAAGATCAGAAACACTACCAGGTGAGTTTCTCAGCAGAAAGCGCAAGTTGTCATGTGAAAAAGGATGCTTTCAATGATGATGACTCACACAGAAGACAACATGAAAGATGATGAAAATATCTAGGATTAACAACATTTCAGAAATGTCTGTCCAGACATCAAAAGGGGTTTAACTGAAAAGCTAATGCATTACTATTACCCGCAGTGGTTGTTAGCACATGAGGTGTTCTGGAAAGTGGAGGCATAGGTTTTTCCAGGTCAGCTGAACTTGTAACTGTGAAAAAATGTAAATATCCCTGAGACAGATGCATATTGATGCAGACATAGCAAAGGAGGCAAAAATCAGAAAAAGAGAGATTGCTTTACATTGCTTCACAAGATGCCAACACCACTACAACAGAGTTTCATAAATTTCCAACTTAAAAAGAAAGTAACAAAACTTCGAAGTCTTGCAGATGTCACATACACCTAATAGACACACCCTGACAGGAAATGCAGTCCCCCTAAATCAGATTTATCAACAGAAATGAACTGATCTGTACCCATGTAACATGAAAAAAGCTGTGCTTTTGACTTCACCTGTACCCATAGAAAGAGACCTATATACTTTAAATGCATGCAAATATGAATTTGTACAACCAGGTATTTCTATTGTCAAAGCTTTATGTGTTTCAATATAAAAAAAGCCAGTATTTTGACTAATGGGTTTTAACGTACTACACATCATGCAATTTGTCATTTGTGGTATTTTACCTAATTGACATACTAAAAATTAACAAAACTTCCGTGACAGATAGAAGAGACAGACTGAGGCAGAAAACCTAACACAAAACTGTTGAAATATTGACTGCCAGGTTTAGGATAATTTTCCTTCTTATCTCTTGCACATTCCTACCTTTGTAATAAATACAAATACGTTCTTGAATACCTGTGACCTCAGCAATAAAAGTTTCAAGGTGCAATAGCAACATAACCTGAAGAAAAGTCTTATGAATAGAGAAAACTGCAAAATAATGTGTATGATATGGCTGACAGAAAATCCCCCATGGTGAAATGTCCCAGTCAGGAGCATATCTTTATAACTGATAATGAACCCATCTAGCTATTGGTCCTATTGGTCCTAATCTATTCAACAGCTTAAAACCATACAAAAAATATTAATTCCTGTGATTTCATTTGCATCTGATCCCAGACCACAAAATATCACCATGTAATTATAGAGTTTATCAGACACTGCAAACAAAATTCTTCAGACACCAAGCAATCAGAGCAAACAGCCTGTAACTGTAACATTCTTGATGCAAAACCAAACACTAAGCAGTGGAAGTACCATAAATACAATTTACCAGTCTCTGTTTTTGATATTTCTGCAGATGCAGAAGTTTGGGACAGGAAGCTAATGTGATTAGAGTCCAGTGAAGCTGGAAAAAGAAAACCAAAACAAAACATTTTTTGGCATCATCTGAACATATAGACTGAACAGGTTTCAAGACGTGACTAAGAAACTAGGGATTTGAGAAAGGAAAATATCTCAAATGAACATGCCATGGATTTCCTAATATAAATGTGTGAAAATGCACTGATGATGAAAATGATGAGGAAGCTGCTAGAAGAAATATGAAGAAGAGATCACATTACAAGAGAAGTGGAATTGCCATAGCCAAAGCCAGAATTAAATGTGGTTTTGCACGTACGGCCCCTTTTATCTCTATGATTAAACTTTACCAAAATCTAGGCCCAAGAGGAGGAGCAGGCTGGCTAAAAGCACAACAGTACCTCTTGGGACAATTCCCACCTTGCATCGCCACCAGAGCTGCAAGAAATATTACTGCCACAGGCAGCTGGTGTCTCTAACTGTGAAGAAACATCCTATGATTCACCAAAAACTGAAATGAGGTTTTGATCCTAAAACCCTAACATGGCCTCAAAAAGCAGCAGCAGAGCAGAGCATTCCCGGTTCCAGCTGCTGGCATTGGAAAGGCATGTCGAGCCTCAGTGGCTAAATGGCTCTACATCAGCAGAAAAATGCCAAAATATCCAATTCACCAAACCACTCCTTACAAATCCTTGGAAGATCCAAAACCAGCAGGAAATGCAGAGAGAGCAGGAGCCAAGACTTATGTTAGAATTCAAAATTCAGGATGACAAGTGCTGGGTATGTCCCCAATGCAAGCAGCTGCAAATGCTAATTACTAATTTTTCTAGCATGAAGAAATAAACCGCACATTGTGCTATCAATATTCAGTCATAACTCCAACCTTTCTTATAATTTCAATAATTTATGCAAGTATTTTCTTACTGTTTTCACTATTACTCTTTTTACATAGAATATATAAGCTCTCACCATTCACATGAAAGGTGTTGCAATTCCCTGTGAAATATAATTCCCCTTCTTCCTTACAGTTAGTCTAAAAGCCATTGATTAACATGCCCATACATCAAGCCTGAACTTTAGTCCTCATTCAAAAAGATAAGAAAAAAGTACTGTATGCTAACAAATCCACATTAGTAAGAAGACACAAAATGATGTTTCCGCCATATTGGAATATTTCATTCTAGAAAGAATTTTCAAAATAACAACTGCATATAGAGTCACAGAGAAATTCTGTGACAAATTCTTTTTGTCACTGGTCCCTTCAAAACAAGTAATGGAAAAAACCATGTTCAAACATCATAACCATGTCATTAGTATGGCAAGTGTTTTACACTGCATTAACAAACCACAGATATTGCTCAAAGCAAATGAAAATTATGTCAAACGACATCAAGAAAAAAGAAAAAAAATTAAAATATCTTTTTACCCTCTACTGTTCCTTGGCTTGCAAGGTAAGGAGAAGAAGATTTCGGCTTTGGTCTCTGAGTAACTAAGATTAAACCAGAAAACTTTCTTCAGAAATAGTGACAAACTTCTTTTTTTAAAGACGCATCAGTACAGAACTGTGTGATTAAAGCCCATATTACACTCAGCAAATAGTTATGTAAAACTCAATAGTTTTACATAACTATTTGCATTCATTACAAGGTTATTCCACTTCAAAATCAGGAGGGCTTAGTTGAGTTAGTGTAGTATACAGACAGATAATCTTTTAGTGAACTAAGCCTATAGAGCAGAAAATTAGGAAGAGTAACTGAGAAGCCTAATAATTAAGTATCTCATCATTTACATAAATGACTGATGATCTTGCTGAAATGTTAGGCATTGCCACTATCAGTAAAAGAACTGAAATCTTTGGACTAAATTTTAAAATACAGCTTTTCTTATTTAAGTATTGTGACATGATAGAAATTAGGATTACTCTTTACCCATCACTGTCTTCGTGGTTTGCAGGAAAGGAAAAGATGTGGGCTCCAAAACTGGTCTTGGAAGAACTAAGATTAGAGATGGAAACTATCTTGAGATGTTATGGCAGTCTGTCAATGCATATGAAAGCATTACTTCAATCACACCCAAATAAATCAATTGTGGTTTCTCACGTATGCTCTTTCTACCAAATAAACCCTACATCAGTTTATAGTCACTTGATATTACCAAAAACCACCAGCCACTAGCTAAACAGTGTTCCTATTGCACAATAGTGGCAATCATGATGCTCCAGAGCTGCCTTTTAACTGCAGTAAATGACACATTCCAAAATCCTTTTTCAGGCATCAAATATTTTCCAACCATAAAGTTCAAACTAGTCAATGAATATATAGTCAGAAGTTTTGTTTGCATCAAAGATACTGCCCACCTTATATTTTATCTGAAAAACTATTAACTAGCTCTGATTATTATATACTTCACCACACTTAAAAATGAACTTTGGTCTAAACTAATATATGCCTGGAAAAAAAAAAAAAAAAAAAAGAGAAACAATAGGTTCTCCACTGAAAAATGCATAAAGGTGAACTTAATAAGGATTTCCATGAAGAGTTGGGCACCCTGATAGAAGAAAACCAACTTGTGCCTTCTTAACCAAAATCCATCAGAATCTCTAATAGAATAGCTTGATTAATTTACAAGTTTTCATTCTGAACAGGTATGAAGTACTATGAAGCACTTTGGACAGACAGAATTTCATACAGACACTGGAAGACAAGGATAAGTTAAAAGAAGTTACTACACAGTAATTAGTGAACAGATATGGAAATAATGACAGTAAATGCAAAGATCACAATAAAAAATCCCTTCTCTTGTCTAAGAATGTATTATTGAAAAGGAAAAAAGTTTCTCATAAAAGCATAGAACAGATTCCTAACACAAACAGACAGTCAAACAGTTTATCTCAGAAAATGGAATCAAAGTTTGGGCACTGTCACCACACTTGCAAGAACACAGTACAGAAAAATTAGAAGAGCACAAATCTGATGGACCAACAAAGAGAACATTTCAAACAAGGAGTTCTTGTTCCGAAAATTCTGTTAGACTCCTCCAGTCTTAGCAAATATTATCTTTCAAAAATGCATCAAAAATTTGTAGGGTAAATTGACAGGGGGTGGATTGAAGGAGTTTCAGAAATGTATCCCTTTTCATCTGACTACACACTTCTCTGCGGCACAGGGCTACTTACTGTCCTCTCCATCTTAATTTTATTGCTGAAAAATGGAAATAATAAGAGCTTCACAAATACATGTTCTGAATATATTCTCCTTGCCTACCACTGGTTTAAAGAAGTGTTCATCATAGCTCTTATGATGGCAAATATAAAAGGAAGTACCTACTTGTTAATATACAGGGGGATACTATAGAATATTTACAAATATCTGTAGAGATCTGCAGTAGAAGACAAGGTTCAGAGTATACCAAGAGAAAAAAAAAGGAGAATTCCTGTGTTCAGCATTAAATTTGTCCTATAGAGGAAGAAAATATGAAAGAAATTGACTGCATCACTTAGGACACATGAGGAAAGCTGACAAACCTTTATTTCCCCAGATAAAAGGGGTTTTTTTTCCCTAGATGTAGCTAGACTATCAAGTCTCAAGCTGCTTAAAAAAGCCCCTCACCCTGAACATGGGTTTGCAATGCTCCCTGTGCTATCTTTCATCTCCCTGAAAGGATTTTTGTCATAGCTGGAGAGTTCTCCTCAATGAGAAATATGTTTGAATATTCTATGCAACTTCAGGATTTACAACTTGAACAACCATTAAGCTGTTTTAAAACCACAACCGAACATGAACAATATTTATAGAAGGTAAATCCACAAAGAGAATTTCCTGCACTTGTCACTCTCTGCCCCCAACATTGTAACTGACCAGGACAATGTCTTAAATGCCAATGGCCATGGAAATACACTTTGGTAATGCCAAAGTAATTAGCAAATAAAAAAGAGTATGACTTACAGCAATACCACTGCTATCTGTATCATGATACACTACATATAGTAGAGAAATTATAGTTTGGTTACAAGCCCCACAGTATCACATGGTAAAGTTCTATGACATTAAATAATACATAACTGGTCAGTGGCAATCATGGTTAATACTACTAATTAGTACTGTAAAAGTGAACTCAGAATTTGGAAAGAAGATCATAATCCAGTATGTTAAACATCATAGATATTGCCTTAAACACAAATAGTAACTGATGCAGAATTTTTATCTCGCAGTTGTTCTTATCCCCAAAGTAAAAGAAATCAACCTTTCACCAAAAGCACCCTGGGAACCCTTCTGATAATTCAAGAACACTCAGTTTGCAAGAAATGTCAATAGCAGACTGAGCTGATGGTATTTCCGTGACTCCAGATGCTTTAGATGGGAATTGAGAAACCGTCTGTGTTTCATTAAGAGCTGCACAGAAAATCTGGATTTAAAATGCCGAGGAATCTGACTGTTGCTGGGATAGCAAACACACAAGCTGTGTTGTTCAAGATGATGTCACTGCAAACGCAAGCAAAATACTGGGCACTTCAAAGTCCTTTCTGTATTATGTGAGTAAGGAGAAAGACATGTGTCCCAATATGGTGACAAGAAGATCCAGTATCTGACGCTAGAAAGAACTCCAAAGAATCTTCTTCTACGTTTTCTTGAGTTTAAATTACTCCAACACAAGGAAGAAATTCAAACAAGTTGGTGAAAAAGATCACTCTTTTTGCACCTTGTACCAAAAATGTTTTCTAGCTGCTGATCAAGAAGTGACAGATACAGAACTGTCCTTTAACAGGCTAGTCACTTGCACTTAGAGGAAAATGTGTTCACAGCAGAAAAAAGGCAGCAGGTGGCAATGTGATTAAATTAAACCTAACTAATTTTTGCTGCAAGGAGTGTTGGTAACAACTTGAAATAGGCTTTGGAAGAAATTGTCACCATCGAATGGAAAGTAAATATTTCTTCTTGCAGGGACACTAAACGAAACAGAACTTGAGCACTGATAAAAATGTATTTGTTCAGTGTCCCATTTTGTAAGGTATTGGTAAATTGACTTATTTAAGAATTGAGGAAGTAGAAGAAACCTAAAGCATAAATGCTGATAAGGAAAACCAGAAAAACTATATAGATTATTACATACTATTAGGCATGATTAATTTAAATGTCAATAAAATGCTATTAATCCACCAGTTCAATTTCACTGGGATCTGGTATAACAGGTTTCAAGGGTGTTTGGAAGCATCAGATCTACCATGGAAGTGTCTGGTCAGGAGCGATTTGTTGCAAATGTTTTCTTTAACTACAGTGTTCTGCCTTTTATTTGCAAAGTTGTACTCAAGCAACACAGCAATACACTTGACATTGCACATTTTTGTTTCTATTAATCTCCTGCCTATGCAGACTCCCTTTCTCTTAGCCAAATGTCTAAGTTAATCACTGCTTTAAATATATTCAAATTAAAGTATTTTAGAGTCTATTCTCCACCATTGCTATTGTTCCTGCTATTTCTATGGGACTTACTCGACAGTCCCAACTTAGAATGGTTTCATTCAGGGATTTATACAAAACTTATAATACCTTTCACTCTACCCCTCTTCAGTATTGCAACTTAGAACTCTACTTTATGTAATAAGACATGCCTATTAACACCAAACACAGCAATACAGACTTGTAAATATACCAGGAATATAGGCCAAAATTAGAAGAGAATATTTACGTTTCCGTGCAAAATGTCCTAAATTAGTCTGGTATTTGAGAGAACAACCTAATTACAACAGTTCTGAAGCTATTTTGAGTCATATTAAACTTAACTAACAATATACAATTTTTTAAATAAAAATCTCTGGGGCAATTTCTGTTTAAAATCACATTTTTCAAGTATTACCAGGTATAGCTGATGGTATTTCCTGGATGCCTGACATTTCAGGTCTTGAAGAAATGTGCTGATTTTCATCAAAATCTGAAAGAAAATCTGGAGTTAAAATTAGAACTGGCTTCAGATCCATAGTATTTGGCCATTAGCTGTTGTGCTGTTCAAGAAAACATTGATGTGAGATCAAGCAAGGTGACAGCAGCTGTAAAGATCAACTGAGAAATGAAGTGTTACATGACCACTGAAGCTGGTGTGAAATGAAGGAGGGTCAATTCCAGTAGCTCATGTGAGGCAATCTTCTCCTCACCGGCCTCTTTTTTAAAGTACTTCTTCTTTGAAAGAAAACTGCAGCTGCCAGAAGAAACCTAGAGACAACATAAACTAGCAGAGGTCTATTTGTGGATTGCTATTCAGTCACTGTGGGGAATTATTTTCCAGCTTAGATTGCACAGAAATGGCTGAGTTGAGTGGGGGTGGAGTGTGGGGAGAAAGCCCAGCATCAAGCAGTCTTCGCAGCAACGTGTCTGAATGAAGCTTGGCACTCTCCACAGCTGCTGGAAGGGATGGCAAGCAATGGAAAAGCTAATGGAATTATAAGCTATTTACCCATCACGCTCCCTCTGGTTTCCATGGAGGGATGAGAAGTGATTTTCAGGCCTGATCCCTGGGTTGCTAAGATCAAATATGAAAATAATCTTGAAACAGTAAGTTTTCAGCCTTTAGATAAGGGGATCTTCAGTTCTTAGCAGGTCCAAGGGACATACATTTATTTTATGATTCTTGTATACACACTTCTGATTGGTATTTGCGGTAACCTACTACATTTTTATTTCATGGGGTAATTTTTTTTTTTTGGTCACATAACATCTAGTTTTAGGCATTAGCTACTAAGCCAACTGTCTGCATCTGATTTTAAAATTCTATCCAATAGCAACAGCTGACAGCAAATCCCTTCTCCTCTACATTTTAGTTTGGATGTGCCAGACAAATCTTTTAAATAAGGAGTTGCAAATGCCCAATATTATTTTGATACAGCATGCACACAATTTTCACACAGGTGGTATCAAAACATTTTCCTACAAATCCATATTTTGGCCAAGAATGAGATTTTCCCTGCAACTGCCACAAAACTACTTTGATAGAAGCAGGATTTTTGAGACAGACCATACTTTGCCAGATAATGGCTTAAAAATATTTTCAGGTTTTTCTGACAATATGTTAATAAAAATACAAATTAAAAAAAAACAAAACAAAACAAAACAGAAAACAAACAAAACCAACAACAGCAAAAAATACCAACCAAAAACCCCCAACAAACCCAGATTCTATCAGCCCCTAATACCACCATTTCCATTAGAGAAATTATGCAGCCTAGAGCATGAAAAAACATTTCTATGGGTGGTATTATATGAAAAAATGAAGAGTGGGTACTCTTAATGTTAAGAAAACATTTCTATGGGTGGTATTATATGAAAAAATGAAGAGTGGGTACTCTTAATGTTAAGAATACTCATGATTTAATAAAGTGTAATGCCAAGTAATAAGTAATCTAAGTAGCCCAGTCCTTTAAATCAAGAGAGAAGGCTGTGCTAACTTGGTGAGAACAATACTGCAGACAATAGCAAAGTCATGCCTGATAAACTGCTAAAAGTTTTCCATCTACTGAAGATAGAAATGACCTTGGATAGATGGAGCTCTCAGCTTCAAAAGAAAACAAAGATCTTGTGTTCATGCAGAGGCAAGATAACTGTCAGCACCACCCACTGAGTATTAGTACAGCTGTATCATGTTTGTGTTCAGTGTGAATTCTGAATAGATAAAAGCTTTTCTAAATTTATCTGTGAAGGGAAGCTAAAAGAACACTGACCAAACTGTAGCCAAATAAGACCAGAGAAAACACAAATAGCGTATGTATGTTGTAGTTAGCTAATCTTCAGATGATGAACTACGTCAATGCTCATTTACCCAGTTCCATTTGATTGGGCCCCAGAAAGAGAGTGATGTTTGATACACTGATGTAATAAAATGTCACTTGTTAAATCATGCTAGCATGAACAGAAACAAGAATGAGAACCTCACAGCAACCTTCTACTATGTTTTATGACTATACGCTGGGAAAATCTCATGCTCAAATAAAAATGCATACATTGTGCCTAAAAATCTATATTCTTCATGAATAAATGGAGGGAAATAATAAATTATTAGCAGAAGTAACTGTAGAAATAACTTTTAGGACCAAAATTATGTACTGAAGCAGCCTTTTAAATATCAGAGACTACTTCAAAAAGTTGTAAACAGGAAACCAAAGACCAACCAGCGGATCTCTTTAAATGTGTCTACTAGGTAGAGAAAAACATTCCCACTGCAAAGGATAACTGTTATGCTGATATTCCAAAATTCATCAGAGCCTGAGGGTTTCCTCTTAAGTGCTAAATTCTGCCCCACTGACCGCATCAGAACCACCCTTCAGTAAGAGAATACTAGCCTGAAAGTGCCAGGTAGTATCAGGATAACTTACTTGAGGCTAGAACTCCTAATTATACACTGGTGATTACTACAAATAACATGAAGCCGTAATGAACAAATGAAAGACCACTGGAGATAACATTAAAAATAGAGGATATATAAGAGGCATAAAAATTGCACTTGAATATCAAGAAAATCAAGGATAGGGTATAAAATAAATGCCATTTACCAGTCTCTCGCTCTGACATTTTTCCAGATGTAGAAGTTTGGGGAGTGGAAGTAACATGAAGGAAGTCATGTGAGGCTGGAAAAAATGGTGGCTTATTATTTAAAAAATACATGAACCATCACACCATTGCATCATTGCAACCATGTACTCAATGGTTTAGAGTACAAACAATAAAGAACAGAAAAAAAATTTTTGCAAAATTAGCAGAATTTTAAAAAGAAAGATGTTAATATGCAAAGATGTGTAAACCCACAAAAATATAATGCAAAAAATTAAACAGAATGGCACAAGGAATATGGAAAAAATTCCCATGTGGTTAGAAGGAATGCAAGATTGAAAAAGTACACGAACAGTGGCCAAGAGGAGTCAAGGAGAAAGTGAATTTATGAGATGAAGACACTGGAAAAAATCCAATTTAAAAATTTGGCAAAAATAAGAGAACATAAAAAGTGATTCAGACAACATCACCAGGCAAGGAAACAGAAATGAATATCCTTAGGCCAGCCAAATTTATATTCCTTGTTATAATTACAAGTATCTGATTTCTCCACTATAAAAACAAGAAAGCTCAGAAAACTACTTCAAGTAAAGCAAAGTAGGGAATGTAAATTCCCTGGAAAAGATCCTGAAGTGTATGAATATCTCAGTTGATATGAAAGCAAGACTGCTCCAGAAAAAAGTGCCAAGTCACTTTTTATTGTTCATTAAATTTTTAACTTGCACTCAGCTTCAGATTTTAGGCACACCAGCCTGCTCATGCAATACTTTGTTACCCCATGGGCCACAAAATACTGCAAAGACACAGGACTGGTCTTGCACACCTGCCAGTGTGAAAGAAGCTGTTACCACACGCATCTCCACCACTGTTGATAAGTGCCACAGGCAATGCCTGAACTAAATATGGTTTGCACGTATGGCCCCATTTATATCGACACTGAAGGTTTATCCCAATGTAGGCCCAAGAGCAGTAACAGGCTGGCTAAAAGCACAATATCTCTTGGGACACTGCTGCTTTGCATAGTTGTCAGATCTGGAAGAAATATTGTTAGTACCAGAGGCTGCCAGTGCCTTAAACCATGAAGAAACTTACCAATATTCACCAAAAACTGAAATGAGGTATCAATTTAAAAAAAAAAAAAACATAACACAGCCTCAAAAGCAGCAGCAGGGCAGAGCATTCCCAGTTCCAGGTGATGGCAATGGAAAGGCATGGGCAGAAGAAAACCAGCCGCCTTGAATGTCAGTGGTGAGGAAACCAAGAGGCGCAGCCTTGCCCAAGGAATGCCTGGAGGGCGGCTGAGCTGCTCTGCTGTGTTCTTGTGGCAGCCCAGCTGGGTCTGCGTCATAGGAACGCTGTCATGTTTGAATGCAACAGAGAAAGCAAGATCTACCACCCAAACACAAAGAAGCAGGGGAATGCAGCTGAGGGCCAGCAGCAACAATGTGGTCCCTCTGCAGTATGCCACGTGCTTCCTGCAGGAAATGCTCATCGGCCATGGAAAAAGTGTGGGATCAAACAAGAGAATTGCAGAACCGGTGTGGCAAGTGCTTTGGCAAGCCAAGCTGCACCAACAGGATTCCATCCTCTCCACGGAAGATGACAAAGGATGCCAGGTGGTTTGGGGTGGGAGGCGTGATGGGCAGTGAAAGGGATGGCAGACAATGGGAAAAGAAGGCTGTTGCTAGTTACCCATCACAGTTTCTTGAGTTGCCAGGGAGGAAGGAGTGGTGGACTTCGGCCTCGGTCTTCGAGCGGCTAAGATCAAACACAGACACTGCCTTCAGGTCCTCACACAGGCTGCTGTCACACAGGTCACATCAAGACAGAGCAATAAAGAAGGGGACGTGGCCCTGCTTGGGCCAGGCTACCATGTCACAGCTCCACTGCCCATGGTGGTGGCACAATGCTGCCTTTCAACTGGCATTGGCAGCCAAGGCATGAGAGCAAACCTAGACATGGTTCCCCAGAACATTTACAGGTAGAATGGTTTTTAGTGAGGAGCCATAAAGGTCCAGCCACATCTCTGAGCCACTCTTTGGGACACCAGCACATCTGCAGAGGCTCATCGCTGCAGAGAAGAGCATGGCCAAAGTAAGCAGTGAAGGAGGGAATCGCTGGCTATTTACCCATCCTTGTGGTTTCCCGTGAAGCAGACGAGGTCCATTCCAGATCTGGTCTCCCGGTTGCTATGGTCAGACACAGAAATGATCTTGAGATATGCACTCAGCCTTGCCACAGCAGTACAAGCAGCACCAGCAGTACAACACCCTAGAAGTCTGTATTTAGGGCCACACCTGCCCTTTCCTGCCAGTACCCCGTGACTCAAACCCGCAGTTAAGTGTCTTGCGGTGGTTGCAACTAACACAATACTCCCTGAGCCTCAGTGGCTAAATGGCTCTACATCAGCAGAAAAATGCCAAAATATCCAATTCACCAAACCACTCCTTACACTTTCTTGACAGATTCTAACAGTTCTTGCAGAGGTAACATGGCAAGTAAGAATCACACTTATGTATTTAGAATTTAAGATCTGATTTCACTTTTCCCTACAATCAATGAAATCCTTCATTCTATGGGTCAGAAATTACTGTCCCTGACACTAATAAAACACAGTGTAATGTTTATATCTCTCTTTATATAAATGCTTGCAAGCAAGTGAAAAAAAGCAATATTTTCCACAGAATTCTAACACATCTTACACTTGTACAACTCAACACTTTGTGCACTGAAAACAAGTCCCTTTACTCAAGTGATCTCATCATACCCTGTTATCCTAATTTTGCACAGGGAGAATGCGCAACCTAATACATAAACTAGTGTCAAATCTGGACTATGTGTACTCACTACTACCGTGCATATTTGGCCATTGCTTTGGGCGTGGTTTCAGGTTTAAGGCAGGCAAGACTTGTGACAGTTTACAAACATGTCCTTGGATGCAGCTGATGGCAGTAAGGAAATAGTGCTGATTGATTCCTCTGGGATATTTTGATATTCCCAGTCTTTGGAAATCCTTCTGTTCAGTTCTCTTTGACTCAATCCTTTCCTAGCAACACTCAATGACTCACTAACCAAAGTGTTTGCACCTGCTTAAGAATTGTAGATAAATCTTTTTTCTGCCTGTGGAGGAGCTTTTCCAATGTGCAAAAGGAGCAAATTGGAAATGTTAACATTTATTTAACCATTCCTAACAATGATGGGCCTCCACATATGCATGCATATATATATATCTATGTGTGTGTGTGTGTGTGTGTGTGTGTCCAACTATACAAACGAACCTTCACAAGAAAATATGGACAAGGTAATTGTTTAACAACATTAAAAAATTTAATCTTATCATTGCAATTTTCATTTCAAATGTCTCAAACGTTGCAGCAGGTGCAACTAGTTTCTGTCTCTCCAGCTTTATACAGAGCAAGTCAGAATAAATCCTTCATTTAGCAAAGCATTGCTGTGTCTTTTGAGAGGCTGCCTAGATGTGAGGAGAACTACAGAGAAGACAGATATGATTACCAGCTGAGATTGGTGGCATTTCTGGCATGCCAGATGTTGTGACACTTGAAGAAAGAGGGTTCCTTTCACCTAAATCTTGAAAGATAATCTTGTGTTAAAAGGCTTAATTGTCTCAGAGCTACCTGAATATCTCAGGACTTTGCAAAGAGGTATTGCTTTGTTAAAATTGAAGCACAGGGAAAATTTCTTGCAAGTCAGCTGGGCATTACTCTGCCATTACTCTCATGGACTGTTAGGCTGGTGTGGAAGTCAATGTGGAAACCATTTTGTTCATACTAATGAGAATTCTTATTACCTAATAATCTTAACATATTGTTAAGATTATTAAGATTCTATATCTTAATGTTATTAATTGTAATCTTATGTTATTAAGATTGTATAATCTTAACATTTTCTTACCATGGTAGATGGTAAGAAAACACCTTTGGTTCCAGAAAGTAGTTAGGGGACTAGACTTTTAATGGAAACATTTCACAGAAATCTGTGTAAGCTTTTTATTCCCTCTCAAAACTAAGTTCTCTCAGCACAGGAAAAAAAAAAATCCCAAAACTAAGAAAGGCAGGTCCATAGCTGGGAATTTTAACAATGAGAAAAAGCAAACACAGCCAACTTAAGGGAACTCTCCTCTTTGCCCCTGATTCTTCATCTACAATGATGAATAATGAGTGCAGATGAGAATCTAGTTAACAGCAATAAGTGCATGAATTACTGTGATGGTAACAACTAAAGCAATGCAAAACTTCCAAAAATAGCAGCAAGGATAAAAAAAAAGAAAACAAAATTTTGAAACTATATTGAAGTTAACTTTTGAATTTTACCCCATGCCATTCTAACAGCTGAAGCTCTGTAGTAATTACAGGCATGGATATTTCCAAATCAGTATTATCTCTAGATGCTCTTAAAAAAAAACAACAACAAAAAAAACCAAAAACAAAACAAAAAAAAATCAAAAATAAACAAAGAAACAAACACCCAAAACCAAAACAAAACAAAAAAAAAACCCTAACAAAAAAACCAACCAAACCTGAGAAATAATTTCATGTAAGTAAATTAAGAAGGAACATCTGATGGAGAGAAACTTTATTTTCCACTGCTCTGCAAAGCATTTATTATTTTTTGCTTATTTATTTCAAAATTAACCTCCTTTTCCGTTTCAAATACGATCACTAATTACTTAGCTGAAGATGTTAACTTGGGCATTCTCACCTACCTAAGGCTACAGGAAAAACAAGCTATTCCCAAAGCTATAACTCAAAGTATAGCTTAGTTGGAAAGGTCTGGCCCTAGTTGTGTTGACTTACTTATTTTAAGACAATACATAGGAAAAAAAATCACAGCAAACTGTATGTGAAAAATTGACAGGATAAAAGAAATAGAAAAATCTTATCATTAAAAAGCATGGTATTTTACTTGAGAGGAACAGCCTTAAGCCTTGCAAAATTGAAATCTTTTCCTGACACACCTCTTTGATCATACTTGCATACCGCAAGCTACTTACAGACTTGTTTTAAACTTGTGCTCTGCCTGATCACAGGAATGAGGATGGTGATACAGGAGTTGAAAAAAATATGATGTAGGGCAGCACCCAAGGCGAGTGGTATGCAATGGCTGTCTGAAATCATCAACACGGAGGCAGCAACAAACTTTTCATCACCAACCAATCAAAAGACTTTTGAAAGAATATTATTATAATTTACCAGTGCCTGGTATTTCTGAAGATGTAAAAGTCTGGGGAGTAGAAATAACATGAAGAAAGTCATGTGAAACTGGAAAATAAAAGCAAAAATAATGCTGTGTTGTTTTGAAGTGATAAGAAACCTTCTGCAACAACATCATATTCCTTCATAAGCTGACAAAACTTCTAGGTAATACTTAACATATTATGTTCCACAGAAAGGTAGTCTGAAATGTACAATGACTGATTGTGACTTGAAAATTATTTCCAAAAACACGCATTAATGCATAAAGCATTTTATGACCAAATTTTTATCAGATTCACATAAAAAGGTGAAATACAGAGTTAAAAAGTGAAAATACAAAGCTAATCAAAATAGGAGAACATACTATTAATAAAAAGTAGCAAACTGCGTCTGCATGGAATTTTTTTCTAGGATCAGGAAGGATAATATTCTGGTGCTAAAACTGGAGAAGGAAAAAGGATGACAAAACAGGAGCTGGACCAAATGAAACAATCTGCCTTTGTCAGACATGTGAACAGCTGACTATTGTAATCAATCCCCCCTAGTAATGGATTTCCTTCAATGTTAATTTCTTCCAAAAACATATTCATCAGGCATACTATTGGCATGCTGAGGAAATGAAATCTTTCTAACTGGCTCTTATTTTATTATTTTTTCCCCTTATTTTGGAAAACTGTCTGTTGCCCCAGGCAAATAACATCTTTAAAGTAATAAAAACACATAATAGAAATTTTGTTAGGATTAACGAGAAAGCATCTGAATCTTCAGTGATATATTTTTATAGTGCCAGTTTAGAAATCTGGGCAGAATTATATCTATGTTTATACAGAAAGGCTAAAAGAGTGATAGTTTCAAAATATGTTGGAATTTCTTTGGTTTTCATTAATCTCTTACAACTCAGAATTCTTCAGCAAATCAGGATATTCTATTTATGAAACTCAGGTGAGGACAGTCATATTTAAATTTGATATTTACAGTAAGTCAAAATTACTTTTAAAATTAAGAATTACATGCTGTTGCCAAACATGGAAAAAACCCCTGAATCACTAGCTTAGTACTTCACATAGAGTGTCATAAAGATATTTAATACTTGATGCAGTACTTTCATGCCCACAGTTATTCTTCATTTACATCAAACTGAACAAACTATTTAATGAGGGGCACTGTCTGCACCAAAAATTCCCAACTGTCAGGAGGATTAACCTCATGAGAACCATTACCAGGTCGGGTTGGTTGCACTTCCATGGTACTGGACGGTTTGGATCCCGAAGAAACAGTCTGTTTTTCCTCAAAAGCTGAAAAAAGAATCTAAGCTTAAAATGCTGAGAGAGCTGTGACTTGGTGGATTAGCATCAAACAGCTGAGCGAAGGCTGTGCTTTTCCAGAGGATGGTCACACTAAGCTGAGCAAGATGGCAGATGGCCTCAAGTGAGATGTGAGACAATGGCTGCGACAAGGGGAGGGGATGGCTGGAAAAACAGGTTTCTGGCCTTGGAATGCAAGTGCCACATGCTTGAAAGAACTCTTAACCAGCCAGGAATTCTCTCTTATTAAGTTTTCTGGGTAAGAGCTGCAGCTATAACCGAAAGAAATAAGATAATGATGAGATATGACAACACTGACAATGCTATCTTTGGGCAGTTTTTAAACTAAAAACAGATACATTCTTCAGGAGGTTATGCAGACACAAGGATGATGAATAAGCAGCTCTCTGTGAATGTTGGTAGCCAAGATTAAAATTTGCAGATCTATATGATGCCAAGATAATGGAAAAAAAACCCCCACAGAACTAATCTGCTATTTACCCATTTCCATCTCTCTTTTTTCTGCAGAAGGTGGAGATATGGATTTCAAGGCTGGACTCTGAGTAGCTAAGAGCAAACATGAAACAAATTTTATCATTCCAAGACAGACTATTTTGGCAAGTGATACAAAATCTAATTACAACTGTAACTAGTAAGGGTTTTTTTGTTTGAATGTCTCTTTGCTCCATTAATTTCTACACCATTCATATTTAGCATACCCTATCTAATCAAGCTGAATCCTTATTACTTAAGAGGATTTTATTCACAGCAAGACAGCTACAACACAACATTTGATATTCACACCACTTGCAGGTCTCTAGTCACTACTGCAATATGTATAACTATTTTAAAATAAGTTGTAATGGTAAAAGATAAGAGAAGAGTTGTACAATGAAATTAGTGAAATAATTGTTGAAGTTAGTAACAGCACCTACTACCTGTCATCTGTGATGAGGATTATTACAAAGACCTTCTGGTTTCTTCACTATGGATAAGTATGGATAACCTGAAGTGTGTTTTAATGAAAATGGAGTCAAGATGGAATTGGGCACTCTTACCCAAAAGTCATCATGAACAAGCTTCCACCATGTGCAGGTTTTGCACTACTGTGCTGCTACTGATCCTACTTAGCTGTGTGTACTGGTCAGTAAGTATTTTTTTTCCTGTTAAAACCCCCATTCAAATAATTAGGTGTAGTATTCATTTCTAGTACAGGAAATATGAATATACATGCCAAAAAGTGAACTACCTTTTTTTTTTAACACATTGAATCTGCTTTCCCATTTACCTTCAATCTACCTTATCACATTAACAATTTGGATCCTGGGTTACTATCCTGATGTAGTCGGACTCAGCAGCTGGACCAGATGATCACTGTAGGTCCCATGCAAATGGAACCATTCTATTCTATATTTCTAGAGAAGAAAACGCTGCCAACAAAAGCCATATGATTCACAGCTTTTGGCAAAAGCTTCTATTGATCCTTTTACACCCAGCAAGAACTATAAGAGATCTCCCAAAGGCTTCAGAACATTGAAGGCATGTTCACAAAGCTATCTTTTCTAAAACATTTGAATCCAAAATATACTGACCACACAGGAAGTTTACAAAACAAAGGAGAGATCTCCCTCTAGCACAATCCAGATAGAAAAATAAAGAAAAAAAATTCTTCAGGGGAACTAGGGCAGAATACAGGTCACACACATTTGAACTTCATAAATAAAATTTGCTTTCTTTGCTGGTTTTATGACAGCAGGTGATCAAGGCATGCAGAGGCACAGTGCAGAGAAATCTCCTCTGTATTACCATGCCCTGACTCACACAGAATATGTTTGTCTTCAACAGTGATTTCATGAAGAGCACAGATGCTCCCTTTGACCCAATGGCTGGGCCTAGCCTCACATAATGAAATCCCACTTTTGCCAAGTGAAACTATTCAAAGGGAAGGGAGGACATGAGAACAAAACCATAATAAATACTTGAATGAAAACACTTATTTTTTCCTCAAATGTTGCTATTATTCCACCTTTAACACTGACACCAACATAGGATTACATTATTATTTCTTTTTTTATAGAAAGAAAAAATACTTCACATCCCTAGCAATTTTCATTTTTTCAGTACATTTATAGCAAATAGGCTCTTAAATAATTGTGTTTCTCTTTTTCCAGTGCTGCTGGTAATTGGATTTAACCAGATGTCTCTTCCCATCCCCTCAAACATATCTGGAAAAGAGCTGTCAAAAAAATCTATCAAATTAAGAACAGATTATGAAGATTATTTTCATGTTCTTGAGAACCTACTTCAAATATGCATTTCAAGAACTAAGAGGTGTTCCTGTAAATTATTTTAAAATTTTGCAGACTGGATAAAGCAAAAGTATGCCGTCCAATATAAGCCAGCATTATTCTATAATAACTTCTTGACTTATGCTTAATGACAGAGAAATGCATCTGATCCAAGGGCCCTCCAGGTAACTAGTGTAATAGCTGTTAATACTGAAAGCAGCAACAAGCAACAGTTCTGGTGGAATGAGCTATTTTAACACAAACACAGAGAAAATACAGGCCTGTTATGAAATCAGAGGTCTTGAGAAAGGGAGACACAGGGTACAATGTAGAGGTACAATGTAGAGAGCAGAGGCACGAGATGATGAGAGGTGGGACTAAGGCTGGCACTGGACACCCCCTGTCACAAACAGCTCATAACATCAGCTGTAAAAACTGAACACTTGGAACTGGACAAAAATTAGCTTAGGGTAACAACAAGGACACAGAAATAATATCTACCACACACAAATGGTCCCCTATGCAGTGAGCTCACACCTGAGATGTCTCCCAGCAGAAGAGAGAAAGAAGGGAGGAAGAAGAAAGCATCGACACAAACATCATATTCTTCCCAGCACAGGACTCCAGATGCTCATAACTTGCTGAAATCCCCTCTCATCACCAACACAAGCATCAAAGCACTAAGTTTAGGGTCCAATTATGTAATGAAGGGGTGCACATAGTGCCATAAAAAGGGCACAATATAAGACGTTTGTGTGTTACTGTTTTAATTACATTGCTTCTCTTATTGGAGCAAGCTTTGTGAAGATAATTTTTCAGTAAAGTTTTTACTCATATTTACAAAGAAAGTAATTACCAAGTTCTGTCAATGGACTTTTTGGAGCATCAGGTATTCTGGATCCAGAAGGAAGTAGCTGTATTTCATTAGAAGCTACGAAAGAAATAAGAAAAAGAACCAAAACGTCTCTCAATTAAGAATAATACAAGGCACAACATGGATTTATATTTGGCTTCTGGACCACACACTCCTGAAAAAGATGAGAATTAAAAATGAGAATGAAAAGATGAGAATAAAAAAAGAAAAAGTGGTTCCAACCTACAGAAAAAAAACCACATAAATTGTCATTTAAAAGCTATGGGGAATATGAAGGAAGCCCTTTTTTCCCTAATTGTTAAACAAAGATCCATCAATTGTGGGAATTTGACAATGAACATCTGTCAGTAACTATGAGCACCTAGTTTAAAATTAATCAATGATCCATCTTGATTAATTTTCATATTTTAATCTTTGAAACATAGCAAAATGAAGGAAAGTTTGTATGGTTAAAAAAAGGCAATTAGAAATTAAAATGAAATTAGATTGACTGCTGGTTTCACTTCAGTAAATTCTGGAAACCTGCTGTCAAATTTAAATGAAAAAAGAAAAAAGTGCAAGTAAGACATTAATGTGAATCCACAGGATTGTGTAGAATGCATTTATTGAGGAGCATTAGCAGTCCTCTTCATGGGAAGATCTGCATTTCAGTCCTGCAAACATTCCTGGTCCTTCCCTTTATCATGTATCCTCCTGAATGCAGGCTAGCTTTAGAAAAATCTAAGTTTAAAAAAAATATAATTAAATACAACTTCAAGTTTAGATTTGTCCTCATAATTTTTCATGGCTCAGGGAAGAAAATACAAGCAATAAAATCAACATTAGAGAATTTAGAATTCTGAATAACAGAACTAAATAAGTGTTACACGAAATCACAAAACTAACCATACAACATTGAGATAAAAAAATTTAAAAAATCAGTAGAGCTTCTCTTTCCTTCAAGGCAAATGCAGTTATATCCCATCACATACTATATAAAATTGTTCTTACTCATTGCTGTAGGTGTTACCTAAATGAATCTGTAATCAGAAGAAAATCAAAGTGTTAATTATTTAAATTCTATCACTGAGGTCAATTTACAGATGGAAATTTTATGTTATGTCAAACATGCAGATCACATAGACAGAAAGCATTAACTTCAAAAATCAAATAGAATCACACAGTGAAATCTGTGAAGGCCACAGTTCAGCCAGAGCTAGGTGCACCCTGCTTTACAATTCATTCCAGTATTAGTCACTGAAACCACAAAAGAAACCAGAATATTTAATCAGGACTTCCTTTGGAGCCAACACAAAGAGGATGCAGCGAGTAGTAGAAAAATTCTGCTGA